>NC_141878.1:465810506-466435506 GCF_056163025.1 Triticum urartu
AATTGGTCTAAAATGGTCATAAATTTATGACCAATTCTTCGAGGGTCACTGACAGAAGGTCATAAGTTGACATATTTCTTGTAGTGACATGGCATCACAACAAAACTCTACAACTCAAGTACTTTATTTAAAGGCTCCAGGGAGCCATACATAACATGTTCATACAGATAGGGGTCACGTGACCCGACACTCAAGTCATACAAACATACAAGCACATGCAGAAGCAACTAGTCTGAGTACAGACTCTAGAAAGAAAGAAGGCTTCTCGAAGCCTGTCTATCTACATAGGCCCCTCCATGGCCAGGATCACCACCTGGGTGGCTAGTCACTCGTCGACGTCAAGGTCTACGTAGAACCCATCGGTGGGGGCGGTGTTGTCGTCTGAAAACAGTAATTAAGCAAACATGAGTACAAAGGTACTCAGCAAGTCTTACATCAGAACCTACTGAACATGCTTATTCTCAAGAAGGTGGTGAGGTTAATGCAGCAAGCCAGCTTTGACTCTTGGCTAAGCTATCCTACGGAACTTCACCGGTAAAATAGTTTTCGCACACGAGTCCACTACTCACCAACACAATACTCCACCGGGGATCCTCCCTCGTCATCCTACGAGAGGGCCATCCTCAGTACTCACACTTATCTTGAGTCTTTTATTAGTATCCATTAACTTGTCTATGAACTGTATAGGCAACCAAGTAGTCCTTTACCGCGGACGCAGCTATTCGAATAGTTTTATACCCTGCAGGGGTGTACTTCTTCATACACGCTTTCACCACTTACCGCCGTTTACACGACATGTACTCGGCAACCTTCAAGCGGAAGCCCAGCGAGGGTGTCGGCCACGGCCTACCTAAACACTTAAGTCTCTAGTCCAGGTTTATCGCCTATCTAGGTTCCATCCGCAGGGAGTCCAGCCGAGGTTTCCACATACGGCCCCGAACGATGTGAACAGGGTCCCGAGATGCCAAACGGGCGCCCTGCATACCCGGCCACGGTGTATCTACCGCAACATAGCCCACCCCTTGGGTCAGCGCTACGCACGGCCGCCAACACATAACCTACAAACACCAGAAACTATTTGCAACTCCTGGACAGAGTACTAGGGTGATTAAGAAGCCGAGAGGGTCCATTGGTTTCGGGCCCAATGTACGGTAGTAACTGCATCTTAAATCACACAAACAGATCTCAGTTCTTAGGGACGGCCTCAATGAAACAACCCACCATGTACTCCTACATGGCCTCTCATCTATACCTTTACCAAAACATGTTCAACACCTCCCTCACATTACCGACATAAGCAGTTCACTCTAGCCCATCACCCAGATGAACCAGACCTGACACAACTCTAAGCATAGCAGGCATAGCAAGGTAGGAATCACATACATGGCTCAATCAACTCCTACACATGCTAGTGGGTTTCATCTAGTTACTGTGGCAATGACAGGCCATGCAGAGGATAAGGGTTCAACTACTGTAGCACACAGCAGATTGAAACGCGTTGTCTTAATGCAGTAAACAAGAGCAGAAGCGAGAACATGGGTTGTATCGGAATGATCAATGGTTGCTTTCCTGATGGAGTGGTAGTGGGATACTGCCCTTCAGTTGGATACCCGTGAATATCCTCGGAGGCAGAACCTACCACGAAGAACACATCGGAACACAATCAACACATGACGATATGCATCAATATGATGCATGCTATGATATGGCAATATGAATGTGTCTTGGCCTAATGCAAGCTATAACAGAAAGGATTGAACTTATTTCAATCAAAGATTCAATTATTAGCTTATTAAACATGGCTTTAATGGTGTATTTCCTTATTATGCTTAAACAGCAAGCTAAACTTGTTTTGTCATGTATGAAACCATTATAGATGGATATATTGAATTTTTTTGATCATTTTTCATATATAAATCTTTGCATTTGGGGTTATGGTTGATTTTCTATGATTTTTAGAAGTTTTAACTATTTTCTGGAAATTCCTGAATAAAAATAAATCCAGAAAATGCATTACTGCGTCAGCATTGCATCATGCTGACCTCAGCAGGTCAAAGGCGCCAGCCCAGGTCAAACCTGACTGGTGGGCCCCTTCTGTCAGCCTCTCAGCTAATTAACAGGATTAGATTAACACTAATTACCTGTCAGTGGGGCCTGGGCCCACATGTCAGTGACTGATTTAATTAAAATTAATTAAAACTAATCCTAAATTAGTTAGCAGACCGGCCCCACCTGTCATAGACTCAGGAGGGTCTACCTGGGCCCACCCAGGAGTCAAACTGGGTCAAACTCGCCGGCGACTCGACGCCGGCGAGGCCCGAGACGGTGGCGCAGCTCGGAAACGCCCACAGGGCACGGGCGAGGCCGTTCTTGGGCTCGTTGGAGAGCTCTTGCAGTCGCGCATCTAGTGGTGGTGGAGGCCGGGCCTATGGTGGCCGGAGACAACGACGGCGAGCTCCAAGGCGGCGGCCGGAGTTCGGCCATGTGCGGGGTTTGGGCTGCGGCGTGCAAACACGGAAACTAAGGCGCTAGCGAGGCACTACGCGATGCGGCAAGCACGTCGCATAGCACGGGATGACCAAATGGTCGCCGGAGCGATGCCAACGACGAGCTCGAACGGAGACAAGCTTCGGCCATGGTGGAACTATGGCCTAGAGGGTGCAAATGCGTGGGAAAGAAGAGGGGGAAGGCGGCGAAGCTCACAGGGAGGTCGGTGAGCAGCTCAGTGGGCTCGGGGGCGACCGGAGCGAGGCGAATCGATGAACGGCGTCCGGCGGGTACCGAGGTTGAAGACGGCGCGGTGTGGAGGGCGAGGGCGTCGGTGGGGAGGGCGAGGGCGTCGTGGCGGAGCGATTTGGCTTGTCGGAGGGGCGAGGGGGTGGCACTGGCGTCGTCTACGGCGAACGGCGACGAGGAACGCGCTCGGGCATCGCGGGAGAGAGTGAGGGAGACGAGGGGGAAAGTGAGCGAGGATGAGAGGGGGACGTGGGGGTCGCGTGGCATCCCTAGACGTCTCCAGGACGTCGGCAGAAGCAGGAGGTGGCTGGCGTGTGGCCGCGGGCGCTGGCCACGCGCTCCGCGTCCTTCTGGCGCGAGGAGGACGACGACTGGCAGGGCCAGTCGGCTGGGCCGAGCCAGGTGGGCTGGGCCAGCACAGGTAAGGCCCAGGTAGCTTTGCTCTCTCTCTTTTTTTATTTGTTTCTGTTTTTCTATTTAACTGCAACTGTTGGGCTTTAATTAAAATACTAAAACATTTCCAAAAATCCTGAAAATAATTGTGGGCTCTGTTTAGATTATTTCCAACAGCAGACATTTATTTCCAGAATTATTTGGGCATTTAAATTATTTTTATAGCATTTAAATGCCCAAATTCAAATACTTATGATTTAATCCAATGACCTTCTGTTGACCTAGAAAAATGTGCACCAATTTTGCCAGAGGTTTTAACCCAAGACAAAGAGGGTGAACTTTTTAGAAGGGCATTTCAGGTTCATTGAAAATAATTTTAGTAAACCCTAGTTGTTTCTAGGGGGTGTTGGGGCTTTCTGCCTTCCCCATTTCAAATTTAAGAGAAATTTAAACATGATGCACACTCTAATGCTTGAACTAGCTAGGGTGTGACACCTAACCAAAACGGTTTGCAAAATAATATTTTTGTGTACTTGTATGCGAGTTAAAAAAATCATCAGACGGTGTAAATATCTGGTGTTCAAAAAATAAAATGTAAAGATCTGGCAAGACAACCGGCCCCCACACGATTGACACTCTATCTCGCTGCTCGAGGTTTGGTAGGTGAGTGGCGAGGATCATTAATCAGACACGGTTCTGCATTGGAAACCGTCAGCTATTATGTTCCCACACGGATTTTGCTGCGGGAATCTTTTGTAATTCAAACTATAATACTCGTAAATTCCGGTGACCGGCGTGTGTACTGTCCCCGCCAATCTAGATTCCGGCTGCCAATAAATACTACCTTTCTCACATCGTCCCGCATGCATTCTCATGTACATCCTCCCCTCGCTCGCCCTCTCTCTCTCTCAAATATCTGCCTTGGTGCCGCCGGTCTGCCCACGCGCCGACGAGGAGTCGCTGCCCCCTGAGGATGCTCACTTGATTAGCAGTGACGAGGACCCCTACGCGTCGCCTAATGAGGTTGCGCTGGACCCCCCAACTTTGGATTGGTTTTGGGGCAGTACAATCTTTCTCTGGGGAAGTTGCTACCGGTGGCTGAGAAAGCCAGGCAAGTGGCGTTCAAGAAGGAGATGGCGGAGGAGCAAGCCAGGTACTAGGCGGCCTGTGAAGCCCGTGATGCCGCCTGGAAAAAGGAGGCGGCGGAGCTTTGGGGGCGGGCGTGTCATCGTGCCGAGGAGGTGTACGAAGACGTGTACTTCGTGAGGAAGGTCATAGGCGTTGGGCGCCTCGTCGCTGCGTGGAGCTGGGCCGATAAGCTCCAACGTGCCACTGACAAGGAGCTCCGGTGGGCGCCCAACGAAATGGCAAGATAGGCCGCACGCGTCCGCCAGTAAGAGGCAGATCGGTACATCAAGCGCTGTGAGGCGGAGGAGGCGAAGTACTGCCTCCGCACTGGGAAGATGCCGCGCACCAGGGAGCTGCTGGCAAGGGGCTACCAGAATACTGGCCCCAGGAGGGACTACCAGAATACTGGCCCCAAGGGGCTACTAGAATACTGGCCTCAACTCGTGCAGGCGTTCATCCAAGCGGTTGACACGCTCGCGGTACATCTGGAGCGTGATCTCGAGCTCCAAGTTGGCTATTTCATTAGAGATCACCAGCTCGAGGATGCGACGGCCATGCTCCTCTACTGCGCCCAGGTGGACACCTGGGCCAAGGAGGCGGTCGAGCCTACGGACCAACGCGTTGGCATCCAGCGGGCCGCGGACAAGGCGAACAGTGGCACCCATGCAAACGGCGCGGTGGGCGTCCGGTGCAAGTATGACGTGGCCGGCCTCTGGTGAAAGTACGGCGCTGAGGGCCTCTGCCCACTCCTGGCGAGGAACGGGGGTACTGACAGGACGTGTACCCAGCTGCGACACCGTCTCGACAGCAGGCAAGCGCCGATGGATCCGCTCTTGCTATGCGGCGCGCTGCGCCTCTCGCTCTGCGGCGCTCCAACGGTCTCATCGTGCGGCGAGGCGCAGCCTATCGGTGCGGACGCACCCAGATTGCTCTGTGGCGTGCCATCGTTCATGTTGTGCGGCAAGCTGCAGCCTATCGGTGCTGACATGCCTATCTTGATCCGCGGCGCTCAAGCGCCATGCGCCAAAGGTCTGCTCAACCCCGGCGATGACACACATCATGGCGTTGGCCATCGCATTGCCGGGGAGTGCCTCGGCCTTGACGGGCCGTGGTGCCTGCTCATTTTCCTCGTCGACGAGGTTGATGGCAGAGGCGACACTTTGGTGGGTTGGCATGCTTGGAAAAGGTGGATGTGCTATTGGTTGCGCTTGTCGCCTTCGTGCGTCACGCGCCGCCTATGCGCAATATCGCTGGGTGGCGGGAAATAGGTGAGGAAATAGCGGGAAACGGTGGCGTGTTCATAAAACACCATCAATTAATGGAAACTTAGGATAGAAGGAACATCAAGCTAGCACAAGAAGTAGATGATGATCAGACGAACACGAACCACACTAGGGAACCAGTCGGTGATGAATTCATCTATCCCAATGGCCAATAGATGTTGTGTAGACAGAGCATATCACATACGTCTAATTAGAAGCAATCGTCTGTGTTATTATCGGTCTTTGCACACATTTCTGATTACAGACCTATTTGCCGCGTATCACACACATCTTGTTATATTGAACCATTTTTGTTCTCTTGTTCAACGCAAACAATTCATCTGAGTGAAACGCATGCCGTATATCGCACACACGTTCATCTGGCTGCCCGTTTCTTTTGTGTTACCTAATCACAAACAATTCATCCGAGTGAACCGTATGCTGTATATCGCACACACCTTCATCTGGCTGCCCATTTCTTTTGTTCCTCCTCATCGCAAACAGTTAATTGAGCTGAACCGTATGTCCTGCATCATACACGCAACTAAAATCTGAACCGTGTTTGATGCATCCTCCATCGCAAACGTTTTGCACCTTTTTTGACGGTTATTTTACACCACCGTTTGTGATTATGGCATCGCACACAGTTTCGTCGAAGGGTCTCTGATTGTAGTGTCGCGTTAGCAGCAACCTGCTGTAGTGACCTTCCGAATTATCGGGACGCCTTCTAGCTAAAGTTGACTCTTCTTCAATCACTTTTTCATCAATCTTAATTTTACTAAACAAGGAATCAATAGAAGAAACACCAATCACTTTAAGATCTTCATCATTTTTATGAAAAAAATCGCTAGAAAATGATCTTTCTAAAAATTCTCTTTTAGCTCTAAGCATAGCAGTTCTTTTCTTACTTTCATCCATAGAAACATATAAAGCTTTAATAGATTCATCAACTTTGGGCACAAAAAATTTTAACTTGAGAGTTTCTACATCATGAGAAATTCTATCAATGCTTCTAGACATATCATCAATCTTGTTCATTTTTTCTTTTATAATTATTATAAGAAGACGTTTTGAGCATTGATAAATTCGTTAATATTATTCTCAAGATCAGAGGTGTTCCTATTATTATTATAAGAAGTATTACCATAGGAATTACCATAATTATTAGAGGAATTCCCACGAAAAGGCCTAGGATTTAAGTTACCTCTCTAAGCATTATTAAAATTGTTTCGCGAGATAAAATTCACATCTATGGCATCACTATTTTGCTCAATCAAAGTGGACAAAGTCACATCATTAAGATCAATAGGAGCACTTTTATTAGCAACCAATTTCATGAGAGTATCAACTTTTTCACTCAAAGAATTTATTTCTTTAACTGAATTAACTTTTTTTTATAGTAGGTGCTCTTTTGGTATGCCATTGTGAATAATTAGCCATATATTATCAAGCAATTTGGTAGCTTCTCCCAAAGTAATTTCCATAAAAGTACCACCTGCGGCGGAATCTAAAAGACTACTAGAAACAAAATTCAATCCTGTATAAAAACTTTGTATGTCATCCAGAGATTTAAACCATGAGTAGGACAATTTCTTAGCATCAATTTCATTCTTCCCAAGATTGTGCAACATGTTCATGCTCAAGTTGCTTAAAATTCATGATTTGGGTCCTAAGGGAAATAATTTTCACAGGCGGAAAATACTTAGTAATAAAGGCATCTTTGCACTTATCCCAAGAATCAATACTATTGCGGGGCAAAGAAGAAAACCATTTTTTGCATGGTCTTGCAAAGAAAATAGAAATAATTTCAACTTCACATGTCATTGTCCACATATTTTTTCTTTTTCATATCGCATAATTTAATGAATGTGTTAAGATGGGACGCGGCATCCTCATTAGGAGTACCGGAAAATTGATCTTTCATAACAAGATTCAACAAAGCGACATTAATATCACAAGACTCCACACTAGTGGCGGGAGGAGCTATCGAAGTGCTAATAAAATCATTATTATTGGTATTGGAAAAATCACACAACTTGGTATTTTCTTGAAACATTGTGACTAGGCAAACAAGATTGCACAAAAAAATAGATCTAACGATAAAAATAGCGAACAAAAAGAGGGCGAATAAAACGACAAATGTTGTGAAGTGGGGGAGATGAAAACGAGAGGCAAATGGCAAATAATGTAAATTGCAAGGAGATGAGATTTGTTATTAGGAACCCAATAGATGTTGATGATGTATCCCCAGAAATGACACCATAAATCGGCAAGTTGTGGGAGACTTGACTTGATCCTCCCCGGCAACGGCGCCAGAAATCCTTTCTTGATGGCTCGTGTCCGCGTTAGTATTTCCCCGAAGAGAAAGGGATGATGCAACACAACTGCAGTAGGTATTTCCCTCAGTGATGAAACCAAAGTTATCGAACTAGTAGGAGAACCAAGCAACACTATGTAAATGGTACCTGCACACAAAGAAGAAATACTTGCAAACCGACGCATAAGAGGGGTTGTCAATCACTCTCGGGTAAAAGATAGGTTGGTTTGTAGTAAATTGTATAAATAGATCTCGCGGAAACGCAAAATAAAACAAAAAAAATTGCAGCAAGGTATTTTTGGGGTTTGGGAATAATAGATCTGAAAGCAAAAGCAAATAAAAATAGATCTCAAAGCAAATATGATAAAGAATAGACCCGGGGGCCGTAGATTTCACTAGTGGCTTCTCTCGAGAAAAATAGCGTATGATAGGTAAACAAATTACCATTAGGAAGTTGATAGAACTTCAAATAATTATGATGATATCCAAGCAATGATAATTATATAGGCCTCACATCCAAGATTAGTAGACTGACTCCTGCCTGCATCTACTACTATTACTCCACACATCGACTGCTATCCAGGATGCATCTTGTGTATTAAGTTCATGGGAAAACGGAGTAATGCAATAAGAACGATGACATGAGGTAGACAAGATCTATTCTTGTAGGAATAGAACCCATCTCGTTATCCTTAATGACAATTATCAATATATGTCTTGCTGCGCCTTCTATCACTGGGAAAGAACACCGCACGATCGAACCCATCAGAAAGCACCTCTTCCCGTGGCAAGAAAAATCAATCTAGTTGGCTTAATAACTAAACCAAAGATTCAAAGAAGAAATACGAGGCTGTAAGTAATCATGCATATAAGAGATCAAAAACTCAAATAACTTTCATGGATAAAATAGATCTGATCCTAAACTCAAAATTCATCGGATCCCAACAAACACACTGCAAAAAGAGTTACATCAAATAGATGGGCAACAGACCATTTTATTGAGAATCAAAAGAGGGAGAGAGGATGCCATCTAGCTACTAACTAAGGACCCAGAGGTCTACAATAAAATACTCACACATCATCGGAGAGGCACCAATGAGGATGATGAATCCCTCCGTGATGGTGTCTAGATTGGATCTGATGGTTTTGAACGTGCGGCGGCTGGAATTGTGTTTCGTTGACTCTCCTAGGATTTTTGGATTTTTGGGGTATTTATATAGAAATGAGGCGGTGTGAGAGGCCGCTGTGGTGGGCACAACTCACCAGGGCGCGCTTGGAGCCCCAAGCACGCCCAGGTGGGTTGTGCTCCCCTCGGAGCCCCCCTCTGGTACTTCTTTGGCTCAACATGTGTCTTCTGGTCCAGAAAAATCTCCAAAAAGTTTCCCTGCATTTGGACTCCATTTGCTATTGATTTTCTATGAAGTAAAAAACAAGCAAAAACATCATCTGGCACTGGGCACTATGTCAATAGGTTAGTCCCAAAAAATGATATAAAGTTGCTATAAAATGATTGTATAATGATAATATGACAGCATGGAACAATAAAAAAATTATAGATACGTTGGAGACGTATCACACACCATTGTTGAATAGGTGGATAACATGGCCACCATTGGCAATAGTAGCGGAGATTAGAAGTGACGACATGGATGGGCTGTTAGGGGCATGCAAGCATTTGTTTCTCCCGTTGCAACACAATGGAGTATTTGCTAGTCTTAATTAAAAGAAGTCAAAGATTTGTTTCAACAAAAACAAATAAGAAGTTGGGATAGGCTAGAGCTGAAATCAATAATATCTCGTAATCCACTCATAATTCAGGCACATGGATAACTCCTAGCGTGAATAAATGTTATTGTTTATTTTCATGTTCATAATTAATGTTTATTTTTCTATGCTATAATTGCAATGGTTTTTGAGTCTACGATAACCATGAGATTTGGCAGAAAACCCAATTGCATGTGTGAAGTAATAAACAATAAGTAGATTCCTAGTCTCGCCTCTAAGACTAGCTCATGTGTTGCATGATGAACTTGTTTTCTGATCATGGGCATAGTTAAAGTAATAGGGATTCTATCATTTATGCCACTAGTTGTGTCCCACTACTCAATTTTGCCACTAGGAATATCAACTGCTAAAAATGCCATTGGTCCGTTACGCGCTTGCTCAGAAATGCCACTGGACACAATTACTACTAGCTCAAAGCTCGTTTACCATGTTATAGTGACCAAAATACCCATGGACCAACATGTCAGCTCAAAGCCCATTTACCATGTTATAATGGCCAAAATACCCATGGACCAACATGTCAGCTCTCCCTCTATCTCACTACGATAAAGTGTGGGTCCCACTTTGTAAGTGCATCTAGTGCAAGCCCTTGTTGAATTTGGAGTATTGATGACATGGTTAAGGGACTGATACGTCTCCAACTATCTATAATTTTTAATTGTTCCATGCTATTATATTATCTGTTTTGGATGTTTCATATGGATTAATATGCTATTTTATATTATTTTTGGGACTAACCTATTAACCTAGAGCCCAGTGTTAGTTTATGTTTTCCCCTTGTTTTTTAGCTTCGTAGAAAATGAATATCAAATGGAGTCCAAATGGAATAAAACTTTCGCAATGATTTTTCTTGGACCAGAAGACACCCAGGGGACTTTGAGTCCAAGTCAGAAGAACCACGAGGTGGCGGCAAGGGTGGAGGGCGCGCCCTAGGGGGGGTACCCCCTACCTTGCCACCTCCTCGGGACTCCTCTGACCTAGCCCTTGGCCCTATATATTCACATATATTCCAGAACCTCCAAAAGCATCCACGAAAACACTTTTCCACTGCCGCAACCTTCTGTTCCCGTGAGATCCCATCTTGGGGCCTTTTCCGGCATCCTTCCGGAGGGGGATTCGATCACGGAGGGCATCTACATCAACTCTATTGCGCTTCCGATGAAGCGTCAGTAGTTTTCCTCCGACCTACGGGTCCATAGCTAGTATCTAGATGGCTTCTTCTCTCTCTTTGATTCTCAATACCATGTTCTCCTCGATGTTCTTGGAGATCTATCCGATGTAATCTTCTTTTGCGGTGTGTTTGTCGAGATCCGATGAATTGTGGATTTATGATCAGCTTATCTATGAATATTATTTGAATCTTCTTTGAATTCTTATATGCATGATTTGATATCTTTGTAATTCTCTTCGAACTATCAGTTTGGTTTGGCCAATTAGATTGGTTTTTCTTGCAATGGGAGAAGTGCTTAGCTTTGGGTTCAATCTTGCGATGTCCTCACCTAGTGACAAAGTAGGGGTAGCGAGGCACATATTGTATTGTTGCCATCGAGGATAAAAAGATGGGGTTTACATCATATTGATTGAGTTTATTCCTCCAGATCATGTCATCTTACTTAAAGTGTTACTTTGTTCTTTATGAACTTAATACTCTAGATGCAGGCAAGAGTCGGTCGATGTGTGGAGTAACAGTAGTAGATGCAGGCAGGAGTCGGTCTACTTGACACGTATGTGATGCCTATATTACATAATCATTGCCTTGGATATCGTCATAACTTTGCGCTTTTCTATCAATTGCTCGATAGTAGTTTGTTCATCCACCGTATTATTTACCTTCAAGAGAGAAGCCTCTAGTGAAACCTATGGCCCCCGGGTCTAGTTTCCATCATATTAGTTTCCAATCTATTATTTTGCAATCTTTTATTTTCAGATCTATAAACCAAAAAACCCAAAAATATTTTATCTTTCGTTTAGTTTTATTTATCTATCTCTATCAGATCTCACCTTTGCAAATGAAGGGTTTGACAACCCATTTATCGCGTTCGGTGCAAGTGTTTGATTGTTTGTGCAGGTATTGGTGATTTGCGCATTCTTATCCTACTAGATACCTTGGTTCTTAACTAAGGGAAATACTTACTTATCTCTACTTTGCTGCATCACCCTTTCCTCCTCAAGGGAAAGACCAACGCAAGCTCAAGAAGTAGCAGGGACTAATGTGTTTGTGAGAATCACATGAGAACACAAATAGGAGTCCTGGAGATTTGTTTTACCCATCAAAGATGGCCTCTAAAAACGTGTGAAGACATTGAAGATAATGGTGGTACGCAAAGACATGCACTTGAAGACAATGGAGCATGAAGGCATAGTCTTTTGGTAGTTTCGTTTTCTTCTTTCTTGAGTCATAGGAACCACCGTACTATTAAGTGGGGTTGAGGTAAACAAAGTCAGAAACTGACGTGATGCTCAACCTAAAATCCTATGTCTTTGTGTGAAGACAATGAGAGAAAACCTTTTCCAGAGTTGGTTGAGTCAGCTTCACTTGGAGCTCAAGTAAAGCTCTCGCGTGTGTTTGAAATCCGATTGTCGGCGTGTCGGTTGGCCAATGACCCAGGGTTAGTTTCACCATATCATGTCGGGTTCCCCTGGCTATAAATGGCCACCCCCTTCACCATAAGTGTGTGGCTGCTTCGAGTTATTGCACAACTTTTGTCGTTTGAGAGCAACCCACATCCGAACCCTTTGAGAGAGAATCCTTGTTAGGGTAAACCCAAAACACCAAGATCCAATGTGATTGAGCATCACTAAAGACATTCTATTCTGCGTGAACTGAAGACTTGTTATATTTGAAGACTGTGATCATCTAGTTGATTAGGCGTCGCGTTCTAAGCATCCAAGAGTCATTGTGGATTACCGGTGAACGAAGTCTGGGAAGGTTTGGAAGTCTACCTTAAAGACTTACCTGAGTGATTGGGCGAGGTCTAGATTGACCTTAGCTCAAGGGGAATATGGTGAAGACTAGGTCTTCTAAGTTCAATCTTAGCCTCCCTAACCAGACGTATAATTGTGACAACAATTGGAACTGGTCAAACAATTCACTTGTCTTCTCTGAGCAATTGGTTCTATCACTTCAATCCTTTACTTACCATTTAGTTTCATGAAGCCTTGATCATTCATTCTGTTTGAAGACATTATGTGAAGACAATCCCCTGATTACATCTTTGTCTTCACATCAACTACCTCTACTATTCTATGCTCCCTAGTTTGATGTTTATATTCACTTCTCACTTCAATTGTGTTGATATGTGATATGTCTCCAATGTATCTATAATTTATGAAGTACTCAAGCTGTTATATTATCATTCTTGGATGGTTTACAATCATTTTATAGAAACTTTATATCATTTTTTGGGACTAACCTATTGACCCAGTGCCCAGTGCCAGTTGTTGTTTTTTGCTTGTTTTTTACATTGCAGGAAATCAATATCAAACGGAGTCCAGACACCGCGAAACATTTTGGAGATTTTTTATGGACCAGAACACCCAGGATGGCCTAGAGAAGCACCTGGGGGGTGCCCCGAGGGGGGCACAACCCACCAGGGTGCGCCTTGGGGCCCAGGCGCGCCCAGGTGGGTTGTGCCCACCTCGGTGGCCTCTCGCACCCCCTCTTTACCCTATAAATTCCCAAAAATTCCAGAAAACCTCAGGGTTAACCTAGATCAGAAGTTCCGTCGCCGCAAGGCTCTATATCCACCGAAAACCAATCTAAACCCTATTCCAGCACCCTGTCGGAGGGGGGAATCATCTCCGGTGGCCATCTTCATCATCCCGGCGGCCACCACGATGAGGAGGGAGTAGTCCACCCTCGGGGCTGAGGGTTTGTACCAGTAGCTATGTGTTTAATCTCTCTCTCTCTCTCTCTCGTGTTCTTGAGATGTCACGATCTTGATGTATTGCGGGCTTTGTTAATATAGTTGGATCGTATGGTGTTTTTCCCTCTCTATCTTGTGATGAATTGAGTTTTCCCTTTGAGATTTCGTTTTATCGGATTGAATACTTTTATTTATTTGAGAGCACTTGATATATGTCTTGCAAATGAATACTTGTGGTGACAATGGGGTATTATTTTGATTCAATTGATATATGTTTTGGCACTCAACTCACAGATTCTCGAGGTGACATTGGGGTAATCTACGCATAGGGTTTGATGCATGTTCTTGCCTTTGTTTCTCTGGTAGAACTCTTGGGGCCCTCTTTGAAGTTCTTTGTGTTGGATTGAGTATTATGAATCTGAATTTGCTTTGGTGTTATTTTAGTACGAACTCTAGGATAGATTGAGCGGAAAGAATAGCTTTGTGTTATTTTAGTACGAACTCTTGAATAGATCGAATGGAAAGAATAGCTTTGAGGTGGTTTCATACCCTACAAACAATTTATTCTTATGTTCTCTGCTAGATAGGAACTTTGGAGTGATTCTTCATCGCACTTTGAGGGGTGGTTATATGATCCAATTATGTTAGCATTGTTGAGGGGTTGCACTAGTGAAAGTACGGACCCTAGGCCTCATTTTCAAGCATTGCAATACCGTTTTTGTGCCCGTTTACTATTTACTACCTTGCTGTTTTTATTTATTCAGAATATAAAAATATATTTATACCATCAATATTACACTTTTATCACCATCTCTTCATCGAACTAGTGCACCTATACAATTTGACATTGTTTTGGGTCTGTTGGGGACACAAGAGATTTCTTGTATTTGGTTGCGGGGTCATTTGAGAGAGACCATCTTCGTCCTACACCTCCCACGGATTGATAAACCTTAGGTCATCCACTTGAGGGAAAATTGCTACTGTCCTACAAAACTCCGTGCTTGGAGGCCCAACACGTGTCTACAAGAATAAAGTTGCGTAGTAGACATCAGGCTCTTTTCTAGCGCCGTTGCCGGGGAGGTGAGTGCATGAAGGTATATCTTTAGATCTTCCAATTTAATGTTTTAGTTTCTTGTTTTATCAGTTGTTTGGTTTATAAAAAGAAAACTACAAAAAATGGAATTGAGGTTGCATCATATTATTCATCTTTATAATGTATTTCATGAAAATGATGGAAAGGAAAATTGTGCTCAATTGATAGAAGAAGAATTCAATAGAATGTTTGGTATAAATGATGAGCATGATTGCAATGTTGTTAGTATGAATTATTTGAATATCCATGATGCTAAAGATATTCAAAGCCATAAGCTTGGGGATGCTATGTTTGAGGAAGATGATATTTTTAGTCCCCCAAGATTTGATGTGCAAATTTGTTATAATGATTGAATGCCTCCTATTTATGATAATTATAATGATGAAAGTGGATTTGGAGAGGTCATGACTTTATTTAGTGATGAATCCACCATTTTGGATGAGGCTTCAATTGACTATGATAACAAAGTTGCTATCTATGATGATTATGGTGATGACATGTATGCTATATTGAATAATTATAAACATGAAACTTGTCATCATGATTTTAATTTCCAATCACATGAGAGTTATTTTGTTGAGTTTGCTCCCACAATTATTGATGAGAAGAAATTTGCTTATGTGGAGAGTAATAAGTTTTCTATGCTTTTGTGTCAAGAAAAGAATGCTTTAGGTGATGGTTATATTGTTGAATTTATTCATGATGCTACTGAAAATTATTATGAGGGAGGAACTTATGCTTGTAGGAATTGCAATAATATCAAGTTTCCTCTCTATGTATTGAAAGTTTTGAAGTGATGCTTGTTTTGTCTTCCTATGCTAGATGATTCTTGTTCCCATAAGTTGTTTGCTCAAATAATCCCTATGCATAGGAAGTGGGTTAGGCTTAAATGTGCTTGCCATGTGTTTCATGATGCTCTTGTTATGTCTCAATTCTTATCTTTTATGTTAGCATCATTGAAATCATAATGCCTAGCTAAAAGGCATTAAAGAAAAGCACTTGTTGGGAGACAACCCAACACTTTTACCTACTGTTTTTGTGTGTTCACATGATTAGGCTACTGTATTAATCATGTTTTATTGCTTTTGTTTCAATAAAGTGCCAAGTAAGACCTTTGGGATGGTCTATGGTGATAGTTGATTTGATCTTGCTGAAAAACAGAAACTTTGGCGCTCAAGAAAACAATTCTAATTTTTAACAGAAGCGTGATAAAATGCTGACTCTTTTTTCAGAAGTTTAATAGAAAAATTTCCCAGGTTTTTCATTTTTTTAGAATTTTTGGAGTAGCAGAATTATGGTTGGATTACAGATTACTACAGACTGTTCCATTTTTGACAGATTCTGTTTTTCAATGCATAGTTTGCTTGTTTTCTAATTTCCATGGCTTATATTGCTCAATATAAATTGTGGAAATTGTATTCTACAGTAGGCATTGTGTGAGAACAATTATGAATCTTGTCTTTGACAGTACCAAAAGTGAAATGGTGTTCTCTTTATCATATTAACCTATCTCACAAAGTTCCGTTAAGTTTTGTGTGATTGAAGTTTTCAAGTTTTGGGTAAGATATCGATATGAAGAGAATAAGGAGTGACAAGACCCTAATCTTGGGGATGCCTAGGGCACCCCAAGGTAATATTTAAGGAAGATCCAAGGAACTAAGCTAGGGGATGCCCCAAAAGGCATCCCCTCTTTCGTCTTCAATATTATCGGTAACCTCACTTGGAGCTATGTCTTCATTCGTCACATGATATGAGTTTTACTTGGGTGTGCCCAGGTGGGTTGTGCCCACCTCGGTGGCCTCCCGCACCCCCTCTTTACCCTATAAATTCCCAAAAATTCCAGAAACCCTCGGGGTTAACCTAGATCAGAAGTTCCGCCGCCGCAAGGCTCTATAGCCACCGAAAACCAATCTAGACACTGTTCCGGCACACTGCTAGAGGGGGAATCATCTCCGGTGGCCACCTTCATCATTCCGGCGGCCACCATGATGAGGAGGGAGTAGTCCACCCTCAGGGCTGAGGGTTTGTACCAGTAGCTATGTGTTTAATCTCTCTCTCTCTCTCTCTCGTGTTCTTGAGATGTCACGATCTTGATGCATCGCGGGATTTGTTAATATAGTTGGATCATATGGTGTTTTCCCCTCTCTATCTTGTGATGAATTGAGTTTTCCCTTTGAGATTTTGTTTTATCGGATTGAATACTTTTATGGATTTGAGAGCAGTTGATATATGTCTTGCAAATGAATACTCGTGGTGACAATGGGGTATTATTTTGATTCACTTGATATATGTTTTGGCACTCAACTCGCGGATTCCTGAGGTGGCATTGTGGTAATCTACGCGTAGGGGTTGATGCACATTCTTTTCTTTGTTTCTCCGATAGAAATCTTGGGGTACTCTTTGATGTTCTTTGTGTTGGATTGAGTATTATGAATCTGAATTTGCTTTGGTGTTATTTTAGTACGAACTCTAGGATAGATCGAATGGAAAGAATAGCTTTGTGTTATTTTAGTACGAACTCTTGAATAGGTCGAACGGAAAGAATAGCTTTGAGGTAGTTTCGTACCCTACAAACAATTTATTCTTATGTTCTCTGCTAGATAGGAACTTTGGAGTGATTCTTCATTGCACATTGAGGGGTGGTTATATGATCCAATTATATTAGCATTGTTGAGAGGTTTAACTAGTGAAAGTACGGACCCTAGGCCTCATTTTCAAGCATTGCAATACCGTTTTTGTGCCAGTTTACTATCCGCTACCTTGCTGTTTTTATTTATTCAGATTATAAAAATATATTTCTACCATCAATATTACAATTTTATCACCATCTCTTCGCCGAACTAGCGCACCTATACAATTTGCCATTGTATTGGGTGTGTTGGGGACACAAGAGATTTCTTGTATTTGGTTGCAGGGTTGTTTGAGAGAGACCATCTTCATCCTACACCTCCCACGGATTGATAAACCTTAGGTCATCCACTTGAGGGAAAATTGCTACTGTCCTACACAACTCTGCGCTTGGAGGCCCAACACGTGTCTACAAGAATAAAGTTGCGTAGTAGACATCAATATGCCAACATGCCTAGTGTAGTTTATCTTCTAACGTATCCTGTTTAGTTACTGTTTAGCCTCAGTATCTTCGAAGACATTGCCTGCTTTGAAGACATTCATAAAAATCGCCTATTCACCCCCCTCTAGTCGATAACTAACACTTCCACACCTGATCCCTGATATGTCTCCAATGTATCTATAATATTTGATTGTTCCATGCTATTATATTATCTGTTTTGGATGTTTTATATGCATTAATATGCTATTTTATATTATTTTTGGACTAACCTATTAACCTAGATCCCAGTGTCAGTTTCCGTTTTTCCTTGTTTTTGACTTCTACAAAAAAGGAATACCAAACGGAAGAAAACATTATGGTGATTTTTCTTGGACCCGAAGAAACCCACGAGACTTGGAGAGTGTCGGTGTCAAAACCGGCAGATCCCGGGTAGGGGGTTCCGAATTGTGCATATGAGGATTGATGGTAACAAGGGACGAGCAGGACACAATGTTTACCCAGGTTCAGGCTCTTAATGGAGGTATAACCCTACGTCCTGCTTGATTGTATTTGATGAGTATTGGGGTTACAAGAGTTGATCTACCTCGAGATCGTAATGGCTAAACCCTAGTTGTCTAGCCTATGAGAATTCGGACTGCCTCTACGGACTAAAATCTCCGGTTTATATACACACTGGAGGAACCTAGGGTTGTACAGTGTCGGTTTGTGGGGGGAGGAAATAACATATCCGAACACCAAAACCTTGCTGCCCACGCATACAGGAATCCTACCCGGACACGGGGGAAAAGTCTTCTCCTTGTATCTTCACGGCCCATCAGTCTGGCCTGTAACAAATAGCCCGGACACCCGAGGACCCCCTTGTCCAGGACTCCCTCAGTAGGCCCCGAACTTGCCTTCAATGACGATGTATTATCCGGCTCTGTGTCTTCGGCTTTGCAAGGCAGGTTCTTCATCATACTTCGGACTGATGACAGTCTGACTTTGACCTTCATGTTTTGCCTTTATGACTCCTTCCCGGTTGTCACCTCGATTTCCATGCACCAGGCGAATGCGAACGGTTCACAATAAATTTTAACAAATACACCCTTGACCATACAAGGGCATCGCCTATATAAAGAGGCTAGATCCCCTAAATGCAATCCACATCGCATCAGAACCAGCCACAAAAACTCCAAAACATGGGCAGCGCCCCTGGCTCTTCTTCGTGCCCTCATGGCCCTCAAGAGGGTGATTGGCAGAGCTTCCCAATATCTCATCTTTAGCTGAGCCATCTCCAGACGCAGGGATATCTCCCCCTCGCAGATCTAGTCTCTGTGCGAGCGGGGTTGGCTTCAATTGGTAATGACGCATTCGCAGAGAATTTCTCCAACCCCAATAAGGAGGAGAGTGTGTGCTTCATTCCGTTTCTCTTGCAGGGCTTAGGATTTCTAATCCATCCTTTTCTTAGGGGTCTGCTGGTGTTTTACGGGATCCAACTGCATAACCTCACCCCAGGTTCGATTCTACACATCTCAGGCTTCGTTGTGCTCCGCTAACTGTTTCTGGGCTGTGAGGCTCATTTTGAGCTATGGAGAAAGTTATTTTGCCTCATCCCTCGCCATCGAGGGGGCTCTATATTCAAAGTGGGCGGCGCTAAAGTATGGCGTATAGCCGGATCAGGCTACCCAATTGGAACTCCCAAACAAGTTTCCCAAGAATGGTCTTCGAAGTGGTTTTACATTGATGATGTCCCACTTCCAGACCCAGTTCGGCGCGGCCTCCCTGAATTTTATAATGCTCATTTGAAGAAATTCCTCAACTGGCGTCCCAGGAGTCCCAAGGAGGAAGACAGTGTGGAAATAAAAAGGTTGGTCAGCAAGGTCAGATTACTAGCTCACACCAAGCTCTCGATAATCGAGGTCGTGGCCAATGCAATAAAACAATGTGTTCAACTCCTTCAATCCAGAGTAACTCCTTTATGGTGTTACAATGGAGAAGACGATGCATCTCATTATTGACGCAAGGGTCCGGATACCCCAGCCGAACTGGCAATGATCTTGGCCAATCTATATAAGGGGTAAAAGGAAGACTTCCTCCACTTCACCTGCCGAGAAGGCTATTACATGTACAACCCCATTGAATGGGTAAGATTTTGATTATCAGTCCTGCTTTACTGCTATCGTGGCACACTAATCAAATTGTTCTTTGTTATCTTAAAACAGTCATGGAGGAAGATGCCCGAGGACGTTCACTGTCCTGCCCCATAGCCAGAGGATCATAATCACAATGAAGACCCTGGCTTCTGTGAGGATTCAGATAATACATAGAGTTCGATGATGGAGTATTTTATCAGGTGAGCCTTGACGGCTTGGAAGTGGCTATCACGGCTAACTACCCCCGCCCTTATTCCTTCTCCATCGTAAGTGTTAAAAAGTTTCTTCAAAAAGGACCCCATACACGCACCTTATCTTTTGTACTAAACTGTACTTCATAGGACCAGCGCTTGGCAAGCCGCACTACCTTAAGGGCGGCCTCTACACAGGGTAATCGTTCAAAACGACAGGAGAATGGGAGTGCTGTAGAGCCCCCTCTGTCCTCAAAGAGGTATGTCCGTTGATATGTGCCTAAGCATGAGTTCAGATTGGTAAATTTTTCTTCTACCTTTGTTTCAGGAGGAGCACATGGCAGATAGTGGGAAAACTCCCTGCTAGCCGGATGTCAGCCAATCCGGCGCCGGACTAGTCGACCAGGACGAGGGTTGATACAGCGACAGATCCACCCCCTCACGAGGATTCGGATGACGTATCCGTCATGAATTCCGAGGTGGAGAGCATGATGAATCACCGTCGACTGAAAGAGGCCATGCGCACTCCAGCTTTTTCTGAGCAAGAATTTACCGCACTCAGCTCCATGGATGCATATATCCGAGCTATGGAGACAGACTTGCCGGAGTTAATCAACTGTTCTCCAAGGATATGCAGGTAAGGATTTATGCAAATGCAGACTAAGGCATAGCCTAGTGGTGGGAAGGGGCTGATGCCTTCCCACCCACCCAGGTTCAAGGCTTGGTACTTGCAATTTGGGTTTGTTGCACCAATTATACTGTAGGGGGTTCCCTTACAGTCTTTCTATAAAAAAGGATTTATGCAAATTCAATAGATATATGCCAGTAGCCCCCGAGACTTGAAGCGGTTTGGCCAACCGATTTAAGGATCGATATGACCTGCAGATTCTCAAGGAAAAGAACAGTGCGTTGTCCTAGGAACTAAAAACAAACCAGACACAACTGAATGCCGTCGCCGCAGAACTTGCAGAGATGAAAAAGGCCGTAATGAGCACTGGTCAGAAGAACAAACATGAGGAGGAAAAAGACAAACAATCCCAAGAGATAAAGAGCTTAAAGGCTCAGTTATCGGCCGCACAAAAAGAGAATTAGAAGTTGAAAGGCATCATATTCGGTATGACCTTTAGAACTATAAGAAAGACTCATATTATTCCATAATTTGGATCATCAAAACTCTGTTGGTATAGGTCTTTTAACTGGTCGACCTGAGGAAGAAGTATCCGGATTTGAGGGTGACGTGCTGAAGGAGCTGTCCGTGATGCATGAGCGGGCCCCGAAAGCCATGGGAAGTATGGCCAAGGCTTTATGGGAATCTAATACCCCTCCAGCAAGTATGGAGGGCTTGGCGAGCCTGTTCAAAGGTGCCTAGCGCCGCTTTGAGCAATGGAAGGCGTCCGCATGTCGTGAAGGTGCACGAGAAGCCTGGGTGATGGTGAAAACACGTTTTACCAAGCTAGATCCGAATCATATGGCCCGAGTGGGACTGCAAGGACCAGACGGGAAATAAATTCAGGTGAACTTGGTGTATGACCAAGTAATGATAGCTGCGAAATATTCGCAAGAAGACTGTAGTTTAGACAGTCTTATAGATGATATAGATAAGGAGCAGGCATTTGATTCGATGTATCAATGTACTTTATGATCAACCTTATCTCCAGCCGAACATGTCAAAAAATTTCATCGCAGGCCTTCAGCTTTAACCTTTGAACTAGGAAGGTGGAGTGTTTTTGGATATTATATAGGAATGCGAAAAACATGCACTCTCTCCGGAAACCAGGCAATCCGACCATATTGCTCAAACAAATCATTTTTTGTTCATGAAGTTTATGTTATAGTACTTATTTATCGTAAGAAACATCTTCCAAGAAAAATAGTTCTGTTAGGAGTTCCTTTCCTTGGGTTGGCATGCTTAATTATGCGTGCCTAGGCTTTGATCCGAATTACGGGGAGGGGGGGGGGCAACCCCGTATATTTTCCGTTCCGAGAAGAGGTACAAAGACGTATACGTTCTATCGTTGCTTGCCGACCAATTATTCTCTTAAGAATGCTAGCTTTCGGCTTCACACATCTGAGGTACAGGTCCGGATTACCTGGTTGTAACAATCGCAGAGGTGCCCCCTTTACACCCTAGCCGAATAATCGGGAACGTAGGGTATAAGCATAGGAGCGAGGCAACCCAGCTTGGCAAAAACTTAAGTCATAGAGGTGCATATAATGGCAAAAAAGTGTATATAACAAACAACATATTTAATGTAAGCTCCAAGCTTTTAATAATCAGCTTCGTCAAAGAAGCCCCCAGTCATTGTGGGGTGTATACATTTAAAGATGTGTACCCCTAATAGTTCGGCATGTACGAACATGCACTGGGAAAGATATAGGAAAAAGGAAGAAAAGAGAAAGAGGAAGAGAAAGAGAGAGAAAACAAAAGGATGAAGAAAAGGATGTGGCCAAACTATGCGTAGAATCTTCGGAGCCGAGCAGCGTTCCAAGGATTCGGCTCGTGGCGATTGACCGATGCATTACGAAGGAGATATGCTCCTCCTATGAGAACTTCGTCTATGATGAAGGGGCCCTCCCATTTTGGTTTGAGCTTATCCTTCTTCTTCTCAGGGAGGCGCATAACAAGTTCGCCGACATTGTAAGTCTTGGCCCGCACTTCTCTGCTTTGGTATCTCCTGGCCTGTTGTTGATAAAAGGCGGAACGGGCTCATGCAATATCCCACTCCTCTTCAAGGCCGTCCAAGTCGTCCTGCCGATAGAGCTCAACTTCTCTCTCTTCATACATGCGCAATCGAGGCGAGTCATGGATAATGTTGCAGGGCAAGACAGCTTCTGCACCGCACACCATTAAAAAGGTGTGTATCCGGTCGTGCGATTAGGCGTAGTTCGCAGCCCCCAGAGCACGTAATCGAGTTCCTCAACCTAGTGCTTATCTCACTCCCGTAGGGAGTGCACCAGTCTGGGTTTGATGCCTGTAAGTGCATCTAGTGCCACCCTTAGTTGGTTTTGGAGTATTGACGACAAACTTGGTTGAGGGACTAATGTGTTTGTGAGAATTGTAGGATAACACAGTTAATAGTCCCATATTGATTCAGTTTACCTACCAGAGATGACCCCTAAAAATCTGTGAAGACATTGAAGACAATGGTGGTCTGTGAAGATATTCACAGTGAAGATTATGACATGAGAAGACATTCACATGAAGACTATGGAGTGCAAAGACATAGTTGTTTCGTAGTTTCCGTTTCTTCTTTGTTGAGTCATAGGAACCACCGTACTGTTAAGTGGGGTCCAAGTGAACAAAGTCAGAGTGACTGATGTGATGCTCAACCAAATCCGATGTCTTTGAACGAAGAAAATGAGAGCAAATCTTATCCAGAGCTAGATGAGTCAGCTTTACTTGTAGCCCAAGTCAAGCTGCCGCGTGTGTTTGAAATCTGATCGTTGGACACGTGTCAGTTCCTTAGTGACCCAGGGTTATTTCAAAAAAATCAGGTCAGGTTGCCTCCTGGCTATAAATAGCCCACCCCCACACCATAAATTGGTGGCTGCTCAGAGTTAGTGCATGACTTTTGCCGTTTGAGAGCAACCCACCTCCGAAGCATTTGAGAGAGAGATCCTTGCGAGGACAAAGCCCAAAACACCCAGAGCCAAAGAGTGTTAGGCATCACTGAAGTCTTTCTGTCCGCGTGACCTGAAGACTTGTTACACTTGAGGATTGTGAATCCTCCAGCCGGTTAGGCGTCGTGTTCTGATCATCCAAGAGTCATTGTGGATTGCCGGCGAACGAAGTCTGTGAAGGTTTGGAAGTCTACCTTGAAGACTTACCAGAGTAATTGGGCAAGGACTGGGTGTCCTTAGCTCAAGGGGAATAAGGTGAAGACGCGGTCTTCTAAGTTGAATCTCAGCCTCCCTAACCAGACGTACAATTATCACAGCAACTGGAACTGGTCTACCAAATCTTTGTCTTCACCAAGCAATTGGTTTTATCCTTCACTTTCCTCTACTTTACAGTTTGTCTTCATGAAGTCATTGTTTGCCTGTATGATTTGATTGACTTCACTGAGTGAAGACTGTTTACTGTTTAGCTTCATACTATCTTCCATACTGATCCATACCCTAGCTACTGATAGTCTTCGTACTTTCACTTCATTGCTTACTTGACTATGGCCTGTCTAGTGTAGTCTACCTTTCGCTGCATATCAATAGGTTCATTTATACTATTTGTCTTCAAAGCCCTCATGTTTTGAAGACTTTCATAAAAATCGCCTATTCACCCCCCGTCTAGTCGATAACTAGCAATTTCAATTGGTCTTAGAGCAAGGTGCTCCCTTGTTCTGTGTGATTCGGTTTAACCACCTGGAGTTTTAGCTATGTCAACTGCAGGGATAATCAAGGTCTCCGCTGTGTGCCCTGTCTTCGATGGCACTAATTACCCCTACTGGAAGAATAAGATGTGTATGCATCTTGAAGCCATTGACATTGACCTCTGGTATGTTGTCAAGAACGTCGTTCCCAAGGTTGGTAAAGGTGTCACCGCTGCTGATGTCAAGAGGTTCATTCAACTGGACTCGACCGCCAAGAACATCATCTGTGGTCACCTGACCAAAGGACAGTAGGGCCGTGTGAGTGCACTGGAAATTGTGAAGCTAGTCTGGGACTGGCTCTCCAAGGTCAACAAAGGCATCTCAACCCAGAGACACCCAAGGATTGATGTTCTTCGCAACCGCTTCAACCGCTTCAAGAGAAACGACAATGAGAATGTCCAGCTCACGTTTGATTGCCTCACCGATATCACAAATGAGCTTCGCACACTCAGCGCCACTGAGATCTCTTGACAGCTCACTTGACATCCTGGCCCTGATGATTCAAGAACGCCCTGACTTCAAGACTCTCGATCCGTCTGACATACTTGAGAGGCTCAACACACATGAGTTCCAGTTTTCTAAGAAAAGAGATATCTATGGTCCCAACTATGGTCAAACTCGCTCTTTGAAAGCAAAAGTTGTTTCCTCATCTGAAGAAGAATCTGACTGCATTTTTGAGGATCCTGAAGACATTGGAAAGGGGCTCGCTATGCTTGTGAAGAAGTTCCAGAAGTTCACCAAGAAGAAAGGCTTCAGAAAGTCTTCAAGATCCAGCTCAAGAAATGATGAAGCTTCCTCTCGTGGCTACAAGAAGAGAACATGCCACAAGTGCAAGAAACCTGGTCACTACATCTCTGAGTGTCCTCAATGGGACAATGAGACCAAGAAGAAGAAGAGCAAAGAATATGATACTGATGACAAGTAGAAGAAGAAATCCTCAAAGTCTTCATCAAAATCTTCATCTAAGTCTTCATCACACAAGGAGAGCTCATCAAGAAAGGATCGTGCGTTTGTTGGCAAGGATATGGATTCAGACGAGGAGTCTACTTCTGAGGAGGTGCAGATGGTGTCTGAGGCGGAGTCCGATTCAAGCGTGGCACGCCTGGCTCTAGCTTCAGCATATGTCGCCAAGTCCATCTTCAACACTGAAGACAATGTCCTCGTCACCAACGCCGATGCTGATGATGAGGATGACTCTGCTCCCACCTACTGCTTCATGGCTCGTGGTGCCAAGGTAAACTCACGCGATGCTTACTTTCAAACATCAAGTGAAGATGACTCTGAATGTGAATCTAAACCTAGCTACAAAACACTTGCTAAAATTGCAACAGAACAAAAAAATGCTATGGAACATATTCAAAAGTTGCTAGACAAAAGCGATGACCTGTTGGACGCAGAAATGACTCGAACTCAGTCCTTAATTGAAGACATTAAAAATCTTCATGTTAAGTACGAAGAACTTGAAAGTCGTCATGAAACGCTCTCAACTACTCATGAAAAGCTCTCCTACGATTATCTTCAAAGGAAGCAAGAGCTTGGGAACTTGAGATCGGCTCATGAAGATCTTCCAAAGGAGAACGAGTCACTCTGCGCTCAACATATCAGTTCCGCTCAGGAAGGGTTTGAACCACCATGTCTAAAATGCCTTGAGCGTGATAATGTTGTCTCTGTTACTGAATGTTCTACTGCTGCTACTGTTGCAATATCTTCAACTGTTGATGTGGTTACTAACCCCTCTGCTGAGGATACCACTACTATTGCTGATGAGAATGCCAGGTTGAAGACATTGCTTGAAACAGGAATGTACAAAAGTCTCAAAGGGCATTAAACACTATGTGATGTCCTCAAGAAACAGATTCTGAACCGAAACCCTAGGAAAGAGGGTGTTGGGTTCAAGAGGAAAATGAATGTTGATGGTTCATACTGGAAGCCTGAGCAGTACCCCAAAACCACATGGGTTGTTGCAAAGGGACCTTCAGTGGATCCATCTACCTTATCTAGCTTCACTTGTGCAAACCCTATTATCATTGATGAATCCTTTGATGCAAACTATAAACTGTTTAAGAATCATAATGGTGAAGTGTTTGCCAGGTGTATTGGTACTAACTACAGGAATGGACCACCTTTGAAGAAGATCTGGGTTCCCAAAAGGTGTCTTCAGAAACTTCCTATGAATGTCATCATGACACCACCTGGGAAGAAGACAAACCCCAGACCAAAGGCTTCATATGGCCCAAAGGCTTCATAGAGACAGAGGACTCACCCGAGTCACCCTAACGCCAATGTTTTGCAGGGAAACCATACCCAGACTTATGAATACAAGTGTGTTTCATCAAACCGCTATGTTCATAGGACCAAGAACTTTTCTTCTTATTCTTATGAGTATTATTCACCACCTGCAAGGCTATTTGCTAGGGCTCCAAAGCCAACGTTCTCAGATGCTACACTTAGACTCATTGCTTCTAAGACACCCCTGAAGATGTGGCTGGTTAAGAAAAATTAACTCTCTTCTGCAGGGAAAGGTCTCTAGCCAGAAATCAAAAGCGTCTGATGCTTATGCTGGGGACCTAAAACATCTTGTGGGGCGCAAGATAAAATGCCCAAATGGTCTTACTATGTATTTCATCCCAGGACTCCTTGACAAATGTCCTATTTATCCTAACCAAGATCTGAACTTCCATAATCCGCTTGTTCGTCAAATGTTTATGGTTCACAATACCCTTGGAGAAGCCTATCCCCCAAATTGCATTATAGTGTATGACACTAAAGGCTTCAGAATGGATTATGGACAGTGGATGCACTAACCACATGACCGGTGATTGAAGTCTTCTCATGGATTCAAACCTACGTCCATCTGACAAGAGTCACATCACATTTGCTGACATTGGTAAAAGCAAGGTATTGGGTCTAGGTAGAGTTGCAATCTCAAAGGATCAACACATGGATAAAGTGATGCTTGTTGAATCCCTTGGTTTCAACTTAATGTATGTCTCAATGCTTTGTGATCTGAACATGATTGTGATATTTGGAAAATATTGTTGCCTTGTGCTTATGGAATCTGACAAATCTCCAGTATTTGCAGGGCATCGAAAAGACGATCTGTATATGGTAGTTTTCTCAGCAGGTCCACAGTTGGCCGTATGTCTTCTAGCAAAAGCTTCAGAGTGCTGGCTCTGGCATTGGAGGCTAGGGCATGCCAGCATGAGGAACTTGTACACTCTAGCAAAGAAGAAGCATGCCGTAGGCATCGAGGGCGTCAAGTTCAAGAAGGATCATCTATGTGGTGCCTGCGAAGCTGGAAAGATGACTAGGGCCAAGCACCCCTCAAAGACTATCATGACGACGTCCCGTCCCTTCGAGCTGCTTCACATGGACTTATTCGGCCCTACTCACTACTCTACACTTACTACCATTGCTTGCCTCTATAGCTTCATCATTGTTGATGATTACTCAATATACACATGGGTGCACATAATCCTCTGCAAGAATGAAGTGCAAGATGTCTTCAGACGATTCGCTAATCGTGCCATGACGAACTATGGCATCAAGATCAAGCACATCATAAGTGACAACGGCACAGAATTCAAGAACACCGGCCTCGACACTTGTCTTGATACATTGGGCATCACTCATCAGTTTTCAGCTCCTTACACACCTCAGCAGAATGGCATCGTGGAGCGCAAGAACAGAACCCTCATTAAGATGGCATAGACGATGCTTGATGAGTATAAAACTCCAAGAAAATTTTGGCCTAAAGCCATTGACACTGCCAGTCACATCATCAACCATGTTTATCTTCACAAGCTTCTAAAGAAGACATCACATGAGCTACTAACTAGTAAGAAGCCAAACGTCAGCTACTTCAAAGTATTTGGTGCTAGGTGCTAGATCAATGGTCCACATCACACTTAAAAATTTGCACCAAAAGCACATGAAAGTTTTATTCTTAGCTATGGAAAGGATTCACACTCCTACAGGGTCTTCAACCTCTTTCACTATAAAGTGGTTGAAACTATGGATGTGCGGTTCGATGAGACTAACGACTCACAAAGAGAGCACCTGCCAAATGTGCTAGATGAAGCCTCACCAAGTGAATCTATCAAGCTTATGGGTACTGGAGAAATCATACCTTCTGAGGCTCAGGCTGAAGAAGAAATCATCATTTTTGCACCAAATCAACCTGAAGACACTTCTCAGCCTAAAGTCAATGCTGAAACTGAAGACAATGAGCAACAAGAGCAAAGTATTCGTCTACTTCATCCTCGTGTTGCAAACAAAGTATAGATTGAGAAGATAATGGATAGCATCATTGTTGAGGAAATCGTTAACTGGTAGCTGCTCGGTTGGCTGGCGAGTAGGGGATTAATAGGCTAATCGGCAGGTTAATCGGCCATTTAATCAATTAATCAGACGATTTATTGGTTTATCGGCTACTCAGTGACCCTAAGAGTAGGGATTAATCGGCAAGTTAACTGGTTAATCGGACAAATTCTTGAACAGGGGATAGCATCAATGCGCCTGGTCCACTCACTCGTTCAAGAGCAACACAGCTAGCAAATTTCTGTCGGCACTTTGCATTTTTCTCTATATCTAAACCCAAGAAAGTTACTGAAGCCTTCATGGAACCTGAATGGATTCAAGCTATGCAAGAAGAGCTTCAACAGTTCGAGTTGAACAATGTTTGGGAACTAGTAAAGCATCCTGACCCTCGTAAGCACAACATCATAGGCACCAAATGGATCTATTGCAAAAAACAATATGAGCATGGCCAAGTTGTCAGAAACAAGGCTCGTCTAGTTCCGCAAGGTTACACCCAAGTAGAAGGGATTGACTTCGATGAAACATTTGCTCCGGTGGCTAGGCTTGAAGCCATTCACATCCTGCTAGCCTATGCCAACCATCACAACATCCTTCTATATCAAATGGATGTAAAGAGTGCCTTTATCAATGGTAAGATTGAAGAAGAAGTGTATGTTGCACAACTACCTAATTTTGAAGACCCAAAGCATCCTGAAATGGTATACAAGCTCAACAAGGAACTCTATGGTCTCAAACAAGCCCCTCGTGCTTGGTATGACACACTCAAAGACTTCCTGAAGAGTAAAGGCTTCAAACCTAGTTCCCTGGATCCCACACTCTTCACGAAGACATATGATGGCGAACTGTTTGTATGCCAAATCTATGTGGATGACATTATCTTCGGCCGCACAGACAAGAAATACAGTGATGAGTTTGGACATATGATGCAAGAGCAATATCAGATGTCCATGATGGGTGAGATGAAATTCTTCCTCGGTCTTAAAATCCTTCAACAGAGCAATGACATCTTCATATCACAAGAAAAATACCTCAAAGATTGCCTGAAGAAGTTTGGAATGCAAGATTGCAAAGGATACACGACGCCAATGCCAACCAAAAGTCATCTGGGCCTCGTTCGATCAAAAGGTATACCACTCCATGATTGGTTCTTAAATCGGACAAAAGGTATACTACGCCAGATATAATGCTTAGCGTTTGCATGTGTGCCCGATTCCAAGCGACACCAAAGGAATCGCACCACTGAGCCGTGAAGCGAATTCATCGATATTTGGCTTACACCCCAACACTAGGATTATGGTATCCAAAGGGCTCAGAGTTTGATCTAGTTGGATTCTCAGATGCTGATTATGCTGGTGACAAGGTTGATCGAAAGTCCACATCAGGCACATGTCACTTTCTTGGACGATCTCTTGTCTGTTGGTCTTCAAAGAAGCAGAACTTTGTATCTCTCTCCACTGCAGAATCTAAATACATTGCTCCTGGATCTTGCTGCGCTCAGCTTCTATGGATGAAGCAAACTCTCAAGGAATATGGTATTCATCTGAAGCATGTGCCCCTCTACTGCGACAATGAAAGCACCATCAAGATTGCCAACAACCCAGTTCGGCACTCGAAGACAAAGCACATTCAGATCCGTCATCACTTTCTCAAAGATCATGTCATGAAGGAGGATATTGATATCATTCACGTCAACACTGAAGAGCAATTGGCAGATATCTTCACAAATGAGAAAAGGTTTTGCAAGTTGTGGTGTGAGCTAAATATCTTAGAATCCTCAAATGTCCTGTAATTGGACACACATCCTAACGCTTATGCATGTTGATGACTTAGATGTGCAACACACGAAGTAACGTATATCTTCAATCAATGAAGACATACACTCTAAGTGTGAATACATTAACACGGAATTTTACTTCGGAGCGCCACAATAATTGTGCGCCATGTCTAGGTCTAATACTTCCTATATGGTGGCTAACGCCACCATCGAAAAGCTTTTTGAAGTGTTTCATTTGGCGTCATAATTGCATAGTCTTCACATTTGGTTTGTCTTCAACATTGATTTGACTTCTAGGTTTATCTTCGCAATGTTGAGTTTGTCTTATGCTGATATATTACTTAAGAACTCCCACTTAGATAGACATCCCTCTAATCATCTGAGTGATCACTTGATCCAAATCAACTAAACCATGTCCGATCATCACGTGAGATGGAGTAGTTTCATTGGTGAACATCACTATGTTGATCATATCTACTATATGATTCACGCCGACCTTTCAGTCTCAGTGTTCCGAGGCCATATTTGCATATGCTAGGCTCGTCAAGTTTAACCCCAGTATTCCGCGTGTGCAATTGTTTTGCACCCGTTGTATTTGAATGTAGAGCCTATCACACCCGATCATCACGTGGTGTCTCAGCACGAAGAACTTTCACAACGGTGCATACTCAGGAAGAACACTTTTATCTTGAAATTTAGTGAGAGATCATCTTATAATGCTACCGTCAATCAAAGCAAGATAAGATGCATAAAAGATAAACATCACATGCAATCAATATAAGTGATATGATATGGCCATCACCATCTTGTGCTTGTGATCTCCATCTCCGAAGCACCGTCATGATCACCATCGTTACCGGCGCGACACCTTGATCTCCATCGTTGTCGTCTCGCCAACTTATGCTTCTACGACTATCTCTACCGCTTAGTGATAAAGTAAAGCATTACAGGGCGATTTTATTGCATACAATAAAGTGACAACCATATGGCTCCCGCAAGTTGCCGATAACTTGGTTACAAAACATGATCATCTCATACAATAAAATATAGCATCATGCCTTGACCATATCACATCACAACATGCCCTGCAAAAACAAGTTAGACGTCTTCTACTTTGTTGTTGCAAGTTTTACGTGGCTGCTATGGGATGAGCAAGAACCGTTCTTACCTACGCATCAAAACCACAATCATAGTTCGTCAAGTTAGTGATGTTTTAACCTTCTCAAGGACCAGGCGTAGCCACACTCGGTTCAACTAAAGTTGGAGAAACTGACACCCGCCAGCCACCTGTGTGCAAAGCACGTTGGTAGAACCAGTCTCGCGTAAGTGAAAGTGCGTTATATCGACTAGAGGGGGGGTGAATAGGCGATTTTTATGGAAGTCTTCAAAACTTGGGAGTTATGAAGACAAACAGTGAAGATTATGCCTATTACTATGCAGCGGAAGTTAGATTACACTAGGCCAGCCATGGTCATGTATTCAATAGAGTGAAAGCCCAGTGACAAACAGCTTCAGTGTAATAAGGATCAAGTAGGAAGAAGTTATGAAGCCAAACAGATCATGCATTCACGTTGTGAAGACAAATGATAAAGCAAGCACGCAATGACTTCACAATGAGTAGCAGCAAGAGAAGGAAGTGAAGATGAAACCAGTGACTCATTGAAGACAATGATATGTTGGACCAGTTCCAGTTGCTGTGACAACTGTACGTCTGGTTGGAGCGGCTAGGTATTTAAACCTTAGGACACACAGTCCCGGACACCCAGTCCTGAACACACAGTTCAGGACACCAAGTCCTCACCGTAATCTCCTTGAGCTAAGGTCACTTAGTCCTCGCCCAATCACTCTGGTAAGTCTTCAAGGTAGACTCCCAAACCTTCACAGACTTCGTTCACTAGCAATCCACAATGTCTCTTGGATGCTCTGAACGCGACGCCTAACCGTCTGGAGGATTCACAGTCCTCAAGTGTAATAAGTCTTCAGATCACACAGACAAGAAGACTTAAGTGATGCCCAATTTACTCTGGCTCTGGGTGGTTAGGGCTTTTCTCCTCACTAGGAATTTTCTCTCAAAGGCTTCGAGGTGGGTTGCTCTCAAACGACAAAAGCCGTGCACTGAAATCTGAGCAGCCAACTGTTTATGGTTGTGGGGGTGGGCTATTTATAGCCACTTGGCAACCCGACCTGATTTGTCCGAAATGACCCTGGGTCACTAAGGAACTGACACGTGTCTCAACGGTCAGATTTCGAACTCTCATGGCAACTTTACTTGGGCTACAAGCAAAGCTGACTTGTCCGGCTCTGGACAAGATTTGCTCTCATTGTCTTCACTCGAAGACATAGGTTTTTGATTTAGGCATCACTTAAGTCATTCTGACTTGTTCTCCTGGACCCCACTTAACAGTACGGTGGTTCCTATGACTCAACAAAAATAAAAAGAACTACGAAAGATCAAAGTCTTCGAGTTCCATAGGCTTCATAATGTGTCTTCTGTTGTCATAGTCTTCAATGTGAATATCTTCTTATACCACCTTTGACTTCAATGTCTTCATTCATTTTTAGGGGTCATCTCTGGTAGTAAACCGAATCAATGAGGGACTTCTACCTATGTTTTCCTGCAATTCTCACAAACACATTAGTCCCTCAACTAGGTTTGTCGTCAATACTCCAAAACCAACTAGGGGTGGCACTAGATGCACTTACAATCTCCCCCTTTTTGGTGATTGATGACAAACTAGTTGAAGTTTTCAACGGGGAATATAAAGTGTGAAGTCTGTAAAGGAATTGTCATCATAAGTTGCAAGTGCTCCCCCTGAAGATGTGCATATAAGTTAATTTGCTTTTGGAATGCAAATGCACATGGCAGGTTGTACTTGTGGAGATCAGCTTCAGCTTATGATGCCAATCTACTATGCATGTGAAAGTATATGAAGATAATAACATGCATAATGGAAAATGGACGTCTGCAGAATGAGATGAGTGCGGAATTTATCGTCGCACATGCGGAATTTATCTTCGCAAAAGGAGTGGTAAAACAAGTAGCAGACGACCATCGAGTTTTAGTGTTTACAACTCAAAAGAACCAAATGAAGCAAAACAAGAGTTGCAAACACGAAGCAAGTATAACAAAACAAGGCACCCGCCCATATTGACCTGCTTGAAGACTATAAACATCATATGCTTCTCCCCTTTTGTCAGGAATGACCAAAAAGGTTTGAAGACATAGAGTTTTCTACGCGTTCCCAGGCGCAGCAGGGTCGGTGGAGTTGTTTGGCGGTGCTGAGCTTTGAGGTGCTGAAGTGGGTGGTGGTGAAGTAGCATCATCATCTTCATCAATGATCCTCGCAGTGACGGTGGCAGCAGATGAGGAATACTCAGAGTCTTCAAGTGACGGTGTGTTGCGCATCACAGCCCTCCTAGGAGGTGTGGTGTCAAATTTGAAGCGCTCTGTGAAGCCATCCTCTTCAAGTTCAGCTTCAGTGCAGATCATTGAGAGCCCTTTCCACGTACGACGGCAAGTCTCATGCGTAACGAAGGCATTCTTGGTGGCCAGGTTTCGAAGACGATTGACATCCACCAAGAGGCTCTTCATCTGACGTTTCAGCCAGTCGTGATGCCTATCTTGCTTTTGGTGAAGGGCCACAAGAAGCTCTCGGTCAGTGAGGACACGAGCATGCTTCTTGGGTCTTGGAGCGTTTGTGCTATCTGTGGCTTCAGTTGATGCTGGTGCACGTGTAGTGCCAGCCATAGGATAGACCCTGGACATGGCTTCAACACCTTCAACATTCTGCGTGAAGCTCTGGTGTTCGACATTCTGAAGACTTATTGGTTGCTTGGCAGGCTCAGGGTATATTGCTTCAGCAGAGATATCCACATCTGGCAGGAAGATGCGATGGTTTCGTGCTGAGGGCTGATACGAAATTGTAGAGTGCAGTTTGATCAGCCTCATCACCCAAGGGGCATAGATTTTTAGACCAAATAAGTCCGAGCCTGACGCAGCAAGTTGTCGTATGAAAAGATCCTGTGCATTAAAGCATTTGCCATGCATGATATAGAATATGAGAGTCTTCATTGCACCCTCAATCTTGGCATGTGGAGAGTGTCCCTTAATGGGCCAGAGAGTCCGCCGGATAATATGATATATGGTCCTGGGCAGGTACTCTAGGTTTTCAACAAAGAACTCAGTTGGATAGGGTGCATCTTGAGGCAATGGCTTCATCATTGAGAGCATCTGACTCATATTAGGTTCAGGTCTCTGAAATATGCTCTCAATAGCTTCAGAATGAAGTTGACACCCTTCCTCGAAGAATTCGCCTGGAATGGGCAGGCCTGTGAGCTCAATGATATTGAATGCATTGGCTTCATGATGGACATTTCCGGTCATCCACTCCAGGATCCAAGTCTTAGGATCTCTGTTGTAGCCTTTGATGTGGAGAGTGGCATAAAACTGAAGCAGAAGCTCTTCGTTCCAGTGCTCTTCATCAGTCACGAACGGCAGCAAACCCACTTGCCTGAAGCAGTCCAAAGCTTCCTCAAGACATGGCAGACCAGCAATAGCTTCAACCTCAAGGCGCTTGTGTGGGAAGATGCGACCTTGGTTGTATAAGATGCTAGAATAATAGCTGCGCTGTGAATAGCTCCAGAACCTGTCTGATACAATCCTTTCCCTTGAATAGGGGTTCTTGGAGCTATCGAAAAATGTGTTGTCTGCCTTGAAGCTGTTTACATCAAAGGAGCCAGGTGCTGATGCAGGACCTGGGAACCTTGGAAGCCTTGGGACTGGCTTCTGGACATGAGGCCTGTGCTCTATGTGATAGTCAAATTGTGGACCTGCAGCAGACTCAGGAACTGAAGTGTCTAGCTCAGTGGCTTCGCTGTCCGCTGAAGCATTTGGTGGGGCGGGCTCCACATTGGCTTCAGTGTTAGTAGTTTGAGGGACATCTTCAGGCACGTTCTCTTGGGGAACTGCATCTTGATGGAGCGAGGGAGTGAGTTCTGGAGGTGCTTCTTCATTGTCTTCGGCTGATGCAGCCGGAATTTCTGCAGACTGGACTTGAGGCCGTGGACCTTTGTGAAGCCTACGGAACACAGACGACGCTTGTGGTGTCGGAGTGGGCCGGGCCTGAATGTCTTCTTCCTCCTGAGGGCGATCCGCCCATGACTCATCTTGTGCAATTGGCGTCAGAGGACGACCAATGCTGATGGGTTCGCTTGTCTCAAGCTGAGGAAGGGCTGCATCACCTTGCACATTGTCCTGATGACCAATGTCTTCAGCAACTAGTGGGTCGGCTGCTGGAATATCTTCAGCGTCAGGTGCCTCTGTGGGAGCAGGCTCATGAACTGTTAGTCTTCTTTCTGCATTGGGGTGAATGACAGAAAGGGGTTCAACCATCAAGGGCTCTGTGGGAGCAGCCCTAGACTTCTTAGTCTTGCGCTTCTTTTTACTGGGGGCAGAAGGAGAGGCTTCAGAGCTCTTCCTTTTTCTGGCTTCAGCTTCTGCAGCTCTTGTCTTCTTTAGCTCTGAAGCTGTTGACCGGCTCTTTGGCTTCGAGCCAGTCGTGGCGGTTGGGAAGACAATGGAAGTGGCTGCTTGTCTTGATGCCTCTAGTTCACTCACAGCAGGCTGCTTCTTCTTCTTTGCGGCCATCTTGGGGTCGATGCCTGGACGCCAAAGTGCCTTGCGCTTTTCAGCCTCGTTGTAGGCTTGAACACATTTGTCAGCCAATGACTTCATCCTTTCACGCGAGCCTTGAGCTTCAGCACGCTTCTTCAGAAAGTTTTCTTTGAGATCATGCAGCATGATTTTGAAGCTTCTCACTTCCTGCACGCTGAGACTGGCCATGTGCTTCTTGAACTGAGCTTTTTCGTGATCAATTTTCTGCTTCAGCTCAACAATGCGCTGAGCAATGGCCAGTTCTGAAGCAATTGCGCCTTGGAAGGCGATGCTGAGTCCAACAGGCAGCTGCAGATCATTGAAGCTTATATCTGGTGTGTCAAACCATTCATCGATGAAGCTGTGGATGATGGCGACATCAAAGAGAGGCAGATTGTTGAAGATTTCTGCTTCCTCCTTGCTTTTGATGAGCTGTTCTAGTGCGTCATCGCCCAGATCTTCATCGCTTGATAGATCAATGGCTTCACTGCGCAGAATGGCAGCAGCAGTGAGCTCTTTTCCTGTGTGTTGCTGGGGCTCCCTATCCTTCAGGGGCTTGGAGATGCGGGATACATCTTCAGACTGCACACTGACTTCAGGAGGTGCAGTTTTCAATGGCTTCGCCCTTGAGATTTTTGAGGCAGGGGCCGGCTTCGAAGCTTTTGGTTTCTTTGTCTGCTTTGGCTTCGGCACAGCAGGAGCTTCATCAGACTCAGAATCAGCTGGAGGGTCATTCACAGCAGTCCCTTGGACTAAGATGTGGGTGATCAGGCCCTCAAGATTGGCAAACAGACTGATGATATTGGGTTCCGCGTCGCGTGTGCCATCTGCCCTTGGTGAGGAGGGACCAGGATTGAAGTCAAGCCCAAATTTCTTCTTGTTTAGCTTCGCAGACTGTTGAGCAAACTGAAAGTTGCGTTTGAAGAGATTGTCGTCACGACACCAGAGAAGTGACGACGGATGTGCATCATCAGGCTGTGGTCCTCGGACCATGCATGGGTAGAAGCCTTGAGCAATGGCTTCATCTCTGGTTCTGGGTACAAGGTTCTTGTATAAGATATCCCCCCATGGACTCTTGATTGCATTCTTTTCAGCATACTCCTGGGTGACGAAGCGGTATTTGAACCACTGTTCTGCCCAATAGCGTCGAATCCATTGGATTCGGGTTTTGCGCTGCCCATAGCTCTCTTCTGGATCTGTTTTGTACATTTCTGCCAAGTCTTCAGGCAGATCCTTGGAAGTTCCCTCACGTCTCTGTCTGCCCCCCTTTCTTGCTGCTGCAACTGAAGCCATAAACTTTAACTTGAAAGGCTTCAAAACTTTCAAAGGCTTCAAAGGCTTTCTTTTTCTGGACAAACAGGAACTGGCTTCAGGAGAGTTTATGTGATGCTGTAGGAATTCTGCAAATGAATGCAGACTATGAGAACCGAAGGATTCTCCCACGGACATGTACCTGTGACAGCATTAAGGTGCGAGGGAAGGGGAAGAGGTCATATGCATTCTCAGAAGGTTTTGAAGATTAATCAGTTTAGAAGACATTGACCTCATTGTGCGAAGACATTCACTTATAGATAAGAAGTTGGTTCCAGATTTGTACGAACCCATAGATCAGTACAAGTGAGGAATCTAACTACTTTATGAAGCACAAGTGAATATACTAGGCATGTTATGAGATGCAGCTAGAGATCTAACTGGTGTGAAGAGAAACTTCTTATGGTTGAAAGTGACAGAACCAAGAGATCAAAAGAGGCTGTAAAAAGAAGTTTTATTTACCACACTGGAACTGCTAGACGGAAGGAAGTTGATGTCGAGCAGTTCAGTTCTCCGTGCCCTAACTTGGCGACGGAAAACACCTACGGCGACGGCGGAGAGGACGATGTCCGCTGTCGGCGTGAGGACGGCGTTGGAGAGGTTGAGGTAGCGAAGTGCTTCGTCTCCGGCATCGTCGAGTGCTAGCGGTGGCGCTAGGGTTCGTGCGAGGATGGAAGAAGGAGATAATGACTGCGGTAAGTGTGAATTTATAGACTCAGAGGCGGCACTGTGCTATTACGCAGGTGCCCCTGGCGGTTCGCATTTGAGGCACGCGTGGCCAGTTAGCGGAAGTTTGGGGTTTGTTCCACGTCCCACGCACGCCTAAATTGTCGGGCGGTCGTTCCTGCTTCTCCGGATCTTATGTGGAGGAATGAGCATTAAAAACGGACTTTTATGGTTGTCTCTATGTCTTTAGCTGACAAGGACACAGTGAAGACATTCGACAGTTTCAACAGAATGCATATGACTTGGAGAGATAGAGTTTGAGATAGAAAGCATAGAGAGGTTAGGGTCCGATCACATTCACTTAGTTCAAAAGATTCAACCAAGAAGACATAGCTATAAGTGAATGCGGTAGAGGACAGAACACTTAGAGCATATATATATATAATCATCGTAGTGAAGATAATCATGAAGACATGTTAAGTTCGAAGCCAAACCAATGTGAAGATATTGCAAGGTAACGCCATGAGTTAAACACTTCAAAATGGAACGTTTGGTGGTGGCGTTACCCACCGTATAGGAAGTATTAGACCCAGACATGGCGCACAATTATTGTGGTGCTCCGAAGTCAAATTCCACATTAATGTATTCACACTTAGAATGTATGTCTTCATTGATTGAAGATATACTTTACTTTGTGCGTTGCACATCTAAGTCATCAATATGCATAAGTGTTAGGATGTGTGCCTGATCACAGGACATTTGAGGATTCCAAGATATTTAGCTCACACCGTAACTTGCAAAACCTCTTCTCATCCAAGGGCTTGGTGAAGATATCTGCCAATTGCTCTTCAGTGTTGACGTGTATGATATCAATGTCTTCCTTCACAACATGATCTCTGAGAAAGTGATGGCGAATTTCAATGTGCTTTGTCTTCGAGTGCTGAACTGGGTTGTTGGCAATCTTGATGGCACTTTCGTTGTCGCAGTAAAGTGGCACTTGCTTCAGATGAATGCCATAATCCTTGAGTGTTTGCTTCATCCACAGAAGCTGAGCGCAGCAAGATCCAGCAGCAATGTATTCAGATTCAGAAGTGGAGAGAGATACACAGTTCTGCTTCTTTGAAGACCAACATACAAGTGATCGTCCCAGAAAGTGACATGTGCCTGATGTAGACTTGCGATCAACTTTGTCACCAGCATAATCAGCATCCGAAAATCCAACCAAATCAAACTCTGAGCCCTTTGGATACCATAATCCTAGAGTTGAGGTGTGAGCCAAATATTGAAGAATTCGCTTCACAGCTAAGTGATGCGACTCCTTTGGTGCCGCTTGAAATCGAGCACACATGCAAACACTAAGCATGATATCTGGCCTAGATGCACATAAATAAAGCAAAGACCCAATCATGGAGCGGTATACCTTTTGATCGAACTCTTTACCATAGTCGTCAGGACCTAGATGATGTTTGGCTGGCATTGGTGTTGTGAAGCCTTTGCAGTCTTGCATACCGAACTTCTTCAGGCAATCTTTGAGATACTTCTCTTGAGATATGAAGATGCCATTGCGCTGTTGTCGGATTTGAAGACCAAGAAAGAACTTCAGCTCCCCCATCATGGACATCTGATATTGCTCTTGCATCATATATCCAAACTCTTCACTGTACTTCCGGTTGGTGCAGCCGAAGATAATGTCATCCACATATATTTGGCACACAAACAGTTCACCATCGTATGTCTTCATGAAAAGAGTGGGATCCAGGGAACCAGGTATGAAGCCTTTGCTCTTCAGAAAGTACTTGAGTGTATCATACCAGGCCCTAGGGGCTTGTTTGAGGCCATACAGTGCCTTGTTGAGCTTGTATACCATATCAGGATGTTTTGGATTTTCAAAACCATGTGGTTGTGCAACATACACTTCTTCTTCAATCTTGTCATTGAGAAAGGCACTTTTCACATCCATTTGATATAGAAGTATGTTATGATGATTTGCATAGGCCAGCAGTATGCGTATGGCTTCAAGCCTAGCCACAGGAGCAAAAGTTTCATCGAAGTCAATGCCTTCTACTTGAGTATATCCTTGAGCAACGAGACGAGCTTTGTTTCTGACAACTTGACCATGCTCATCTTGCTTGTTGCGGTATATCCATTTGGTGCCTATTATGTTGTGCTTCCGTGGATCGGGACGCTTAACTAGTTCCCATGCATTATTCAGCTCAAACTGTTGAAGCTCTTCTTGCATAGCTTGAATCCATTCAGGTTCCATGAAGGCTTCTTCAACTTTCTTGGGTTTTGATATTGAGACGAATGCGAAATGCCCACAGAAGTTTGCTAGCTGAGTTGCCCTTGAACGAGTGAGTGGACCAGGTGCATTGATGTTGTCAAGTATTCTGTCAATCTGCACTTCATTTGCAACACGAGGATGTATAGGGCGAAGACTTTGCTCTTGCTGATCTGCGTTGTTGTTTGGAGGAATGTCTTCATGCTGAGCATTGTCTTCATGTTGATCAGGTGCTGAGATGATGAGTTCTTCTTCAGGATGAGCTTCAGAAGGCATAATCTCTCCAGTTCCCATCAGCTTGATTGATTCACTAGCTAAGACTTCATCTAGCACATTTGGCAGTTGCTCTCTTTGTGAACCATTTGTTTCATCAAACCGCACATCCACTGTTTTGAGCACTTTGTAATGGAAGAGATTGAAGACTCTGTAGGAGTGTGAATCCTTTCCATATCCAAGCATAAAGCCCTCATGTGCTTTTGGTGCAAACTTTGAGGTGTGATGTGGGTCCTTGATCCAGCACTTTGCGCCAAATACTCTGAAGTAACTGACATTTGGCTTCTTGCCAGTTAGGAGTTCATAAGATGTCTTGTTCAGAAGCTTGTGAAGATAAACACGATTGATTGTATGGCATGCAGTATCAATGGCTTCAGTCCAGAATTTTCTTGGAGTCTTGTATTCATCTAGCATTGTTCTGGCCATTTCAATGAGTGTTCTGTTCTTGCGTTCGACGACGCCATTCTGCTGTGGCGTGTACGGAGCTGAGAATTCATGTGTGATGCCCAAGGTATCAAGATATGTGTCAAGGCCAGTGTTCTTGAATTCAGTGCCATTGTCACTTCTAATGTGCTTTATCTTGGCGCTAAAATTGTTCATAGCTCGATTGGAGAAGCGTCTGAAGACATCCTGCACTTCAGTCTTGTAAAGGATTATGTGTACGCAAGTATATCTAGAGTAATCATCAACAATGACGAAGCCATAGAGGCAAGCAGTAGTAGTAAAAGTTGAGTAGTGAGTGGGACCGAAAAGATCCATGTGGAGTAGTTCGAAGGGTTGTGTAGTAGTCATGATTGTCTTCGAAGGATGTTTTGCCCTTGTCATCTTCCCTGCTTCACAGGCACCGCATAAATGATCTTTCTTGAACTTGACGCCCTCGATGCCTATGACATGCTTCTTCTTCGCAAGGGTGTGGAGGTTCCTCATGCCAGCATGCCCAAGCCTCCGATGCCAAAGCCAGCATTCTGAAGCTTTTGCAAGAAGGCACACCGCAAGTTGTGGTCCTGCTGAGAAATCTACCACGTACAAATCACCTTTCCGATACCCTTCAAACACTAGAGATTTGTCAGATTCCATTAGCACCAGGCAGCGATATTTTCCAAACATTACAATCATATTCAGATCGCAAAGCATTGAGACAGACATTAAGTTGAAGCCAAGGGATTCAACAAGCATGACTTTATCCATGTGTTGATCCTTTGAGATTGCAACTCTACCTAGACCCAATACCTTACTTTTACCAGTGTCAGCTAATGTGATGTGGCTCTTGTCGGATGGACGTAATGTTGAGTCCATAAGAAGGCTTCTTCTGCCAGTCATGTGATTTGTACACCCACTGTCAATAATCCATTCTGACGATTTTGAAGTCGCTGGTGTCGTACCCTACAGTACAGTTAGGGGGATAGGCTTCACGAAGAGAATTGTGAAGCATAAACATTTGACGAACCAGTGGGTTATGAAAACTTAAATCCAGATTAGGACTAATAGGGAGAGTAGCATGCGATTCAGGAACGAAGTACATATTGATCCCATTCGGGCATTTTATCTTGCGCCCTACAAGATTTTTAAGGTCCCCAGCAATAGCATCAGAAGATTTTGTTTTTCTGCTAGAGACCTTTCCCTGGAAAAGAGAGTTAAGTTTTCTTAGCCACCCACATCTTCAAGGGTGGCTTAGAAGCAATAAGTCTAAGTGCAGAATCTGAGAATTTTGGCTTTGAAGCCTTAGCAAACAGTCTAGCAGGTGGACAATAATACTCATAGGAATAAGCAGAATAATTTTTGGTCACATGAACACGGTTCGATGAACCACTCTCATACTCATGTGCCTGAGTATGGTTTCCCTGCAAAACATTTGTGTTAGTGTGACTCAGGTGAGTCCTTTGTTTGTATGAAGCCATTGGACCGTATGAAGCCTTTGGTCTGAGATTTTTCTTCTTCAAGTGAGGTGTCATGAAGACATTCACAGGAAGATTTTCCAGACACTTTTTGGAAACCCAGATCTTCTTCATAGGCGGTCCATTCCTACAGTTAGTACCAATGTACCTGGCAAACACTTCACCATTCTGATTCTTAAACAGTTTATAGTTTGCATCAAAGGATTCATCAATGATAATGGGATTAGCACAAGTGAAGCCAGATAAGTTGGATGGATCTGCTGAAAGTTCCTTTGCAGCAACCCATGTGGTTTTGGGGTACTGCTCAGGTTTCCAGTAAGAGCCATCTGCATTGATTTTCCTCACAAATCCAACACCCTCTTTCTAAGGGTTTCGATTCAGGATCTGCTTCTTGAGGACATCACATAGTGTCTGATGTCCTTTAAGACTTTTGTACATCCCTGTTTGAAGCAATGTCTTCAACATAGCATTCTCATCAGCAATAGCAGTGGTATCCTCAGCAGAGGGGTTAGTTACCACGTCAACAGTTGAAGATATTGCAACAGCAGTAGAAGTGGAACATTCAGCAACAGAATTAGCATTATCACGCTCAATGCATTTAAGACATGGTGGTTCAAATCCTTCCTGAGCGGGACTGATCTGTTCGGAGCGAAGTGACTCGTTTTCCTTTTGAAGATCTTCATGAGCCACCCTCAATTTCTCAAGTTCTTGCTTCCTTTGAAGATAATCATAGGAAAGCTTTTCATGAGTTGTTGAGAGAGTATCATGACGATCTTCAAGTTCCTGATACTTAACGTGAAGGTTTTTTATGTCTTCAATCAAGGATTCAGATCGAGTCATTTCAGCACCCAACAGATCATCGCTTCTGTCTAACAGTTTTTGAATATGTTCCATAGCTTTCTGTTGTTCAGTTGCAATTTTAGCAAGTGTTTTGTAGCTAGGTTTTGAATCACATTCAGAGTCATCGTCACTAGATGTTTCATAGCGAGTAGTGCGTGTGTTTACCTTGGCACCGCGTGCCATGAAGCAGTAGGTAGGAGTGGAGTCGTTCTTGTCATTTGCGTTGGTGTCGGTGATGCAGTCATTGTCTTCAGTGTTGAAGATGGACTTGGCGACGTATGCTGTAGCCAGACTCGCAATGCCAGAATCAGACTCCTCCTCAGACTCCACCTCTGCCTCCTCAGATGCGGACTCCTCCTCTGAATCCATCTCCTTTCCAACAACCGCACGTGCCTTGCCAGATGAGCTCTTCTTGTGTGATGAAGACTTTGATGAAGACTTTGAGTATTTCTTCTTTTTCCTTTCATCAGAATCATATTCCTTGCTCTTCTTCTTCCTTCTGTTCTCATTGTCCCACTATGGACACTCAGAGATGAAGTGTCCAGTTTTCTTGCACTTGTGACATGTTTTCTTCTTGTAGTCATGAGCAGAAGCTTCATCATTCCTTGAGCTTGATCGTGAAGATTTTCTGAAGCCTTTCTTCTTGGTGAATTTTTGGAACTTCTTCACTAGCATTGCAAGTTCTCTTCCAATGTCTTCAGGATCATCAGAACTGCAGTCAGATTCTTCTTCAGATGAGGAGACAGCTTTTGCCTTCAAGGCGCGAGTTCGCCCATAGTTTGGACCGTAGATATCTCTTTTCTCAGAAAGCTGAAACTCGTGTGTGTTGAGCCTCTCAAGTATGTCAGACGGATCGAGTGTCTTGAAATCAGGACGTTCTTGAATCATCAGTGCCAGGATGTCAAACGAACTATCAAGTGATCTCAGCAGCGTTTTGACGATTTCATGTTTGGTGATTTCAGTGGCGCCGAGGGCTTGAAGCTCATTTGTGATGTCAGTGAGTCTATCAAATGTGTGCTGGACATTCTCATTGTCATTTCGCTTGAAGCGGCTGAAGAGATTGCGAAGGACACTGATTCGTTGATCTCTCTGGGTTGAGATGCCTTCATTGACCTTGGAGAGCCAGTCCCAGACCAGTTTGGATGTCTTCAAGGCACTCACACGGCCATACTGTCCTTTGGTCAGATGACCACAGATGATGTTCTTGGCAGTAGAGTCCAGTTGAACGAATTTCTTGACATCAGCAGCAGTGACACCTTCTCCAGCCTTGGGAACGCCGTTCTCGACGACATACCATAGGTCGACGTCAATGGCTTCAAGATGCATGCGCATCTTATTCTTCCAGTAGGGATATTCAGTTCCATAAAGACGGGGCACGCAGCGGAGACTTTGATTATCCCTGCAGTCGACATAGCTAAAACTCCAGGTGGTTAAACCGAATCACACAGAACAAGGGAGCACCTTGCTCTGATACCAATTGAAAGTGCGTTATATCGACTAGAGGGGGGTGAATAGGCGATTTTTATGAAAGTCTTCAAAACTTGGGAGTTATGAAGACAAACAGTGAAGATTATGCCTATTACTATGCAGCGGAAGTTAGATTACACTAGGCCAGCCATGGTCATGTATTCAATAGAGTGAAAGCACAGTGACAAACAGCTTCAGTGTAATAAGGATCAAGTAGGAAGAAGTTATGAAGCCAAACAGATCATGCATTCACGTTGTGAAGACAAATGATAAAGCAAGCACGCAATGACTTCACAATGAGTAGCAGCAAGAGAAGGAAGTGAAGATGAAACCAGTGACTCGTTGAAGATAATGATATGTTTGACCAGTTCCAGTTGCTGTGACAACTGTACGTCTGGTTGGAGCGGCTAGGTATTTAAACCTTAGGACACCCAGTCCCGGACACCCAGTCCTGAACACATAGTTCAGGACACCAAGTCCTCACCGTAATCTCCTTGAGCTAAGGTCACTTAGTCCTCGCCCAATCACTCTAGTAAGTCTTCAAGGTAGACTCCCAAACCTTCACAGACTTCGTTCACTGGCAATCCACAATGTCTCTTGGATGCTCTGAACGCGACGCCTAACCGTCTGGAGGATTCACAGTCCTCAATTGTAATAAGTCTTCAGATCACACAGACAAGAAGACTTAAGTGATGCCCAATTTACTCTGGCTCTGGGTGGTTAGGGCTTTTCTCCTCACTAGGAATTTTCTCTCAAAGGCTTCGAGGTGGGTTGCTCTCAAACGACAAAAGCCGTGCACTGAAATCTGAGCAGCCAACTGTTTATGGTTGTGGGGATGGGCTATTTATAGCCACTTGGCAACCCGACCTGATTTGTCCGAAATGACCCTGGGTCACTAAGGAACTGACACGTGTCTCAACGGTCAGATTTCGAACTCTCATGGCAACTTTACTTGGGCTACAAGCAAAGCTGACTTGTCCGGCTCTGGACAAGATTTGCTCTCATTGTCTTCACTTGACGACATAGGTTTTTGATTTAGGCATCACTTAAGTCATTCTGACTTGTTCTCCTGGACCCCACTTAACAGTACGGTGGTTCCTATGACTCGACAAAAATAAAAAGAACTACGAAAGATCTAAGTCTTCGAGTTCCATAGGCTTCATAACATGTCTTCTGTTGTCATAGTCTTCAATGTGAATATCTTCATATACCACCTTTGACTTCAATGTCTTCATTCATTTTTAGGGGTCATCTCTGGTAGTAAACTGAATCAATGAGAGACTTCTACCTGTGTTTTCCTGCAATTCTCACAAACACATTAGTCCCTCAACTAGGTTTGTTGTCAATACTCCAAAACCAACTAGGGGTGGCACTAGATGCACTTACAGTAAGCGTACGCGTAATGTTGGTCCGGGCCACTTCATCCAACAATACCGCCGAAACAAAGTGTGACATGCTGGTAAGGAGTATGACTTGTATCGCCCACAACTCACTTGTGTTCTACTCATGCATAAACATTTACGCATAAAACCTGGCTCTGATACCACTATTGGGGAACCTAGTAATTTCAAAAAAATTCCTACGCACACGCAAGATCATGGTGATGCATAGCAACGAGAGGGGAGAGTGTTGCCCACATACCCTTGTAGGCCGAAAGCGGAAGCGTTAGCACAACGCGGTTGATGTAATCGTATGTCTTCATGATCCGACCGATCCAAGTACCGAACGTATGGCACCTCCGAGTTCAGTACACATTCAGCTCGATGACGTCCCTCGAACTCCGATCCTGCTGAGCTTTGAGGGACAGTTCTGTCAGCACGACGACATGGTGACAATGATGATGATGCTACCGACGCAGGGCTTCACCTAAGCACCGCTACGATATTATCGAGGTGGAATATGGTGGAGGGGGCACCACACACGGCTAAGATATCAAGAGATCAATTGTTGTGTCCATGGGGTGCCCCCCTCCTTCGTATATAAAGGGGGGAGGAGGAGAGGGCCGACCAAGGGGAGGAGGCGCGCCCAAGGGGGGCAATCCTACTCCAAGTAGGATTCCCCCTCTTTCCTAGTCCAAGTAGGAGAGGGGAAGGAAGGGGAGGAGAAGAAGAAGGAAAGGGGGGCTGGCCGCCTCTCCTCTTCCACCACTTGAGCCCATGAGGCCCAATAACCCCCGGGAGGTTCCGGTAACCTCCCGGTTTCTCCGGTATTTATCCGATAACCCCCGGAACTCATCCGGTGTCCAAATATAACATTCCAATATATCAATCTTAACGTCTCGACCATTTCTAGACTCCTCGTCATGTCCGTGATCACATCCGGGACTCCGAACTACCTTCTGTACATCAAAACACAAAACTCATAATACCGATCGTCATCTAACTTTAAGCGTGCGGACCCTATGGGTTCGAGAACTATGTAGACATGACCGAGACACATCTCCGGTCAATAACCAATAGCGGAATCTGGATGCTCATATTGGCTCCTACATATTCTACAAAGATCTTTATCGATCAAACTGCATAACAACATACGTTGTTCCCTTTGTCATCGGTATGCTACTTGCCCGAGATTCGATCGTCGGTATCTCAATACCTAGTTCAATCTTGTTAGTGGCAAGTCTCTTTAGTCGTTCCATAATACATCATCTCACAACTAACTCATTAGTCACAATGCTTGCAAGGCTTATAGTGATGTGCATTACCGAGAGGGCCCAGAGATACCTCTCCGACAATCGGAGTGACAAATCCTAATCTCGAAATACGCCAACCCAACAAGTACCTTTGGAGACACCTGTAGAGCACCTTTATAATCACCCACTTACGTTGTGACGTTTGGTAGCACATAAAGTGTTCCTCGTGTTCCTCCGGTAAACAGGAGTTGCATAATCTCATAGTCATAGGAACATGTATAAGTCATGAAGAAAGCAATAGCAACATACTAAACGATCAAGTGCTAAGCTAACGGAATGGGTCAAGTCAATCACATTATTCTCTTAATAATGTGATCCCGTTAATCAAATGACAACTCATGTCCATGGCTAGGAAACTTAACCATCTTCGATTAACAAGCTAGTCAAGTAGAGGCATACTAGTGACACTATGTTTGTCTATGTATTCACACATGTATTATGTTTTCACTTAATACAATTCTAGCATGAATAATAAACATTTATCATGATATGAGGAAATAAATAATAACTTTATTATTTCCTCTAGGGCATATTTCCTTCACCCAGGCCACAGGTCACCATGTCGAGCATTCCAGAAGGGGAAGTGCACCAAAGCTCAGTTGCACGTCAGGTGTTCCCTGAAGCCACCCTTTCTGCAAATGTCCCTGCGTCTGAAGCTAAAGTCGCTGAAGATATTCCGGCTGCATCAGCCGATGAAGATAATGAAGAAGAAAGAGAAGAAGAAAGAGTTGCCACACCCCCTGCTACTGATCAAGTAATTCTCGAGGAGAATGTGATTGTGCCTGACCCTCCTGTTATTGAACAAACGGAGGTTGAAAACACTGAGGCTGCCACAAACAATGCCTCTGGAGCCAATGACTCAGTCATGGCTGAAGACAATATGGAGCCTGAAGCGAATGTGGATGCTGAAGCTACTGTTCCACCTCCAAGGCCTCACACCGTTGAACATGCCTTTGATCGAGGACAGCTGGTCACTGTAAAATGGCCTATTATGGATCCTCCCATTGCTCCAGGCCCACAATATGACTATCATGTGGAGCAGAGGCCTCAAGTTCAGAAGCCCAAGCCACGATTACCAAGGCTTCTAGGTGCTGCAACTACAACGGGTTCTTTCAACGTGCACAACGTCAGAGCCCGCAACACCTTCTTTGATAGTGCCAAAAATCCCTACACGAAGCCAAATATCTCATCCGATTGTTTTTGGAGCCATCAGCAGCGAAGCTATTACTCCTGCATTTTGTACAATCAAGAGCGAATCTTTCCCCACATGCGTATGAATAGTGAAGCTATTGCTGGGCTGCCCTGTCTTGAAGAAGCGCTTGACTGCTTTAGGGATGTTGGTCTTCTGCCGTTTGTAACAGACAAAGAGCACTGGAATGAAGAGCTTCTACTGTAGTTCTATGCCACTCTTCATATTCGGCTACAACAGGGATCTGAAGACATGGATCCTTGAGTGGATGCCAGGTGATGTACATCACGAAGCCAAAGCTCAAGATATTATCGAGCTTACTTCCCTGCCCGCTCCAGGTGAGTTATACGAGCCTGGTTGCCAGCGTCATCGAGATGAACTGCAGAGTATCTTTCAGAGGCCTGAACCCAATATGAGTCAGATGCTCAGCACGATGAAGCCATTACCTCAAGATGCTGAATACCCAAAGGAATTCTTAGTCTAGGAACTCGAGTACTTGCCACGCACAGTATACCACATTCTGAGGCATACTCTATGGCCAATCAAGGGACATTCTTCTAAAGCCAAACTTGAACGAGCCATGAAGACTTTGGTATTTTATATCATCAATGGCATCATATTCAATACCCAGGATTTCTTCATTAGACAACTAGCTGCTTCTAGGATTGATCTATTTGTCCTGAAGTTCTATGCTCCATGGGTGATGCGCCTGATCAAGCTCCATTCTTCTGTTGAATATCAACCCTCAGCACGCAACCATCTTTTTTTTTCTGCCTGAGGTTGATCTGTCCATTGAAGCCATCTACCCCGAGCCTGCCAAGAAGCCTCTACATCTTCAGAATGCTGAACACCAAAGCTTCTCGCAACCAATGGAGGGAATTCTTGTCCCCAATGCTGCAACCACTACTGCAGGATGCTGCTAACGCGACACTATGATCAAAGACCCTTCGAGAAACTTTGTGCGATGCAATAATCGCAAACGGTGGTGTATGAAAACCGTCAAAAAAGGTGCAAAACGTTTGCGATGGAGGATGCATCAAACACAGTTCAGATTTTAGTTGTGTGTGCGATGAAGGGCATACGGTTCAGTTTAATTAACTGTTTGCGATGAGGTGGAACAAAAGAAATGGCCAGCCAGATGAAGGCGTGTGCGATACACAACATACGGTTCACTCGTATGAACTGTTTGTGATTAGGAAAAACAAAAGAAACGGGTAGCCAGATGAAGGTGTGTGCGATATACAGCATACGGTTCACTCGGATGAACTGTTTGTGATTAGGCAACACAAGATAAACGGTCAGCCAGATTAAGGTGTGTGCGATATACGGCATGCGGTTCACTCGGATGAATTGTTTTCGTTGACACAAGATAATAGAAACGGTTCAAGTTAACAAGACGTGTGTGTTGTGCGATGGGATTGCATACAGGACAACAACATATACATACACATACACACACACACACACACACACACACACTTATAAGGACATGCTTGCATAACCAAATTAAACATCCACTTACATAGGTGGCTACTACAACCATGCCATTTGCACACACCAAGTAAACTATTTCATGCATAATTACATAGGTGGCTACTACACACATGGCATTTCCACACACCAACAATAAAGTAAACTATATATTACATGCATGATTAACTAGCATAAATGACCATCTGATCATCATCTACTTCTTGTGATGATTGCTCTGCTTGTGGCTTGATCCGGGCTCGTCGATTTTGGTAACGAGGCACTTCCTCATGTCAACGATCCACCTGTGCATCTCGTAGCATGTGTACACGCTCTTGGCCGCGAACCTTAGGTGAGGTTCATCTAGTTGCCACATCCATGCCCCGTGCTAGGATACATGACTTGTTCTTTGGGCATCCTGCTTCATCTTTTCGTAGTAGGGGTCAATGATGGCCGAGGCGAGTTCGACCAGGGAGTCCTTCTTCGTGCTGCCCCAGACACTGTAGTGGTCACGGATTTCGACAAGGTTCTTGCAGGCCAAGCCCGTAACACGGAGCGCGTTTACATCGTGGGTGGTTTCCACCGGGCGAACTTGTAGTCAGAGCTGTTGACAAACCTGTTGAAACGGTCGCAAGGCTCTGTGGCCATGCAATAATAGTAGATGAGGACATGATGGCCCACGCACAACTAGGCGACGGCAATCTTCTGATCTATGCCGGGATGACCGGTGGTGTACTGGAGGTCGATGCCAACCACCTTGTACTTGTCTCGAGCAAGCAACTACTCAACGCTATTAATGTAGTCGTCCACCACGGCCGGGTCGATGGTGTACACCACCGAGAGATCCGTCTCCCTCGCGTGGGTCTCCACTCTATGCTCACCGAACTCCATTGGAGCGCCGCTGGACATCCCCTCTCTATGTGTCGTCGTGGGTGTGCTTGTTGTGTTGTGGGGCGCGATGGAAAGGTTGAAGAGACTAAGGTTATAATGTCCGCGGGAATTAAAGGGGAAGCCCGACGGCCAGGAATATCGACAGGCCCTGATGGCAGTTCTAATTTGCAGCGCGTAACTCCACTGTGCCGCACGTTACTACATTGCGTGGCAATGCGCGCGGCGCAGCCGCATGCATATGGGGCCCTCGACGTGATCGTGCGCACGCCCAACCGCTGGCAGAGCGCGCGCGGAGGGATGCGAGCAGAGCGCTCCGCGGTCGCCTCAACGGTGATCAACCATCTCTATCTCTACTCTTATAAAAGACTGAGTTGGTGATGATGGTGTGCCTGCCATCGTGTAATATAGACCGTCCGATCTATATATATATCTGATGGTTAGAAATCAAACTATGAAAATTTTGCAAAAAGATACCCGCACCTCTCACCACACTTGCAGATAATGACTTCTCTCATTCATCCTTTTCTCTCACAAGATAAACTACTCATACAAACGTATCTTGATGTTCCGTGCAACGCACGGGCATTTTGCTAGCATATATATGCATATAGCAGTTGAACATGCAAGGAAAAGCTGTCCACAAGCCGAGCGCGCTGACGGACGCAAGCAGAGCGTGCCGCGGCGCCTAATGGCGAGCAGATCTTGCCGAGGGACGCGAGCAGAGGACAGCACAGTGATACGTGGCAAATAAGGCGAACTGTGCGAGCGGTGTCGGAGACATCAAGCACGAATCAGATTAGAGTTGCGTGTGCGATACGTGGCATACACTTGATCCATCCGAGCTGTTTGTGATGGAATAAGCCGTGTGTGTTGCGGGCAAATGCTTGTTGCTATATAACCTTAAATTTATCCAAAATAGTGTTAATGCATGTTACAAAAATTGTATAGCTAGAAACTATGTTAAAATACGAGTCCAATGATATAATCTTGGGCGACATGCATTCATATTTTATTAGTTAAATCCTACTTAGAAACCAGGACGGGGGTATAGTAGGTAATTAAATCGCAAACGTTTTTTATTAAACATGTCCTCTCGCACGTCTTGTCACCCCGCTGCCACAGACGGCTTACAGCGCAAGCTTGCGCGGTGCACGGGGGTGTTCTTTTGGCCAAACGGTGGCGCCAATGAATCGTCGGTGAGCCCGTTCCCGCTCAACCTCGCAGGTTCCCGCGCAAGCTTCCCGCCCGACTCAGTGAAATCCCCCAAAATCCAATGCTTATTGGCCTGCTATAAAAACCCTCACGGTCAGCGAGTCCTGCATCGCATTTCCCCTCCCTCCCTGTAGCTTATCTCGTCTGCTTCTCCCACAATTGCCAATGGCATAGGTCCGTCTTCGTCGCTCACCCACTCCGCCATCATCAGAGGACAGCTCCAGCTGGGAGGCTACACCGCATCAGCGGTGCAGTCCCCGGCGTAGTGTAGTGCGCGTGGCGTCCCTATTGGGTGTGCGCGGAATACCCACCACACGCTCCGCTGCCGCTGCCCGTCGGCAGCTATTGCCGGCCGCCGTTGCCGCCACACCACCGTCGTGGCCGCCACCCCACTGCCGACCACCGTGGCCATCACCCGCCCCGGCACCGCGGCCCGAAGGCGGGAGGTGGTGGTCGTGGCCACCACCCCATCATCTGCCGCCGTGGCTGCCAACCCAGCATCGACTGCGGGGATTATCACCCGCTCTGCCCCCATGGCCCGAAGGCGGGAGGCGAAGGTGGAGGCCCGCATGTGCGTCAGCGATCTTGCGTGCTACATCGAGTTCCTGCCGGAGGAGGAAGGCACCTCGTCGAGCATGAAAAGAGCCTTACCGCAGCTGTGGTCGCAGCACACGCCGACATAGAGGCGAGGAATCAGGAGATCTATGAGCAGTCTGGCCACTTTGAGAGGGAACGCCTGGAGCGGCAGTGGGCATTCGAGCTGGCGAGCGTCGCTGAACAGGCAGCACCGGCAGGCACCGTATTGCATTTGTACAGCTCGTCGGTAGGCTCCTCCTCCTCTGCCTCTTACTGAGGGGGTGAGCACGCTCGACAGAGGAGAGGCTACCGGAAGTAGCACAAAGCCCCACCGTGGTAGTAGTGGTATTTAGGGGCTATTTTGTTCAATTCATCTCACTATAGATGTGAGGTCGAACTGTACAACATACTTAAAATTAACTAGTATATATAGTTGAACCAGCTATTTCAGTATGTGGTTGGCAACAATTGGGGAGAAGTTTGGTCGGTTCAGCTGTCGAGTTGAACAGTTTGTATAAATTAAGAACGACTACTTAATCTATGAATAAAATCTATGCTTAATTACTAAATTTTAGTTTGCAAAAATTAGATAGTGCTAATGATTTCTAGTTGCATATTTTGACAAATCACAGTGTTACAAGGATTGACAAATGGCAACGTTACTAGATCAACAAATGTAAATCTTTCCAGTTGGACAAATGGCAACATACCCAATAATTGTTTGTACGTGGTTGCACACGGGTCATCCAAAACAACCGTTTGCATTGAAGGGATGCACAAATCCTGCGCTGCTCTCACTTTGCATACGGGTGTTCTATCTAAAACGTTTGCGATCAAGAGCTCCACAAATCCTGCTCAGCCCATTTTCCCTTGGCTTCCTGGTCAAGTTATCGGTTTGAATACGGGTGCTCTAACTAAAACGTTTGCGATGAGTGTTTTATATTTAAAAACCGAATTAAACCTGGGGAAGTTGACAAATTTTTTAACACGACATGCTGATGCTGCTCCATGATAGCATGCCAACTTTCATGAATTTCAGACGAGTTTTGGATTTACTAGAATTTAAAAACCAGGTATCTCAATGTTTGCGGCCGAGTGACGGTGGCAGGGTGTTTGAAATTTATTCCCATTTCTTGCATGGGACCTAAGCATGCACCCAAGGACACATATTTGATTTTAGAACTAGTTTATATGCACTGTAGAATGTGCATGTAGTTCAAATTTGAATTATGCACATAAAATTCCTGGAAAACCCAGTTAATGCATAAAAATGTCCAAACGAACCCAGAAAAATTCCAAAACTGAACGCAACACTCTTTTTGTTCTATGTTGACACTCAAATTTTTTTGGAAGCAAGAAGAGGCAACAAATATCGTTTCGTCCCCAAAGGTGGCACGTTCCCTACCGAAACCATCACGCTTCTTTTGAGAAGCTCAGGCTTGTGAGAAGCTTATACCCAAACCTGCCCCAAATGGGACAAATTTTTTACCACGGCATGTTGATGCCGCTCCATGATAGCATGCCAAGTTTCATGAATTTCAGACGAGTTTTGGATTTACTAGAATTTAAAAACTAGGTATCTCAATGTTTGCGGCCGAGTGACGGTTGCAGGGTGTTCGAAATTCATTCCCATTTCATGCATGGGACCTAAGCATGCAACCAAGGACACATATTTGATTTTTCAACCAGTTTATATGCACCGGAGAATGTGCATGTAGTTCAAATTTGAATTATCCACACAAAGTGCCTGGAAAACCCAGTTAATGTTTAAAAATGTCCAAATGAACCCCAAAAAATTCCAAAATTAAACACAACACTCTTGTTGTTCTATGTTGACACTCGAATTTTTTTGAAAGCAATAAGAGGCAACAAATTTCGTTTTGTCCCCAAAGGTGGCACGTTCCCTACCGAAACCATCACGCTTGTTGTGAGAAGCTCTGGTTTGTGAGAAGCTTATACCCAAACCTGCCCCAAATGGGACAAAAAATTTACCACGGCATGTTGATGCCGCTCCATGATAGCATGCCAAGTTTCATGAATTTCAAACGAGTTTTGGATTTACTAGAATTTAAAAGCAGGTATCTCAATGTTTGCGGCCGAGTGATGGTGGCAGGGTGTTTGAAGTTCATTCCCATTTCTTGCATGGGACCTAAGAATGCAACCAAGGACACATATTTGTTTTTTCAACGAGTTTATATTCACTGGAGAATGTGCATGTAGTTCAAATTTGAATTATGCACATAAAATGCCTGAAAACCCAGCTAATGTGTAAAAATGTCCAAACGAACCCCGAAAAATTCCAAAATTGAGCACAACACTCTTGTTGTTCTATGTTGAGACTCAAAATCTATTGAAAGCAATAAGAGGCAACAAATATTGTTTCGTCCCCAAAGGTCGCACGTTCCCTACCGAAACCATCGCGCTTGTTGTGAGAAGCTCTGCTTTGTGAGAAGCTTATACCCAAACCTGCCCCAAATGGGACAAATTTTTTACCACGACATGTTGATGCCGCTCCATGATAACATGCCAAGTTTCATGAATTTCAAATGAGTTTTGGATTTACTAGAATTTAAAAACCAGGTATCTCAATGTTTGCAGCCGAGTGACGGTGGCAGGGTGTTTGAAATTCATTCTCATTTCTTGCATGGGACCTAAGCATGCACCCAAGGACACATATTTGATTTTTCAACCAGTTTATATGCACTTGAGAATGTGCTTGTAGTTCAAATTTGAATTATGCACATAAAATGCCTGGAAAACCCAGTTAATGTATAAAAATGTCCGAATGAACCACGAAAAATTCCAAAATTGAACACAACACTCTTGTTGTTCTATGTTTACACTCGAATTTTTTTGAAAGCAATAAGAGGCAACGGATATCGTTTCATCCCCAAAGGTCGCACGTTCCCTACCGAAACCATCACACTTGTTGTGAGAAGCGCTGGTCTGTGAGAAGCTTATACCCAAACATGCCCCAAATGGGACCAAATTTTTACCACGGCATGTAGATGCCGCTCCATCATAGCATGCCAAGTTTCATGAATTTCAGACGAGTTTTGGATTTACTATAATGTAAAAACCAGGTATCTCAATATGTGTGACCGACTGACGGTGGCAGGGTGTTTGAAATTCATTCTCATTTCTTGCACGGTACCTAAGCATGCAACCAAGGACACATATTTGATTTTTCAACCAGTTTATATGCACTGGAACATGTGCATGTAGTTCAAATTTGAATTATGCGCATAAAATGCCTAGAAAACCCACTTAAGGTATAAAAATGTCCAAACGAACCTTGAATAATTCCAATTTTTCTGATGACACACCTATAGTTGCATGTTCACTGCAGATAAAAGTTCTAGCAATTGAAACACTGCCCATGCCCGCTGTGACCCCATTATGTAACTCAAATCAAGACTAAAAATCAAGTAGATCCCACATAGTTTATTATAACCAACCGTGTGAGATGCAACACAAAATATCTTCGGACCATGTCTAAATAAGGGATCGTATCTGATGACACTTTGCACACCAGTTTTTTGGCTGAAGCGATTCCAAATTTTCGGCTTCCGCAGAAATATGTACCTCCCCGCCACTCCCCCTTAACAAAAGCCACATTTCCCATGTTTCCGCCTTCTTTTCCAAGTTGAAACCTTCACTCCTTGCTTCCAGCACCGCTGCCTCCTCACCGGCGACCGTCCTTCACACTGCTCGGCCTCGCCTATCCAGGCAGGTAATCCACACTCGATCCCCATCCTCCTCCTTCCACATCCCACATGCCCCGACCGCCGGCACGAGCGCGACACCTTCCACCCAAATCACCGACCCCTCTACCAAATAAGCGTCGGCCTAAGCCATGGTGCACGCAGTATAGCCAGGACCTCAAGGAGCATTTGGCAGTGGAGAAGCAAATCGCGACCGCATGCGTGAATGAGGTCGCGATGGCTGCCATTCGTGCCGACCCACAGATCTTGAAGGAGCACCTTGCCATTTGCTAGCTACGCCGGTTAAGCATGCTCAGTTTACCCGTTGCGTGTGCTGCTCCTGCCTTTCCTTCACAAATTCTAGTGAATTGTGCTATCTAATTTTACCATGCAATCTGTTGCTCTAGTGTATATGTTCTATATGTCGTGCAGTGTGGTGCTCACTTATTAATTGTTTTGTTAATTAGGTGTCGTCTTCAGTTAACTATTTGGTTCAATTCTGCAAATGTGATGTTCAATTCTTGAGGCTGCAATTTTGTATTGTCTTCCATGTGAGAAATAAATCGAATTTATCTTTACAAAATACATGAGAAACGAATACAATTGCTATATTTCCAAGTTGTCAAGCATGCTTGGTTTGGTTATAAATTGTGCAATGTGGTGCTCAGTTAACGTTTGGTTCATTTGTGTTGTGGTGTTTAGTTAACTATTTGGTTCAATTCTGCAATGCGATGTTCAATAGTTATGGGTGCATTCTGTTATTGTATACCATGTGAGGAATAAATTGAATTTGGCTATAGTAAATACATGAGAAACAAATACAATTGCTACAATTGGATGTAGTTAACTGTTTGGTTAACTGTCTGATCGTCTATTAGGAGTATGCTATATTGTGCAATGTGGTGCTCAGTTAATGTTGGTTCATTTGTTGTGGTGTTTAGTTAACTGCTTGGTTCAATTCTTCAATGTGATGTCCAATTGTCGTGGGTAGAATTTTTCTATTGTTGTACATGTGAGGAACAAATCGAATTTGGATGCACTTAATACATGAGAAACATATACAAGTGCTATATTTCCTAGTTCTTAATCATGCTTGGTTTGGATAAATGGGTTTTCTGTGTGGCTTGAATTAATCTGATGAATCTGCAATGTGCTTATTTTCATCAACATATTTTACTGATAGCATGCGAACCCTTAGTTAACCCGATTACTAACTACCTTATATGTGTTGCAGGGAAATAATGGGAAGCACTGAGGTTTACAATCAAGGTTAGCACGCACATGGTCCGTTGTCTAATAGCACATTATTGTGCAATTGCAGGAACCGTTCTAATATTTAGGTTTTTAACAATTTGGTCTTGCACATGTAGGTCCTGCTGTCAGAGGTTTTGACCCACTGTTCGACCATTGTTGCATATGGGGAAATGAGTTGTCCATGAATATCAGTCAAGTCAAGAAACTCAGAAAGATTGTTAGGATAAAGAAATTAGTGACAAAAAACAACAAGATCTTTGTCTGCACAATGAAGAAGACACCAATTCACTATAGGATGGTACTGACTATTATACCTTGCCTTTTTTATTCCTTTGCCCCATTTCCAATATAGAGAATATATTTAGGCACATCCTTATTTTCAGTCATTTCCAAAGCAGTTCACTGATGATTACCTCTCAAACCACCTGTATGGTCAGGAGGCAAGGAAGGTATTCATACAACACCCACGGTTCAATATTGAAGTGTTCCTGAAGAGGATGAAGGATGGACGGTCAATCATCCACACGCACCGGCCTAAAGTTACAAAGACCTTCAACATCAATGAAGGCTCAATATTCGCCTTCTGCTTCAGCAGTTTCCAGATGAGATACATATGTCTATGTACCATCTATGATGCTAATTTTGAAAGGTTCTAGATGTTGCATGTGAAACTTGGTCCTGGTGTAGTTGTGTAATGGGGTAGCTGAGTGCTGAAGCTATATGATGTTGTAGTCTAATGTATTTCAATTATGAAAATGAAATATATTATGTGCTTAATATGAAATATCAATTAGATTAATAAATGGATTATGAATAATCGGATAATAAGCCTGCTAATGGTGAATTAGCCTGCTAATTGGGTTTTGCTATTGCAAACGGTTGTTGAAAAAATACCGTGGGTGATGACCTCAGGCAACGCACACAATTTCTAGGAATAAACCGTGTTGGATCAATGAACAATCACACACGACTTTCTCTTGAAAACTGTTTGCGTTAGGCCACCTTGCGCGAACGTTTACCACATAAAAACTGTGTGTGATGGAGAGCCTTTGCCACATAGTTTCTTATACGGACCGTGTGTGATACATTCAATAACTCAAACGATTTAGCGGGAAAAAATGTTTGTGATGTACCTGTGAACAGAAACATTTTCCTTGGAGCGACTATGCGGGATGTACATATGAATGAAAATGTTTGGCGGGGACTCACTGTGTGGGACGTACTTGCGACCGGAAACAATTTCGCTGTATAATTGTATTTTTAGCTCTATTGTATGCATTTACGTACTTGAGAGCTCGCCGATCACACACGTTCTCATTTTGCCAAGCCTACGTGCCAGGAGGGCATATCCCCGATGGCTTCTAGGTCGTGTGGGAAGGACCCCCCCATCGCCCACACTCACTTGGCGACAGTTCCAAATGTCGTCGCGGAAAGGGGTTAAAACCTTTTGTTTAGGAGCTCGCTGTACTAGTGAACCCCTACTTATCCTCTGGTTGGAAATATGCGAGTGCCACATCATGCCAACACCGAAGCCACTGCAAGGACGATTGCACAAAGGCCTCAGAAGCGTTCTCGTGTACTCAATGACCGAGAGATTCTTGTGGCCTTGCATCAGAAACATGATAAGCATCATGACTGGCTAAAGTGCCAGATGCAGAGTATCTTGGTGGATGTCAATCGCATTCGAAATTTGGCCACCGAGAACTCATTTGTTGCCCATGAAGCTTATCGGCGGTCCTGGAAGAGTCTCACACTGCTTCGTCTTGAAGACGATCTTTGCGAAGATGGCTTCACTAAGGACTTCAAGTTTGATCCCAGGCCTCCACAAAATGCAAGATGGCATCGCACGCCGTCTATTGAAGACTCTGAACATTCATCTTTGGCTGCAAGTGTTGTTGCGAGAGTTGTAGATGAAGAAGACAACGCCACTTCACAAACCATGGCTCCACTACATCTCGACACTGCATCAAGCCCGTCTGCACCACCGAACTCCAACGTCGACCCTGCTCCATCGTCCACTCCTGATGGGAACGAGTAGATACTCTATGTTTTCAAACCTTTTTGGTCCTTACTAACAAAAGAGAGAGAAGCTTATGAGTTGATAGTCTTCAAGCGGGTCCTTATGGGTGGTTACATTATGTTTGCTAAGTATTTACAACTCTCCTCTTTTGAAACATTTGGTTCTTTGAGTTGTAACACTTAAACTCGATGGTCGTCTGCTACTTTTTCTGCTACCTTGTGATGTGATGATAAATTCTGCATGAAGCCATTCCGAAGATGTCCATTTTTCATTATGCATGTCATTATCTTCGTTATCTCCTTATATGCATGATGAATTGTCTTCATAAGTTGAAGAGGATCTCCACAAAGTAAAACCTGCCATGTGCATTTGCATTCAAAAGAAAACTACTTATATGCACATCTTTAGGGGGAGCCCTTTGCCACTTATGAAGACAATCCCGTAATCCTTAACTTTCACATACTTTTGTCCCCGTTGAAAACTTCAACCGGTTTGTCAACAATCACCAAAAAGGGGGAGATTGTAAGTGCATCTAGTGCCACCCTTAGTTGGTTTTGGTGTACTAATGACAAACTTGGTTGGGGTCACTAATGTGTTTGCGAGAATTGCAGGATAACACAGGTAATAGTCCCATATTGATTCGGTTTTCCTACCAGAGATGACCCCTAAAAATGTGTGAAGACATTAAAGACAATGGTGGTCTGTGAAGATATTCACAGTGAAGATTATGACATGAGAAGACATTCACATGAAGACTATGGAGTGCGAAGACATAGTTGTTTCGTAGTTTTCGTTTCTTCTTTGTTGAGTCACGGGAACCACCGTACTGTTAAGTGGGGTCCAAGTGAACAAAGTCAGAGTGACTAATGTGATGCTCAACCAAATCCTATGCCTTCGAGCGAAGACAATGAGAGCAAATCTTATCCAGAGATGGATGAGTCAGCTTTACTTGTAGCCCAAGTCAAGCTCCCGCGTGTGTTTGAAATTTGACCGTTGGACATGTGTCAGTTCCTTAGTGACCCAAGGTCATTTCAGAAAAATCAGGTCGGGTTGCCTTCTGGCTATAAATAGCCCACCCCTACACCATAAATTGGTGGCTGCTTAGAGTTAGTGCACGACTTTTGTCGTTTGAGAGCAACCCACCTCCGAAGCATTTGAGAGAGAGATCCTTGAGAGGACAAAGCCCAATACACCCAGAGCCAAAGAGTGTTAGGCATCACGGAAGTCTTTCTATCCGCATGACCTGAAGACTTGTTACACTTGAGGACTGTGAATCCTCTAGCCGGTTAGGCGTCGTGTTCTGAGCATCCAAGAGTCATTGTGGATTGCCGATGAACGAAGTCTGTGAAGGTTTGGAAGTCTACCTTGAAGACTTACCAGAGTGATTGGACGAGGACTGGGTGTCCTTCGCTCAAGGGGAATAAGGTGAAGACGCGGTCTTGTGAGTTGAATCTCAGCCTCCCTAACCAGATGTACAGTTGTCACAGCAACTGTAACTGGTCTACCAAATCCTTGTCTTCACCAAGCAACTGGTTCTATCCTTCACTTTCCTTTACTTTACAGTTTGTCTTCATGAAGTCATTGTTTGCCTGTATGATTTGATTGACTTCACTGAGTGAAGACTGTTTACTGTTTAGCTTCATACTATCTTCCATCATGATCCATACTACCTAGCTGCTGATAGTCTTTGTACTTTCACTTCATTGCTTACTTGACTATGGCCTGTCTATTGTAGTCTACCTTCCGCGGCATATCAATAGTTTCATTTCTACTGTTTGTCTTCAAAGCCCTCATGTTTTGAAGACTTTCATAAAAATCTCCTATTCACCCCCTCTAATCGATAACTAGCACTTTCAATGCCGCTCATTATGAGGCCGTTAGCCCGTTCAACCTGTCTGTTTGTTTGAGGGTGGTATACAGAAGTATAATCGAGCTTAATGCCCAAGTTGGCGCACCCATTTTTCACCTCTTCGGCTATGAAATTGGAGCCGTTATCAGTGACGATGCTGTGCGGGACGCCATAACATTGTACCATGTCGGATATAAAGGCAATCACTGGCCCTGCTTCAGCTGTTTTTACTGGTTTGGCCTCTCTCCATTTAGTGAATTTATCCACAATGACCAGTAAATATTTCTTTTTGTGGCTTCCCCTTTAAGGGGTCCGACCATCTCTAGCCCCCAGACTGCGAAAGTCCAAGTGATGGGGATTGTTCGTAAGGCAGTGGGAGGCATGTGATTTTGATTGGCGAAAAGATGACATCTTACGCAACATTGAACAAGGGCTTGTGTGTCTGCTCGGGCTGTCGGCCAAAAAAACCTGTCCGGAAGGCCTTGCTGACAAGGGCCCGAGCTGCGGTGTGATGGCCACCTAGACCAGCATGTATTTCAGCCAAGAGTTGTTGTCCCTCCTCTTCGGAGATGCACATTTCAAGGACTCAAGTACTACTTTTCTTGTGTAGTTTACCTTCGTGAACTTTATAGGCTTTAGAACGTCGAACTATGCGACGGGACGCATTTTGATCATCAGGAAGCTCCTGCCTATTAAGGTAGGCCAGGAAGGGTTCGGTCCATGGAGCAATAAGGACCATGATTACATGGGCAGAAGGTGTTATTTCGTTGGCCGAACCCCCGATGATATATGTATTGTGTTCGGTTGCTGGGGGTATGATCAGGTCCAGACTAGTATTTCCACTCTCGTCCTTCTATACCACGGATGGCTTAAAAAGCCTTTCCATGAAGGTGTTAGGCGGGACGGGATCGCGTTTGGCGCCCATTCGAGCGAGGATGTCCGTTGCCTGGTTACTATCTCGAGCAACATGATGGAACTCGAGCCCCTCGAACTGAGCCGATATTTTGAGTACGACATTTCGACATGCCGCCATTTTTGGGTCCTTTGCATCGAACTCTCCATTTATTTGAGATATCACGTGGTTTGAATCCCCGCGCACCTCTAGCTGTTGTATGCCCAAGGAGACAACCATTCAGAGGCCGTGTAAAAGAGCCTCATATTTGGCTGCGTTATTAAAGTTTGTATACCTGATTTGCATCACGTAACGGACTGTGTCCCCCATAGGGGACGTGAAAATGACAACGGCCCCTAGTCCGTTTAGTATTTTAGAGCCGTCAAAGTATATGATCCAATTGGAGTATGTACTGTATTCTTTAGGGAGCTCGGCTTCCGTCCATTCGGCGACGAAGTCGGCCAGCACCTGAGATTTAATGGCTCGGCGCAGCTTGTATGTTTTTTCAAATTGTAAGAGCTTGATGGACCATTTGGCTATGCGGCCAGTCGCGTCCCGATTATCTATGATGTCATTGAGCGGTACTTTGGATGCCACCATGATCGAACACTCTTGAAAATAGTGCCAGAGCTTTCGAGATGCCATAAAGACCGCATAAGCTATCTTCTGATAGTGAGGGTATCAGGATTTGCATGGTGTAAGGACCGCCGATATGTAGTATACTATTTTCTGGATGGGGAATTTGTGTCCCTCTTCCTCTCGCTCGATGACGAGTACAATGCTCACAACCTGGTGAGTCGCGGATATATAGAGTAGCATGGGCTCGTCAACACCTGGGGCGGCTAGGATTGGGTTGCCTGCTAACAAGGTTTTTACTTCTTCCAGTCCGGTTGTAGCCGCATCCGTCCATTCGAAGTGATCGGTGCGCTGGAGTAGTCGATAAAGTGGTAATGCATTTTCTCCCAATCTGGAGATGAAGCGGCTTAAGGCTACCATGCACCCAACTAGTTTTTGGACCTTCTTTAAGTCTGTTGGCATGGCCAATTGTGATAGGGCTTGGATTTTAGGTGGGTTCACTTCGTTTCCTCTATTGGAAACAATGAACCCGAGCAGTTTGTCGATTGGAACGTCGAAAACACATTTTTCCGGATTGAGCAGTATGTCATATGTTCAGAGGTTGTCAAATGTGAGGCGTAGATCATCGACAAATGATTCGACGTGTTTAGTCTTGATGACCACGTCGTCCACATATACTTCCACCGTCTTGCCGATTTGCTTTTCCAAACATGTTTGAATCATGCGTTGGTAAGTGGCACCAGCGTTGTTGAGCCCAAAAGGCATTGTGTTGAAACAAAAAGGCCCGCACGGGGTGATGAACGCCGTTGCGGCCTGGTCAGACTCCTTCATCTTAATCTGATGGTATCCGGAGTAAGCATCAAGGAAACACAATGAATCGTGTCATGCGGTTGCGTCGATTGTAACATTCCAAAATTCTAAATTTTGGAATATTATATTAATTAAGTAATAATTATTGGTTGTGTGATTTGTTGTGTGAAATTTAAAACTTTTTGAAGGTTTAATGAGAGGGAATAAAAGGACTTTCCCAAAAATTTCCATTTGAATCCCTATTCAATTTTGAGTTCGAATCCTTTCGAAAACCCTCTGATAAACAAATAAAATGAGAGGCACTCCAAAATCAGAGACAATGTTTTGTTTGAGATTCATATTTGAGGACAGAAACTATTTGAAATTTATTTAAAATCTAAATTCCATTTCATTTTTGGAGGTATTGCAAAAAAATGTTTTTTAAAAGTATTTTATTTGGTCCTGAAAAAATGTTCACAATTTAGGAAATTTTATTCTGTGAATATTGATATATAATATGCCTATGGAAATTTCATTTTATTTTCCTTATTCCGTTTTTCATTTTCTGTTTTTATTTCAACAAAAAAACTTCGCGCACACTGCTCATATGTGCGTCTGATAACTATTTTGCGCTTTTCTATGCAGCATAGCCAGAAGGCCGGCCCATACATATATTTTTTGTATATTTCGAAAAATTATTTAGATTTAATTTCTTTTTAAAAAATATCAACCTTTTTTTTGATAAACAAAATTTTGAAAAGAAAAATTGCAGCGCACACTGTACGCGCGGCTGGCCGAACCGCCTAAGGCCTTTAGGCCCATGCGAGACGCCTCCTCTGTATCTTTCTTTCCGTCTACATTTAGTCTCATATTGATTAGCGTTTGACCTCAAAACCTCTTTTCGATCTATAAATATAGACACATAAAGCCTCCAAAAATCATCCACTTCGGGTTAAATCAATATTTTGGTTTAACTAGTTTCACAAAAGAAAAATATATTTCTTCTCTCCGGCGGGACATCTGGAAGTTGTCTCCTCTTTCCGAAGTCGTCTTTTTTCTACCTTATAAAAGTATCTTTCTTTGTATTTTTTATACTCCCGTAACTTATTATTTCTAGACTAGTACGGTAGAATAATTATATTACCAATTAGACTTAGTATTTATATATTAGACCTAGAATTATTTTAGCCGTAACTATTTTTCTTTCATAAAATAGCTTGGCCCTGATTTTTCAAATAGCCATAACTTTTTACTCGGTCATCCAAATTAGATAAAACAACGCTTACATTTTCGTTTTGATTCCACCTATCTAGTGAATCTATCAAATAAACTTTTTTTAACTTTCAAATTTCATAATTTGTTCAGATTCATATTCAAACTTCTTTTGATCATATCTTTTTATCCGTACCTCCGTTTCCGATGAGCCCAACTGCATCAGATTCGTATTGAAGTAATCCTTCCATTTGCATAGTTAGTGTCATCTTTCCAACATATAATTTTGATCTTAGCCAGTTCCTCTACTAGTCCACCAAAGAGACACTCTAAGCAGATTCAATGTTATGTTGAATTATTTGATCCATTATTTTCAATTTAGTAATTCTTTTTCCTACATATTCATATTGACTTCCTACATCTAGTAGCATCATTAGTTTCAACTTTTGATATTTTCAAATTTGAATGATTCAAATTTGAACTCGAAGCTTCACTTGATTATATCTTGTAAACTGTAGCGCTTTTCAATTGATTCCTTTCTTTAAATTGAATCCCTAGGCATAATCTAACATTCTGAGCCATCACCACACTTTTTCAGTGAAATTAGGATCTGATCTTGCAAAATAATTTGATTTGGTTCTTTTGGAGTTTTCACAATCTTCCTTTGCATTTTTTGGGTCTTTGAGTGATTGCTTATGTGTGGATAAAGTTGTTTTTTTACGATAGATTGACCGGAGTGTGACGGGTAGAACTATCTTGAATTATGAGTGCGAAGAATCTTCATCAACGGTACAAGGCAAGTTGACACCTTGATCATACTTTTCTATACCCAGTTTTTACTATGCATTAGTTCACCCTTACAAATTTGCATGAGTAGGATTGGGAATTGGGCTTTGCTATGTAGTTCATGAGGTAGGAAACTATGATCTTTGAAACACCCCGGGATTATTCGTTATGTCATATATTGCTTAGCCATGCTCGTAGACGGGGATTGGTATGTTAGATTCATGCAAGTTATGAGAGAAATAATAATTAAGGGTAAGTTAAGGTGGAAACATCAACACATATCTGGGTGGAATGGTTGGGGCACCCTGGAGAAACCAGTGGCTTGCTCGGGCACCTGGAGAAACCAGTGTGTAGCGACCCGACCCAAATGGATCAAGTCTGTGTGCTTAAGTGTCATCCCTGGATCGCTATGCTGACACCCACAGTACTCGAGGATTTATAACAGAGTGCAACCACATGTGAAAAAGTAATGTAAATACTATTACCTCAATCCATATAGCAGAAGTAACATCAAAATTGTGGAGTCCCAACAACACCAATGGCAAAGTTGAGTGTAGACATCGTAACCCTAACGTATCACTTACTCATCGTATGATTCCTACAACATGAGATGTTGCAGCCATGTAGGTCAGTACATTGAATGTACTGTCAATTTCACACCATCGAATAATAATGAAAATATTTATCTCTATATGAATATTTCACTGGTGGAGGCTCTTAGTTTAATTTTGCATAAAGCTAATTTTTCCCTATAACAAAGGAATAAATTTTATTTTCATACCAAGTTTATGCCATTATTGAGAAGGTTCCTCCAACTCAATCCCAAATTCCCAAATTTTTAATAACCCAATTCATTAATTAAGTAATGTGATGAGATCAACCAATATTCCACTTCTAGATACTCAAAGTTGTCCATAACCGGGGACACGGCTAATCATGATTAGTGTGTACACTCTGTAGAGGTTTGCGCACTTTTCCCCACAAGACTCGACCAACTCCTTGATCGGAAGATCGAGACATAGCCTTTCTGAAGCATTTACTCTTTACTCTGGGTAGGCCGGTACACCTACTTTCCCCTACATCAGCTAGTCTACCACTGAAAGAGGTCACACAACTTACTCAACTATGCCAGAGCCCATAATGGCTTGTGGCTGCACAAGGAACTTTCTAGGCATGAAATATCGTATGATCCCTTTGAGCCTTGGTGGCATTCCGTAGGATGATCACGAGGGTCCTCCGGGATCTCCTAGGACAACACTGGATTCTCCAGGTGCCCGCAAACAATCCACCCAGATGTGTATTAATGTTGCCACCTTAAATTTTCCCTTAGTTATTATTACTCTCACAACTTTCATAAATCTCACATACCAATCCCCGTCTACGAGCATGACTAAGCAATGTGTAGCATAACGTATATTCCCGGGGTGTTTCAAAGATAATAGGTTCCTACCTCATGAACTATATAGCAATAACCACATGTTCTCAATCCAACTCATGCAATCTTTGAGGGTGAAACTAATGCATAATAAAAACTGGGTATAGGAAAAATATGATCAAAGTGTGAACTTGCCTTGTATTGTTGATGAATATTCTTCGCACTCATAATTCCGGATAGTTCTACTCGTCACACTCCGATCAATCTATCGTAAGTAAGCAATTTTATCCACACATAAGAAATCACTCAAAGACCCAAAAAATGCAAAGGAAGATTGCAAAAACTCCAAAAGAACCAAATCAAATTATTTTGTAAGATCAGATCCTAATTTCGGTAAAAAAGTGTGGTGATAGCTCAAGATGTTGGGATTCAATTTGAAAAAGGAATCAATTGAAAAAGCGCTACAGTTTACAAGATATGATCAAGTGAAACTTCGAGTTCAAATTTGAAAAGATCAAAAATTGAAACTAATGATGCTACTGGATGTAGAAAGTAAATTTGAATATGTAGGAAAAAAATACTGGATTGAAAATAACGGATCAAGTAATTCAACATAGCATTGAATCTACTTCGAATGTTGTGTAACAACTCTTTGGTGGACTAGTAGAGTAACCGGCTAAGATCAAAATTATATGTTGGAAATATGACACTAATTGTGCGAACGGAAAGATTATTTCAGTATGAATCTGATGCAGTTGGGTTCATCGGAAACGGAGGTACGTATAAAAAGATGATCAAAAGAAGTTTGAATGTGAATCTGAACAAATTTCGAAATTTGAAAGTTGCAAAAAGTTTATTTGATAAATTCACTAGATAGGTGGAATGAATACGAAAATGTAGGCGTTGGTTTTATCTAATTTGGATGAACGAGTAAAAAGTTATGGCTATTTGGAAAATCAGGACCAAGCTGTTTTACGGAAGAATAATAGTTACGGCTAAAAGAATTCTAGGTCTAATGTATAAATACAGAGACTAATTGGTAATATAATTATTCTACTGTACTAGTCTAGAAATAATAAACAACGAGAGTATAAAAAATACGAAGGAAGATACCTTTATAAGATAGAAAAAAATCAGGGTCAAGCTGTTTTATACTCTTATAGCTTATTATTTCTAGACTAATACAGTAGAATAATTAGATTACTAATTAGCCTCTGTATTTATACATTAGACCTAGAATTCTTTTAGTCGTAACTATTTTTCTTCCATAAAACAGCTTGGCCCTGATTTTTCAAATAGCCATAACTTTTTACTCGTTCATCCAAATTAAATAAAACCAACGCCTATATTTTCGTCTTGATTCCACCTATCTAATGAATCTATCAAATAAAATTTTTGCAAATTCCAAATTTCGAAATTTGTTTAGATTCATATTCAAACTTCTTTTGATCATAACTTTTTATCCGTACCTCGGTTTCTGATGAACCCAACTGCATCAGATTCGTATTGAAGTAATCTTTCCGTTTGCACAATTAGTGTCATCTTTCCAACACATAATTTTGATTTTAGCGAGTTACTCTACTAGTCCACCAAAGAGTTGTTACACAACATTCTAAGCAGATTCAATGCTATGTTGAATTATTTGTTCCATTATTTTCAATCTAGTAATTCATTTTCCTACATATTCATATTGACTTCCTACATCCAGTAGCATCATTAGTTTCAACTTTTGATCTTTTCAAATTTGAAGGATTCAAATTTGAAATCGAAGCTTCACTTGATCATATCTTTGTAAACTGTAGCATTTTTTCAATTGATTCCTTTTTTCAATTGAATCCCTAGGCGTAATCTAACATCTTGAGCCATCACCACACTTTTTCACCGAAATTAGAATCTGATATTGCAAAATAATTTGATTTGGTTCTTTTGGAGTTTTCGCAATCTTCCTTTGCATTTATTTGGGTCTTTGAGTGATTGCTTATGTGTGGATAAAATTGCTTGCTTACGATAGATTGATCGGAGTGGGACGAGTAGAATTATCTAGAATTATGAGTGCAAAGAATCTTCATCAACAGTACAAGGCAAGTTGACACCTTGGTCATACTTTTCTATACCCAGTTTTTACTATGCATTAGTTCACCCTTACAAATTTGCATGAGTAGGATTGAGAATTGGGCTTTGCTATGTAGTTCATGAGGTAGGAACCTATGATCTTTGAAACACCCCGGGATTATTCGTTATGTCATATATTGCTTAGCCATGCTCGTAGACGGGGATTGGTATGTGAGATTCATGCAAGTTATGAGAGAAATAATAATTAAGGGTAACTTTAGGTGGCAACATCAACACACATCTAGGTGGAATAGTTGGGGCACCCTGGAGAAACCAGTGGCTTGCCCGGGCACCTGGAGAAACCTGTGCTTGTCCAACGGGATACCGGAGGACCCGTGAGATCACCCTATGAAATGCCACCCAGGCTCAAAGGGATCATACGCTATTTCATTCCTAGAAACTTACGTGTGAAGCCAGAAGCCATTATGGGCCCTGGCATAGTTGAGTAAGTTGTGGGAAACCTTTCCATGATAGGCTAGCAGATGTAGCGGGATTGTAGTTGTACCGGCCTATCTATCGGTTAAGGAGACCTCTTCGGAAAACTATGTCTCGATCATCTGCTTCTCGAACAACAAGCAGTGCGGGGAATTCAATGGAGGAGATCGAGTCTTGTGGGGAGAAGTGTGCAAACCTCTGCAGAGTGTACAAACTAATCATGATTAGCCGTGTCCCCGGTTATGGACAACTTTGAGTATCTAGAAGTGGATTATTGGTTGATCTCATCACTCTATTTAATCAATGTATTGGGTTATTAATAATTTGGGAATTTTTGGGATTGAGTTGGAGGAACCTTCTCGATAATGGCTTAAACTTGGTAGTGAATAAAATATTTATTCCTTTGTTGTAGGAAAAAATAGCTTTATGCAAAATTAAACTTAGAGCCTCCACCAGCCAAATATGCATGTAGTGATAGATATTGTTCATCATTATTCTGTGGTGTGAATTTGCCAATACATTCAACGTACTGACCTACACGGCTGCAACGTCTCATGTTGCAGGAATTATTCGACGAGTAAGTGATACGTTAGGGTTGCGATGACTACACTCAACTTTGTTGTTGGTGTTGTTGCGACTCCACAACCTTGTTGTTACTTCCGCTATATTATTTGAGGTAATAGTATTTACATTATTTTATACATGTGATTTACCTCTGTTATAAATCCTCAAGTATTGTGTGTGTCAGCATACCTATCCAAGGATGACACTTAAGCACAAAAACTTCGATCTATCCAGATCGGGTCGCTACATCAATGATTTGGTCAATGCGGGGCAACAGAAAAGGGTCCTTGGGGCATGCCTTATTGAGGTCTTTAAAACCGACACAAAGGTGCCAAGATTTATCCTTCTTTGGCACCATGACCAAGTTGGCTAGCCAGTCCAGATGATTGATTTCTCCGATGAACCCGGCCTCGAGCAACTTACCTAGCTCCTCCCCCATAGCTTGTCATTTGGGTTCAGAAAATTGCCGTGGCGTTTGCTTGTCCATTTTGAACCCCTTGATTATGTTGAGGCTATGTTCGGCCAATCTGCGTGGGATCCCGGGCATGTTCGAAGGGTGCCAGGAAAAGATACCCCAATTTTCGCGCAGGAATGCTCGTAAAGCGGCATCGACCGTTGGATCCAGCTATGCTCCAATGGACGATGTTTTGTTGGGATCCGTCGGGTGCACTTGGAATTTAATTATTTCATCTGCTGGTTTAAAAGATGTAGATTTGGGCCTCTTATCAAGGATCACATCGTCCTTGTCCATCGTGGATCTCAAGGTGGTCAGTTCTTCGGCGCAAGGGCTTTAGATAGTGCTTCGAGGGCTAAGGATGCTGTTTTGTTTTTTGGTGCGGAGTGCTATATCCGGATCACTGGTGATAGTGATGATTTCGTTGGGCCCTGGCATTTTGAGCTTCATGTACCCATAATGGGGTATTGCCTGGAAGCGTGAGAAGGCGTCCCGCCCCAAAAGGGAGCCACGTGGAAGAGCAACTCTTCGGATCTGTAATTCTCATGCGTGCCGAATGTTACATCAAGTTTGATTTTCCTCGAACATCATACTTCTCGACTGGGGATGATGCCTCGAAAGGTGGTACTGCTTTGCTCGATGCGGGTCTTGTCAATTTGCATTTTGTCGAGCGTGTCCTCATAGATGAGATTAAGTTCGCTACAGCCGTCCATGAGCAATTTATTGAGTCGAAAGCCATCCACAATCGGATTTAAGACCAAGGCGGCTAGTGCTCGGACTAATCGGGCCCTTGGTTCGTTGTCGGCGGTGAAAGTTATGGCCGCGTCATTCCAAGGGTTCATTGCAGTTGCTTGGTTGACTTCGGCGAGGTCGCGAAGCATCCTTTTGCACGGATTATTTGAGGAGAAGATCTCGAAGACCGTAAAGACGTTGAGATCATCATCCTCCGACGAATGCTTCACTGGAGTGATATTGGTGAGGATAGCCTCACCGCTTTTAGACACTTGCCAGAGTACCCAGCATGCCCGCAGGCTGTGAGTTGGTTCGGTACTCGGTGTCGCATGTATCTAACAGGATTTGTTGAGGAGTTCGTCAAGAATAGTTCTGTGCCCTATGAGTGGTTTGTTTTTCTTGCCGATAGGCTTATGATCGGATACCTTCTAGAGGTGTGTCCGTTTTGCCCGTGTGGTGGACCGCTTAAAGGCAGCAGGTTCCAACTGGGCGTTCTGGGCCTTCCATGTGTTCTCCATCGCAAAGTACTTCTGTACTAAGTGTGATAATTCCTTGAAGGTCTGTATGTGGCGGTGGTTGAGGTCGTTTAGCATTCCCTCGTCCGAACAATTACGATAAAAAACTGAAACTGCTTCGTCGTCGTAGCAATCTTTGATTTTGTTTTTAACAAGGAGGAATCTGGCCCAGAAGTGATGGACCGTTTCCTGAGGCTGCTGCTGTACATAAATTAGGTCACATATGTTTGGAGGGCCTGAATTACTTGGAGAGTATTTATTGTGGAGGGTGGGTGTGTTAAAACCCGAATCCTGACCCAAAATTGAATCTGGAGCTTGAAAAATCTCCGCGGTCACCAGTTCTGGCCTAGGAAGATCGAGGTGCTTTCCGGGCTCTAAATCTGACCCTGGGTTCGGAGGACGTGAAGTCTCATCCGGAGGGAGGGTGTCCGGCTCAAGGGGCTCGGATATCCAGACATAGCTGGTTTTTAACTTAGGGGAAGAATTGTTTTCGGCTCGTTCCTCGACGACCGCTACCAGATGGGTGATCGATGGGGATTTAATTTCCCTCTGATTGGGTTTGAGCCCAATCAGATCATAATCTGTTGCAAGCCCTAGGGCGGTAATGCGATCTAGTAGCTCGTTCAAGGACGACATATCCGCCGGATCCATCTTTTCTGAGTGTTCGAGGCCGATGCGGAGGTTATGTTTGGCGATTTTAGGGGTCGACACTGGCTTAACGGCCGTGCGCACGCCCATGGTGAAACCGCCGAGCTAGAGAAACTGTCCTGAAGTTAGGTCCTTTCCAGAAGTGATATTATCATTGATGACAAGGCGATCCATCGATTCTTCTGTCGACAACACAAAGGAACTCTCAATGAAAGCACCAATGTCGGTGTCAAAACTGGCAGATCCCGGGTAGGGGGTCCCGAACTGTGCGTCTGAGGATTGATGGTAACAAGGGACGAGTAGGACACAATGTTTACCCTGGTTCGGGGCCTCTTAATGGAGGTAAAACCCTGCGTACTGCTTGATTGTATTTGATGAGTATTGGGGTTACAAGAGTTGATCTACCTCGAGATGGTAATGGCTAAACCCTAGTTGTCTAGCCTATGATAATTCTGACCGCTTCTACAGACTAAACCCTCCGGTTTATATACACACCAGAGGAACCTAGGGTTGTATAGAGTCGGTTTGTGGGGGAAGGAAATAACATATGTAGACCCCAAACTTGCTGCCCACGCATACATGAGTCCTACCCGGACATGGGGGAAAAGTCTTCTGCTTGTATCTTCACGACCCATCAGTCCGGCCCATAACAAATAGCCTGGACACGCGAGGACTCCCTAGTCCAGGACTCCCTCAGAGAGGAGGTCAGAAGACCCACAAGGCGGCCACAAGTCATGGGGGCACGCCCCTGGTTTGTGGGTCCCACGTGGACTGTCTTCACCTAATATCTGCACCATAAATCCTCAAATATTCCCCTTATACCAGGGGCAGACCAAAAATACTTTTCCATCGTCGCAAGCTTCTGTTCCCATGAGATCCCATCTTGGGGCCCTTTCCGGCAATCCGCCGGAGGGGGATTCGATCACGGAGGGCCTCTACATCAACCTTGCTGCCCTTTTGATGAAGCATGAGTAGTTTACCATGGACCTAAGGGTCCATATATAGCTAGTAGCTAGATGGCTTCTTCTCTCTCTTTGATCTTCAATACAATGTTCTCCTCGATGTTCTTGGGGATCTATTCTATGTAATGTTCTTTTGGGGTGTGTTTGTTGAGATCCGATGAATTGTGGATTTATGATCAGATTATCTATGAATATTATTTGAGTCTTCTCTGAACTCTTTTATGCATGATTGAGATAGCTTAGTAATTCTCTTCGATCTATCGATTTGGTTTGGCCAACTAGATTAGTTTTTCCTGCAATGGGGGAAGTGCTTTGTGATGGGTTCAATCTTGCGTTGTCCTCTCCCAGTGACAGAAGGGGCAGTGAGACATGTATTGTATTGTTTCCATTAAGGATAAAAAGATTGGGTTTATATCATATTGCTTGAGTCTATCCCTCTACATCATGTCATCTTGCTCAAGGTGTTCCTATGTTCTTATGAACTTAATAATCTAGATGCAGGCAGGAGTCGGTTGATGTGTGGATTAATAGTAGTAGATGTACAATCGTTTTGGTCTACTTGTCACGGACGTGATGCCTATATTCATGATCATTGCCTTAGATATCATCATAACTTTGCACTTTTCTATCAATTTCCCAACAGTAATTTTTACCCGCCATATGTTTTCGTCAAGAGAAAAGCCTCTAGTGAAATCTATGGCCCCCGAGTCTATTTCCATCATATATTTTCAGATCTATAAACCAAAAAAATTCCAAAATATGTTGCTACAATTCATTTATATTTACTTTAGTTTTCTCTTTTATTTATCTTTTATACCTATCTTTATTAGATCTTACTCTTGCAAGTGACCGTGAAGGGATTGACAACCCCTTTTTTGCGTTGTGTGCAAGTGTTAGTTACTTTGTGCAGGCGCATATATTGGAGACTTGCTTGTGCCTCCTACTGGATTGATACCTTGGTTCTTAACTGAGGGAAATACTTATCTCTACTTTGCTGCATCACCCTTTCCACTTCAAGGAAAAAATCAACGGAAGCTCAAGAAGTAGGAGGAAGAATTATTGGCGCCGTTCCCGGGGAGGTTCTACATCAAGCCTACCAAATACCTATCATAAACTCTCATCTATTGCACTTCCATTATTTTCCATTTGACTCTCGTTTTCTTCTCCCCCACTTCTAAAACATTTTCAGAAAATACCAAAATATTTGCATTCTTTCCATTCGTCTTTTCGTTTACCTTTTGTTTTCTTGTGTGCTAGATTGGTTTCTTGCCATCATGTCTGAATCGGGGGAGGTTATCATTGAAAATTTGGATCTTGTTCTTTAGATCATGGAACTGAAACTCCCTCTAATTTTAAGGCAAAAAACTTTTCATGTCGGGGATAGTAATATTATTGGGAAGAGTGTTCTTCAGGAGTTCTTTGATTGTACGAGAGTTTTGCCAACTAATAATTGATCTATTCTTCTTGATACAAATTGCCATGCGTATGCCATTCTATGCTTGTCGTTATACTAGGAAGAAAATTTGTGCGCATTCATCCCGCTTTACAAAATATATTTTATGATCTTCCCAATATACTCCATTCTAAGGCTAAAAACATTGCAACTATCATTCTTGTGAGTGAATTTTATTTCATAATACAAGAACCTAGGGAATTTTTTTTTCTATAATAAAAATATTGAGTATCCTCCAGAAGAAATTCTCCATGATAAAGAAACTTTGCATAGTCTAGAATCTAGAGATTACCATTCTTAAAGTAGCAATCTTAGGAGAAGAGTTCCCTACGCAGAAATTTCTCAAGCCCTTTACCTTGATGCTTATGATAAATTTGATTGGCTAACTAAGGGAATTTACGTAGGGTTTAATGATGAGTGTATGGAGGAAATGTCTAGGGAACCCATTAAAGATGAGATACGTATTTTGTATGAGGATAATTATAGTGATGATCCTGAGTATGAAATTATGAATGTTAAAATCATTAATCAAAGTCCTTTTCATGAATTGAGTTCACCTAATAGGAAGGAAAGGAAAAAATAGACTTGTTAAGAAAAGTTTTGGAAGATTTGACTACGAAAAAATTAATACCAAAGATGACAATACCTAGATCTACATTTTATGCCTAGCTAGGGGCGTTAAACAATAGCGCTTGTTGGGAGGCAACCAAGTTTTTATTGTGATTTTTTTTGTTTTTCTATTGTTCTTGAATAACCACACATTATTACTTCTGTAGTAGTTGTGTTTTAGTGTTTATAAGAAGTGTGTGTGCCAAGTATGACCTTTGGGATGGTCATGGTGATAGTTGATTTAATTTTGTTAAAAAAACAGAAAATTTTGCGCCCAGTAACAGAATTGATCTGAGCTGCTGGAACATGATAAATTCTTGATTTTTTTACACAAGATTGATATATCTATATTTTCATATTTTTTGGAGTTACGGAAGTATACGAAGTTTCCAGATTACTAGGCTGTTCTGTTTTTGACAGATTTTGTTTTCTATGTGTTGTTTGCTTATTTTGATGAATCTATGGGTAGTATCGGGGGGTATGAACCATGGAGAAGTTGGAATGACGTAGATATTACACCAATATAAATTTATAATGAGTCCACAATAGTACCTAAAGTGGTGATTTGCTTTGTTACACTAACGGATTTATGAGTTTTCTGTTGAGTTTTGTCTTGTGAAGTTTTCAAGTTTTGGGTAACGATTTGATGGACTATGGGATAAGGAGTGGCAGGAGCCTAAGCTTGGGGATGCCCAAGGCACCCTAAGGTAATATTCACGGACAACCAAGCATCTAAGCTTGGGGATGCCCCGGATGGCATCCCCACTTTCGTCTTGAATCCATCGGTAAATTTACTTGAGGCTATATTTTTATTCACCACATGATATGTTTTTTGCTTGGAGCGTCTTGTAGGATATGAGTGTTTGCTTTTTAGTTTCCCCAATCATCCTTTCTGTACACACCTTTTGAGAGGGTCACACATTAATTGTGTATTTATTAGAATACTCTATGTGCTTCACTTATATATTTTGAGCTAGGCAGTTTGCTCTAGTACTTCACTTTTATCTTTTTAGAGCACGGTGGTGGTTTTATTTATAGAAATTTTTGAACTCTCATGCTTCACCTATATTATTTTGAGAGTCTTAAACAACATGGTAATTTTCTTTTGTTCTTTATTTAGTCCTATATGATGGGCATCCAAGAGGGATATAATAAGTACTTTCATATAAAGAACATTGAATAATATGAGAAGTTTGATTCCTTGCATTTGTTTTGAGATATAAAGATGGTGATATTAGATTCATGCTAGTGAGTAGTGGATTGGTAGAAATACATGTGTTAATATCTGTGATCCCCGTAGCATGCACATATGGTGAACAGTTATGTGATGAACTCAGAGCATGATTTATTTTTTGATTGTCATCCTTTGTGTGGAGGTTAGGAGCGCGCGATGGATAACTCCTACCAACATATCCCCTAGGAGCATGTGATATGTTTCCAACGTATCTATATTTTTTGATTATTCCATGCTATTATATATTCTATTTTGGATGTTTAATGGGCTTTATTATACACTTTTATATTATTTTTGGGACTAACCTATTAACCCAAGGCCCAATGCAAATTGCTATTTTTTTTGCCTATTTCAGTGTTTCGCAGAAAAGGAATGTCAAATGCAGTCCAAACGGAATGAAACCTTCGGTAGCGTGATTTTTGGAACAAACGTGACCTAGAGGACTTGGAGTGGACATCAAGAAACAACCGAGGAGGCCACGAGGTAGGGAGGCGCGCCTGCCCCTGGGCGCGCCCCCACCCTCGTAGCTCTCCTGACCGACTTCCTTCGCCTATATATACTCATATACCCCGAAAACACCCAGGAGCACCATGAACCCTATTTCCACTATCGGAACCTTCTGTACCCGTGAGATCCCATCTTGGGGCCTTTTCTGGCGCTCCGCCGGAGGGGGCATCGATCACGGAGGGCTTTTACATCAACACCATAGCCTCTCCGATGATGTGTGAGTAGTTTACCTCAAACCTTCGGGTCCATAGTTATTAGCTAGATGGCTTCTTCTCTCTCTTTGGAGCTCAATACAAAGTTCTCCTCAATCTTCTTGGAGATCAATTCGATGTAACTCTTTTTGCGGTGTGTTTGTCAAGATCCGATGAATTGTCGGGTTTTTTATCAAGATTATCTATGAACAATATTTGAATCTCCTCTGAATTCTTTTATGTATGATTTGTTACCTTTGTAAGTCTCTTCGAATTATTAGTTTGGTTTGGCCTACTAGATTGATCTTTCTTGCAATGGGAGAAGTGCTTAGCTTTGGGTTCAATCTTGCGTTGCTCGATCCCAGTGAAAGAAAGGGAAACGACATGTATTGTATTGTTGCCATCGAGGATAAAAAGATGGGATTTATATCATATTGCTTGATTTTATCCCTCTACATCATGTCATCTTACCTAATGCGTTACTCTGTTCTTATGAACTTAATACTCTAGATTCATGCTAGATAGCGGTCAATGTGTGGAGTAATAGTAGTAGATGCAGGCAGGAGTCGGTCTACTTGTCACGGACGTGATGCCTATATACATGATCATGCCTAGATATTCTCATAATTATTCGCTTTTCTATCAATTGCTCGACGGTAATTTGTTCACCCACTGTAATACTTATGCTGTCTTGAGAGAAGCCACTAGTGAAACCTATGGCCCCGGGTCTATTCTCCATTATATTAATCTCCCATCAACAAGTTATTTCTGGCACCGTTTATTTTGCAATCTTTACTTTTAATCTTTATCATAAAAATACCAAAAATATTATCTTATCATCTCTATCAGATCTCACTTTGCAAGTGGCCGTGAAGGGATTGACAACCCCTTTATCACATTGGTTTCAAGGTTCTTATTTGTTTGTGTAGGTACGAGGATCTTGCGTGTGGCCTCCTACTGGATTGATACCTTGGTTCTAAAAAACTGAGGGAAATACTTACGCTACTTTGCTGCATCACCCTTTCCTCTTCAAGGGAAAACCAATGCAGTGCTCAAGAGGTAGCAAGAAGGATTTCTAGTGCCATTGCCGGGTAGATCTACCAGTAGTCAAGACATACCAAGTACCCATCACAAACTCTTATCCCTCGCATTACATTATTTGCCACTTGCCTCTCGTTTTCCTATCCCCCACTTCACCTTTGCCTTTGCCTTTTCTTCGCCCTCTTCCCGTCTGTCTTTTTGGTTGTGTTTCCACGTGCCTTCTATTTGCTTGCTAAAAATCCGTTGCTATTGATCCACTTAAAGTGTTCTAGTTGGATCATCTTCGATCCTTTTGCGCTCGTGATGAAACCCCAACAAGCCTAGTTGATGGGAAATCTTTAGATGAGCATGCTCCTTGTGTGCATCACCGTTTGTCTGAAAAAGGGAGACTCTTATGGGATCAAATAAACAGATTGTTGTGTTATGCTTGGAATCTTTGTGAAATTTATGATTTTACTAGTTGCTCTAAGAACCCTAAAAAACACCTCCCCTACCTATGTGAGTTTAATGATAATGAAATATTATCTTCTTATGCAAAGGGTGTTTATAGTTACTACGATATCGAACAAATTGAAGAATTTGTTGCTTTTTAAGGGTGCTTATGAAGTTGCTTCTTTGATTTAAAAGTATGATATTACTCTACACGAATATTAAAATCTTGACATACTTAAATATTGCTATGAAAACTATGCTCACAATGCCTATGTTAAGGAATTTATTGAGACAATGACCGTTGCTTTGGAAGAAAATAATGATATGCACGAATCTATAGATAATTATGATTCCGATGATTTGATTGAAACATCCCTTGATAAACATGATGCTTGCTATTCTTGTGGCCATGATGCCAGTATTTATGAAGACGAATTTGCTATAGTTCCTTATGTTAAACATGAGCTCATTGCTATTTCACCCATACTTGGTAGTTCCTTGAATCAAAAGCATGATTGCAATGATTTCACTATAAATTCTATTGATGTCAATTGTGCTAATAATATGCAAAACCCTAAGCTTGGGGATGCTAGTTTTACTATGTCTACTACTTGTTGCAATGATCATGATTGGGGTGATTCTTCTTATGATCTTGAAAATTTATTTAAGCCACATGATGAATATGATATTGATAATAGTGTTTGAAATATTATTGGAAGTGGGTTTGGAAGAGTGTCAACTTTAGATCCCACATATTTGGAGAATGTTCAATCTTATGAAATTTTTGATAAGAGTGGGTTTGGAGAGGTTAATGTTAATCCCACTATTTTGGAAGAGTGTCAACTTTGCATGCATGTGGATCGTGTTGAAAATATTTTATATGATAGCTATTTTGTTGAATTTGCTTATGATCCCATATGTAATTATTATGATAGAGGAAAATATGATTGTAGAAATTTTCATGTTACTAAATTACCTCTCGTTATGTTGAGATTGCTATTGTTTCTTTCCACTTCCTTGCATATGCTAGTTTTTTGCTTGCTATGATAATCTATTTGCCTTTAAGATGCCTATGCATAGGAAGAATGTTGGACTTACATGTGTTTTTCACGTGTTTCATGATGCTCTCTTTGTGCATCAATTCTTGTCTTTCATGTGAGCATCATTGAAATTATCAATGCCTAGCTAGGGGCGTTAAACGATAGCGCTTGTTGGGAGGCAACCCAATTTTTTTTTGTTCCTTGCTTTCTGGTTCTGTTTTGTAATAAATAATTCATCTAGCCTCTGTTTAGATGTGGTTTTATGCTTTTAATTAGTGTTTGTGCCAAGTAGAACCTTTGGGAAGACTTGGGGAAGGTCTTTGCGATCTTGCTGTAAAAAAATATAAACTTTAGCGCTCACGATATTTGCTGCCATCTTTTACTGGAGAGTGAAATTAAGTTGATTCTTTTTGCAGATGATTAATAGATAAATTCCTCACGTCCAGAAATTTATATTATAATTTTTGGTATTTCAGAAGTATTCGAAACCTACAGATTACTACAGACTGTTCTGTTTTTGACAGATTCTGTTTTTTGTGTGTTGTTTGCTTATTTTGATGAATCTATGGCTAGTATTTCAGTGTATGAACCTTAGAGAAGTTGGAATACAGTAAGTTTAACACCAATATAAATAAAGAATGAGTTCACTACAGTACCTTAATTGTTGGTTTGTTTTCTTTTACTAACGGAGCTCACGAGATTTTCTGTTAAGCTTTGTGTTGTGAAGTTTTCAAGTTTTGGGTAAAGATTTGATGGATTATGGAACAAGGACTGGCAAGAGCCTAAGCTTGGGGATGCCCAAGGCACCCCTAGGTAAAATACAAGGACAACCAAAAGCCTAAGCTTGGGGATGCCCCGGAAGGCATCCCCTCTTTCGTCTTCGTCCATCGGTAACTTTACTTGGAGCTATATTTTTATTCACCACATGATATGTGTTTTGATTGGAGCGTCTTGTATGATTTGAGTCTTTGTTTTTTTAGTTTACCACAATCATCCTTGCTGTACACACCTTTTGATAGAGACACACATGAATCGGAATTCATTAGAATACTCTATGTGCTTCACTTATATCTTTTGAGTTAGATAATTTTGCTCTAGTGCTTCGCTCATATATTTTAGAGCACTGCGGTGGTTCTATTTTATAGAAATAATTGATCTCTCATGCTTCACTTATATTATTTTGAGAGTCCTTTAGAACAACATGGTAATTTGCTTTGGTTATAAAATTAGTCCTAATATGATAGGCATCCAAGATAAAAACCTTAAAGTGCATTAAATACTAAGAGAAGTTTGATACTTGATAGTTGTTTTGAGATATAAAGGTGGTAATATTAGAGGTGTACTAGTTGAGTAATTGTGAAATTGAGAAATACTTGTGTTGAAGTTTGCAAGTCACATAGCATGCACGTATGGTAAACGTTGTGTGACAAATTTGAAGCATGAGGTGTTCTTTGATTGCTTTCCTTGTGAGTGCTGGTCGGGGACGAGCGATGGTCTTTTCCTACCAATCTATCCCCCTAGGAGCATGCGCGTAGTGCTTGGTTTTGATGACTTGTAGATTTTTGCAATAAGTATGTGAGTTCTTTATGACTAATGTTGAGTCTATGGATTATACACACTCTCACCCTTCCATCATTGCTAGCCTCTTCGGTACCATGCATTGCCCTTTCTCACCTTGAGAGTTGGTGCAAACTTCACCGGTGCATCCAAACCCTGTGATATGATACGCTCTATCACACATAAGCCTCCTGATATCTTCCTCAAAACATCCACCATACCTATTATTGCATTTCCATAGCCATTCCGAGATATATTGCCATGCAACTTTCCACCGTTCCGTTTATTATGACACGCATCATCATTGTCATATTGCCTTGCATGATCATGTAGTTGACATCGTATTTGTGGCAAAGCCACCATGCTTAATTTTTCATACATGTCACTCTTGATTCATCGCATATCCCGGTACACCGCCGGAGGCATTCACATAGAGTCATATTTTTTTTCTAAGTATCGAGTTGTAATTCTTGAGTTGTAAGTAAATAAAAGTGTGATGATCATCATTAGAGCATTGTCCCATGTGAGTAAAGGATGATGGAGACTATGATTCCCCCACAAGTCGGGATGAGACTCTAGACGAAAAAATAAATAAATAAAAGGGAAAGAAAAAAAGAGGCCATAAAAAAGAGAGAAGGCCCAAATAAAAAAATAAAAAAATGAGAGAAAAAGAGAGAAGGGACAATGTTACTATCCTTTTTACACACTTGTGCTTCAAAGTAGCACCATGATTTTCATGATAAAGAGTCTCTTATTTTGTCACTTTCATATACTAGTGGGAATTTTTCATTATAGAACTTGGCTTGTATATTCCAATGATGGGCTTCCTCAAATGCCCTAGGTCTTCGTGAGCAAGCAAGTTGGATGCACACCCACTTAGTTTCTTTGATGAGCTTTCATATATTTATAACTCTAGTGCATCCGTTGCATGGCAATCCCTACTCCTTGCATTGAAATCAATCAGTTGGCATCTCCATAGCCCATTGATTAGCCGCGTCAATGTGAGACTTTCTCTTTTTTGTCTTCTCACACAACCTCAATCATTATATTCTATTCCACCCATAGTGCTATGTCCATGGCTCGCGCTCATATATTGCGTAAAAGTTGAAAGAGTTTGAAAATGCTAAGTATGAAACAATTGCTTGGCTTGTCATCGGGCTTGTGCATGATGAGAGCATTTTGTGTGAGGAAAATGAAGCATGGCCAAACTATATGATTTTGTAGGGATAAGCTTTCTTTGGCTATGTTATTTTGATAAGACATAATTTCTTGGTTAGCATGCTTGAAGTATTATTATTTTTATGTCAACATTAAACTTTTATCTTGAATCTTTCGGATCTGAACATTCATGACACAATAAAGAAAATTACATGGAAGAATATGCTATAAGGCATTCCACATCAAAAATTCTATTTTTAATCATTTACCTACTCGAGGATGAGCAGGAATTAAGCTTGGGGATGCTTGATACGTCTCCAACGTATCTATAATTTTTGATTGTTCCATGCTATTATATATTCTGTTTTGGATGTTTAATGGGCTTTATTATACACTTTTATATTATTTTTGGGACTAACCTATTAACCCAAGGCCCAGTGAAAATTGCTAATTTTTTTCCTATTTCAGTGTTTCGCAGAAAAGGAATATCAAACGGAGTCCAAGCGGAATGAAACTTTCGGGAGCGTGATTTTTGGAACAAACGTGATCCAGAGGACTTGGAGTGGACGTTAAGAAAAAACCGAGGATGCCACGAGGTAGGGAGGCGCGCCCCCACCCTCGTGGCCCCCTCGTGGATCTCTAGACCAACTTCCTTCACCTATATATACTCATATACCCTGAAAACATCCAGGAGCACCACGAAACCCTATTTCCACCACCGCAACCTTCTGTACCCGTGATATCCCATCTTGGGGCCTTTTCCGGCGCTCCGCTGGAGGGGGCATCGATCACGGAGGGCTTCTACATCAACACCATAGCCTCTCCGATGATGTGTGAGTAGTTTACCTCAGACCTTCGAGTCCATACTTATTATCTAGATGGCTTCTTCTCTCTCTTTGGATCTCAATACAAAGTTCACATCGATCTCCTTGGAGATCTATTCGATGTAACTCTTTTTGCGGTGTGTTTGTCGAGATCTGATGAATTGTGGGTTTATGATCAAGATTATCTATGAACAATATTTGAATCTCCTCTGAATTTTTTTATGTATGATTTGTTATCTTTGCAGGTCTCTTTGAATTATCAGTTTGGTTTGGCCTACTAGATTGATCTTTCTTGAAATGGGAGAAGTGCTTAGCTTTGGGTTCAATCTTGCGTTGCTCGATACCAGTGACAGAAAGGGAAACGACACGTATTGTATTGTTGCCATCGAGGATAAAAAGATGGGGTTTATATCATATTGCTTGAGTTTATCCCTCTACATCATGTCATCTTACCTAATGCATTACTCTGTTCTTATGAACTTAATACTCTAGATGCATGCTGGATAGCGGTTGATGTGTGGAGTAATAGTAGTAGATGCAGGCAGGAGTTGGTCTACTTGTCACGGACGTGATGGCTATATACATGATCATGCCTAGATATTCTCATAATTATTCGCTTTTCTATCAATTGCTCGACAGTAATTTGCTCACCCACCGTAATACTTATGTTATCTTGAGAGAAGCCACTAGTGAAACCTATGGCCCCCGGGTCTATTCTCCATTATATTAATCTCCCGTCAACAAGTTATTTCTGGCACTGTTTATTTTGCAATCTTTACTTTTAATCTTTATCATAAAAATACCAAAAATATTATCTTATCATCTCTATCAGATCTAACTTTTGCAAGTGGCCATGAAGGGATTGACAACCCCTTTATCATGTTGGTTGCAAGGTTCTTATTTGTTTGTGTAGGTACAAGGGACTTGCGTGTGGCCTCCTACTAGATTGATACCTTGGTTGTCAAAAACTGAGGGAAATACTTACACTCACCCTTTCCTCTTCAAGGGAAAACCAACGCAGTGCTCAAGAGGTAGCAGCATGCGTATTAGTACTTTATTTCGATGGATAATAAACTTTTGCAATAAGTATGTGAGTTCTTTATGACTAATGTTGAGTCCATGGATTATACGCACTCTCACCCTTCCACCATTGCTAGCGTCTCTAGTACCATGCAACTTTCGCTAGGGCATTAAACCGACCATATACCCTTCCTCAAAATAGCGATCATACCTATCTATTATGGCATTTCCATAGCCATTTCGGGATATATTGTCATTCAACTTATACTATTCCATTTTATTATGACACATACCATCATTGTCATATTGTTCTCATATGCATGAGGCATTCATATAGAGTCATATGTTTGTTGTAGTATCGAGTTTTAATTCTTGAGTTTTAAGTAAATAAAAGTGTGATGATCATCACTATTAGTTATAGTCCCATGTGAGGAAATGATGATAGAAGCTATGATTCCCTCACAAGTTGGGCTGACTCTCCGGACTTTAAGAAAATAAAAGAGGCCAAAGAAGCCCAAATAAAAAAAGAGGCCAAAGAAGCCCAAGGAAAAAAATGAGAGAAAAACAGAGAAGGGACAATGTTACTATCCTTTTCCACACTTGTTCTTTGAAATAGCACCATGTTCTTCATGATAAAGAGTCTCTTATTTTATCACTTTCATATACTAGTGGGAATTTTTCATTATAGAACTTGGCTTGTATATTCCAATGATGGGCTTCCTCAAATTGCCCTAGTCTTCATGAGCAAGCGAGTTGGATGGCCACCCACTTAGTTTATTTTTGAGCTTTCATACACTTACAGCTCTAGTGCATCTGTTGCATGGAAATCCCTACTCACTTGCATCGATATCAACTGATGAACATCCTCATAGCCCATTAATTTTCCTAGTTGATGTGAGGCTTTCTCCTTCCTTTTTGTCTTCTTCACAACCAGCATATTCTATTCCACCTATAGTGTTATATCCATGGCTCACACTCATGTATTGCGTGAAAGTTGAAAATGTTTGAGAACACTAAAAGTATGAAACAATTGCCTGACTAACATCGGGGTTGAGATGGTGAAATATATTGTGTGATGAAGATGGAGCATAGCCAGACTATATGATTTTGTAGGGATAACTCTCTTTGGCCATCTTATTTTGAGAAGACATGATTGCTTTATTAGTATGCTTGAAGTATTATTATTTTTATGTCAATATTAAACTTTTATTTTGAATATTATGGATCTGAATATTCTTGACACAATAAAGAAAATTGCATTGATAAATACGTTAGGTAGCATTCCACATCAAAAATTCTATTTTTATCATTTACCTACTCGAGGACGAGTAGGAATTATGCTTGGGGATGCTTGATACGTCTCCAAGGTATCTATAATTTTTGATCGTTCCATGCTATTATATTATCTGTTTTTGATGTTTTATATGCATTAATATGCTATTTTATATTATTTTTCGGACTAACCTATTAACCTAGAGCCCAGTGCTAGTTTCTATTTTTTCCTTGTCTTTGACTTTTACAGAAAAGGAATATCAAATTGTACGGTGATTTTTCTTGAACCAGAAGAAACCCACTAGACTTGGAGAGGAGGCCAGAAGAACCACGAGGCGGCCACAAGCCGTGCGGGCTTGCCCCTTGGCTTGTGGTCCCCTCGTGGACCGTCTTCACCTAATCTCTGCACTATAAATCCTCAAATATTCCCCTTATACCATGGGGCACACCAAAAATACTTTTCCGCCGCCACAAGCTTCTGTTCCCGTGAGATCCCATCTGGGGGCCTTTTCCGGCACTCCACCGGAGGGGGAATTGATCACAAAGGGCCTATACATTAACCTTACTGCCCTTTTGATGAAGCGTGAGTAGTTTACCATGGACCTAAGGGTCCATAGCTAGTAGATATACAGCTTCTTCTCTCTCTTTGATCTTCAATACAATGTTCTCCTCAATGTTCTTGGAGATCTATTCGATGTGATCTTCTTTTCGGTGCGTTTGTTAAGATCCAATGAATTGTGGATTTATGAACAAATTATCTATGAATATTAAAGGAGTCTTCTCTAAACTCTTTTATGCATGATTGAGATAGCTTAGTAATTCTCTACGATCTATCGATTTGGCTTGGCCAACTAGATTGGTTTTTCTTGCAATGGGGGAAGTGCTTTGTGATGGGTTCAATCTTGTGGTGTCCCCTCCAAGTGATAGAAGGGGCAGCGAGGCACGTATTGTATTGTTGCCATTAAGGATAAAAAGATAGGGTTTATATCATATTGCTTGAGTTTATTCCTCTACATCATGTCATCTTGCTTAAGGCGTTACTCTGCTCTTATGAACTTAATACTCTAGATGCAGGCAGGAGTCGATCGATGTGTGGAGTAATAGTAGTAGATGCAGAATCATTTTGGTCTACTTGTCATGGACGTGATGCCCATATTCATGATCATTGCCTTAGATATCGTCATAACTTTGGGCTTTTCTATTAATTGCGCAATAGTAATTTGTTTACCATCATATGTTTTCTTCAAGAGAGAAGCCTCTAGTGAAACCTATGTCCCCCAGGTCTATTTTCCATCATATATTTTCAGATCTATAAACAAAACAAAGACAAAAAAATACCTTGCCGCAATTTATTCATATTTACTTTAGTTTGCTCTTTTATTTATCTTTTATACCTATCTCTATTAGATCTCACTCTTGCAAGTCACTGTGAAGGGATTGACAACCCCTTTTTCGCATTGTGTGCAAGTGTTTGTTAGTTTGTGCAGGTGCATTTATTGGAGACTTGCTTGTGCCTCCTTCTGGATTGATACCTTGGTTCTTAACTGAGGGAAATACTTATCACTACTTTGCTGCATCACCCTTTCCACTTCAAGGAAAAAATCAACGCAAGCTCAAGAAGTAGCAATCCCAACAACATTTTTTCCACTAGAATTATTAGCTTGCTTACTCCTGACAAGTGGGGCTCACACTTATCATTATGAGATAGAAAAAGCTGACATGTGAGTTGGGGGTAATTTTGTCATATACCATGGTCAATGGGTTTGACCTAACAATAACGGTGTCTAATGGCATTTTGAGGAAACATCTTACAAACTGATGACATTTTTAGGCATCTAATGGCATTTCTGAGCACGTATCTCAAGAAAGATGGTATTTTTGAGTAGTTGTAACTTCTGATGGCATAACTCAGTAGTTGGACACAATTAGTGGCATAAATGATACAAAATGAAAGTAACAAGGGTTCCAGCAACAATGAGAACAGATTGTTGGGAGAACAATTGTGTTGAACAAACCCGAACGGTTGATACACTATGAGATCACATAGTTAATGTATGCCTAATTCCTTAGACCATGACAATATTCAGTTCCTTCATGTAGATAATGTACTTTGGTTTTGTCAAACGTCACACATAACAGGGTGATATAATGACAACTTTGAGGACCAGCAGAAAAGTGTAACAAGGAACTTGATAGCTCAAGACTAAGATTTAGGGCCCTCTCACTGTGACGGTATCCATTTGGTGGAAATATGCCCTAGAGGCAATAATAAAATGGTTATTATTATATTTCCTTAATCATGATAAAGTTTTATTATTCATGCTAGAATTGTATTGGTCGGAAACTTAAATACATGTGTGGATACATGAACAAATATCGTGTCCCTAGTGAGCATCTACTAGACTAGCTCGTTGATCAAAGATGGTTAAGGTTTCCTAACCATAGACATGAGTTGTCATTTGATAACGGGATCATATCAGTAGGAGAATGATGTGATGGACAAGACCCATCCGTTAGCTTAGCATATTGATCATTCAGTTTATTGCTATTGTTTTCTTCATGTCAAATGCTTATTCCTTCGACTATGAGATTATGCAACTCCCGGATACTGGAGGAATACCTTGTGTGCTATCAAACATCACAACGTAACTGGGTGATCATAAAGATGCTCTACAGGTATCTCCGGAGGTGTTTGTTGAGTTGGCATAGATCGAGATTAGGATTTGTCACTCCGAGTATCAGAGAGGTATCTCTGGGCCTTCTCGGTAATACACATCATAAGAAGCCTTGCAAGCAAAGTGACTAATGAGTTAGTTGCAGGATGATGTATTATAGAATGAGTAAAGAGACTTGCTGGTAATGAGATTGAACATGGTATGAAGATACCGACGATCGAATCTCGGGCAAGTAACATACTGATGGACAAAGGGAATTACGTATGTTGTCATAAGGTTCGACTGGTAAAGATCTTCATATAATATGCAGGAGACAATATGGGCATCCAGGTTCTGCTATCGGTCATGTCTACATAGTTCTCGAACCCGTAGGGTCCGCACTCTTAACGTTCGTTGACGATATAGTGTTATATGAGTTATATGATTTGGTGACCAAATGTTGTTCGCAGTCCCGGATGAGATCACGGACATGACGAGGAGTCTCGAAATGGTCGAGATAAAAAAATATTGATATATAGGAATATGGTATTTGGACATCGGAAGTGTTTCGGGAGGTACCGGGAAGGAATCGGGTCACTGGAAGGGGTTTCGGGCACCCCCGGCATGATATGGGCCTTATGAGCCAAAGAAGGGGACAAACCAGCCCACAAGGGGGCTGGTGCACCCCCTCCCTTGTTTGGCTAGCCCTAGGGAAGGAAAAGGGGGAGGGCTAGCCCCTCTTGCCTTTCCTTCTCATTGGAGAAAGGAAAGGGGGCGCTACCCTCCCCTGCCTTTCCCCGCACTCCAAATAAGGAAAGGGGGCATGGCTTGGGAGGGACCCCAAGTAGGATTCCTCCTACTTGGGTGCCTCCTTTGACTGCTCCTCCCTCCCCGCACCTATATATATGTGGGGAGGGGGCGCCACACAAGATACAACATTGTCTTAGCCGTGTGCGGCACCCCCGTCGACCGTTTACTCCCTCGGTCATATTTTCGTAGTGCTTAGGTCAAGCCCTACGAAGATCACATCACCATCACCGTCACAGCATCGTCGTGCTGCCGGAACTCATCTACTACTTCGCATGTATTGCTGGATCAAGAAGGCAAGGATGTCACCGAGCTGAACGTGTGTTGAACACGGAGGTGTTGTACGTTCGGTACTTGATCGGTTGGATCGCGAAGAAGTTCGACTACATCAACCGCGTTGTCAAATGCTTCTGCTAACGATCTACGAGGGTACGTAGACACACTCTCCCCCTTGTTGCTATGCATCTCCAAGGATAGATCTTGCGTGTGCGTAGATTTTTTTTGTTTTTCCATGGAACGTTTCCCAACAGTGGCATCCGAGCCAGGTCTATGCATAGATGATATGCACGAGTATAACACAAAGAGTTGTGGGCGGTGATAGTCATACTTCTTACCACCAACCTCTTATTTCGATTTGGCGGTATTGCGGGATGAAGCGGCCCGGACCAACCTTACATATCCTCGCACATGAGACCAGTTCCACCGACGAACATGCAACTGGTTTTGCATAAAGGTGGCTAGCGGGTGTTTGTTTCTCCTACTTTAGTTGAATCGAATTTGACTACGGCCGGTCCTTGAAGAAGGTTAAAACGACAAACTTGATGAAACACCGTTGTGGTTTTATGTGTAGATAAGCCACGTAAAACTTGCAACAACAAAGTAGAGGACGTCTAACTTATTTTTGCAAGGCATGTTGTGGTGTGATATGGTCAAGATATGATGTGATATATGTTGATGTGTGAGATGATCCTGTTTTGTAATATCAACAACCGACAGGAGCCTTAGGTTTGTCTCTTTATTGTATGAAGTGCAAGCGCCACGTAATTGCTTTACTTTATCACTATGCATTAGCAATAGTGGTAGAAGCAATAGTTGGTGTGACGACCTCGACGCAATGATGCTACGATGGAGATCAAGGTGTCAAGCCAGTGACAATGGAGATCATGACGTTGCTTTGGAGATGGAGGTCAAAAGCCCAAGATGATGATGGCCATATCATGTCACATATTTTGATTGCATGTGATGTTCATCTTTTATGCATCTTAGTTTTCTTAGAATGACGGTAGCATTATAAGATAATCCCTTCACTTAATTTCAAGATAAAAGTGTTCTCCCCGAGTGTGCATCGTTGGTACAGTTTGTCATTTTGAGACACTCGGGTGTGATAGACTCTACATTCAAATACAACGGGTGTCAGACAGTTTTACACATGCAGAATACTTGGGTTAAACTTGACGAGCCTAGCATGTACAGACATGGTCTCGGAACAATTGAGACCGAAAGGTCGAACGTGAGTCATATAGTAGATATGATCAACATAGAGATGTTCAGCATTGATGACTACCCCATCTCACGTGATGATCGGACATGGGTTAGTTGATTTGGACCACGTATCACATAGATGACTTGAGGTATGTCTATTTAAGTGGGAGTTATTTAGTAATTTTATTAATTGAACTTAATTTATTATGAACCTAGTCTTGATAGTTTTGCATATCTATGTTGTAGATCAATAGCTCGCGATATAGCTCCTATATTGTTTTGGTATGTTCCTAGAGAAAACTAAGTTGAAAGATGATAGAAGCAATGATGCGGACTGGGTCAATGATCTGAGGATTATCCTCATTGCTGCACAGAAGAATTATGTCCTTGATGCACCGCTAGGTGACAAACCTGTTGCAAGAGCAGATGCAGACGTTATGAACCTTTTGCAAGCTCGATATGGTGACTACTTGATAGTTTAGTGAGCCATTCTTTACGGCTTAGAATCGGGACTTCAAAAACGTTTTGAACGCCATGGAGCATATGAGATGTTCCAAGAGCTGAAAATTGGTATTTCAGATTCATGCCCGTGTCAAGAGCTATGAGACCTCTGGCAAGTACTTTGCCTACAAGATGGAGGAGAATAGCTGAGCTAGTGAGATGTACTCAGAATGTCTGGGTACTACAATCGCTTGAATCAAGTGGGAGTTAATCTTCTAGATAATATAGTGATTGACAGAGTTCTCTAGTCACTATCACCAAGCTACTAGAACTTCATGGTGAACTATAATATGCAAGGGATGACCAAAATGATTCCCAAGCTCTTTGCGATGTTGAAATCGGTGAAAGTAGAAATCAAGAAAGAGCATCAAGTGTTGATGGTTAACAAGACCACTAGTTTCAAGAAAAAGGACGAGGGAAAGAAAGGGAACTTCAAGAATAATGGCAAGCAAATTGCCACTCCCATGAAGAAGCCCTAAGCTGGACCCAAGCTTGAAACTGAGTGCTTTTACTGCGAAGAAAATGGTCACTAGAAGTGGAACTGCCCCAAATACTTGGCGGATAAGAAGGATGGCAAAGCGAATAAAGGAATATTTGATATACATGTTATTGATGTGTATTTTACTAGTGTTCGTAGTAACCCCTAGGTATTTGATACCTGTTCAGTTGCTAAGATTAGTAACTCGAAACAGGAGTTGCAGAGACTAGTTAAAAGCGAGGTGACGATGTGTGTTGGAAATGATTCCAAGGTTGATATGATCACCATCGCACACTCCCTCTACCTTCGGGATTAGTGTTGAACCTAAATAAATGTTATTTGGTGTTTGCATTGAGCATGAATATGATTAGATCATGTTTATTGCAATACGTTTATTCATTTAAGTTAGAGAATATTATTGTTATGTTTACATGAATAAAACTTTCTATGGTCATACACCCAATGTGAATGGTTTATTGAATCTTGATCGTAGTGATACACATATTCATAATATTGATGCCAAAAGATGCAAAGTAGATAATGATAGTGCAACATACTTGGGGCACTGCCGTTTAGGTCATATTGTTGTAAAGTGCATGAAGAAACTCCATGCAGATGGACTTTTGGAATCACTTGATTATGAATCATTTGATGCTCACGAACCATGTCTCACGGGCAAGATGACTAAGACTCCATTCTCCGGGTCAATGGAGCGAGCTAATGAGTGTTGACGAACGCGGCGGGTATTGTTATTTTCTAACCTTCACAGATGATTTGAGCAGATATGGGTATATCTACTTGATGAAACGCAAGTATGAAACATTTGAAAAATTCAAAGAATTTCGGAGTGAAGTGGAGAATCATCGTAACAAGAAAATAAAGTTTCTAGGATCTGATCACGGAGGCAAATATTTGAGTGATGAGTTTGGCCTTCGTTTCAAACAATGTGGAATTGTTTCACAACTCACGCCACCTGGAACACCACACCGAAATTGTGTATCCGAACGTCGTAACCGTACTTTATTGGATATGGTGCGCTCTATGATGTCTCTTACCGATTTACCACTGTCGTTTTGCGGTTATTCATTAGAGACAACTGCATTCATGTTAAATAGGGCACCATCTGAATCCATTGAGACGACACCATATGAACTGTGGTTTGGCAAGAAACCTAAGCTGTCGTTTCTTGAAGTTTGGGGTTGCGACACTTATGTCAAAGGACATCAGCCTGATAAGCTTGAACCCAAATCGGAGAAGTGCGTCTTCATAGGATACCCTAAGGAAACAATTGGGTACACCTTCTACCACAGATTCAAATGCAAGATCTTTGTTGGCAAGAATGGAAACTTTCTAGAGAAGGAGTTTCTCTCGAAAGAAGTGAGTGTGAGTAAAGAAGAACTTTATAAGGTAATTGTACTTCTCTCGAGTTGGAAAGTAGCTCATCACAGAAAACCATTCCCGTGATGCCTACACCAACTAGAGAGGAAGCTAATGATGATGATCATGAAACTTCAAATCAAGTTACTACCGAACCTCGTAGGTCAACCAGAGCACATTCCACACCAGGGTGGTACGATAATCCTGTTCTGGAAGTTATGTTACTAGACCATGATGAACCTACAAACTATGAAGAAGCTATGATCAACCCAGATTCTGATAAATGGCTTGAGGCCATGAAATCTAAGATAGGATCCATGTATGAAAACAAAGTGTGGACTTTGGTGGACTTGCCCGATGATCGGCAAGCCATTGAGAATAAATGGATCTTCAACAAAAAGACAGACGCTTATGGTTATGTCACCATCAACAAAGGTCGACTTGTCACGAAAGGTTTTCGACAAGTTCAATGGTTGACTACAATGAGACTTTCTCACCCGTAGCGATGCTTAAGTCCGTCTGAATCATGTTAGTAATTGCCGCATTTTATGATTATGAAATCTAGCAAATAGACGTCAAAACTGCATTCCTTCATGGATTTCTTAAAAGAAGAGTTGTATATGATGCAACCAGAAGGTTTTGTTGATCCTAAAGATGCTAACAAAGTGTGCAAGCTCTAGCAATCCATCTATGGACTGGTGCAAGCATCTCGGAGTTGAAATATACGCTTTGATGAGGTGATCAAAGCATATGGTTTTATACAGACTTATGAAACACTCAAAAAAGCCTTAATTTCTGCACTTATTGTTCAACCACCTGATTGGAACTTGCCTTTTGAAATTATGTGTGATGCTAGTGATTATGTTGTTGGTGTTGTTCTAGGACAAAAAGTTGATAAGAAACTAAATGTTATTCATTATGCTAGTAAAACTCTAGACAGTGCTCAACAAAATGATGCTACTACAGAAAAAGAATTCCTAGCAGTAGCGTTTGCTTGTGATTAATTTAGATCTTACATTGTTGATTCAAAAGTAATTGTTCATACCGATCATGCTGCTATAAAATAACTTATGGAAAAGAAAGATGCTAAACCTAGACTTATTCGTTGGGTTCTCTTACTACAAGAATTTGATTTACATATCACTGGTAGAAAAGGAGTTGAGAACCCTGTAGCTGATAACTTGTCTAGGCTTGAAAATGTGCTTAATGACGCACTACCTATTGATGATAGTTTTCCTGATGAGCAGTTAGCTGCAATAAATGTTTCTCATAACACTCCTTGGTATGCTGACTATGCTAATTACATTGTTGCTAAATATTTACCACTAGCTTTACATACCAACAAAATAAAAAAAATCTTCTATGAGTTGACATTACTTTTGAGATGACCCACACCTTTGTGAAGAAGGAGGAGATGGTGTTATTAGAAGTTGTTTACCTGAGCATGAACAGGGACAAATCCTACGGAAATGTCACTCTGAAGCTTATGGAGGGCATCATGCTGGAGACAGAACAGCTCACAAGGTATTGCAATCTGGATTTTGTTGGCCTACTCTTTTCAAGGATGCCTGTAAGTTCGTCTTATCTTGCGATGAATGTCAAATATTAGGTAATATCGGTAAGCGTCAAGAAATGCCTATCAATTATTCACTTGCTGTTGAACTATTTGATGTTTGGGGATTTGATTACATGGGACATTTTCCTTCCTCTAATGGGTATACCCATATTTTGGTTGATGTTGATTATGGTACTAAGTGGGTAGAAGCTATTCCAACCAGTAGTGCTGATCACAACACCTCTATTAAAATGCATAAGGAAGTTATTTTCCCAAAGTTTGGAGTCTCTAGATATTTAATGACCGATGGTGGTTCACACTTTATTCATGGTGCTCTCCGTAAAATGCTGATACATCTCCAACGTATCTATAATTTTTTATTGTTACATGTTGTTACATTATCAATCTTGGATGTTTTATAATCATTTTATAGTCATTTTATATCATTTTTTGGTACTGACCTATTGACATAGTGCCAAGTGCCAGTTCCTATTTTTCTGTGTTTTTTACATTGCACAAAATCAATATCAGACGAAGTCCAAATGCCACGAAACTTTACGGAAAAAATTTTATGGACCAGAAGGAACATGTTGGGCCCTGGTTGCACCTGGGGGGAGTCCCGAGGATGGGTGTCGGTGTCAAAACCGGCGGATCTCGGGTAGGGGGTCCCGAACTGTGCGTCTAGGCCGGATGGTAACAGGAGGCAAGGGACACGAAGTTTTAGCCAGGTTCGGGCCCTCTCGATGGAGGTAAAACCCTACGTCCTGCTTGATTAATATTGATGATATGGGTAGTACACGACTAGATCTACCACGAGATCAGAGAGGCTAAACCCTAGAAGCTAGCCTATGGTATGATTGTTGTTCTGTATCTTGTCCTACGGACTAAAACCCTCCGGTTTATATAGACACCGGAGAGGGTTAGGTTTACACAAAGTCGGTTACAATGGTAGGAGATCTGCATATCCGTATCGCCAAGCTTGCCTTCCACGCCAAGGAAAGTCCCTTCCGGACACGGGACGAAGTCTTCAATCTTGTATCTTCATAGTCCAGGAGTCCGGCTGAAGGTATAGTTCGGCCATCCGGACACCCCCTAATCCAGGACTCCCTCAGTAGCCCCTGAACCAGGCTTCAATGACGACGAGTCCGGCGCGCAGATTGTCTTTGGCATTGCAAGGCGGGTTCCTCCTCCAAGTACCTCATAGAGGATTTTGAACACAAAAGTAGTGTCCGGCTCTGCGAAATAAGTTTCCACATATTGCCATAGAGAGAATAATATTTACACAAATCTAATCTGTTGACGTATTCCGTAGTGTGACACACCACGGCCAAGCCTTTATCCGAGTCGTTTTATTATCCCACCTCAGCACGTCATGCGAGGCGGTTTCCTTGGCACGTCTTGTTAAAGCAGAGATCGTGTCCCCATATTCCGGGATTCTCATCAATACGGGTGTGGGTAACCCAACCGCGCCATTGATTACGGCGCTTGGAGATAAGCGAGTTTTACCAGGCTGGTGGGGACACGTAGTTGTGTCCACCCATATAAGGGGATAAGGATCCACCTTTTCACCTACGCCTTCTTCCTCCTTTGCCTATCCATTCTCGCGCACTCGAGCTCCAGCGCCCAAGTCTGCACTCCCCACCTCAACCTTCTCCAGCCATGTCTGGAGCAGGAGGAAAGTGGATGGTCTCCTCTGTCACAGAGGGACACATCAAAAAACTAAGGAAGGCCGGATACTTGTTTAATGACATCGCATACCGGCTTCCCGAAAAGGGGCAGCTCCTCCCCACCCCAAGGCCCCATGAGAGGGTAGTGTTCCTTCCACACTTCCTCTGCGGACTGGGCTTTCCGATCCACCCATTCGTCCGGGGACTCATGTTCTACTAAGGCCTGGATTTCCATGATCTGGCCCCGAACTTCATCCTCAACATCTTGGCGTTTATCGTCATGTGCGAGGCTTTCCTCTGCATCCGCCCCCATTTCGGCCTATGGCTCAAGACTTTCAATGTCAAGCCAAAGGTGGTGCACGGCAACCAGGCGGAGTGCGGAGGCGCCATGGTGGGCAAGATGCCCAATGTCTTATGGCTCGAGGGCTCCTTTGTGGAGACCCTGAAGGGGTGGCAATCGGGGTGGTTTTACATCACCGAGCCGTGCGACCCTGTGTGGGTCACAGCCCTTGAGTACCGGTCCAGACCCCCAACGCGGCTCACGTCCTGGAAAGAGACGGGCCTGTCGTGGGGCAACAAAGGAGAGGTGACTGGACTGCAAACATGCATCCAAACCCTGGTGGACAAGCAGCTCAAGCTCGTCAACGTAGTCCAGGTTATGCTCATCCGCCTGATCCTCCTGTCTCAACAACGGGCCTTTAATCTGTGGGAGTTCAACCCGACGCAGCACCGAACTCTGAGCAGGCTCTTCGACACTACGTACGAAGATGCCTGGAAGGTGCTTTTCAAGGGCGCCGAGGCTCCCGCATCCGCCACCGAGGATTGCGGATTCAGTGCGCAGCGTCACGCTAGCGCGGTAAGTTGTTTGTACCTTTTTATAGGGTATTAGTTTTCCATAGTTTAACTCAATGTGGAATCTAAGCTCCCTTACCTTTGACAGAGTTGGAAGGCGAAGTCTGGACAGATCGACTGTCCGGCTCCCTTGCCCGAAGATCCAGCTGATGCCCGCTTGGTGAAGCGGCTGGTTCCGGCACCCTATGTGGTGCCGGAGAAGAAGGCCACAAAGAAGGCCACGGGGACTCGAAAGAGTGCCCGGCGCCAGGAGGTGTCGGGTTCATCACCCGACGGCTCCGAGGCGCATTCCTCCCGTGAAGAAGAGGAGGAAGAAGAAGAGACCTCTCCCCCTCCAGCGGGAGGAGAGAAGAAAAGGAAGGCCGCCCTCTCTGGGAGGCCGGAGGGTCCAAGAAGGGGAGAACCCTTCCCCCGGACTACTCCACCGACGCCGACGACGGCGGAGAAGAGTGGCCGCTCAGGGCCAAGCCCCTGGCGAAATCGTAAGTATCCGGATACCAGAGTAATTCATAGTATTCCTTTATTGCACAAATTTCCCTTATGTCGAATATGATTGTGCAGCCCACCCAAAGACCGGCTCGATGCATCGTCGAGCGGTTCCCTAGACTCGTCGGATGTGAATTCGCTTCCGACGGCTTCCTCCCCCCGCCCTACGGACGATGCCGAAGTGTTGTCTCAACAGGTTCCAAGCCGGGAGGAGGTGGTCCTGGAGGCGCCGCAAGGCGACCTCCCGGACTCCAGGAGTACAGGGGATAAAACCCCCAGGGCTCCAAGTCCGGCTCTAGGCCGGACAACGCTCCGGAACCTTCGAAGGTTCCAGAGTCCGGCGAGGGGCCTCATTCCAAGAGGAGCAAGCCCACCATGCCGGTGACCCCCATCCAACCGGAGGCGCCGGACAATCTGTTGGAGGCGCTCCAAGGCGCCTCTATCGACGAGGAGCACCGCACCATTATGAGTGCAGTGGTCCAGAAGGTTCATACTAGCCTTTTAACAGGCTTTGAGGTAAGTAAAGAATGTGTAAATAATATTACCGCATAGACAGTAGCCCCTGATGCTCTGTTTGGCGTTCGGGAAGAAAAGCCGAATAGAGGATCAAATAGAATTCGCAGGAGTCTAACAAAAAGGAGTCAATATGTGTATGCAGGCTTCTCTGCTTGCGTCCGCCGCACTGACTGCGGAAGTGGACACGCTAAAGCAGAACCTCGAGCGGTCCGAGCAAGAGCTCGAGCGTGCCAAGAAGCAGCTCGAGGATAATGAAGGTAAGAAATACCTTGTTTAAACATATATAAAAAGGTGCAATTGCAAAAAATGACAGGATTATTGTTGCTATTGTAGGGGCCACGTCTGAGGTGGCGACCCTTAAGCAAGCGCTGCTCGAGGCCGAGAAGAGGGCGGCCACGGAGCGCACCGAGCGGGAGAAGTATGAGGCCCAGGTTGGCAAGGTGCGGCAAGAGTTCCAGGTTCTCATGAAAAAACATGAGAGTTTGGAGCTTGACTCAAAGACGCGAGCGTCCGAGCTCGCGGCGGCTATTGAAAATGCCAAGTCTGCCAAGGCCGAATCCCAGAAGACCCTCTAGGAGTTGGATGAGGTGAAGAAGATAGCGACGGGTAAGGCATTCTTTTTGCAAAGAAAACACATAAACGTGAGTTACTTGTTACTTACCCGAATCTGGAGCTCTCCAGGAGCGTCCGCAGATCTTCCCCGGAGCGTGTACGATGCCGTCGCATTCTATCGAGCCGAGGAGGGCAGCTCGATAGAGAAGGTGTTCTGGTCTCAGCATGCTGAGGCCAGACACCCCGTGCCCCTGAGCGACCAGATGAAGCAACTGGTCGAGCTCCACAAGGCGGCCGAACAGGCCATGAAGGGCCTCATAGTTCGGTTGTGGCCTCGAGAGGCTCTGCCTGGGAGCTATTTCGGGCTGGTGCGGCGGCTGGTGGATGCCTGTCCAAGGCTAGAAGTCATCAAGCGCTCCATCTGCATTGAAGGTGCCCGTAGGGCCCTTGCCCGTGCTAAGGTGCACTGGGGCAAGCTGGATGCTGAGAAGCTTCTTAAGGACGGGCCATCGTCGGGGAAAGAGCATCGCAAGCCCGAGAATTATTATAAAGATGTTCTGAAGGGTGCTTGCCTTGTGGCGGATGAATGTTCCAGGGATGTAATTTTTGAGTAAAACTCGCTCGTTTTGTCCTGTGCGTTGAAAACTTGTTCATATGCGCTAAGCAATGCTGTTGGAATTTAAAATATTACCTTCTGTGCGGCTGTTTATCAATTTTGAGAGATGGCGAGTCGTCGGCTTCTGTCCCCGTGCCGCTAGTGATGGGGTGCTCGGGGATAAACCTGAGAGCTCTTTTTCCCATGTTTGGGTCCTTCAAGGGAGGCGCTCAGACCAACGAACAAGGCAATCGGACTATAATGCGTGAACACTCTCACTTAGCCATAGAATTCTATAATTTTAAATTTCGGCGAAGCCCCTGGTATTCGGAAGACCGAGTTCGGGGCGCTATCCACGCCTTGGCCGGACAGAGCCGACTACTCGCTCTAAGCGGCATAAGTCTTTAAGGACTCGAAAAAACCTCTCGAACAGCGACCAGCTCTCGCTTCATCATGACAGTCAGTTTTAGCTTTCTCCACTGAGGTGCTCGACCCAGCTCAACTGGGGCACAATCGCAGTGGTACTCCTAGTGCTACCTTAGCCGATATAGCGGAACGTAAGGCACCAAAACATAGGAGCCGGGCAAACCCAACTATTGACCCAAGACATGATTCGGAGCCGATGCATATAATGCTATAAGTTCGGGGTGCCACACTTGTTAAAGTGTTCAGACTTCTCACACCATGTTGAGGGGTACTAAAGCCCCTGGCGTATCTTGTCCGTACCGAAGTGCACGGGTGCAACATGTCGTTAAGGAACATATATTTGTAAAAAAAAGAGTAATGCAAAAATAGACAGAAGCTATGCATTGTTTATTAAAAAGGGCTGCGATCAAAGCAGAATGATACAAATAATGTGATAAGCAAAAGGTTGGACTATTTTAACATGTCCGTTCCAGGGGCAGGCTGCGGAATGGTATGCAAAATAGGTATACTGCTCGTGATAGAGACCACCTGGGAGTTCCGTAATGCGGCATGGCTTGTCTGCTTCCCTGGTTCTTGCATCGTTTGTGCGGCAATTGAACTGCCGAACAGGACTTCCGAAGAGTGGAGTCCTGAAAGTAAGAGAAAATTAAAAAATCGGCAGGCCCTGGTGCGGTTTAAGCCGTGTTTTGGGCGTGCCGTGATGGTTCCCTTCCCCCTGTACCCATGGTATTTCTAGAGCGTAGTTATGTACGCGAAGTACTGGTGCCACATTTTTCGAGGGCTGGGGTTGGGGCCGCATTGCTACGCTTGCTCGGAACGTGCCAGGCGGTCTTGTTGTAGGTTACTCCGGGCGCGCTTGACGGTGTCCGGACGTTTAATGGCCCGACTGGAGAACTGCCTAGAGAGGCTGCTTTGTACTTCTGCTGCAAGGGCCGCCCTGTGCTCCTCCGTTCGGAGGGAGCGTTCGGTGTTTCCATTGACCGTAATTACTCCTCGAGGGCCTGGCATCTTGAGCTTAAGGTATGCGTAGTGTGGTACCGCATTGAACTTGGCGAATGCGGTTCGTCCGAGCAGTGCGTGATAGCCACTGCGGAATGGGACTATGTCGAAGATTAACTCCTCGCTTCGGAAATTATCCGGAGATCCGAAGACCACTTCAAGTGTGACTGAGCCTGTACAGTTGGCCTCTACACCTGGTATTATGCCTTTAAAGGTCGTTTTGGTGGGCCTAATCCTCGAGGGATCTATGCCCATTTTCCGCACTGTATCCTGGTAAAGCAGGTTCAGGCTACTGCCGCCGTCCATAAGGACTCTAGTGAGATGAAATCCGTCAATAATTGGGTCTAGAACCAATGCGGCGAATCCTCCATGATGGGTGCTAGTGGGATGGTCCCTTCGATCAAAGATGATCGGGCAGGAGGACCATGGGTTGAACTTTGGGGCGACTGGCTCTATCGCGTATACGTCCCTTAACGCGTGCTTCCGCTCCCTCTTGGGGATGTGGGTTGCGTATATCATGTTCACCGTCCGCACTTGTGGGGGAAAACCGTTCTGTCCACTGTTGTTTGGCGGCCGGGGCTCTTCTCGTCATCGCTATGCAGCCCCTTGTCTGTATTTTCGGCATTTAACTTGCCTGCCTGCTTGAACACCCAACAATCCCTGTTGGTGTGATTGGCCGGCTTTTCGGGGGTGCCATGTATCTGGCACAAGCGGTCGAGTATTCGGTCCAAACTGGACGGGCCCCTAGGATTTCTTTTGAATGGCTTTTTCCACTGACCGGATTTATAGCCTCTGAATCCGGCATTAACTACCGTATCCTCAGCGTTGTCGCCGTTAATGCGGCGCTTCTGCTTGTTACGACACGACCTGCCACTACTGTCCCTAGTATCCGAATTGCCATGGTTCTTGGTCATGTTGTTGGTACGAGCAAGCCAGCTGTCTTCTCCCGCGCAAAAGCGGGTCATGAGTGTCGTGAGTGCTGCCATAGATTTCGGCTTTTCCTGTCCAAGGTGCCGGGCAAGCCACTCGTCACGGATATTGTGCTTGAAGGCTGCTAGGGCCTCAGCGTCCGGACAGTCGACTATTTGATTTTTCTTTGTTAGGTACCGTGTCCAGAATTGCCTGGCCGATTCCTCTAGCTGCTGAATTACGTGACTTAGGTCAGCGGCATCTGGGGTCGCACATAAGTGCCCTGGAAATTGTCGAGGAATGCGGCTTCCAGGTCCTCCCAACAACTGATTGATCCTGTTGGCAAGCTGTTAAGCCAATGCCGAGCTTGAAGGAAATATGCCCTAGAGGCAATAAGAATGTTATTATTTTATTTCCTTATATCATGATAAATGTTTATTATTCATGCTAGAATTGTATTATCCGGAAACATAATACTTGTGTGAATACATAGACAAACTAAACGTCACTAGTATGCCTCTACTTGACTAGCTCGTTAATCAAAGATGGTTATGTTTCCTAACCATAGACATGTGTTGTCATTTGATTAACGGCATCACATTATTAGGAGAATGATGTGATTGACATGACCCATTCCATTAGCTTAGCACCCGATCGTTTAGTATGTTGCTATTGCTTTCTTCATGACTTATACATGTTGCTATGACTATGAGATTATGCAACTCCCGTTTTCTGGAGGAACACTTTGTGTGCTACCAAATGCCACAACGTAACTGGGTGATTATAAAGGAGCTCTACAGGTGTCTCCAAAGGTAAATGTTGGGTTGGCATATTTCGAGATTAGGATTTGTCACTCCGATTGTTGGAGAGGTATCTCTGGGCCCTCTCAGTAATGCACATCACATAAGCCTTGCAAGCATTGCAACTAATGAGTTAGTTGCGAGATGATGTATTACGAAACGAGTAAAGAGACTTGCCGGTAACGAGATTGAACTAGGTATTGAGATACCGACGATCGAATCTCGGGCAAGTAACATACCGATGACAAAGGGAACAATGTATGTTGTTATGCGGTCTGACCGATAAAGATCTTCGTAGAATATGTGGGAGCCAATATGAGCATCCAGGTTCCGCTATTGGTTATTGACCGGAGACATGTCTCGGTCATGTCTACATTGTTCTCGAACCCGTAGGGTCCGCACGCTTAAGGTTTCGATGACAGTTATATTATGAGTTTATGAGTTTTGATGTACCGAAGTTAGTTCGGAGTCTCGGATGTGATCACAGACATGACGAGGAGTCTCGAAATGGTCAAGACATAAAGATTGACATATTGGACGGCTATATTCGGACACCGGAAGTGTTCTAGATGATTTCGGAGAAAACCGGAGTGCCGGAGGGTTACCGGAACCCCCTGTGAGAAGTAATGGGCCTTATGGGCCCTAGTGGAGCGAGAGAGGGGCGGCCAGGGTGGGCCGTGCGCCCCCTCCCCCTCTGGTCCGAATTGGACTAGGAGAGGGGGGGCGGCGCCCCCCTTTCCTTCTCCCTCTCCCCCTTCCTTTCCCCCTCCTAGTAGGAGTAGGAAAGAGGGGAGTCCTACTCCTACTAGGAGGAGGACTCCTCCTCCTTGGCGCGCCCTAGGGCCGGCCGGCCTCCTCCCCTTCCTCCTTTATATACGGGGGCAGGGGGCACCCCTAGACACACAAGTTGATCCACGTGATCATTTTCTTAGCCGTGTGCGGTGCCCCCTTCCACCATACTCCTCAATAATATTGTAGCGGTGCTTAGGCGAAGCCCTGCGATGGTAGAACATCAAGATCATCACCACGCCGTCGTGATGACGGAACTCTTCCCCGACACTTTGCTGGATCGGAGTCCGGGGATCGTCATCAAGCTGAACATGTGCTAAAACTCGGAGGTGCCGTAGTTTCGGTGCTTGATCGGTCGGGCCGTGAAGATGTATGACTACATCAACCGCGTTGTCATAACGCTTCCGCTGTCGGTCTACGAGGGTACGTAGATCATACTCTCCCCTCTCGTTGCTATGCATCACCATGATCTTGCATGTGCGTAGGAATATTTTTTAATTTACTACGTTCCCCATCAGTGGCATCCGAGGCTAGGTTTTATGTGTTGATGTTATATGCATGAGTAGAACACAAGTGAGTTGTGGGCGATATAAGTCATACTGCTTACCAGCATGTCATACTTTGGTTCGGCGGTATTGTTGGACGAAGCGGCCCGGACCGACATTACGCGTACGCTTACGCGAGACTGGTTCTACCGACGTGCTTTGCACACAGGTGGCTGGCAGGTGTCAGTTTCTCCAACTTTAGTTGAACCGAGTGTGGCTACACCCGGTCCTTGCGAAGGTTAAAACAACACCAACTTGACAAACTATCGTTGTGGTTTTGATGCGTAGGTAAGATTGGTTCTTGCTTAAGCTCGTAGAAGCCACGTAAAACTTGCAACAACAAAGTAGAAGACGTCTAACTTGTTTTTGCAGGGCATGTTGTGATGTGATATGGTCAAGACTCTGTATTTATACATTAGACCTAGAATTCTTTTAGTCGTAACTATTTTTCAAATCAGGGTCAAGCTTTTTTATACTCTTATAGCTTATTATTTCTAGACTAATACAATAGAATAATTAGATTACTAATTAGCCTCTCTATTTATACATTAGACCTAGAATTCTTTTAGTCGTAACTATTTTTCTTCCATAAAACAGCTTGGCCCTGATTTTTCAAATAGCCATAACTTTTTACTCGTTCATCCAAATTAGATAAAACCAACGCCTATATTTTCGTCTTGATTCCACCTATCTAATGAATCTATCAAATAAACTTTTTGCAACTTCCAAATTTCGAAATTTGTTTAGATTCATATTCAAACTTCTTTTGATCATAACTTTTTATCCGTACCTCGGTTTCCGATGAACCCAACTGCATCAGATTCGTATTGAAGTAATCTTTCCGTTCGCACAATTAGAGTCATCTTTCCAACACATAATTTTGATTTTAGCGAGTTACTCTACTAGTCCACCAAAGAGTTGTTACACAACATTCTAAGCAGATTCAATGCTATGTTGAATTATTTGATCCGTTATTTTCAATCTAGTAATTCATTTTCCTACATGTTCATATTGACTTCCTACATCCAGTAGCATCATTAGTTTCAACTTTTGATCTTTTCAAATTTGAAGGATTAAAATTTGAAATCGAAGCTTCACTTGATCATATCTTTGTAAACTGTAGCGTTTTTTCAATTGATTCCTTTTTTCAATTGAATCCCTAGGCATAATCTAACATATTGAGCCATCACCACACTTTTTCACCGAAATTAGAATCTGATATTGCAAAATAATTTGATTTGGTTCTTTTGGAGTTTTCGCAATCTTCCTTTGCATTTATTTGGGTCTTTGAGTGATTGCTTATGTGTGGATAAAATTGCTTGCTTACGATAGATTGATCGGAGTGTGACGAGTAGAATTATCTGGAATTATGAGTGCAAAGAATCTTCATCAACAGTACAAGGCAAGTTGACACCTTGGTCATACTTTTCTATACCCAGTTTTTACTATGCATTAGTTCACCCTTACAAATTTGCATGAGTAGGATTGAGAATTGGGCTTTGCTATGTAGTTCATGAGGTAGGAACCTATGATCTTTGAAACACCCCGCGATTATTCGTTATGTCACATATTGCTTAGCCATGCTCGTAGACGGGGATTGGTATGTGAGATTCATGCAAGTTATGAGAGAAATAATAATTAAGGGTAACTTTAGGTGGCAACATCAACACACATCTAGGTGGAATAGTTGGGGCACCATGGAGAAACCAGTGGCTTGCCCGGGCACCTGGAGAAACCTGTGCTTGCCCAAGGGGATACCGGAGGACCCGTGAGATCACCCTATGAAATGCCACCCAGGCTCAAAGGGATCATACGCTATTTCATGCCTAGAAACTTCCGTGTGAAGCCAGAAGCCATTATGGGCCCTGGCATAGTTGAGTAAGTTGTGGGAAACCTTTCCATGATAGGCTAGCAGATGTAGGGGGATTATAGTTGTACCGGCCTATCTATCGGTTAAGGAGACCTCTTCGGAAAGACTATGTCTCGATCATCCGCTTCTCGAACAACAAGCAGTGCGGGGAATTCAACGGAGGAGATCGAGTCTTGTGGGGAAAAGTGTGCAAACCTCTACAGAGTGTACAAACTAATCATGATTAGCCGTGTCCCCGTTTACGGACAACTTTGAGTATCTAGAAGTGGATTATTGGTTGATCTCATCACTCTATTTAATCAATGTATTGGGTTACTAATAATTTGGGAATTTTTGGGATTGAGTTGGAGGAACCTTCTCGATAATGGCTTAAACTTGGTAGTGAATAAAATATTTATTCCTTTGTTGTAGGAAAAAATTAGCTTTATGCAAAATTAAACTTAGAGCCTCCACCAGCCAAATATGCATGTAGTGATAGATATTGTTCATCATTATTCTGTGGTGTGAATTTGCCAGTACATTCAACGTACTGACCTACACGGCTGCAACGTCTCATGTTGCAGGAATTATTCGACGAGTAAGTGATACGTTAGGGTTGCGATGACTACACTCAACTTTGTTGTTGGTGTTGTTGGGACTCCACAACCTTGTTGTTACTTCCGCTATATTATTTGAGGTAATAGTATTTCCATTATTTTATACATGTGATTTACCTCTGTTATAAATCCTCAAGTATTGTGTGTGTCAGCATACCTATCCAAGGATGACACTTAAGCACAAAAACTTCGATCCATCCAGATCGGGTCGCTACATCAATGATTTGGTCAATGCGGGGCAACAGAAAAGGGTCCTTGGGGCATGCTTTATTGAGGTCTTTAAAACTGACACAAAGGCGCCAAGATTTATCCTTCTTTGGCACCATGACCAAGTTGGCTAGCCAATCCAGATGATTGATTTCTCCGATGAACCCGGCCTCGAGCAACTTACCTAGCTCCTCCCCCATAGCTTGTCGTTTGGGTTTGGAAAATTAACGTAGCATTTGCTTGTCCATTTTGAACCCCTTGATTATGTTGAGGCTAGGTTCGGCCAATCTGCGTGGGATCCCGGGCATGTTCGAAGGGTGCCAGGAATGCTCGTAAAGCGGCATCGACCATTGGATCCAGCTGTGCTCCAATGGACGATGTTTTGTTGGGATCCGTCGGGTGCACTTGGAATTTAATTATTTCATCTGCTGGTTTAAAAGATGTAGATTTGGGCCTCTTATCAAGGATCACATCGTCCTTGTCCACCGTGGATCTCAAGGTGGTCAGTTCTTCGGCGCAAGGGCTTTCGATAGTGCTTCGAGGGCTAAGGATGCGGTTTTGTTTTTTGGTGCGGAGTGCTATATCCGGATCACTGGTGATAGTGATGATTTCGTTGGGCCCTGGCATTTTGAGCTTCATGTACCCATAATGTGGTATTGCCTGGAAGCGTGAGAAGGCGTCCCGCCCCAAAAGGGCGTGATATCCGCTGTTGAAGGGAGCCACGTGGAAGAGCAACTCTTCGGATATGTAATTCTCATGCATGCCGAATGTTACATCAAGTTTGGTTTTCCTCGAACATCGTACTTCTCGACTAGGGATGATGCCTCGAAAGGTGGTACTGCTTTGCTCGATGCGGGTCTTGTCAATTTGCATTTTGTCGAGCGTGTCCTCATAGATGAGATTAAGTTCGCTACAGCCGTCCATGAGCAATTTTTTGAGTCGAAAGCCATCCACAATCGGATTTAAGACCAAGGCGGCTAGTGCTCAGACTAATCGGGCCCTTGGTTCGTTGTCGATGGTGAAAGTTATGGCCGCGTCATTCCAAGGGTTCATTGCAGTTGCTTGGTTGACTTCGGCAAGGTCGCGGAGCATCCTTTTGCACGGATTATTTGAGGAGAAGATCTCGAAGACCGTAAAGACGTTGAGATCATCATCCTCCGACGAATGCTTCACTGGAGTGATATTGGTGAGGATAGCCTCACCGCTTTTAGACACTTGCCATAGTACCCAGCATGCCCGCAGGCTGTGAGTTGGTTCGGTACTCGGCGTCGCATGTATCTAAAGGGATTTGTTGAGGAGTTCGTCAAGAACAGTTCTGTGCCCTATGAGTGGTTTGTTTTTCTTGCCGATAGGCTTATGATCGGATACCTTCTAGAGGTGTGTCCGTTTTGCCCGTGTGGTGGACCGCTTAAAGGCAGCAGGTTCCAACTGGGCGTTCTGGGCCTTCCATGTGTTCTCCATCGCAAAGTACTTCTATACTAAGTGTGATAATTCCTTGAAGGTCTGTATGTGGCGGTGGTTGAGGTCGTTTAGCATTCCCTCGTCCGAACAATTACGATAAAAAACTGAAACTGCTTCGTCGTCGTAGCAATCTTTGATTTTGTTTTTAACAAGGAGGAATCTGGCCCAGAAGTGATGGACCATTTCCTGAGGCTGCTGCTGTACATAAATTAGGTCACATATGTTTGGAGAGCCAAAATTACTTGGAGAGTATTTATTGTGGAAGGTGGGTGTGTTAAAACCCGAATCCTGACCCAAAGTTGAATCCGGAGCTTGAAAAATCTCCGCGGTCACCAGTTCTGGCCCGGGAAGATCGATGTGCTTTCCGGGCTCTAAATCTGACCCTGGGTTCGGAGGACGTGAAGTCTCATCCGGAGGGAGGGTGTCCGGCTCAAGGGGCTCGGATATCCAGACATAGCTGGTTTTTAACTTAGGGGAAGAATTGTTTTCGGCTCGTTCCTCGACGACCGCTACCAGATGGGTGATCGGTGGGGATTTGATTTCCCTCTGATTGGGTTTGAGCCCAATCAGATCATAATCTGTTGCAAGCCCTAGGGCAATAATGCGATCTAGTAGCTCGTTCAAGGACGACATATCCGCCGGATCCATCTTTTCTGAGTGTTTGAGGCCGATGCGGAGGTTATGTTTGGCGATTTTAGGGGTCGACGCTGGCTTAACGGCCGTGCGCACGCCCATGGTGAAACCGTCGAGCTAGAGAAACTGTCCTGAAGTTAGGTCCTTTCCAGAAGTGATATTATCATTGATGACAAGGCGAGCCATCGATTCTTCTGTCGACAACACAAAGGAACTCTCAATGAAAGCACCAATGTCGGTGTCAAAACTGGCAGATCCCGGGTAGGGGGTCCCGAACTGTGCGTCTGAGGATTGATGGTAACAAGGGACGAGTAGGACACAATGTTTACCCTGGTTCGGGGCCTCTTAATGGAGGTAAAACCCTATGTACTGCTTGATTGTATTTGATGAGTGTTGGGGTTACAAGAATTGATCTACCTCGGGATGGTAATGGCTAAACCCTAGTTGTCTAGCCTATGAGAATTCTGACCGCTTCTATAGACTAAACCCTCCGGTTTATATACACACCAGAGGAACCTAGGGTTGTATAGAGTCGGTTTGTGGGGGAAGGAAATAACATATGCAGACCCCAACCTTGCTGCCCACGCATACATGAGTCCTACCCGGACACAGGGGAAAAGTCTTCTGCTTGTATCTTCACGACCCATCAGTCCGGCCCATAACAAATAGCCCGGACACGCGAGGACTCCCTAGTCCAGGACTCCCTCAGAGAGGAGGTCAGAAGACCCACAAGGCGGCCACAAGTCATGGGGGCACGCCCCTGGTTTGTGGGTCCCACATGGACTGTCTTCACCTAATATCTGCACCATAAATCCTCAAATATTCCCCTTATACCAGGGGCACACCAAAAATACTTTTCCATCGTTGCAAGCTTCTGTTCCCATGAGATCCCATCTTGGGGCCCTTTCCGGCAATCCGCCGGAGGGGGATTCGATCACGGAGGGCCTCTACATCAACCTTGCTGCCCTTCTGATGAAGCATGAGTAGTTTACCATGGACCTAAGGGTCCATATATAGCTAGTATCTAGATGGCTTCTTCTCTCTCTTTGATCTTCAATACAATGTTCTCCTCGATGTTCTTGGGGATCTATTCTATGTAATCTTCTTTTGGGGTGTGTTTGCTGAGATCCGATGAATTGTGGATTTATGATCAGATTATCTATGAATATTATTTGAGTCTTCTCTGAACTCTTTTATGCATGATTGAGATAGCTTAGTAATTCTCTTCGATCTATCGATTTGGTTTGGCCAACTAGATTGGTTTTTCTTGCAATGGGGGAAGTGCTTTGTGATGGGTTCAATCTTGCGTTGTCCTCTCCCAGTGACAGAAGGGGCAGTGAGACATGTATTGTATTGTTGCCATTAAGGATAAAAAGATTGGGTTTATATCATATTGCTTGAGTTTATCCCTCTACATCATGTCATCTTGCTCAAGGTGTTCCTCTGTTCTTATGAACTTAATAATCTAGATGCAGGCAGGAGTCGGTTGATGTGTGGATTAATAGTAGTAGATGTACAATCGTTTTGGTCTACTTGTCACGGACGTGATGCCTATATTCATGATCATTGCCTTAGATATCATCATAACTTTGCACTTTTCTATCAATTGCCCAACAGTAATTTTTTACCCGCCATATGTTTTCGTCAAGAGAAAAGCCTCTAGTGAAATCTATGGCCCCCGAGTCTATTTCCATCATATATTTTCAGATCTATAAACCAAAAAAATTCCAAAATACGTTGCTACATTTCATTTTTATTTACTTTAGTTTTCTTTTTTATTTATCTTTTATACCTATCTTTATTAGATCTTACTCTTGCAAGTGACTGTGAAGGGATTGACAACCCCTTTTTTGCGTTGGGTGCAAGTGTTAGTTACTTTGTGCAGGCGCATATATTGGAGACTTGCTTGTGCCTCCTACTGGATTGATACCTTGGTTCTTAACTGAGGGAAATACTTATCTCTACTTTGCTGCATCACCCTTTCCACTTCAAGGAAAAAAATCAACGCAAGCTCAAGAAGTAGGAGGAAGAATTACTGGCGCCGTTCCCGGGGAGGTTCTACCTCAAGCCTACCAAATACCTATCATAAACTCTCATCTATTGCACTTCCATTATTTTCCATTTGACTCTCGTTTTCTTCTCCCCCACTTCTAAAACATTTTCAGAAAATACCAAACTATTTGCATTCTTTCCATTCGTCTTTTCGTTTACCTTTTGTTTTCTTGTGTGCTAGATTGGTTTCTTGCCATCATGTCTGAATCGGGGGAGGTTATCATTGAAAATTTTGAGGATCTTGCCAATACAAACCTTGAGGAAAAATTTGGATCTTGTTCTTTAGATCATGGAACTGAAACTCCCTCTAACTTTAAGGCAAAAACTTTTCATGTCGGGGATGGTAATATTATTGGGAAGAGTGTTCTTCAGGAGTTCTTTGATTGTACGAGAGTTTTGCCAACTAATAATGGATCTATTCTTCTTGATACAAATTGCCATGCGGATGCCATTCTATGCTTGTCGTTATACTAGGAAGAAAATTTGTGCGCATTCATCCCGCTTTACAAAACATATTTTGTGAACTTCCCAATATACTCCATTCTAAGGCTAAAAACATTGCAACTATCATTCTTGCGAGTGAATTTTATTTCATAATACAAGAAGCTAGGGAATTTGTTTTCTATAATAAAAATATTGAGTATCCTCCAGAAGATATTCTCCATGATAAAGAAACTTTGCATAGTCTAGAATCTAGAGATTACCATTCTTAAAGTAGCAATCTTAGGAGAAGAGTTCCCTACACAGAAATTTCTCAAGCCCTTTACCTTAATGCTTATGATAAATTTGATTGTCTAACTAAGGGAATTTACGTAGGGTTTAATGATGAGTGTATGGAGGAAATGTCTAGGGAACCCATTAAAGATGAGATACGTATTTTGTATGAGGATAATTATGGTGATGATCCTGAGTATGAAATTATGAATGTTAAAATCATTAATCAAAGTCCTTTTCATGAATTGAGTTCACCTAATAGGAAGGAAAGGAAAAAATAGACTTGTTAAGAAAAGTTTTGGAAGATTTGACTAGGAAAAAATTAATACCAAAGATGACAATACCTAGATCTACGTTTTATGCCTAGCTAGGGGCGTTAAACAATAGCGCTTGTTGGGAGGCAACCAAGTTTTTATTATGAATTTTTGGTTTTTCTATTGTTCCTAAATAACCACACATTATTACTTCTGTAGTAGTCGTGTTTTAGTGTTTATAAGAAGTGTGTGTGCCAAGTATGACCTTTGGGATGGTTATGGTGATAGTTGATTTACTTTTGTTAAAAAAACAGAAAATTTTGCTACCAGTAACAGAATTGATCTGAGCCGCTGGAACATGATAAATTCTTGATTTTTTTACACAAGATTGATATACCTATATTTTCATATTTTTTGGAGTTACGGAAGTATACGAAGTTTCCAGATTACTAGGCTGTTCTGTTTTTGACAGATTTTGTTTTCTATGTGTTGTTTGCTTATTTTGATGAATCTATGGGTAGTATCGGGGGGTACGAACCATGGAGAAGTTAGAATAATGTAGATATTACACCAATATAAATTTAGAATGAGTCCACAATAGTACCTAAAGTGGTGATTTGCTTTGTTATACTAACGGATTTATGAGTTTTCTGTTGAGTTTTGTCTTGTGAAGTTTTCAAGTTTTGGGTAACGATTTGATGGACTATGGGATAAGGAGTGGCAGGAGCCTAAGCTTGGGGATGCCCAAGGCACCCTAAGGTCATATTCACGGACAACCAAGCATCTAAGCTTGGGGATGCCCCGGATGGCATCCCCACTTTCGTCTTGAATCCATCGGTAAATTTACTTGAGGCTATATTTTTATTCACCACATGATATGTTTTTTGCTTGGAGCGTCTTGTATGATATGAGTGTTTGCTTTTTAGTTTCCCCAATCATCCTTTCTGTACACACCTTTTGAGAGGGTCACACATTAATTGTGTATTTATTAGAATACTCTATGTGCTTCACTTATATATTTTGAGCTAGGCAGTTTGCTCTAGTACTTCACTTTTATCTTTTTAGAGCACGGTGGTGGTTTTATTTATAGAAATTTTTGAACTCTCATGCTTCACCTATATTATTTTGAGAGTCTTAAACAACATGGTAATTTTCTTTTGTTCTTTATTTAGTCGTAATATGATGGGCATCCAAGAGGGATATAATAAATACTTTCATATAAAGAACATTGAATAATATGAGAAGTTTGATTCCTTGCATTTGTTTTGAGATATAAAGATGGTGATATTAGATTCATGCTAGTGAGTAGTGGATTGGTAGAAATAAATGTGTTAAAATCTGTGGTCCCCGTAGCATGCACATATGGTGAACAGTTATGTGATGAACTCGGAGCATCATTTATTTTTTGATTGTCATCCTTTGTGTGGAGGTCAGGAGCGCGCGATGGATAACTCCTACCAACATCTCCCCTAGGAGCATGTGATACGTTTCCAACATATCTATAATTTATGATTGTTCCATGCTATTATATATTCTATTTTGGATGTTTAATGGGCTTTATTATACACTTTTATATTATTTTTGGGACTAACCTATTAACCCAAGGCCCAATGCAAATTGCTATTTTTTTGCCTATTTCAGTGTTTCGCAGAAAAGGAATGTCAAACGCAGTCCAAACGGAATGAAACCTTCGGGAGCGTGATTTTTGGAACAAACATGACCTAGAGGACTTGGAGTGGACATCAAGAAACAACCGAGGAGGCCACGAGGTAGGGAGGCGCGCCTGCCCCTGGGCACGCCCCCACCCTCGTAGCTCTCCTGACCGACTTCCTTCGCCTATATATACTCATATACCCTAAAAACACCCAGGAGCACCATGAACCCTATTTCCACTGTCGGAACCTTCTGTACCCATGAGATCCCATCTTGGGGCCTTTTCCGGTGCTCCGCCGGAGGGGGCATCGATCACGGAGGGCTTTTACATCAACACCATAGCCTCTCCGATGATGTGTGAGTAGTTTACCTCAAACCTTCGGGTCCATAGTTATTAGCTAGATGGCTTCTTCTCTCTCTTTGGATCTCAATACAAAGTTCTCCTCGATCTTCTTGGAGATCTATTCGATGTAACTCTTTTTGCGGTGTGTTTGTCAAGATCCGATGAATTGTCGGGTTTCTTTATCAAGATTATCTATGAACAATATTTGAATCTCCTCTGAATTCTTTTATGTATGATTTGGTACCTTTGTAAGTCTCTTCGAATTATCAGTTTGCTTTGGCCTACTAGATTGATCTTTCTTGCAATGGGAGAAGTGCTTAGCTTTGGGTTCAATCTTGCGTTGCTCGACCCAGTGAAAGAAAGGGAAACGACATGTATTGTATTGTTGCCATCGAGGATAAAAAGATGGGATTTATATCATATTGCTTGAGTTTATCCCTCTAAATCATGTCATCTTACCTAATGCATTACTCTGTTCCTATGAACTTAATACTCTAGATGCATGCTGGATAGCGGTCGATATGTGGAGTAATAGTAGTAGATGCAGGCAGGAGTCGGTCTACTTGTCACGGACGTGATGCCTATATACATGATCATGCCTAGATATTCTCATAATTATTCGCTTTTCTATCAATTGCTCGACGGTAATTTGTTCACCCACTGTAATACTTATGCTGTCTTGAGAGAAGCCACTAGTGAAACCTATGGCCCCGGGTCTATTCTCCATTATATTAATCTCCCGTCAACAAGTTATTTCTGGCACCGTTTATTTTGCAATCTTTACTTTTAATCTTTATCATAAAAATACCAAAAATATTATCTTATCATCTCTATCAGATCTCACTTTGCAAGTGGCCGTGAAGGGATTGACAACCCCTTTATCGCATTGGTTTCAAGGTTCTTATTTGTTTGTGTAGGTACGAGGATCTTGCGTGTGGCCTCCTACTAGATTGATACCTTGGTTCTAAAAAACTGAGGAAATACTTACGCTACTTTGCTGCATCACCCTTTCCTCTTCAAGGGAAAACCAACGCAGTGCTCAAGAGGTAGCAAGAAGGATTTCTGGCGCCATTGCTGGGTAGATCTACCACTAGTCAAGACATACCAAGTACCCATCACAAACTCTTATCCCTCGCATTACATTATTTGCCATTTGCCTCTCCTTTTCCTATCCCCCACTTCACCTTTGCCTTTGCCTTTTCTTCGCCCTCTTCCCATCTGTCTTTTTGGTTGTTTTTCCACGTGCCTTCTATTTGCTTGCTAAAAATCCGTTGATATGGATCCACTTAAAGTGTTCTAGTTGGATCATCTTCAATCCTTTTGCGCTCGTGCTGAAACCCCAACAAGCCTAGTTGATGGGAAATCTTTAGATGAGCATGATCCTTTTGTGCGTCACCGTTTGTCTGAAAAAGGGAGACTCTTATGGGATCAAATAAACAGATTGTTGTGTTATGCTTGGAATCTTTGTGAAATTTATGATTTTACTAGTTGCTCTAAGAACCCTAAAAAACACCTCCCCTACCTATGTGAGTTTAATGATAATGAAATATTATCTTCTTATGCAAAGGGTGTTTATAGTTACTACGATATCAAACAAATTGAAGAATTTGTTGCTTTTAAGGGTGCTTATGAAGTTGCTTCTTTGATTTAAAAGTATGATATTACTCTACACGAATCTAAAAATCTTGACATACTTAAATATTGCTATGAAAACTATGCTCACAATGCCTATGTTAAGGAATTTATTGAGACAATGACCGTTGCTTTGGAAGAAAATAATGATATGCACGAATCTATAGATAATTATGATTCCGATGATTTGATTGAAACATCCATTGATAAACATGATGCTTGCTATTCTTGTGGCCATGATGCCAGTATTTATGAAGACGAATTTGCTATCGTTCCTTATGTTAAACATGAGCTCATTGCTATTTCACCCATACTTGGTAGTTCCTTGAATCAAAAGAATGATTGCAATGATTTCACTATAAATTCTATTGATGTCAATTGTGCAAATAATATGAAAAACCCTAAGCTTGGGGATGCTAGTTTTACTATGTCTACTACTTGTTGCAATGATCATGATTGGGGTGATTCTTCTTATGATCTTGAAAATTTATTTAAGCCACATGATGAATATGATATTGATAATAGTGTTTGAAATATTATTGAAAGTGGGTTCGGAAGAGTGTCAACTTTAGATCCCACATATTTGGAGAATGTTCAATCTTATGAAATTTTTCATAAGAGTGGGTTTGGAGAGGTTAATGTTAATCCCACTATTTTGGAAGAGTGTAAACTTTGCATGCATGTGGATCGTGTTGAAAATATTTTATGTGATAGATATTTTGTTGAATTTGCTTATGATCCCACATGTAATTATTATGATAGAGGAAAATATGATTGTAGAAATTTTCATGTTACTAAATTACCTCTCGTTATGTTGAGATTGCTATTGTTTCTTTCCACTTCCTTGCATATGCTAGTTTTTTGCTTGCTATGATAATCTATTTGCCTTTAAGATGCCTATGCATAGGAAGTATGTTGGACTTACATGTGTTTTTCACGTGTTTCATGATGCTCTCTTTGTGCATCAATTCTTGTCTTTCATGTGAGCATCATTGAAATTATCAATGCCTAGCTAGGGGCGTTAAACGATAGCGCTTGTTGGGAGGCAACCCAATTTAATTTTTTGTTCCTTGCTTTATGGTTCTGTTTTGTAATAAATAATTCATCTAGCCTCTGTTTAGATGTGGTTTTATGCTTTTAATTAGTGTTTGTGCCAAGTAGAACCTTTGGGAAGACTTGGGGAAGGTCTTTGCGATCTTGCTGTAAAAAAATAGAAACTTTAGCGCTCACGATATTTGCTGCCATCTTTTACTGGAGAGTGCAATTAAGTTGATTCTTTTTGAAGATCATTAATAGATAAATCCCTCACGTCCAGAAATTTATATTATAATTTTTGGGATTTCATAAGTATTCGAAACCTACAGATTACTACAGACTGTTTTGTTTTTGACAGATTCTGTTTTTCGTGTGTTGTTTGCTTATTTTGATGAATCTATGGCTAGTATTTGAGTGCATGAACCTTAGAGAAGTTGGAATACAGTAGGTTTAACACCAATATAAATAAAGAATGAGTTCATTACAGTACCTTAAGTGTTGGTTTGTTTTCTTTTACTAACGGAGCTCACGAGATTTTCTGTTAAGCTTTGTGTTGTGAAGTTTTCAAGTTTTGGGTAAAGATTTGATGGATTATGGAACAAGGACTGGCAAGAGCCTAAGCTTGGGGATGCCCAAGGCAACCCTAGGTAAAATACAAGGACAACCAAAAGCCTAAGCTTGGGGATGCCCCGGAAGGCATCCCCTCTTTCGTCTTCGTCCATCGGTAACTTTACTTGGAGCTATATTTTTATTCACCACATGATATGTGTTTTGATTGGAGCGTCTTGTATGATTTGAGTCTTTGTTTTCTTAGTTTACCACAATCATACTTGCTGTACACACCTTTTGATAGAGACACACATGAATCGGAATTCATTAGAATACTCTATGTGCTTCACTTATATCTTTTGAGTTAGATAATTTTGCTCTAGTGCTTCGCTCATATATTTTAGAGCACTGCGGTGGTTCTATTTTATAGAAATAATTGAACTCTCATGCTTCACTTATATTATTTTGAGAGTCCTTTAGAACAACATGGTAATTTGCTTTGGTTATAAAATTAGTCCTAATATGATAGGCATCCGAGATAAAAACCTTAAAGTGCATTAAATACTAAGAGAAGTTTGATACTTGATAGTTGTTTCGAGATATAAAGGTGGTAGTATTAGAGGTGTACTAGTTGAGTAATTGTGAAATTGATAATTACTTGTGTTGAAGTTTGCAAGCCACATAGCATGCACGTATGGTAAACGTTGTGTGACAAATTTGAAGCATGAGGTGTTCTTTGATTGCTTTCCTTGTGAGTGCTGGTCGGGGACGAGCGATGGTCTTTTCCTACCAATCTATCCCCCTAGGAGCATGCGCGTAGTGCTTGGTTTTGATGACTTGTAGATTTTGCAATAAGTATGTGAGTTCTTTATGACTAATGTTGAGTCTATGGATTATACACACTCTCACCCTTCCATCATTGCTAGCCTCTTCGGTACCGTGCATTGCCCTTTCTCACCTTGAGAGTTGGTGCAAACTTCACCGGTGCATCCAAACCCTGTGATATGATACGCTCAATCACACATAAGCCTCCTGATATCTTCCTCAAAACATCCACCATACCTATTATTGCATTTCCATAGCCATTCCGAGATATATTGCCATGCAACTTTCCACCGTTCCGTTTATTATGACACGCATCATCATTGTCATATTGCCTTGCATGATCATGTAGTTGACATCGTATTTGTGGCAAAGCTACCATGCTTAATTTTTCATACATGTCACTCTTGATTCATCGCATATCCCGGTACACCACCGGAGGCATTCACATAGAGTCATATTTTTTTTCTAAGTATCGAGTTGTAATTCTTGAGTTGTAAGTAAATAAAAGTGTGATGATCATCATTAGAGCATTGTCCCATGTGAGTAAAGGATGATGGAGACTATGATTCCCCCACAAGTTGGGATGAGACTCCAGACGAAAAAATAAATAAATAAAAGGGAAAGAAAAATAGAGGCCAAAAAAAGAGAGAAGGCCCAAATAAAAACAATAAAAAATGAGAGAAAAAGAGAGAAGGGACAATGTTACTATCCTTTTCCACACTTGTGCTTCGTAGTAGCACCATGATTTTCATGATAAAGAGTCTCTTATTTTGTCACTTTCATATACTAGTGGGAATTTTTCATTATAGAACTTCGCTTGTATATTCCAATGATGGGCTTCCTCAAATGCCCTAGGTCTTCGTGAGCAAGCAAGTTGGATGCACACCCACTTAGTTTCTTTGATGAGCTTTCATATATTTATAACTCTAGTGCATCCGTTGCATGGCAATCCCTACTCCTTGCATTGAAATCAATCAGTTGGCATCTCCATAGCCCATTGATTAGCCGCGTCAATGTGAGACTTTCTCTTTTTTGTCTTCTCACACAACCTCAATCATTATATTCTATTCCACCCATAGTGCTATGTCCATGGCTCGCGCTCATATATTGTGTAAAATTTGAAAGAGTTTGAAAATGCTAAGTATGAAACAATTGCCTGGCTTGTCATCGGACTTGTGCATGATGAGAGCATTTTGTGTGAGGAAAATGAAGCATGGCCAAACTATATGATTTTGTAGGGATAAGCTTTCTTTGGCTATGTTATTTTGATAAGACATAATTGCTTGGTTAGCATGCTTGAAGTATTATTATTTTTATGTCAACATTAAACTTTTATCTTGAATCTTTCGGATCTGAACATTCATGACACAATAAAGAAAATTACATGGAAGAATATGCTATAAGGCATTCCACATCAAAAATTCTATTTTTAATCATTTACCTACTCGAGGATGAGCAGGAATTAAGCTTGGGGATGCTTGATACGTCTCCAACGTATCTATAATTTTTGATTGTTCCATGCTATTATATATTCTGTTTTGGATGTTTAATGGGCTTTATTATACACTTTTATATTATTTTTGGCACTAACCTATTAACCCAAGGCCCAGTGCAAATTGCTATTTTTTTCCTATTTCAGTGTTTCGCAGAAAAGGAATATCAAACGGAGTCCAAACGGAATGAAACCTTCGGGAGCGTGATTTTTGGAACAAACGTGATCCAGAGGACTTGGAGTGGACGTTAAGAAAAAAGCAAGGAGGCCACGAGGTAGGGAGGCGCGCCTGCCCCCTGGTGGATCTCCAGACCAACTTCCTTCGCCTATATATATACTCATATACCCTGAAAACATCCAGGAGCACCATGAAACCCTATTTCCACCGCCGCAACCTTCTGTACCCGTGAGATCCCATCTTGGGGCCTTTTCCGGCGCTCCGCTGGAGGGGGCATCGATCACGGAGGGCTTCTACATCAACACCATAGCCTCTTCGATGATGTGTGAGTAGTTTACCTCAGACCTTCGAGTCCATAGTTATTAGCTAGATGGCTTCTTCTCTCTCTTTAGATCTCAATAAAAAGTTCTCATCGATCTCCTTGGAGATCTATTTGATGTAACTCTTTTTGCGGTGTTTTTGTCGAGATCTGATGAATTGTGGGTTTATGATCAAGATTATCTATGAACAATATTTGAATCTCCTCTGAATTTTTTTATGTATGATTTTTTATCTTTGCAGGTCTCTTCGAATTATCAGTTTGGTTGGTCTACTAGATTGATCTTTCTTGAAATGGGAGAAGTGCTTAGCTTTGGGTTCAATCTTGCGTTGCTCGATACCAGTGACAGAAAGGGAAATGACACATATTGTATTGTTGCCATCGAGGATAAAAAGATGGGGTTTATATCATATTGCTTGAGTTTATCCCTCTACATCATGTCATCTTACCTAATGCATTACTCTGTTCTTATGAACTTAATACTCTAGATGCATGCTGGATAGCGGTCGATGTGTGGAGTAATAGTAGTAGATGCACGCAGGAGTTGGTCTACTTGTCACGGACGTGATGCCTATATACATGATCATGCCTAGATATTCTCATAATTATTCGCTTTTCTATCAATTGCTCGACAGTAATTTGTTCACCCACCGTAATACTTATGTTATCTTGAGAGAAGCCACAAGTGAAACCTATGGCCCCCGGGTCTATTCTCCATTATATTAATCTCCCGTCAACAAGTTATTTCTGGCACCGTTTATTTTGCAATCTTTACTTTTAATCTTTATCATAAAAATACCAAAAATATTATCTTATCATCTCTATCAGATCTAACTTTGGCAAGTGGCCGTGAAGGGATTGACAACCCCTTTATCATGTTGGTTGCAAGGTTCTTATTTGTTTGTGTAGGTACGAGGGACTTGCGTGTGGCCTCCTACTAGATTGATACCTTGGTTGTCAAAAACTGAGGGAAATACTTACACTACTTTGCTGCATCACCCTTTCCTCTTCAAGGGAAAACCAACGCAGTGCTCAAGAGGTAGCAGCATGCGTATTAGTACTTTATTTCGATGGATAATAAACTTTTGCAATAAGTATGTGAGTTCTTTATGACTAATGTTGAGTCCATGGATTATACGCCCTCTCACCTTTCCACCATTGCTAGCGTCTCTAGTACCACACAACTTTCGCTGGGGCATTAAACCGACCATATACCCTTCCTCAAAATAGCGATCATACCTACCTATTATGGCATTTCCATAGCCATTTCGGGATATATTGCCATTCAACTTATACTATTCCATTTTATTATGACACATACCATCATTGTCATATTGTTCTCATATGCATGAGGCATTCATATAGAGTCATATCTTTGTTGTAGTATCGAGTTTTAATTCTTGAGTTTTAAGTAAATAAAAGTGTGATGATCATCACTATTAGTTATAGTCCCATGTGAGGAAATAATGATAGAAGCTATGATTCCCTCACAAGTTGGGCTGACTCTCCGGACTTTAAGAAAATAAAGGAGGCCAAAGAAGCCCAAATAAAAAAAGAGGCCAAAGAAGCCCAAGGAAAAAAATGAGAGAAAAACAGAGAAGGGACAATGTTACTATCCTTTTCCACACTTGTTCTTTGAAATAGCACCATGTTCTTCATGATAAAGAGTCTCTTATTTTATCACTTTCATATACTAGTGGGAATTTTTCATTATAGAACTTGGCTTGTATATTCCAATGATGGGCTTCCTCAAATTGCCCTAGTCTTCATGAGTAAGCGAGTTGGATGCACACCCACTTAGTTTCTTTTTGAGCTTTCATACACTTAGAGCTCTAGTGCATCTATTGCATGGAAATCCCTACTCACTTGCATCGATATCAACTGATGAACATCCTCATAGCCCATTAATTTTCCTAGTTGATGTGAGGCTTTCTCCTTCCTTTTTGTCTTCTCCACAACCAGCATATTCTATTCCACCTATAGTGTTATATCCATGGCTCACACTCATGTATTGCATGAAAGTTGAAAATGTTTGAGAACACTAAAAGTATGAAACAATTGCCTGACTAACATCGGGGTTGAGATGGTGAAATATATTGTGTGATGAAGATGGAGCATAGCTAGACTATATGATTTTGTAGGGATAACTCTCTTTGGCCATCTTATTTTGAGAAGACATGATTGCTTTATTAGTATGCTTGAAGTATTATTATTTTTATGTCAATATTAAACTTTTATTTTGAATCTTATGGATCTGAATATTCTTGACACAATAAAGAAAATTGCATTGATAAATACGTTAGGTAGCATTCCACATCAAAAATTCTGTTTTTATCATTTACCTACTCGAGGACGAGTAGGAATTAAGCTTGGCGATGCTTGATACGTCTCCAAGGTATCTATAATTTTTGATCGTTCCATGCTATTATATTATATATTTTGGATGTTTTATATGCATTAATATGCTATTTTATATTATTTTTGGGACTAACCTATTAACCTAGAGCCCAGTGCTAGTTTCTATTTTTTCCTTGTCTTTGACTTTTACAGAAAAGGAATATCAAATTGTACGGTGATTTTTCTTGAACCAGAAGAAACCCACTAGACTTGGAGAGGAGGCCAGAAGACCCACGAGGCGGCCACAAGCCGTGCGGGCGTGCCCCCTGGCTTGTGGTCCCCTCGTGGACCGTCTTCACCTAATCTCTGCACTATAAATCCTCAAATATTCCCCTTATACCATGGGGCACACCAAAAATACCTTTCCGCCGCCACAAGCTTCTGTTCCCGTGAGATCCCATCTGGGGGCCTTTTCCGGCACTCCACCGGAGGGGGAATTGATCACAAAGGGCCTATACATTAACCTTACTGCCCTTTTGATGAAGCGTGAGTAGTTTACCATGGACCTAAGGATCCATAGCTAGTAGATATACAGCTTCTTCTCTCTCTTTGATCTTCAATACAATGTTCTCCTCAATGTTCTTGGAGATCTATTCGATGTGATCTTCTTTTCGGTGCGTTTGTTAAGATCCAATGAATTGTGGATTTATGATCAAATTATCTATGAATATTATTTGAGTCTTCTCTAAACTCTTTTATGCATGATTGGGATAGCTTAGTAATTCTCTACGATCTATCGATTTGGCTTGGCCAACTAGATTGGTTTTTCTTGCAATGGGGGAAGTGCTTTGTGATGGGTTCAATCTTGTGGTGTCCTCTCCAAGTGATAGAAGGGGCAGCGAGGCACGTATTGTATTGTTGCCATTAAGGATAAAAAGATAGGGTTTATATCATATTGCTTGAGTTTATTCCTCTACATCATGTCATCTTGCTTAAGGCGTTACTCTGCTCTTATGAACTTAATACTCTAGATGCAGGCAGGAGTCGATCGATGTGTGGAGTAATAGTAGTAGATGCAGAATCGTTTTGGTCTACTTGTCATGGACGTGATGCCTATATTCATGATCATTGCCTTAGATATCGTCATAACTTTGGGCTTTTCTATTAATTGCGCAATAGTAATTTGTTTACCATCATATGTTTTCTTCAAGAGAGAAGCCTCTAGTGAAACCTATGTCCCCCAGGTCTATTTTCCATCATATATTTTCAGATCTATAAACAAAACAAAGACAAAAAAATACCTTGCTGCAATTTATTCATATTTACTTTAGTTTTCTCTTTTATTTATCTTTTATACCTATCTCTATTAGATCTCACTCTTGCAAGTCACCGTGAAGGGATTGACAACCCCTTTTTCGCATTGTGTGCAAGTGTTTGTTAGTTTGTGCAGGTGCATTTATTGGAGACTTGCTTGTGCCTCCTTCTGGATTGATACCTTGGTTCTTAACTGAGGGAAATACTTATCTCTACTTTGCTGCATCACCCTTTCCACTTCAAGGAAAAAATCAACGCAAGCTCAAGAAGTAGCAATCCCAACAACATTTTTTCCACTAGAATTATTAGCTTTCTTACTCCTGACAAGTGGGGCTCACACTTATCATTATGAGATAGAAAAAGCTGACATGTGAGTTGGGGGTAATTTTTTCATATACCATGGTCAATGGGTTTGACCTAACAATAACGGTGTCTAATGGCATTTTGAGGAAACATCTTACGAACTGATGACATTTTTAGGCATCTAATGGCATTTTTGAGCACGTATCTCAAGAAAGATGGTATTTTTGAGTAGTTGTAACTTCTGATGGCATAACTCAGTAGTTGGACACAATTAGTGGCATAAATGATACAAAATGAAAGTAACAAGGGTTCCAGCAACAATGAGAACATATTGTTGGGAGAACAATTGTGTTGAACAAACCCGAACGGTTGATACACTATGAGATCACATAGTTAATGTATGCCTAATTCCTTAGACCATGACAGTATTCAGTTCCTTCATGTAGACAATGTACTTTGGTTTTGTCAAACGTCACACATAACAGGGTGATATAGTGACAACTTTGAGCACCAGCAGAAAAGTGTAACAAGGAACTTGATAGCTCAAGACTAAGATTTAGGGCCCTCTCAGTGTGACGGTATCCATTTGATGGAAATATGCCCTAGAGGCAATAATAAAATGATTATTATTATATTTCCTTAGTCATGATAAAGTTTTATTATTCATGCTAGAATTGTATTGGTCGGAAACTTAAATACATGTGTGGATACATGAACAAATACTGTGTCCCTAGTGAGCATCTACTAGACTAGCTTGTTGATCAAAGATGGTTAAGGTTTCCTAACCATAGACATGAGTTGTCATTTGATAACGGGATCATATCAGTAGGAGAATGATGTGATGGACAAGACCCATCCGTTAGCTTAGCATATTGATCATTCAGTTTATTGCTATTGTTTTCTTCATGTCAAATGCTTATTCCTTCGACTATGAGATTATGCAACTCCCGGATACCGGAGGAATACCTTGTGTGCTATCAAACATCACAACGTAAGTGGGTGATCATAAAGATGCTCTATAGGTATCTCCAGAGGTGTTTGTTGAGTTGGCATAGATCGAGATTAGGATTTGTCACTCCGAGTATCGGAGAGGTATCTCTGGGCCTTCTCGGTAATACACATCATAAGAAGCCTTGCAAGCAAAGTGACTAATGAGTTAGTTGCAGGATGATGTATTATAGAATGAGTAAAGAGACTTGTTGGTAATGAGATTGAACATGGTATGAAGATACCGACGATCGAATCTCGGGCAAGTAACATACTGATGGACAAAGGGAATTACGTATGTTGTCATAAGGTTCGACCGGTAAAGATCTTCATATAATATGCAGGAGACAATATGGGCATCCAGGTTCTGCTATCGGTCATGTCTACATAGTTCTCGAACCCGTAGGGTCCGCACTCTTAACGTTCGTTGACGATATAGTGTTATATGAGTTATATGATTTGTGACCAAATGTTGTTCGCAGTCCCGGATGAGATCACGGACATGACGAGGAGTCTCGAAATGGTCGAGAGAAAAAAATATTGATATATAGGAAGATGGTATTTGGACATCGGAAGTGTTTCGGGAGGTACCGGGAAGGAATCGGGTCACCGGAAGGGGTTTCGGGCACCCCCGGCATGATATGGGCCTTACGAGCCAAAGGAGGGGACAAACCAGCCCACAAGGGGGCTGGTGCACCCCCTCCCTTGTTTGGCTAGCCCTAGGGAAGGAAAAGGGGGAGGGCTAGCCCCTCTTGCCTTTCCTTCTCATTGGAGAAAGGAAAGGGGGCGCTACTGTAGGATCGAAAGTATGTCTAGAGGGGGGTGATTAGACTACTTGACCAAATAAAAGCTTAACCTTTTCCCAATTTTAGTCCTTGGCAGATTTTAGCTATTTTAGGACAAGTCAAGCAAACATCACATAATTCAAGCAAGCATGCAAAGAGTATATTGGCAGCGGAAAGTAAAGCATGCAACTTGCAAGAATGTAAAGGGAAGGGTTTGGAGAATTCAAACGCAATATGAGACACGGATGTTTATCCCGTGGTTCGGATAGGTGGTGCTATCCTACATCCACGTTGATGGAGACTTCAACCCACAAAGGGTAACGGTTGCGAGAGTCCACACAGGGCTCCACCCACAAAGGGTAACGGTTGCGAGAGTCCACACAGGGCTCCACCCACGAAGGGTCCACGAAGAAGCAACCACCCGCAAAGGGTCCATGAAGAAGCAACCTTGTCTATCCCACCATGGCCATCGCCCACACAGGACTTGCCTCACTAGCGGTAGATCTTCACGAAGTAGGCGATCTCCTTGCCCTTACAAACTCCTTGGTTCAACTCCACAATCTTGTCGGAGGCTCCCAAGTGACACCTAGCCAATCTAGGAGACACCACTCTCCAAGAAGTAACAAATGGTGTGTAGGTAATGAACTCCTTGCTCTTGTGCTTCAAATGATAGTCTCCCCAACACTCAACTCTCTCTCATAGGATTTGGATTTGGTGGAAAGAAGATTTGAGTGGAAAGCAACTTGGGAAGGCTAGAGATCAAGATTCATATGGTAGGAATGGAATATCTTGGTCTCAACACATGAGTAGGTGGTTCTCTCTCAGAACATACGAGTTGGAATGGTGTATGTGTTCTGATGGCTCTCTCATCGAATGAAGAGGAGGTGGAGGGGTATATATAGCCTCCACACAAAATCCAACCGTTACACACAGTTTTCCAATCTCGGTGGGACCGAATCAACAAACTCGGTCGGACCGAAAATGTAAACCTAGTGACCGTTAGAGATTTTCGGTGGGACTGACATGCAACTCGGTAGGACCGATATGGTTAGGGTTTGGGCATAACGTGATCTCGGTGAGACCGATTAAACAAACTCGGTGAGACCGAATTTGGTAATTAGCTAACCAGAGAGTTGGTCATGCAAACTCGGTGGGACCGATTTGCTCTTTCGGTGAGACCGAAAAGCTACAAAGGGGAAACACTGAATTTACATTGCAATCTCGATGGGACCGATTCGCTCTTTCGGTGAGACCGAAAAGTTACGAAAGGGAAACAGAGAGTTTGCAATCCCATCTCGGTGAGACCGAGATCCCTATCGGTAGAACCGAATTGCTAGGGTTTGGCAGTGGCTAATGACAAGTGAAACTCGGTGGCGCCGGATAGGAAGAATCAGTAGGACCGAGTTTGGCTTAGGGTTTAGGTCATATGTGGATATGGGAAAGTAGTTGAGGGTTTTTGGAGCATATCACTAAGCACATGAAGCAAGAGGCTCATTAAGCAACACCTCATCCCTCCTTGATAGTATTGGCTTTTCCTAAAGACTCAATGTGATCTTGGATCACTAAAATATAAAATGAAGAGTCTTGAGCTTTTGAGCTTGAGCCAATCCTTTTTCCTTAGCATTTTGAGGGTTCCACTTTCACATCCATGCCATGCCAATCATTGAGCTTTCCTGAAATAATCATCTTGGAATAGCATTAGCTCAATGAGCTATATGTTGTGATGAATTACCAAAACCACCTAGGGATAGTTGCACTTTCAATCTCCCCCTTTTTGGTAATTGATGACAACATATAGATCAAAGCTTCGACAAATGATAATAAGCATGAAATATATCGTCGCTTTGAGAAGTATGTGATAAGTAAGAGCTCCCCCTAAATTTGTGCATATTTAAAATTTGCTTTGGACTGCAAATGCACAAGGAGTTAGAGTCATGGGTTACTCTTCCATGTCACATACATCTTGGTGGAGCGCTTAAAAAGATAAGAATGAAATACATTCACTCATCACCAAGATAATGACGTAGATAAGATAATAGCATTAAGCAAGCATTAAGTGTAGCTTATGATCAAACACATGATCATCAACGTCTCACAAATAATGACGTAGTATCTCAAGCACTCAAAAGCAAAAAAGTTTGAAAAACCACCAAATAAAGCAAGAGAGAAAAGCACACTCTCTCTCTCAAAGCCTATGATCTATACATTTTTCTCCCCCTTTGGCAACAAGTTACCAAAAATTTCCTAGAAAATGCATAGTACTAGATCGACGCTCAGGCTTGATCTTCTGGTGGTGGTGGAGTCCGGATCACTCCAAGGATGAAGGCTTCTGTAGGCGCTGAAGTAGACGCTGGAGTTGGAGCTGAAGTAGGTGCTGGAGCTGGTGGAACTGAGGCTATAGCTGGTGCTGAGGTGGTGGCTCTTGTGTCAGCAACTGGCATGGCAGATGACCTCGGACCTCGTGGCACTCTGGCAAAGGCATGAGTGGTAGTCCTGCCTCTCCTCTCCTGCATATCATCTTGGAGCTGCTCCACTGCAGTCTGAATCTCCGTTACCTTGACATCCAAGTCATAGAATTTTTGTTCCATGATTCTCTCTAGGCTTGCCTGGTTTTGAGTTAGGGTGGTTAGTCCTTGCTCAATCCGCAGGGTGGATGCAATCAGGTAACCAAGCTGCTCTTGTTTGGTCTTCAAGAAATACTCAGATGCCTCCTCTTGAGTTGGCATCTTGGCAGCTTTCTCCTTCCTTGCCTTCTCCTTCTTTGCGTATGATTGGGCAGATGATGGCTCGTTCTCAGTCATGACAACTTGATTGTCCTCAAAATCTGGACGGATGGGCAGGTGTTCCTTGTCCAATAAATATATGCCCGTGCCCATCTTGGAGTTAATGAGCTCCTGGATCTGAGGGGCATATCCGCAACTCCTCTTCTGATCTGCTGCAGTCCTTTTGATAGTTTCCACTATGAGTCTCATCACTTTGAACTTCTGAGGTACATCAAATACATGTAGCAAGTTGATAGCATGGCCTCTGATCATCTTGTGATCTCCAGACTTGGGCAATAAGGTGTGCCTCAAGATCCAATTGATAGTTGGCAGCCCTGACAGAAGGTAATGCACATACCCAAATTTGAAGGTGTCAAGAGCTTCATCGGGAATTTCCTTGTACATATTGGACATAGAGTTATGGTCCATCTTCTTCTTGGCATATATGTCCAAGTCATCATCATGCTCCTCTGGGGCATTAATGATCTGTGCCCACTCAGCAACTGTGGATTGGTACCTTGTACCCTCAGACATCCATGTGATCCTCCCATCTGAATAAAAATGTGCTGTGGAGTAGAACTGCATTATAAGCTCCTCATTCCACTTTGTGAGCTTCTGCCCAACAAAGTCAGCTACTCCACAAGCTATGAAGCTGTCTTGCACTCCAGGATAGTGCTCCTCATTGTCCTTGATGTACTGCCAGTCAACCCATCTCATATCACAGACTATTGGCTTCTTATCAAGCAGCACTGTCTCATAGAAGTCCTGTTGTTCCTTAGTGTGGAATCTGTAGTCAACAGCAGTCCTCCTCCTTGAAGCATACGGGTCTGCTTCTCTCCACTTCCTCAGCCCTGAATCTCTCCTGAGCTTCATGTCCTCAGCCACAGGATGCGCATCGTTGTGGTCTGGGATCTTGGGCTTGAGCTTTCTCAGAACTTGCTCTTCATCCTCTTCTTCAGCAACAATCTCAAGCACTGGGGCCTTGTTCTTCTCAGCTGCAGGAATGCTCCTTGTATTCCTCTTTGGTTTTGGCTTGGAGGCAGCTTTGGGCTTAGATGCAGTAGCCCCTGATCTTATGGCATCACCCATCAGCTTGGGTGCCTTGGGTGCTGGTGCAGCTACCTCTTCTTCCTCTTCCTCTTCCATGATGGAAGCCTTTCCTAGCACTCTGGCTACGGTCTTCTTGACCCTTTCCTTTCTTTTCTTTCCCTTAGCAGCAACTGGCTCTTTGGGTGCAGGCTTCTTAGTTGAAGCTCTTGCCTTTGACATGGGCTGCCTGCCTGCTGGCCTTTTGATTTTCAGCCCTGGCTTTGTGCCTTGAGCTGGCTCAACTCTCTTTGATGTGGCCTCTTCCTCTGCCACATAATCTTCATCTTCGGAATCAGAAGTTCTCTTCTTCCTCTGTCTGGTGGCAGCTTTTGGCAAGTTGCTAGGGGTGCTCCTGCTGCCCTCATCTGAAGAGCTGGAGGGACTAGTGCCCTCACTCATGTGCACCTGCTACTCTGACATGTTCTGGCTGTAACTTTGATCAGACATGCTGCAAACTCTGACTGCTGACCCTGTGAACAGTTTATAGATGAGGTAGAAAAGATGAGCATCACAAAATGCAGAGATTTTTTCAAAAGAATGATCCAAAAACTTAGTTTTAGTTTCCCACTGAAATCATCTCGGATCTACCGATTTTCAAACTCGGTGATACCAAAGCAGTTTTGGAACCTAAACTAGTGAACTCGGTAGGACTGAGTCACAGTTCGGTGGCACCGAGACTGCTAGGGTTTCACGGAGTTCCAAAATCGGTCACACCGATAAGTAATTCTCGGTCAGACTGAGTCTCACTTGTGCAATGGCATAAGCCAAATCGGTGGGACCGAGTTTTTCAACTCGGTGGGTCCGAGATGGTTTCGGCGGAAACCTAACCCTAAAATTTTCGAATCAAAGCTAATCTACGGGCGTATTGACTGGATAGGAGTGTTTCAATCGTGGAAAGAATCATGAAGAACACAATGTGCTAGGAATCGGACGGGGAATAGCACTGTGATCGAGTCCATACCCTAGTTCGGCGGAGACTCGCTACGGCGGCAACGGCGGGGCAGAATTCCCGTTGACAGCGATGGAGACCAACGACTGGTGGCGGCTGGCGGCGAGAAGACGATCCGGAGACCACGTTGGTAGAGCAGGCTATCGCGCGGGCGAAGGGGTTCGGAGAAATTTCCAAATTTTGCCCGTGACTATATATAGCCCGACCCTGTCGGTGTGACCGAGTGGAACAACTCGGTGGCACCGAGATTCATAACTGCAGGCAGTTACTGAAACTCGGTGTGACCGAAATGTTCAAATCGGTTGCACCGGGATTGAAACCTAGATCAACTTAATGATCTCGGTAGGACCGAAAGTGGGGTATCGGTCAGACCGAGAATCATAAAGAGGTTTTGGAAGTTTAAGTCTATGACGAATCGGGGACTCCGAGCGCTCCTCACACAGAGTGGTTCGAATCTGACTTGATCAAATTTTGTGATGCAGCATGAATAGAGTTTGAGACGAGAAAAGCATAGATAGCTAGAGGAGGTACTTAGGCATTCTTGTCCATCCACTTGGCAAAAGAAAATAAAACCAAACAATCAAAACAACAAGTGGATGTCCTCGAATGAGCAAAATATGCAACCAGCATGCTCACACAATAAGATGGCAAATGAAATATGTGGCAAGGCATGCACAACCAATTCTAGCGTCTATCAAGCAATTTGCGATGACAAGGTCATCTATATATGAGTATATTGACTTAGGAGTCAAGTGAGAGCACTTGATCATAGGTCATACTCATCGTTTAAGCTCAAGTGGGGTTACCACTTTTACATAAAGCATTGTTGTGTTCACATCTTTAGAGTTGCTTTAGCTCAGTCTTAGAGTAAAACTCCCCCTAGATGTGATATCCCCCCTAAGAGGGATGAACTAACCTTGGGTTTTGTCGATGATGACTTCATGTAGATGTTGAAGATGTGGATGCTCAATGTTGATGTAGATCACTTGGAGCTATCCATTTGAGTGAATTGCACTTTCAATACCTACATGGGTTAGTCCCACAAGGAACAAACAAGGATATCCATAGACATAGAGTGATGCACACAAAAGATGATGTCCATGAAAACTTTTAGGTTACCTTGTCCCTTGTCTTACCAACAAGAGGGTTTGTGACTCCTTGAACTAGTGCAAGATGTGGAAGTTGATTGCACTTGTTCTTGCCAAAATGATAAGAGTGAAGTATGTTGGTGGAGTCACCCTCAAGAACTCTCTAGTTCTTCTTCTTTTGGATCCACATCATCTTGATGGGAATCCTTGGAGTTGTAGTCGTACTTGATGAAGTGGAACTTGAAGTAGTCTTGGGAATCCACTTGACTAAGGTCTTAGGAGCTTCTTCAAATGCGTCAATTTCCTCTTCAAGCTTGTCCTTGCCTTTTTGCTTGTAGTCTTGTGGTGGAAGATCATCTTGAGCTTGTGTCCCCTTGAAAGAAGTATACTTCTCTTGTTGAGGAACAAACTTTGTCTTGGGGTATTGATCTTCTTCCCACTCAACTCCATTGGCATTGAACTTTCATTCAAAACCAACACCTTGATTCTTCCGGTGCATTCCTTGCTTGCGCACAATTTCCTCGAATTGCTTACTCCCGACAAGGCTTTTGTACACTCCTTTCTCTATAATTCCCTTCAATAAACTATTTTCTTGCTCAAGTGTAACTTGGCTAAGAGAATCATTAGTGGAATCAAGAGAACTACTAGAAGCAACAATATTGGATTTAGCATGATCATTGTTACTGCTAGAGGAAGAATCTTTCTTGTTCTTGTTACTAGACTTGACTTGGGGCATGTAAGTGGATAAGTGTAAACGCTTGGCAATGTAAGAAGAGCTTTTCTTGCGAAGATCATCATTGATTGCTTTTAAGAACTCGTGCTCTTGCTCAAGATTGAGCTTTTCAAAGCGTAATTTCTCATGAGCTCTTAAAAGTTCTCGATGATCTTCGAAGATAGTTTCATGAGCTAACTTAAGAGTGTTTAGTTCTTTAGTTAGAGCCTCAATCTTCTCCTTATCATTGTCATTCCTTTTATCTTGATTAGCATGTTTAATTCACGTTTCATCATAGTATTCATCACTAGAGTTGTCAACAAGCAAATCATCACCTAACAAGTCATCTTCATCACTACTGAAATCAACATACTCGGGGTGTGTTACCTTAGGACCTTTGGCCATGAAGCATCTTTCAATTCCTTCATTTGGTGAGTCAAATATGTCGTAGGAGTTGGTTGACACAAGTGCTAGACCGGCAACACCTTCATCTTGAGTATCTTCGGAGTCGGAGTGATAACTTCTCTCGGAGTGGCTGTCGGAGTCGGAGCCGGATACCCATTCACCAACATGAGCTTGATGTCTTCGTCTTGTGTAGCTCCTTGATGATTTTTCCTTCCTTTCCGAATCCTTGCTTCTCCGTGAGTATCTTCGTTCATAATGATCATCTCTACTCCTCCTCTCTCTTGGTGGTGATTCTTTGCTTCTTCTTTTTGGAGAATCTTCTCTTCTCTTGTAGGGAGCCGTACACTCATTGGAATAGTGTCCGGGTCTTCCACAACTGTAGCAGTTTCGCTCTCGACTAGAAGATCTTTTGTCATTGTAGGACCTTGACTTGAAGCTTCTATCTTTGCTTCTACTCTTGTAGAACTTGTTGAAGTTCTTCACCATTAAGCTCAATTCTTCATTGAAGTCTTGTTTCTCACTTGATGATGTAGGGGCTTCACATGAGGCTTTATAGGCACCACTTGATTTGTTGTGAAGTTCCTCTTTATCCTTAAGTGACATCTCATGAGCAACAATTCTTCCAATCACCTCCGTTGGCTTGAGATCTTTGTAATTGGGCATCATTTGAATCAATGTGCACACGGTATCATATTTTCCATCCAAGGCTCTTAGAATCTTCTTGATGATGAATCTGTCGGTCATCTCTTCACTTCCTAAGCCGGCAATCTCATTTGTGATGAGAGCAAGCCTAGAGTACATTTCAGCGACACCTTCACCATCCTTCATCTTGAACTTGTCAAGTTGGCTTTGAAGCACATCCAACTTGGATTCCTTGACGGAGTCGGTACCTTCGTGCATATCAATCAAAGTGTCCCAAATTTCCTTCGCATTCTCAAGACGGCTGATTTTGTTGAATTCTTCGGGGCACAATCCGTTGAAGAGAATATCACAAGCTTGAGCATTGTATTGCAACATCTTCAACTCATCTGCGGTAGCTTCACGGTTTGGTTCTCTCCCATCAAAGAAGTCACCTTGCAAACCAACACACACAATAGCCCAAACGGCGAGGTTATGTCCAAGAATATGCATTTTCATTTTATGCTTCCAACTAGCAAAATTAGTACCATCAAAGTAGGGACCTCTACGGTGGTAATTTCCCTCGCTAGACGCCATCCTCTCCTAGGTTGTGAAACCAAGGCTATGACCACCAATGGAGACCAATGGTGATTAGACTACTTGACCAAATAAAAGCTTAACCTTTTCCCAATTTTAGTTCTTGGCAGATTTTAGCTATTTTAGGACAAGTCAAGAAATCATCACATAATTCAAGTAAGCATGCAAAGAGTATATTGGCAGCGGAAAGTAAAGCATGCAACTTGCAAGAATGTAAAGGGAAGGGTTTGGAGAATTCAAACGCAATATGAGACACGGATGTTTTTCCCGCGGTTCGGATAGGTGGTGCTATCCTACATCCACGTTGATGGAGACTTCAACCCACAAAGGGTAACGGTTGCGAGAGTCCACACAGGGCTCCACCCACAAAGGGTAACGGTTGCGAGAGTCCACACAGGGCTCCACCCACGAAGGGTCCACGAAGAAGCAACCACCCACAAAGGGTCTACGAAGAAGCAACCTTGTCTATCCCACCATGGCCATCGCCCACACAGGACTTGCCTCACTAGCGGTAGATCTTCACGAAGTAGGCGATCTCCTTGCCCTTACAAACTCCTTGGTTCAACTCCACAATCTTGTCGGAGGCTCCCAAGTGACACCTAGCCAATCTAGGAGACACCACTCTCCAAGAAGTAACAAATGGTGTGTAGGTAATGAACTCCTTGCTCTTGTGCTTCAAATGATAGTCTCCCCAACACTCAACTCTCTCTCATAGGATTTGGATTTGGTGGAAAGAAGATTTGAGTGGAAAGCAACTTGGGATGGCTAGAGATCAAGATTCATATGGTAGGAATGGAATATCTTGGTCTCAACACATGAGTAGGTGGTTCTCTCTCAGAACATACGAGTTGGAATGGTGTATGTGTTCTGATGGCTCTCTCATCGAATGAAGAGGAGGTGGAGGGGTATATATAGCCTCCACACAAAATCCAACCATTACACACAGTTTTCCAATCTCGGTGGGACCGAATCAACAAACTCGGTCGGACCGAAAATGTAAACCTAGTGACTGTTAGAGATTTTCGGTGGGACTGACATGCAACTCGGTAGGACCGATATGGTTAGGGTTTGGGCATAACGTAATCTCGGTGAGACCGATTACACAAACTCGGTGAGACCGAATTTGGTAATTAGCTAACCAGAGAGTTGGTCAGGCAAACTCGGTGGGACCGATTTGCTCTTTCGGTGAGACCGAAAAGTTACAAAGGGGAAACACTGAATTTACATTGCAATCTGGGTGGGACCGATTCGCTCTTTCGGTGAGACCGAAAAGCTACGAAAGGGAAACAGAGAGTTTGCAATCCCATCTCGGTGAGACCGAGATCCCTATCGGTAGAACCGAATTGCTAGGGTTTGGCAGTGGCTAATGACAAGTGAAACTCGGTGGCGCCGGATAGGAAGAATCAGTAGGACCGAGTTTGGCTTAGGGTTTAGGTCATATGTGGATATGGGAAAGTAGTTGAGGGTTTTTGGAGCATATCACTAAGCACATGAAGCAAGAGGCTCATTAAGCAACACCTCATCCCTCCTTGATAGTATTGGATTTTCCTAAAGACTCAATGTGATCTTGGATCACTAAAATATAAAATGAAGAGTCTTGAGCTTTTGAGCTTGAGCCAATCCTTTTTCCTTAGCATTTTGAGGGTTCCACTTTCACATCCATGCCATGCCAATCATTGAGCTTTCCTGAAATAATCATCTTGGAATAGCATTAGCTCAATGAGCTATATGTTGTTATGAATTACCAAAACCACCTAGGGATAGTTGCACTTTCAGCTACCCTCCCCTGCCTTTCCCCGCACTCCAAATAAGGAAAGGGGGCATGGCTTGGGAGGGACCCCAAGTAAGATTCCTCCTACTTGGGTGCCTCCTTTGACTGCTCCTCCCTCCCTCGCACCTATATATATGTGGGGAGGGGGCGCCACACAAGATACAACATTGTCTTAGCCGTGTGCGGCACCCCCGTCGACCGTTTACCCCCTCGGTCATATTTTCGTAGTGCTTAGGTCAAGCCCTACGAAGATCACATCACCATCACCGTCCCAGCGTCATCGTGCTGCTGGAATTCATCTACTACTTCGCATGTATTGCTGGATCAAGAAGGCAAGGATGTCACCGAGCTGAATGTGTGTTGAACACGGAGGTGTCGTACGTTCGGTACTTGATCGGTTGGATCGCGAAGAAGTTCGACTACATCAACCGCGTTTTCTAATGCTTCTGCTTACAATCTACGAGGGTACGTAGACACACTCTCCCCCTCATTGCTATGCATCTCCAAGGATAGATCTTGCGTGTGCGTAGATTTTTTTTGTTTTTCCATGGAACGTTTCCCAACAGTGGCATCCGAGCCAGGTCTATGCATAGATGATATGCACGAGTATAACACAAAGAGTTGTGGGCGGTGATAGTCATACTTCTTACCACCAACCTCTTATTTCGATTTGGCGGTATTGCGGGATGAAGCGGCCCGGACCAACCTTACATATCCTCGCACATGAGACCAGTTCCACCGACGAACATGCAACTGGTTTTGCATAAAGGTGGCTGGCGGGTGTTTTTTTCTCCTACTTTAGTTGAATCGAATTTGACTATGGCTGGTCCTTGAAGAAGGTTAAAACGGCAAACTTGATGAAACACCGTTGTGGTTTTATGTGTAGATAAGCCACGTAAAACTTGCAGCAACAAAGTAGAGGACGTCTATCTTATTTTTGCAAGGCATGTTGTGGTGTGATATGGTCAAGATATGATGTGATATATGTTGATGTGTGAGGTGATCCTGTTTTGTAATATCAACAACCGGCAGGAGCCTTAGGGCTGTCTCTTTATTGTATGAAGTGCAAGCGCCACGTAATTGCTTTACTTTATCACTATGCATTAGCAATAGTTGAAGAAGCAATAGTTGGTGTGACGACCTCGACGCAATGATGCTACGATGGAGATCAAGGTGTCAAGCCAGTGACAATGGAGATCATGACGTTGCTTTGGAGATGGAGGTCAAAAGCCCAAGATGATGATGGCCATATCATGTCACATATTTTGATTGCATGTGATTTTCATCTTTTATGCATCTTATTTTTCTTATAATGATGGTAGCATTATAAGATAATCCCTTCACTTAATTTCAAGATAAAAGTGTTCTCCCCGAGTATGCACCGTTGCTACAGTTTGTCATTTCGAGACACCACGTGATGATCGGGTGTGATAGACTCTACATTCAAATACAATGGGTGTCAGACAGTTTTACACATGCAGAATACTTGGGTTAAACTTGACGAGCCTAGCATGTACAGACATGGTCTCGGAACACTTGAGACCGAAAGGTCGAACGTGAGTCATATAGTAGATATGATCAACATAGAGATGTTCACCATTGATGACTACCCCATCTCACGTGATGATCGGACATGGGTTAGTTGATTTGGACCATGTATCACATAGATGACTTGAGGGATGTCTATTTAAGTGGGAGTTATTTAGTAATTTGATTAATTGAACTTAATTTATTATGAACCTAGTCTTGATAGTTTTGCATATCTATGTTGTAGATCAATAGCTCGCGATATAGCTCCTATATTGTTTTGATATGTTCCTAGAGAAAACTAAGTTGAAAGATGATAGAAGCAATGATGCGGACTGGGTCCATGATCTGAGGATTATCCTCATTGCTACACAGAAGAATTATGTCCTTGATGCACCGCTAGGTGACAAACCTGTTGCAGGAGTAGATGCAGACGTTATGAACCTCTTGCAAGCTCGATATGGTGACTACTTGATAGTTTAGTGAGCCATGCTTTACGGCTTAGAATCGGGACTTCAAGAACGTTTTGAATGCCACGGATCATATGAGATGTTCCAAGAGCTGAAAATTGGTATTTCAGATTCATGCTCGTGTCAAGAGCTATGAGACCTCTGGCAAGTACTTTGCCTACAAGATGGAGGAGAATAGCTGAGCTAGTGAGATGTACTCAGAATGTCTGGGTACTACAATCGCTTGAATCAAGTGGGAGTTAATCTTCTAGATAATATAGTGATTGACAGAGTTCTCTAGTCACTATCACCAAGCTACTAGAACTTCGTGGTGAACTATAATATGCAAGGGATGACAAAAATGATTCCCAAGCTCTTTGCGATGTTGAAATCGGTGAAAGTAGAAATCAAGAAAGAGCATCAAGTGTTGATGGTTAACAAGACCACTAGTTTCAAGAAAAAGGGCGAGGGAAAGAAAGGGAACTTCAAGAATAATGGCAAGCAAATTTCCACTCCCATGAAGAAGCCCTAAGCTGGACCCAAGCTTGAAACTGAGTGCTTTTACTGCGAAGAAAATGGTCAATGGAAGTGGGACTGCCCCAAATACTTGGCGGATAAGAAGGATGGCAAAGCGAATAAAGGAATATTTGATATACATGTTATTGATGTGTATTTTACTAGTGTTCGTAGTAACCCCTAGGTATTTGATACCTATTCAGTTGCTAAGATTAGTAACTCGAAACAGGAGTTTCAGAGACTAGTTAAAAGCGAGGTGACGATGTGTGTTGGAAATGATTCCAAGGTTGATATGATCACCATCGCACACTCCCTCTACCTTCGGGATTAGTGTTGAACCTAAATAAATGTTATTTGGTGTTTGCATTGAGCATGAATATGATTAGATCATGTTTATTGCAATACGTTTATTCATTTAAGTTAGAGAATATTATTGTTATGTTTACATGAATAAAACTTTCTATGGTCATACACCCAATGTGAATTGTTTATTGAATCTCGATCGTAGTGATACACATATTCATAATATTGATGCCAAAAGATGCAAAGTAGATAATGATAGTGCAACATACTTGTGGCACTGCCGTTTAGGTCATATTGTTGTAAAGCGCATGAAGAAACTCCATGCAGATGGACTTTTGGAATCACTTGATTATGAATCATTTGATGCTCGCGAACCATGCCTCACGGGCAAGATGACTAAGACTCCGTTCTCCGGGTCAATGGAGCGAGCTAATGAGTGTTGAAGAACGCGGCGGGTATTGTTATTTTCTAACCTTCACAGATGATTTGAGCAAATATGGGTATATCTACTTGATGAACACAAGTATGAAACATTTGAAAAATTCAAAGAATTTCGGAGTGAAGTGGAGAATCATCGTAACAAGAAAATAAAGTTTCTAGGATCTGATCACGGAGGCGAATATTTGAGTGATCAGTTTGGCCTTCGTTTAAAACAATGTGGAATTGTTTCACAACTCACGCCACCTGGAACACCACACCGAAATTGTGTATCCGAACGTCGTAACCGTACTTTATTGGATATGGTGCGCTCTATGATGTCTCTTACCGATTTACCACTGTCGTTTTGCGGTTATGCATTAGAGACAACTGCATTCATGTTAAATAGGGCACCATCTGAATCCGTTGAGACGACACCATATGAACTGTGGTTTGGCAAGAAACCTAAGCTGTCGTTTCTTGAAGTTTGGGGTTGCGACACTTATGTCAAAGGACATCAGCCTGATAAGCTTGAACCCAAATTGGAGAAGTGCGTCTTCATAGGATACCCTAAGGAAACAATTGGGTACACCTTCTACCACAGATTCAAATGCAAGATCTTTGTTGGCAAGAATGGAAACTTTCTAGAGAAGGAGTTTCTCTCGAAAGAAGTGAGTGTGACTAAAGAAGAACTTGATAAGGTAATTGTACTTCTCTCGAGTTGGAAAGTAGCTCATCACAGAAAACCATTCCCGTGATGCCTACACCAACTAGAGAGGATGCTAATGATGATGATCATGAAACTTCAGATCAAGTTACTACCGAACCTCGTAGGTCAACCAGAGCACATTCCACACCAGAGTGGTACGATAATCCTGTTCTGGAAGTTATGTTACTAGACCATGATGAACCTCCAAACTATGAAGAAGCTATGATCAACCCAGATTCCGATAAATGGCTTGAGGCCATGAAATCTAAGATAGGATCCATGTATGAAAACAAAGTGTGGACTTTGGTGGACTTGCCCGATGATCGGCAAGCCATTGAGAATAAATGGATCTTCAACAAAAAGACAGACGCTTATGGTAATGTCACCATCAACAAAGGTCGACTTGTCGCGAAAGGTTTTCGACAAGTTCAAGGGTTGACTACAATGAGACTTTCTCACCCGTAGCGATGCTTAACTCCGTCTGAATCATGTTAGTAATTGCCGCATTTTATGATTATGAAATCTAGCAAATAGACGTTAAAACTGCATTCCTTCATGGATTTCTTAAAAGAAGAGTTGTATATGATGCAACCAGAAGGTTTTGTCGATCCTAAAGATGCTAACAAAGTGTGCAAGCTCTAGCAATCCATCTATGGACTGGTGCAAGCATCTCGGAGTTGAAATATACGCTTTGATGAGGTGATCAAAGCATATGGTTTTATACAGACTTATGAAACACTCAAAAAAGCCTTAATTTCTGCACCTATTGTTCAACCACCTGATTGGAACTTGCCTTTTGAAATTATGTGTGATGCTAGTGATTATGTTGTTGGTGTTGTTCTAGGACAAAAAGTTGATAAGAAACTAAATGTTATTCATTATGCTAGTAAAACTCTAGACAGTGCTCAACAAAATGATGCTACTACAGAAAAAAGAATTCCTAGCAGTAGTGTTTGCTTGTGATTAATTTAGATCTTACATTGTTGATTCAAAAGTAATTGTTCATACCGATCATGCTGCTATAAAATAACTTATGGAAAAGAAATATGCTAAACCTAGACTTATTCGTTGGGTTCTCTTGCTACAAGAATTTGATTTACATATCACTTGTAGAAAAGGAGTTGAGAACCCTGTAGCTGATAACTTGTCTAGGCTTGAAAATGTGCTTGATGATGCACTACCTATTGATGATAGTTTTCCTGATGAGCAGTTAGCTGCAATAAATGTTTCTCATAACACTCCTTGGTATGCTGACTATGCTAATTACATTGTTGCTAAATATTTACCACTAGTTTTACATACCAACAAAATAAAAAAAATCTTCTATGAGTTGACATTACTTTTGAGATGACCCACACCTTTATGAAGAAGGAGGAGATGGTATTATTAGAAGTTGTGTACCTGAGCATGAACAGGGACAAATCCTACGGAAATGTCACTCTGAAGCTTATGGAGGGCATCATGCTGGAGACAGAACAGCTCACAAGGTATTGCAATCTGGATTTTGTTGGCCTACTCTTTTCAAGGATGCCTGTAAGTTCGTCTTATCTTGCGATGAATGTCAAATATTAGGTAATATCGGTAAGCGTCAAGAAATTCCTATCAATTATTCACTTGATGTTGAACTATTTGATGTTTGGGGATTTGATTACATGGGACATTTTCCTTCCTCTAATGGGTATACACATATTTTGGTTGATGTTGATTATGGTACTAAGTGGGTAGAAGCTATTCCAACCAGTAGTGCTGATCACAACACCTCTATGAAAATGCTTAAGGAAGTTATTTTCCCAAAGTTTGGAGTCTCTAGATATTTAATGACCGATGGTGGTTCACACTTTATTCATGGTGCTTTCCGTAAAATGCTGATACGTCTCCAACGTATCTATAATTTTTGATTGTTACATGCTGTTACATTATCAATCTTGGATGTTTTATAATCATTTTATAGTCATTTTATATCATTTTTTGGTACTGACCTATTGACATAGTGCCAAGTGCCAGTTCCTATTTTTCTGTGTTTTTTACATCGCACAAAATCAATATCAGACGGAGTCCAAATGCCACGAAACTTTACGGAAAATTTTATGGACCAGAAGGAACATGTTAGGCCCTGGTTGCACCTGGGGGGAGTCCCGAGGATGGGTGTCGGTGTCAAAACCGGCGGATCTCAGGTAGGGGGTCCCGAACTGTGCGTCTAGGCCGGATGGTAACAGAAGGCAAGGGACACGAAGTTTTACCCAGGTTCGGGCCCTCTCGATGGAGGTAAAACCCTACGTCCTGCTTGATTAATATTGATGATATGGGTAGTACACGACTAGATCTACCACGAGATCAGAGAGGCTAAACCCTAGAAGCTAGCCTATGGTATGATTGTTGTTCTGTATCTTGTCCTACGGACTAAAACCCTCCGGTTTATATAGACACCGGAGAGGGTTAGGTTTACACAAAGTCGGTTACAATGGTAGGAGATCTGCATATCCGTATCGCCAAGCTTGCCTTCCACGCCAAGGAAAGTCCCTTCCGGACACGGGAAGAAGTCTTCAATCTTGTATCTTCATAGTCCAGGAGTCCGGCTGAAGGTATAGTTCGGCCATCCGGACACCCCCTAATCCAGGACTCCCTCAGTAGCCCCTGAACCAGGCTTCAATGACGACGAGTCCGGCACGCAGATTGTCTTCGGCATTGCAAGGCGGGTTCCTCCTCCAAGTACTTCATAGAGGATTTTGAACACAAAGGTAGTGTCCGGCTCTGCAAAATAAGTTTCCACATATTTCCATAGAGAGAATAATATTTACACAAATCTAATCTGCTGATGTATTCCGTAGTGTGACAGACCACGGCCAAGCCTTTATCCGAGTCGTTTTATTATCCCACCTCAACACGTCATGCGAGGCGGTTTTCTTGGCACGTCTTGTTAAAGCAGAGATCGTGTCCCCTTATTCCGGGATTCTCATCAATACGGGCGTGGGTAACCCAACCGCGCCATTGATTACGGCGCTTGGAGATAAGCGAGTTTTACCAGGCTGGTGGGGACACGTAGTTCCGTCCACCCATATAAGGGGATAAGGATCCACCTTTTCACCTACGCCTTCTTCCTCCTTTGCCTATCCATTCTCGCGCACTCGAGCTCCAGCGCCCAAGTCCGCACTCCCCACCTCAACCTTCTCCAGCCATGTCCGGAGCAGGAGGAAAGTGGATGGTCTCCTCTGTCATGGAGGGACACATCAAAAAACTGAGGAAGGCCGGATACTTGTCTAACGACATCGCGAACCAGCTTCCTGAAAAGGGGCAGCTCCTCCCCACCCCAAGACCCCATGAGAGGGTAGTGTTCCTTCCCCACTTCCTCCGCGGACTGGGCTTTCCGATCCACCCATTCGTCCGGGGACTCATGTTCTACTATGGCCTGGATTTCCATGATCTGGCCCCGAACTTCATCCTCAACATCTCAGCGTTTATCATCGTGTGCGAGGCTTTCCTCTGCATCCGCCCCCATTTCGGCCTATGGCTCAAGACTTTCAATGTCAAGCCGAAGGTGGTGCGCGGCAACCAGGCGGAGTGCGGAGGCGCCATGGTGGGCACGATGCCCAACGTCTTATGGCTCGAGGGATCATTTGTGGAGACCCTGAAGGGCTGGCAATCGGGGTGGTTTTACATCACCGAGCCGTGCGACCCTGCGTGGGTCGCAGCCCTCGAGTTCCGGTCCAGACCCCCAACGCGGCTCACGTCCTGGAAAGAGATGGGCCTGTCATGGGGCAACAAAGGAGAGGTGACTGGACTGCAAACATGCATCCAAACCCTGGTGGACAAGCAGCTCAAGCTCGTCAACGTAGTCCAGGTTATGCTCATCCGCCTGATCCTCCCGTCTCAACAACGGGCCTTTAATCTGTGGGAGTTCAACCCGATGCAGCACCGAACTCTGAGCAGGCTCTTCGACACTACGTACGAAGATTCCTGGAGGGTGCTTTTCAAGGGCGCCGAGGCTCCCGCATCCGCCACCGAGGATCGCGGATTCAGCGCGCAGTGTCACACTAGCGCGGTAAGTTGTTTGTACCTTTTTACAGGGTATTAGTTTTCCATAGTTTAACTCAATGTGGGATCTAAGCTCCCTTACCTTTGACAGAGTTGGAAGGCGAAGTCCGGACAGATCGACTGTCCGGCTCCCTTGCCCGAAGATCTAGCTGATGCCCGCTTGGTGAAGCTGCTGGTTCCGGCACCCTATGTTGTGCCGGAGAAGAAGGCCATGAAGAAGGCCACGGGGACTCGAAAGAGTGCCCGACGCCAGGAGGTGTCGGCTTCATCACCCGACGGCTCCGAGGCGCATTCCTCCCATGAAGACGAGGAGGAAGAAGAAGAGACCTCTCCCCCTCCAGCAGGAGGAGAGAAAAAAAGGAAGGACGCCCTCTCTGGGGAGGCTGGAGGGTCCAAGAAGGGGAGAACCCTTCCCCCGGACTACTCCACCGACGCTGACGACGGCGGAGAAGAGTGGCCGCTCAGGGCCAAGCCCCTGGCGAAATCGTAAGTATCCGAATACCAGAGTAATTCATAGTATTCCTTTATTGCACAACTTTCCCTTATGTCGAATATGATTGTGCAGCCCACCCAAAGACAGGCTCGACGCCTCGTCGAGCGGTTCCCTGGACTCGTCGGATGTGAATTCACTTCCGACGGCTTCCTCCCCCCGCCCTACGGACGACGCCGAAGTGTTGTCTCAACAGGTTCCAAGCCAGGAGGAGGTGGTCCTGAAGGCGCCGCAAGGCGACCTCCCGGACTCCAGGAGTAAAGGGGATAAAACCCCCCAGGGCTCCAAGTCCGGCTCTAGGCCGGACACCGCTCCGGAACTTTCAAAGGTTCCAGAGTCCGGCGAGGGACCTCTTTCCAAGAGGAGCAAGCCCACCGTGCTGGTGACCCCCGTCCAACCAGAGGCGCCGGACAATCTGTTAGAGGCGCTCCAAGGCGCCTCCATCGACGAGGAGCACCGCACCATTATGAGTGCGGTGGTCCAGAAGGTTCCGTCCGCCAAGAGCGGACTGACTAAAGCTTGTACTAGCCTTTTAACAGGCTTTGAGGTAAGTAAAGAATGTGTAAATAATATTACCGCATAGACAGTAGCCCCTGATGCTCTGTTTGGCATTCGGGAAGAAAAGCCGAATAGAGGATCAAATAGAATACATAGGAGTCTAACAAAAAGGAGTCAATATGCGTATGTAGGCTTCTCTGCTTGCGTCCGCCGCACTGACTGCGGAAGTGGACACGCTAAAGCAGAACCTCGAGCGGTCTGAGCAAGAGCTCGAGCGTGCCAAGAAGCAGCTCGAGGATAATGAAGGTAAGAAATACCTTGTTTAAACATATATAAAAAGGTGCAATTGCAAAAAATGACAGGATTATCGTCGCTATTGTAGGGGCCACGTCTGAGGTGGTGACCCTTAAGCAAGCGCTGCTCGAGGCCGAGAAGAGGGCGGCCACGGAGCGCACCGAGCGGGAGAAGTATGAGGCCCAGGTTGGCAAGGTGCGGCAAGAGCTCCAGGTTCTCATGAAAAAACATGAGAGTTTGGAGCTTGACTCAAAGACGCGAGCGTCCGAGCTCGCGGTGGCTATTGAAAATGCCAAGGCCGAATCCCAGAAGACCCTCTAGGAGTTGGATGAGGTGAAGAAGATAGCGGCGGGTAAGGCATTCTTTTTGCAAAGCAAACACATAAACATGAGTTACTTGTTACTTACCCGAATCCGGAGCTCTCCAGGAGCGTTCACTGATCTTCCCCGGAGCGTGTCCGATGCCGTCGCATTCTATCAAGCCGAGGAGGGCAGCTCGATAGAGAAGGTGTTCTGGTCTCAGCATGCTGAGGCCGGACACCCCGTGCCCCTGAGCGACCAGATGAAGCAACTGGTCGAGCTCCACAAGGTGGCCGAACTGGCCATGAAGGGCCTCATAGTTCGGCTGTGGCCTCGAGAGGCTCTGCCTGGGAGCTATTTCGGGCTGGTGCGGCGGCTGGTGGAGGCCTGTCCAAGGCTCGAAGTCATCAAGCGCTCCGTCTGCATTGAAGGTGCCCGTAGGGCCCTTGCCCGTGCTAAGGTGCACTGGGGCAAGCTGGATGCTGAGGAGCTTCTTAAGGACGGGCCACCGTCGGGGAAAGAGCATCGCAAGCCCGAGAATTATTATAAAGATGTTCTGAAGGGTGCTTGCCTTGTGGCGGATGAATGTTCCAGGGATGTAATTTTTGAGTAAAACTCGCTCGTTTTGTCCTGTGCGTTGAAAACTTGTTCATATGCGCTAAGCAATGCTGTTGGAATTTAAAATATTACCTTCTGTGCGGCTGTTTATCAATTCTGGGAGATGGCGAGTCGTCGTCTTCTGCCCCCGTGCCGCTAGTGCTGGGGTGCTCAGGGATAAACCTGAGAGCTCTTTTTCCCATGTTTGGGTCCTTCGAGGGAGGCGCTCAGCCCAACGAACAAGGCAATCGGACTATAATGCGTGAACACTCTCACTTAGCCATAGAATTCTATAATTTTAAATTTCAGCGAAGCCCCTGGTATTCGGAAGACCGAGTTCGGGGCGCTATCCACGCCTTGGCCGGACAGAGCCGACTCCTCACTCTAAGCGGCATAAGTCTTTAAGGACTCGAAAAAACCTCTCGAACAGCGACCAGCTCTCGCTTCATCATGACAGTCAGTTTTAGCTTTCTCCACCGAGGTGCTCGACCCAGCTCAACTGGGGCACAATCGCAGCGGTACTCGTAGTGCTACCTTAGCCGATATAGCGGAACGTAAGGCACCAAAACATAGGAGCCGGGCAAACCCAACTATTAACCCAAGACATGATTCGGAGCCGATGCATATAATGCTATAAGTTCGGGGTGCCGCACTTGTTAAAGTGTTCGGACTTCTCACACCATGTTGAGGGGTACTAAAGCCCCTGGCGTATCTTGTCCGTACCGAAGTGCACGGGTGCAACATGTCGTTAAGGAACATATATTTGTAAAAAAAAGAGTAATGCAAAAATAGACAGAAGCTATGCATTGTTTATTAAAAAGGGCTGCGATCAAAGCAGAATGATACAAATAATGTGATAAGCAAAAGGTTGGACTATTTTAACATGTCCGTTCCAGGGGCAGGCTGCGGAATGGTATGCAAAACAGGTATACTGCTCGTGATAGAGACCACCTGGGAGTTCCGTAATGCGGCATGGCTTGTCTGCTTCCCTGGTTCTTGCATCGTTTGTGCGGCAATTGAACTGCCGAACAGGACTTTCGAAGAGTGGAGTCCTGAAAGTAAGAGAAAATTAAAAAATCAGCAGCCCCTGGTGCGGTTTAAGCCGTGTTTTGGGCGTGCCGTGATGGTGACCCTCCCCCTGTACCCATGGTATTTCTATAGTGTAGTTATGTACGCGAAGTACTGGTGCCACATTTTTGCGAGGGCCGGGGTTGGGGCCGCATTGCTACGCCTGCTCGGAACGTGCCAGGCGGTCTTGTTGTAGGTTACTCCGGGCGCGCTTGAAGGTGTCTAGACGTTTAATGGCCGGACTGGAGAACTGCCTGGAGAGGCTGCTTTGTACTTCTGCTGCAAGGGCCGCCCTGTGCTCCTCCGTTCAGAGGGAGCGTTCGGTGTTTCGATTGACCGTAAGTACTCCTCGAGGGCCTGGCATCTTGAGCTTAAGGTATGCGTAGTGTGGTACCGCATTGAACTTGGCGAATGTAGTTCGTCCGAGCAGTGCGTGATAGCCACTGCGGAATGGGACTATGTCGAAGATTAACTCCTCGCTTCGGAAATTATCCGGAGATCCGAAGACCACTTCAAGTGTGACTGAGCCTGTACAGTTGGCCTCTACACCTGGTATTATGCCTTTAAAGGTCGTTTTGGTGGGCCTAATCCTTGAGGGATCTATGCCCATTTTCTGCACTGTATCCTGGTAAAGCAGGTTCAGGCTATTGCCGCCGTCCATAAGGACTCTAGTGAGATGAAATCCGTCAATAATTGGGTCTAGAACCAATGCGGCGAATCCGCCATGATGGGTGCTAGTGGGATGGTCCCTTCAATCAAAGGTGATCGGGCAGGAGGACCATGGGTTGAACTTTGGGGCGACTGGCTCTATCGCGTATACGTCCCTTAGCGCGCGCTTCCGCTCCCTCTTGGGGATGTGGGTTGCGTATATCATGTTCACCATCCGCACTTGTGGGGGAAAACCCTTCTGTCCACTGTTGTTTGGCGGCCGGGGCTCTTCGTCGTCATCGCTATGCAGCCCCTTGTCTGTATTTTCGGCATTTAACTTGCCTACCTGCTTGAACACCCAACAATCCCTGTTGGTGTGATTGGCCGGCTTTTCGGGGGTGCCATGTATCTGGCTCAAGCGGTTGAGTATGCGGTCCAAACTGGACGGGCCCCTAGGATTTCTTTTGAGTGGCTTTTTCCGCTGACCGGATTTATAGCCTCTGAATCCGGCATTAACTTCCGTATCCTCAGCGTTGTCGCCGTTAATGCGGCGCTTCTGCTTGTTGCGACGCGACCTGCCACTACTGTCCCTAGTATCCGAATTGCCAGGGTTCTTGCTCATGTTGTTGCTACGAGCAAGCCAGCTATCTTCTCCCGCGCAAAAGTGGGTCATGAGTGTCGTGAGTGCTGCCATAGATTTCGGCTTTTCCTGTCCAAGGTGCCGGGCAAGCCACTCATCACGGATATTGTGCTTGAAGGCTGCTAGGGCCTCAGCGTCCGGACAGTCGACTATTTGATTTTTCTTTGTTAGGAACCGTGTCCAGAATTGCCTGGCCAATTCCTCTGGCTGCTGAATTACGTGACTTAGGTCATCGGCATCTGGGGGTCGCACATAAGTGCCCTGGAAATTGTCGAGGAATGCGGCTTCCAGGTCCTCCCAACAACTGATTGATCCTGTTGGCAAGCTGTTAAGCCAATGCCGAGCTTGAAGGAAATATGCCCTAGAGGCAATAATAATTTTATTATTTTATTTCCTTATATCATGATAAATGTTTATTATTCATGCTAGAATTGTATTATCCGGAAACATAATACTTGTGTGAATACATAGACAAACTAAAGGTCACTAGTATGCCTCTACTTGACTAGCTCGTTAATCAAAGATGGTTATGTTTCCTAACCATAGACATGTGTTGTCATTTGATTAACGGGATCACATTATTAGGAGAATGATGTGATTGACATGATCCATTCCATTAGCTTAGCACCCGATCGTTTAGTATGTTGCTATTGCTTTCTTCATAACTTATACATGTTGCTATGACTATGAGATTATGCAACTCCTGTTTGCCGGAGGAACACTTTGTGTGCTACCAAACGCCACAACGTAACTGGGTGATTATAAAGGAGCTCTACAGGTGTCTCCAAAGGTAAATGTTGGGTTGGCGTATTTCGAGATTAGGATTTGTCACTCCGATTGTCGGAGAGGTATCTCTGGGCCCTCTCGGTAATGCACATCACATAAGCCTTGCAAGCATTGCAACTAATGAGTTAGTTGCGAGATGATGTATTATGAAACGAGTAAAGAGACTTGCCGGTAACGAGATTGAACTAGGTATTGAGATACCAACGATCGAATCTCGGGCAAGTAACATACCGATGACAAAGGGAACAACGTATGTTGTTATGCGGTCTGACCGATAAAGATCTTCGTAGAATATGTGGGAGCCAATATGAGCATCCAGGTTCCGCTATTGGTTATTGACCAGAGACATGTCTCGGTCATGTCTACATTGTTCTCGAACCCGTAGGGTCCGCACGCTTAAGGTTTCGATGACAGTTATATTATGAGTTTATGAGTTTTGATGTACCGAAGTTAGTTCAGAGTCTCGGATGTGATCACGGACATGACGAGGAGTCTCGAAATGGTTACCGGAAGTGTTCCGGATGATTTCGGAGAAAATTGAAGTGCTGGAGGGTTACCGGAACCCCCCGGGAGAAGTAATGGGCCTTATGGGCCCTAGTGGAGAGAGAGAGGGGCGGCCAGGGTGGGCCGCGCGCCCCCTCCCCCTCTGGTACGAATTGGACTAGGAGAGGGGGGCGGCGCCCCCCTTTCCTTCTCCCTCTCCCCCTTCCTTTCCCCCTCCTAGTAGGAGTAGGAAAGAGGGGAGTCCTACTCCTACTAGGAGGAGGACTCCTCCTCCTTGGCACGCCCTAGGGCCGGCCGGCCTCCTCCCCTTCCTCCTTTATATACGGGGGCAGGGGCACCCCTAGACACACAAGTTGATCCACGTGATCGTTTTCTTAGCCGTGTGTGGTGCCCCCTTCCACCATACTCCTTGATAATATTGTAGCGGTGCTTAGGCGAAGCCCTGCGACGGTAGAACATCAAGATCATCACCACGCCGTCGTGCTGACGGAACTCTTCCCCGACACTTTGCTGGATCGGAGTCCGGGGGTCGTCATCGAGCTGGACGTGTGCTAAAACTCGGAGGTGCCATAGTTTCGGTGCTTGGTCGGTCGGGCCGTGAAGACGTACGACTACATCAACTGCGTTGTCATAACTCTTCCGCTGTCGGTCTACGAGGGTACGTAGATCATACTCTCCCCTCTCGTTGCTATGCATCACCATGATCTTGCGTGTGCGTAGGAATATTTTTTAAATTACTACGTTCCCCATCAGTGGCATCCGAGCCTAGGTTTTATGTGTTGATGTTATATGCACGAGTAGAACACAAGTGAGTTGTGGGCGATATAAGTCATACTGCTTACCAGCATGTCATACTTTGGTTCGGCGGTATTGTTGGATGAAGCGGCCTGGACCGACATTACGCGTACGCTTACGCGAGACTGGTTCTACCGACGTGCTTTGCACACAGGTGGCTGGCAGGTGTCAGTTTCTCCAACTTTAGTTGAACCGAGTGTGGCTACGCCCGGTCCTTGCGAAGGTTAAAACGGCACCAACTTGACAAACTATCGTTGTGGTTTTGATGCGTAGGTAAGATTGGTTCTTGCTTAAGCCCATAGAAGCCACGTAAAACTTGCAACAACAAAGTAGAAGATGTCTAACTTGTTTTTGCAGGGCATGTTGTGATGTGATATGGTCAAGACATGATGCTAAATTTTATTGTATGAGATGATCATGTTTTGTAACCGAGTTATCGGCAACTGGCAGGAGCCATATGGTTGTCGCTTTATTGTATGCAATGCAATTGCACTGTAATGCTTTACTTTATCACTAAGCGGTAGCGATAGTCGTGGAAGCATAAGATTGGCGAGACGACAACGACGCTATGATGATGATCAAGGTGTCGCGCCGGTGACAATGGTGATCATGACGGTGCTTCGAAGATGGAGATCACAAGCACAAGATGATGATGGCCATATCATATCACTTATATTGATTGCATGTGATGTTTATCTTTTATGCATCTTATCTTGCTTTGTTTGACGGTAGCATTTTAAGATTATCTCTCACTAATTATCAAGAAGTGTTCTCCCTGAGTATGCACCGTTGCGAAAGTTCTTCGTGCTGAGACACCACGTGATGATCGGGTGTGATAGGCTCTACGTTCAAATACAACGGGTGCAAAATAGTTGCACACGCAGAATACTCAGGTTATACTTGATGAGCCAAGCATATACAGATATGGCCTCGGAACACGGAGACCGAAAGGTCGAGCGTGAATCATATAGTAGATATGATCAACATAGTGATGTTCACCAATGAAACTACTCCATCTCACGTGATGATCGGACATGGTTTAATTGATTTAGATCACGTAATCACTTAGAGGATTAGAGGGATGTCTATCTAAGTGGGAGTTCTTTAGTAATATGATTAATTGAACTTAAATTTATCATGAACTTAGTACCTGATAGTATCTTGCTTGTTTATGTTTGATTGTAGATAGATGGCCCGTGCTGTTGTTCCGTTGAATTTTAATGCGTTCCTTGAGAAAGAAAAGTTGAAAGATGATGGTAGCAATTACACGGACTGGGTCCGTAACTTGAGGATTATCCTCATTGCTGCACAGAAGAATTATGTCTTGGAAGCACTGCTGGGTGCCAGGCCTGCTGCTGGAGCAACACCAGATGTTATGAACGTCTGGCAGAGCAAAGCTGATGACTACTCGATAGTTCAGTGTGCCATGCTTTACGGCTTAGAATCGGGACTTCAACAATGTTTTGAACGTCATGGAGCATATGAGATGTTCCAGGAGTTGAAGTTAATATTTCAAGCAAATGCCCGGATTGAGAGATATGAAGTCACCAATAAGTTCTATAGCTGCAAGATGGAGGAGAACAGTTCTGTCAGTGAGCATATACTCAAAATGTCTGGGTATAATAATCACTTGATTCAATTGGGAGTTAATCTTCCAGATGATTGCGTCATTGACAGAATTCTCCAATCACTGCCACCTAGCTACAAGAGCTTCGCGATGAACTATAATATGCAAGGGATGAATAAGACTATTCCCGAGCTCTTCGCAATGCTGAAAGCTGCAGAGGTACAAATCAAGAAGGAGCATCAAGTGTTGATGGTCAACAAGACCACTAGTTTCAAGAAAAAGGGCAAAGGGAAGAAGAAGGGGAACTTCAAAAAGAACAGCAAGCAAGTTGTTGCTCAAGAGAAGAAACCCAAATCTGGACCTAAGCCTGAAACTGAGTGCTTCTACTGCAAGCAGACTGGTCACTGGAAGCGGAACTGCCCCAAGTATTTGGTGGATAAGAAGGATGGCAAGGTGAACAAAGGTATATGTGATATACATGTTATTGATGTGTACCTTACTAATGCTCGCAGTAGCACCTGGGTATTTGATACTGGTTCTGTTGCTAACATTTGCAACTCGAAACAGGGACTACGGATTAAGCGAAGATTGGCTAAGGACGAGGTGACGATGTGCGTGGGAAATGGTTCCAAAGTCGATGTGATCGCGGTCGGCACGCTACCTCTACATCTACCTTCGGGAATAGTATTAGACCTAAATAATTGTTATTTGGTGCCAGCGTTGAGCATGAACATTATATCTGGATCTTGTTTGATGCGAGACGGTTATTCATTTAAATCAGAGAATAATGGTTGTTCTATTTATATGAGTAATATCTTTTATGGTCATGCACCCATGAAGAATGGTCTATTCTTATTAAATCTCGATAGTAGTGACACACATATTCATAATGTTGAAGCCAAAAGATGCAGAGTTGATAATGATAGTGCAACTTATTTGTGGCACTGCCATTTAGGTCATATCGGTATAAAGCGCATGAAGAAACTCCATACTGATGGACTTTTGGAACCACTTGATTATGAATCACTTGGTACTTGCGAACCGTGCCTTATGGGTAAGATGACAAAAACACCATTCTCTGGTACTATGGAGAGAGCAACAGATTTGTTGGAAATCATACATACAAATGTATGTGGTCCGATGAATGTTGAGGCTCGTGGTGGATATCGTTATTTTCTCACTTTCACAGATGACTTAAGCAGATATGGGTATATCTACTTAATGAAACATAAGTTTGAAACATTTGAAAAGTTCAAAGAATTTCAGAGTGAAGTTGAAAATCATCGTAACAAGAAAATAAAATTCCTACGATCTGATCGTGGAGGAGAATATTTGAGTTACGAGTTTGGTGTACATTTGAAACAATGAGGAATAGTTTCGCAACTCACGCCACCCGGAACACCACAGCGTAATGGTGTGTCCGAATGTCGTAATCGTACTTTACTTGATATGGTGCGATCTATGATGCCTCTTACTGATTTACCGCTATCGTTTTGGGGTTATGCTGTAGAGACAACCGCATTCACGTTAAATTGGGCACCATCAAAATCCGTTGAGACGACGCCTTATGAAATGTGGTTTGGCAAGAAACCAAAGTTGTCGTTTCTGAAAGTTTGGGGCTGCGATGCTTATGTGAAAAAGCTTCAACCTGATAAGCTCGAACCCAAATCGGAGAAATGTGTCTTCATAGGATATCCAAAGGAAACTATTGGATACACCTTCTATCACAGATCCAAAGGCAAGACTTTTGTTGCTAAATTCGGAAACTTTCTAGAGAAGGAGTTTCTCTCGGAAGAAGTGAGTGGGAGGAAAGTAGAACTTGATGAGGTAACTGTACCTGCTCCCTTATTGGAAAGTAGTACATCACAGAAACCGGTTTCTGTGACACCTACACCAATTAGTGAGGAAGCTAATGATGATGATCATGAAACTTCAGAACAAGATACTACTGAACCTCGTAGATCAACCAGAGTAAGATCCGCACCAGAGTGGTACGGTAATCCAGTTCTTGAAGTCATGCTACTAGATCATGATGAACCTACGAACTATGGAGAAGCGATGGTGGGCCCAGATTCCGCAAAATGGCTTGAAGCCATGAAATCTGAGACGGGATCCATGTATGAGAACAAAGTGTGGACTTTGGTTGACTTTCCCAAAGATCGGCAAGCAATTGAGAATAAATGGATCTTCAAGAAGAAGACTGACGCTGATGGTAATGTTACTGTCTACAAAGCTCGACTTGTCGCAAAAGGTTTTCGACAAGTTCAAGGGATTGACTACGATGAGACCTTCTCACCCATAGCGATGCTTAAGTCTGTCCGAATCATGTTAGCAATTGCCGCATTTTATGATTATGAAATATGGCAGATGGATGTCAAAACTGCATTCTTGAATGGATTTCTGGAAGAAGAGTTGTATATGATGCAGGCGGAAGGTTTTGTCGATCCAAAGGGAACTAACAAAGTGTGCAAGCTCCAGCGATCCATTTATGGACTGGTGCAAGCCTCTCGGAGTTGGAATAAACGCTTTGATAGTGTGATCAAAGCATTTGGTTTTGTGCAGACTTTTGGAGAAGCCTGTATTTACAAGAAAGTGAGTGGGAGCTCTGTAGCATTTCTTATATTATATGTAGATGACATATTACTAATCGGAAATGATATAGAATTTCTGGATAGCATAAAGGGTACTTGAATAAGAGTTTTTCAATGAAAGACCTTGGTGAAGCTTCTTACATATTGGGCATTAAGATCTATAGAGATAGATCAAGATGCTTAATTGGACTTTCGCAAAGCACATACCTTGACAAAATTTTGAAGAAGTTCAAAATGGATCAAGCAAAGAAAGGATTCTTGCCTGTGTTACAAGGTGTGAAATTGAGTAAGACTCAATGCCCGACCAATGCAGAAGATAGAGAGAAAATGAAAGATGTTCCCTATGCTTCAGCCATAGGCTCTATCATGTATGCAATGCTGTGTACCAGACCTGATGTGTGTCTTGCTATAAGTCTAGCAGGGAGGTACCAAAGTAATCCAGGAGTGGATCACTGGACAGCAGTCAAGAACATCCTGAAATACCTGAAAAGGACTAAGGATATGTTTCTCATATATGGAGGTGACAAAGAGCTCATAGTAAATGGTTACGTTGATGCAAGCTTTGACACTAATCCGGATGATTCTAAATCGCAAACCGGATACGTGTTTACATTAAACGGTGGAGTTGTCAGTTGGTGCAGTTCTAAACAGAGCGTTGTGGCGGGATCTACATGTGAAGCAGAGTACATAGCTGCTTCGGAAGCAGCAAACGAAGGAGTATGGATGAAGGAGTTCATATCCGATCTAGGTGTCATACCTAGTGCATCGGGTCCAATGAAAATCTTTTGTGACAATACTGGTGCAATTGCCTTGGCAAAGGAATCCAGATTTCACAAGAGAACCAAGCACATCAAGAGACACTTCAATTCCATCCGGGATCTAGTCTAGGTGGGAGACATAGAGATTTGCAAGATACATACGGATCTGAATGTTGCAGACCCGTTGACTAAGCCTCTTCCATGAGAAAAACATGATCAGCACCAAAGCTCCATGGGGGTTAGAATCATTACTGTGTAATCTAGATTATTGACTCTAGTGCAAGTGGGAGACTGAAGGAAATATGCCCTAGAGGCAATAATAATGTTATTATTTTATTTCCTTATATCATGATAAATGTTTATTATTCATGCTAGAATTGTATTATCCGGAAACATAATACTTATGTGAATACATAGACAAACTAAACGTCACTAGTATGCCTCTACTTGACTAGCTCGTTAATCAAAGATGGTTATGATTCCTAACCATAGACATGTGTTGTCATTTGATTAACGGGATCACATTATTAGGAGAATGATGTGATTGACATGACCCATTCCATTAGCTTAGCACCCGATCGTTTAGTATGTTGCTATTGCTTTCTTCATGACTTATACATGTTCCTATGACTATGAGATTTTGCAACTCCCGTTTGCCGGAGGAACACTTTGTGTGCTACCAAACGTCACAACGTAACTGGGTGATTATAAAGGAGCTCTACAGGTGTCTCCAAAGGTAAATGTTGGGTTGGCATATTTCGAGATTAGGATTTGTCACTCCGATTGTCGGAGAGGTATCTCTGGGCCCTCTCGGTAATGCACATCACATAAGCCTTGCAAGCATAGCAACTAATGAGTTAGTTGCGAGATGATGTATTATGAAACGAGTAAAGAGACTTGCCGGTAACGAGATTGAACTAGGTATTGAGATACCAACGATCGAATCTCGGGCAAGTAACATACCGATGACAAAGGGAACAACGTATGTTGTTATGCGGTCTGACCGATAAAGATCTTTGTAGAATATGTGGGAGCCAATATGAGCATCCAGGTTCCGCTATTGGTTATTGACCGGAGACATGTCTCGGTCATGTCTACATTGTTCTCGAACCCGTAGGGTCCGCACGCTTAAGGTTTCGATGATAGTTATATTATGAGTTTATGAGTTTTGATGTACCGAAGTTAGTTTGGAGTCTCGGATGTGATCACGGACATGACGAGGAGTCTCAAAATGGTCGAGACATAAAGATTGATATATTGGACGGCTATATTCGGACACCGGAAGTGTTCCGGATGATTTCGGAGAAAACCGGAGTGCCAGAGGGTTACCGGAACCCCCCCCCCCCCCCCGGCCGGGAGAAGTTATGGGCCTTATGGGCCCTAGTAGGAGTAGGAAAGAGGGAAGTCCTACTCCTTGGCACGCCCTAGCGCCGGCCGGCCTCCTCCCCTTGCTCCTTTATATACGGGGGCAGGGGGCACCCCTAGACACACAAGTTGATCCACATGATCGTTTTCTTAGCCGTGTGCGGTGCCCCCTTCCACCATACTCCTCGATAATATTGTAGCGGTGCTTAGGCGAAGCCCTGCGACGGTAGAACATCAAGATCATCACCACGCCATTGTGCTTACAGAACTCTTCCCCGACACTTTGCTGGATCGGAGTCCGGGGATCGTCATCGAGCTGAACGTGTGCTAAAACTCGGAGGTGCCGTAGTTTCGGTGCTTGATTGGTCGGGCCGTGAAGATGTACGAGTACATCAACCGCGTTGTCATAACGCTTCCGCTATCGGTCTACGAGGGTACGTAGATCATACTCTCCCCTCTTATTGCTATGCATCACCATGATCTTGCGTGTGCGTAGGAATATTTTTGAAATTACTACGTTCCCCATCAGAGCTGGTCCTTTAAGCTTGAGTGGGAGGTATTTGATGGCGTGGAAATCATCGCCGCGGGCCATGTGGATATGAAGGAGATAATCCTCGATCCATACCGCAGGATCTGTTGTGCCATCATATGATTCGATGTTTACGGGTTTGAAACCCTCGGGGATTTGATGATCCATTATTTCATCTGTGAAGCATAGTGGGTGTGCGGCGCCTCTGTACTGGGCTATATCACGACGTAGCTCCAATGAGCTTTGTCTAATGTGTTCGGCCCTGCCAAATTTGTGGCCAGCGTGATGGTTACCGTCTCGAGTCGTGGGGCACCCACGCGATCCGTAGATCGATCTTGTTTGCCTTGCCTTGTCCTCCAACATATCTCGCAGGTCCGGCGCATTTTCCCGTGCCTTGGTATGGGGTGCGGCTTGAGTGGAGGGCCGAGAGGCCTCTCTGTCGTGGCCACGAGGGTGCCGATCGGCCGTACCGAGCGCAGGTGATGCAGGTTTAAGTGCTTCCTCCTCTAGTCGGGGTAGCAACTTGCACTTTGGGTAGCTCTTGGAGGGGCGTTCGAGTTTATGCTCTTCGGCCGCAAGGACTTCAATCCATCTGTTGACTAGCAAATCTTGATCAGCTCTAAGCTGTTGCTGTTTTTTCTTGAGGCTTCGTCCCGTGGCCATAAGCCTGCGTTGGAAATGCTCTTGCTCGACGGGATCCTCTGGCACGACAAATTCGTCGTCGTCGAGGCTTTCCTCGTCTTCGGAGGGAGACATATAATTATCGTCCTCGACCTCTCTGTATGCCGTTCTCTCATGAGGGTCGGTTTCTCCATCCTCCTATGCTAAATCTTGCTGGAGGGGGTTTTCTTCGGCACTCTCCGGAGTATTATTATCTCCCGTGCTGGAATCACCATTTTTGTTTTGGCGGGATTTTGATCGGCACCGCTGACGCCGGCGCTTAGGCTGTTTCTTGGAGGGGTCATCCTCCGTTGTTCCATCGCCATCTCCTTCTTTTGGGGTGTCCACCATGTATATGTCATATGACGAGGTGGCTTTCCAGGGCCTAATAGGCGCTGGTTCTCCATCGTCTCCTTAATCGGCGTCCATACCGTCGATGTCTTCGGAGTCGAAGTCGAGCATGTCGGTTAAATCGTCGACAGTGGCTACAAAGTGGGTGGTGGGTGGGCTTTGAATTTCTTCATTGTCCGTACCCCAACCTTGCTGACCGTAGTCCGGCCAGGGCTCTCCTGATAAAGAGAGAGACTTCAATGTCTTCAGAATATCGCCGAAAGGCGAGTGCTGAAAGATGTCCGCGGTAGTAAACTCCATGATTGGCTCCCAATCGGATTCGATCGGCAGGGGCGCGGAGGGTTCGGAGTCCGGAGAGGTGTCCGGCTTCTTGGAGTAACGAGTCTCGCGGAGTGCTGGGCTGGTGTTCGGCTCGATCGCCGTTGGGATCGCAGCCCCCGAGGCGGCATCCAACCGCCCATCCTTGATTAGCGCAGTTGGCTCCGAATTAAAGGTCGAACCCGATGCGGGTGCGGCCTCCAGGGCACTGTTCGGCGGCAGAGCTAGATCATGCTCGTCATCACAGTGCGGCGCGCTCGGCAGTGGCTCGAATTTGTCGAAGATCAAGTCCCCGCGGATGTCAGCCGTGTAGTTTAAACTTCCAAATATGACCTGACGGCCAGGGGCGTAGCTTTCGATCTGCTCCAGATGGCCAAGTGAATTGGCCCGCAGTGCGGAGCCGCCGAAGACGAAGATCTGTCCGGGGAGGAAGGTCTCACCCTGGACTGCATCGCTACTGATGATCGTAGGAGCCATCTTGTGACGCCCGGATAATTAAGATACAGTAACCTCTGCTAATGATGCCACGTCACTTCGATTATTGTTGCTAATCCCGCGTTAGTTCGAAACCGATTCAAATTCAAAGTCAAAATCAAGCAAACAATAAAAGTTTTCAAATATCAAAACTAAAATGTGCATCATGTGGCAAATAATCCCTAACTAGTTTTGGTGGTGGAACCAACCTTTTACAAAGTGTTTAAATGCCCTAAACTATTTAAAAACAGTGGCTAAAATAATAATTTAATTGCTTTTGAAAAATAAAAAAAATATATTAAACTAATTTATTTTGGGTCCAACTAGGTTTGGCAGTGGCCTATTTTGTTGATACTAATTTAGGTGCTAACTTGGTATTTTAAAGAAATAAAAATAATTAGGAGCTAAAAGAAAACAGAAAAGATAAATAAAAAAAGAATAAAAACAGAAAACTAATAAAAAAAGAGGCCCCCCGGGCCAAACGGCCCAGCTGGCCGACCAGGCCGCCCACCAGGCCGGCCCACCCCACGGCCCAGCAGGCCCCCCCACACACTCTGTTAACCCCCCCCCCCCCCCACCCGACCGAAACCCTAGCCGTCGCCCCACTTCCCCCCCCACTACCCACGACCGCAGCCACCCCCCCCCCCACACTCCCTCGTCTCTTCCTCTCACCCGATCCAGATCGGATCGGGCCGTCCCCGTTGGCGGCGCCGCCGTTCACCATCGCCGCCGCCGCCCAGCGCCCGCCTCCTCAACCCTCCTTCCCGGTGCCCCCACACTCTAGATCGGGGAGGGGCCCGATCCCATAGCCGCCCCGGCGCACGTCCCCATCGCCAACCCCCGCCACCTCGCCGGAGCCCCGCCCTGCCTCGACTCTGTCGCGCACGTCGTCCCCGTCCTCCCCAACGACTCCCGCTGCCCCGTCCCTGCTCCTCGATGTGAGCACGCCCCCCTCCCTCTCCCTGCGCCCGCCGCGCTCACCGCGACCCGGGGCCATCCCGGCCGCGCCTGCACCTCCCAACCACTGCGTGTCGCACGCCTGCGCTGCTGCCGCCGTTCGTCGGCCGCGCCCAGTGCATGGCCTCGCTCCCCGGTCCCTGCAGCCACCCTCGTCGTCCTCGCCTTGCCGCTCCAGCCCCGGGCCGCCGATGCCTGCCGCCGACGCCCGCCGACTTGACTCGCCCGCCGCTCGCCTCCTGCGCCAGTGCCCACGGCCTGCTGCTTGCTCCGGTCCGCCTGACCTTGCCGGCGGCGACCCGCATCCGCCCCGCGGCCACCCTGCCAGCCACCGCGCCATCGCCCTGGCCGGTGCCCCGCCGTAGCCCCGGTTGCCTCGCTCCGCGGCGTCCGTGCCCAACGCCCGCTATGCCCCCTGAGTCTATGACATGGGGGGCCCACGCCCCAGGACGTTAAAAAAATAATAATAATAAATATATAAAAAACTAATTAATTAATTAATTAATTTACTCAATTAATCCTGTTAATTAACTTAATTAAGTCTGTTAAATTAACCTAATCACTTATTAACCTAACTAATCGTGTTTAGTTAAACTCTATCAATGACAAAGGGCCCCACATACACTATTCACTTTGGACTAGTCAAAATGTTGACTGGGTCAACCCAGCCCCTGGCCCCACATGTCATATGTATATACACATTGCTGGGTACACTCATGTGTACCCATAGCAGTTTGTCTTTTGATAATTTCGAATTACATTAAATCCAGAAATTTCAGAATTTGTTTAAATCTTTTTAAAAATCATATAAAATAAACCGTAACTCAGATGAAAATACTTTCTACATGAAAGTTTCTCAGAACGACGAGACGAATTCGGATACGCAGCCCGTTCGTCCACCACGCGTCCCTAGCATAGTGAACCTACAACATTTCACCTCTGGTTCATCTGTCCGAAAACGCAAAACACCGGGATACTTTCCCGGATGTTTCCCCCCTTCGCCGGTACCACCTATCCCTACGTTAGGTCACCTCTAGCACAATGTATTGCTGCTTCTTGCTTTTTGTTACATTTGATTGCTCTGTTATTTATTGTGTTCCCCCTCCGTTACTTCTTTCCGGTAGACCCTGAGACCGATGCCGGTACCCCTGTGATCGACTACATCGACGACCCCTCCTTGTCTGAGCAACCAGGCAAGCCCCCCCCCTTTGATCACCAGATATCGCCTACTCTCCTCTATACTGCTTGCATTAGAGTAGTGTAGCATGTTACTGCTTTCCGTTATTCCTATCCTGATGCATAGCCTGTCCTTGCTACTACTGTTGTTACCATTACCTGCTATCCTACTGCTTAGTATAGGATGCTAGTTTATCATCAGTGGCCCTACATCCTTGTCCGTCTGCCATGCTATACTATCGGGCCGTGATCACTCGGGAGTTGATCACGGGTATATACTATTTACTTTATACATGATACATGTGGTGATTAAAGACGGGTCGGCTCGTAGGAGCACCCGCGAGTGGATCTTTGAGGCGGAGCGACAGGGCAGGTTCCGACCACCTAGGAGAGAGGTGGGCCTGGCCCTGGTCGGCGTTCGTGGATACTTAACACGCTTAACGAGATCTGGGTATTTGATCTGAGTCTGGCCATTTGGTCTATACGCACTAACCATCTACGCGGGAGTAGTTATGGGTATCCCGGCGTCGTGGTATCAGCCGAAGCCTTCGTGACGTCAGCGACTGAGTGGCGCGCGCCGGATTGGACTGGAAGGCCACTAGGCTAGGTCTGCTTTCGGCCGCGTTCGCAACGTGCAGGTGTGCTAAGGGCGATGGGCCCAAACCCCTGGGCGCTTAGGTTTAGACCGGCGTGCTGACCTCTCTGTTGGTCTAGGTGGGGCTGCGACGTGTTGATCTTCCGAGGCCGGGCATGACCCAGGAAAGTGTGTCCGGCCAAATGGGATCGAGCGTGTTGGGGTATGTGGTGCACCCCTGCAGGGAAGTTAATCTATTCGAATAGCCGTGATCTTCGGTAACAGGACGATTTGGAGTTGTACCTTGACCTTATGACAACTAGAACCAGATACTTAATAAAACACACCCTTCCAAGTGCCAGATACAACCGGTGATCGCTCTCTCACAGGGCGACGAGGGGAGGATCATCGGTTAGGTTTATGCTATGCGATGCTACTTGGAGGACTTCCGTCTACTCTCTTCTACATGCTGCAAGACGGAGGCTGCCAGAAGCGTAGTCTTCGAAAGGACTAGCTATCCCCCTCTTATTCCGGCTTTCTGCAGTCCAGTCCACATATAATAGCCTTATTCCAGTTGATACCAATGCATACATATGTAGTGTAGCTCCTTGCTTGCGAGTACTTTGGATGAGTACTCACGGTTGCTTTCTCCTTCTTTCCCTCTTTCCCTCTACCTGGTTGTCGCAACCAGATGTTGGAGCCCAGGAGCCAGACGCCACCGTCGACGACGACCCCTACTACACCGGAGGTGCCTACTACTACGTGATGCCCGTTGACGACGACCAGGAGTAGTTTAGGAGGATCCCAGGCAGGAGGCATGCGCCTCTTTCGATCTGTATCCCAGTTTGTGCTAGCCTTCTTAAGGCAAACTTGTTTAACTTATGTCTGTACTCAGATATTGTTGCTTCCGCTGACTCATCTATGATCGAGCTCTTGTATTCGAGCCCTCGAGGCCCCTGGCTTGTAATATGATGCTTGTATGACTTATTTTATTTGTAGAGTTGTGTTGTGATATCTTCCGTGAGTCCCTGATCTTGATCGTACACGTTTGCGTGTATGATTAGTGTACGAATAAATCGGGGGCGTCACAAGTTGGTATCAGAGCCGACTGCCTGTAGAAATCCCCCATCCAACTCCTTGGCCGAAGTTGAGTCTAGACATTGAAAACTTTTACTAACATTGGCTGTGTGGCTTACGGGCCCACGTCGCCAATTGGGTGGTATTAGGATCTTTTATTCCTTGTCTATACTCTGGGACTCTGATCTCTCTTCTATTCGGGTTAAATGATTTTGCTAAAGTCTAACTTTAGGTTCTCGAAAATACTTCCTCCCGAAGAGCCCCATTCAGGCCAGATGATCGCCTGCTGCACCAGAAGATTTCGTAGTTACTCTCTGCTACTCTTTCAAGACTTTGTGCCCGTCGCCTTTGTAAATTCCCTACCACTATTATATCATTAAGGATAACTACATCCACTTGCCCTTTCGAATCCCATTGATCTTGTTATTACAAGATACACCGAAAATTCTTTGTATTGTTCCGAGAATATTTTGTGCCTACTGACTTGCAGTTCCTCGCCACCTGAATACCCCTACGGATAATTCCTCGCTCTTACCGAGTATCCGCTCATCCCCAGTCGTTCATGTGTTTCACATAAGTCCTCGAAATACCAATTGAATTTCTGAAAATCCTCAGCAGCCCATTGCTCTTGATTTCCTTGTCTTCCTGCATTATGGTTAATTCCATACTTCTAGTAATCTCCGTTGACATCCTCTATCACTATCATTTCGAGTCACTTGATTTGATTTGTTGCGAATGCTCGCAAACCTCAATCAGATCGTAGAATTCTTCCTTCCAGCTCAGACGCCAGTTTAAACATGAGCTGGATCTCGACCAATCAATTGACCATCGATCGTACCCTTAAGGCTATTCAACTTATCCATCCCTAATCAGAACATTGCTTCTGATCCCTTGATTTGAAAATCATAATTCCTTTGCATTTGAGCTCTGGATTAGTCAGTTGTTTCCATAATCCAATGCCTTTGCATTGTTACTTCCTCTGGTTGTGTGCCGATGCTCACGTCAGCTCTGTTATGGACCGGCAGATCCTTTCATGGACTTTATCCGACGGCGTCCTTCATATTCAATAACCTTGTGAGCCTTCCCTCGGATACATAATGCCTTTAGTAAATGGTATCATCTATTTTCTCAACCTTGCTCTACTTTCGAGCTTGTGATATTTACTCTTGAAACTTGTGGTATATGTTTCTAAGAAGCCCATATGGGTTGAACATATGCCTTATCTAAACTGTGTGAACTCGAAAGTTTTCACGAGTCATACACTTCTGGTATCTTGCCAAATAAAATTTCAACACTACAACTTCTTCGAAAGTGAGAAGTGAATGAAAGGTTATGCATTGGAGAAGTGGGAGTCGACCTTGAACTTTGTGTTCATGCCCATGGACACAATGTAGATCTTATCATTAAAGCTTCTCTTAAATTAAATTATTCCTTTGGTATAAGTTCATCTTATATCCGGGATCTAGCCTTTTGCAATAGTGTTTCCGACCATGTTCTCCTTTAAATACCATTTCACGGACAAGTTTAAGTAATTATCTTCTACAGATCATTGCACCCGACCAACCTTTACTTTGATCTACCATCGTGTATTACACTCTGGTATCTCAAGAATATCATAGAACTGCATAACTTCTTATGGGTTCTTCATCAACTATTATTTCTCACCGCTTCCAATTTTCCCGGGTTCTGGGTTGTCGTCAACCGAGGACACCAATAAGTGAATCGATTCCGCACTCTGGTTCAATAACTCTTAAATAATTGTTGTTGCTTACGAGTTAATAATCACTTAAGTCATTCCTAGCCTAATCGGCTATATCATCATGGTGCTAAAATTTAACTGTGCTACTTGGTCCTTCTTTACGGAGCACAATTCTCGACGATGAGCTAAGCTTACGTCGAATTTCCTCATCATATCATTTCACCTTGAACCGCAAGATTAATTTCGAGTTTGTGTCGTAACCATGGTTCCAATAACCTTCCGTTTATCATTCGTTTGACTAGGTGTCATCACCGATTGATTACATCTTCATGAAATCTCTCGACAAATGTGTCGTGGTCATCATCAACATCCTGAGCTCTCCCAAGATATATATATCGAATTCTTGATGAGAAATACCATCCTCGCCCCTCAATGGTTTGTGTTATCACCGACCACCTTATTGCCTCCCGTTCAACACAAACTTATTCGTGTTTTGTGTTATACCTTGAGATCCTTGCTATCCAGCATTTGTTCTCCTTTACCTTGGAGTATTACCATATTTTATGTCAAGAATGTTGTGAGAATTTCACCACCTCTTAAGAATTCTTGGTATCGTGATACTTCTCACCATCACCATTCTTTCTTGGTCCTCATGCTGATTCCAACCGGGGTACCAACAAGTGAACGGTGTTGTTTGGATTCTGCACTTCTAGCAACCCTATTGCTTTGAAGTTAATGGTCGGCCGTTCGTTCTTAGAATATTGATTATTGAATCACCATTCTGACATTGGTCGTGCAACCCAACCCATATTTTAGGCGCACCTTTCAACCAATGTTTAATTGTGTATGTTTTCTGTGAGCATACTTCCTTATATCATTTGATCTGACAAATGTTATCTCCTTGTTCGTTGATTCCATCAGCCACCTCCTCATTCTATCCTTGATTAAATAATGAACTCATGATTCGGAACTTGCTTCCACAGTTCAATTCCCGAGAATCTTACACTGTCGTCTCGACAATTTGTGTTGCACCTTTCTTCTCAGGCATCCTGAGTCCGAGTTATCCCGACCCCAATCAGATCTGAATCTCGGTCAAATATGATGGTTGGAACATATTTCCAAGAGTTATAACATTGGTCGTTATATGACCCGGTAAGGTGAAGTCATGCCTAGCACGCCTGGCCGGAGGACCTATTGTTATAGTTTACTTTTAGCAAGGTTATCTAGTCTTCCATGAGGAAATGGTAAGACTTATTCTACAAGTTATTCCTGATGGATCCTTTGTGTTTCCAAAGTCTGATCTTCACCTGATGACCTTGTCAATGCTATCTCGAAGCATGTCAATGGTACTCTGATTTTCAACAGGAACATTTGAAGCACGATGCTAAATTTTATTTATCATTTATCCTAACACCGTTGTATGGGTAATGTCATGAGATTCCTCCCCCCTTACCTAAAAGGTTTTCTACTTTATATCCTGTCTTGGATATCATGCTCTGCTTGTCCTTGGGAAGGATATACCCCCGATATATGTGTTTAAACACATTTTCCTTTCCATTATTTTCTTTAACCTTTCTTGCGACCAATATGATCTAAGCAGTAACAATTCCCTGCTTATGTAACCAACTCGGTGCACGATTCTGTCAGAAAGACCCTGTTACTTTTGTTGATGTCATTCCGGTAACTACCGATGGACGAGAACTTTGCCTACTAGTCCGCCTCGTTCAACGAGCAGGAAAATGGTTCTCTTCGTCCGTCGCCCTTGGTACCAACGTTGTTGCCAACTTAACTGACAGGCTACCCTCTGACATGTCTTGCTATCATGACCGAGTAAGATGCCAACGGCCTTCCTACTTTTAACCACATGGTGGGCCCATAACCCACAGTTCCACAGGATCGAAACCTGACTCTCCTATACACCCCCGGTTTCCAAAGTTATTCCTCGCGCGTGGCCTCGTATGTAATTCACGGGCCACCGTCCCAAGTGATCTATTCGGGTATCAGACGCAATTCTTATTCTCGTTGCTCTGAACCCCTCTCACCTTCTGATTAGGCATCGAACGCTTGCCTATCCGTTTGAAACTTCTCATAGTACCTTCTTGCTTGCTCTCGACATCTTCTTAAGTTTCAATTCGAGAGATACTTATGCTTCTCCCCCTGAGTTAACCGTCTGATGCTCGACCTTGTTAGAATCCGTCCTATAGGGTTTTCCCTTCTCACCCTTTCATAAGTACGGTGGAGATCCTGAAGGAAGGACGGCAAGTTCATCGTGATGACCTGAAGCAAAGGAATGAAGACGTCAGCGCTATGGATCGACCACCTCGAGGAGAGCAACCAAGACCGAGAAGATTCGTTAGGATTTCGTAACCAGACCTTTCCCCCTTATTACACCTCTTAAATCTCGGGACGAGATTTCTTGTAGTGGAGGAGAATTGTGACGCCCGGATAATTAAGCTACAGTAACCTCTGCTAATGATGCCATGTCACTTCGATTATTGTCGCTAATCCCGCGTTAGTTCGAAACCGATTCAAATTCAAAGTCAAAGTCAAGCAAACAATAAAACTTTTCAAATATCAAAACTAAAATGTTCATCATGTGGCAAATAATCCCTAACTAGTTTTGGTGGTGGAACCAACCTTTTACAAAGTGTTTAAATGCCCTAAACTATTTAAAAACAATGGCTAAAATAATAATTTAATTGCTTTTGAAAAATAAAAAAATATATTAAACTAATTTATTTTGGGTCCAACTAGGTTTGGCAGTGGCCTATTTTGTTGATACTAATTTAGGTGCTAACTTGGTATTTTAAAGAAATTAAAATAATTAGGAGCTAAAAGAAAACAGAAAAGATAAATAAAAAAAAGAACAAAAACAGAAAACTAATAAAAAAAAAGAGGCCCCCCGGGCCAAACGGCCCAGCTGGCCGACCAGGCCGCCCACCAGGCCGGCCCACCCCACGGCCCAGCCGGCCCCCCCACACACTCTGTTAACCCCCCCCCCCACCACCCGACCGAAACCCTAGCCGTCGCCCCACTTCCCCCCCCCCACTACCCACGACCGCAGCCACCCCCCCCACACTCCCTCGTCTCTTCCTCTCACCCGATCCAGATCGGATCGGGCCGTCCCCGTTGGCGGCGACGCCGTTCACCATCGCCGCCGCCGCCCAGCGCCCGCCTCCTCAACCCTCCTTCCCGGTGCCCCCACACTCTAGATCGGGGAGGGGCCCCATCACGTAGCCGCCCCGGCGCACGTCCCCATCGCCAACCCCCGCCACCTCGCCGGAGCCCCACCCTGCCTCGACTCTGTCGCGCACGTCGTCCCCGTCCTCCCCAACGACTCCCGCTGCCCCGTCCCTGCTCCTCGATGTGAGCACGCCCCCCTCCCTCTCCCTGCGCCCGCCGCGCTCACCGCGACCCGGGGCCATCCCGGCCGCGCCTGCACCTCCCAACCACTGCGTGTCGCACGCCTGCGCTGCTGCCGCCGTTCGTCGGTCACGCCCAGCGCATGGCCTCGCTCCCCGGTCCCTGCAGCCACCCTCGTCGTCCTCGCCTTGCCGCTCCAGCCCCGGGCCGCCGATGCCTGCCGCCGACGCCCGCCGACTTGACTCGCCCGCCGCTCGCCTCCTGCGCCAGTGCCCACGGCCTGCTGCTTGCTCCGGTCCGCCTGACCTTGCCGGCGGCGACCCGCATCCGCCCCGCGGCCACCCTGCCGGCCACCGCGCCATCGCCCTGGCCGGTGCCCCGCCGTAGCCCCGGTTGCCTCGCTCCGCGGCGCCCGTGCCCAACGCCCGCTATGCCCCCTGAGTCTATGACATGGGGGGCCCACGCCCCAGGACGTTAAAAAAATAATAATAATAAATATATAAAAAACTAATTAATTAATTAATTAATTTACTCAATTAATCCTGTTAATTAACTTAATTAAGTCTGTTAAATTAACCTAATCACTTATTAACCTAACTAATCGTGTTTAGTTAAACTCTATCAATGACAAAGGGCCCCACATACACTATTCACTTTGGACTAGTCAAAATGTTGACTGGGTCAACCCAGCCCCTGGCCCCACATGTCATATGTATATACACATTGCTGGGTACACTCATGTGTACCCATAGCAGTTTGTCTTTTGATTATTTCGAATTACATTAAATCCAGAAATTTCAGAATTTGTTTAAACCTTTTTAAAAATCATATAAAATAAACCGTAACTCAGATGAAAATACTTTCTACATGAAAGTTTCTCAGAACGACGAGACGAATTCGGATACGCAGCCCGTTCGTCCGCCACGCGTCCCTAGCATAGTGAACCTACAACATTTCACCTCCGGTTCATCTGTCCGAAAACGCAAAACACCGGGATACTTTCTCGGATGTTTCCCCCCTTCGCCGGTACCACCTATCCCTACGTTAGGTCACCTCTAGCACAACGTATTGCCGCTTCTTGCTTTTTGTTACATTTGATTGCTCTGTTATTTATTGTGTTCCCCCTCCGTTACTTCTTTCCGGTAGACCCTGAGACCGATGCCGGTACCCCTGTGATCGACTACATCGACGACCCCTCCTTGTCTGAGCAACCAGGCAAGCCCCCCCCCCTTTGATCACCAGATATCGCCTACTCTCCTCTATACTGCTTGCATTAGAGTAGTGTAGCATGTTACTGCTTTCCGTTATTCCTATCCTGATGCATAGCCTGTCCTTGCTACTACTGTTGTTACCATTACCTGCTATCCTACTGCTTAGTATAGGATGCTAGTTTATCATCAGTGGCCCTACATCCTTGTCCGTCTGCCATGCTATACTATCGGGCCGTGATCACTCGGGAGTTGATCACGGGTATATACTATTTACTTTATACATGATACATGTGGTGATTAAAGACGGGTCGGCTCGTAGGAGCACCCGCGAGTGGATCTTTGAGGCGGAGCGACAGGGCAGGTTCCGACCACCTAGGAGAGAGGTGGGCCTGGCCCTGGTCGGCGTTCGCGGATACTTAACACGCTTAACGAGATCTGGGTATTTGATCTGAGTCTGGCCATTTGGTCTATACGCACTAACCATCTACGCGGGAGTAGTTATGGGTATCCCGGCGTCGTGGTATCAGCCGAAGCCTTCGTGACGTCAGCGACTGAGTGGCGCGCGCCGGATTGGACTGGAAGGCCACTAGGCTAGGTCTGCTTTCGGCCGCGTTCGCAACGTGCAGGTGTGCTAAGGGCGATGGGCCCAGACCCCTGGGCGCTTAGGTTTAGACCGGCGTGCTGACCTCTCTGTTGGTCTAGGTGGGGCTGCGATGTGTTGATCTTCCGAGGCCGGGCATGACCCAGGAAAGTGTGTCCGGCCAAATGGGATCGAGCGTGTTGGGGTATGTGGTGCACCCCTGCAGGGAAGTTAATCTATTCGAATAGCCGTGATCTTCGGTAACAGGACGATTTGGAGTTGTACCTTGACCTTATGACAACTAGAACCAGATACTTAATAAAACACACCCTTCCAAGTGCCAGATACAACCGGTGATCGCTCTCTCACAGGGCGACGAGGGGAGGATCATCGGTTAGGTTTATGCTATGCGATGCTACTTGGAGGACTTCCGTCTACTCTCTTCTACATGCTGCAAGACGGAGGCTGCCAGAAGTGTAGTCTTCGAAAGGACTAGCTATCCCCCTCTTTTTCCGGCTTTCTGCAGTCCAGTCCACATATAATAGCCTTATTCCAGTTGATACCAATGCATACATATGTAGTGTAGCTCCTTGCTTGCGAGTACTTTGGATGAGTACTCACGGTTGCTTTCTCCTTCTTTCCCTCTTTCCCTTCTACCTGGTTGTCGCAACCAGATGTTGGAGCCCAGGAGCCAGACGCCACCGTCGACGACGACCCCTACTACACCGGAGGTGCCTACTACTACGTGATGCCCGTTGACGACGACCAGCAGTAGTTTAGGAGGATCCCAGGCAGGAGGCCTGCGCCTCTTTCGATCTGTATCCCAGTTTGTGCTAGCCTTCTTAAGGCAAACTTGTTTAACTTATGTCTGTACTCAGATATTGTTGCTTCCGCTGACTCGTCTATGATCGAGCTCTTGTATTCGAGCCCTCGAGGCCCCTGGCTTGTAATATGATGCTTGTATGACTTATTTTATTTGTAGAGTTGTGTTGTGATATCTTCCATGAGTCCCTGATCTTGATCGTACACATTTGCGTGTATGATTAGTGTACGATTAAATTGGGGGCGTCACACATCTAGCCTGGCGGCAACGACACAGAGGAACTCTCAATGAAAGCACTAATGTCGGTGTCAAAACCGGCGGATCTCGGGTAGGGGGTCCCGAACTATGCGTCTAGGCCGGATGGTAACAGGAGGCAAGGGACACGAAGTTTTACCCAGGTTCGGGTCCTCTCGATGGAGGTAAAACCTACGTCCTGCTTGATTAATATTGATGATATGGGTAGTACAAGAGTAGATTTACCATGAGATTAGAGAGGCTAAACCCTAGAAGCTAGCCTATGGTATGATTGTTGTTCTGTATCTTGTCCTACGGACTAAAACCCTCCGGTTTATATAGACACCGGAGAGGGTTAGGGTTACACAAAGTCGGTTACAATGGTAGGAGATCTGCATATCCGTATCGCCAAGCTTGCCTTCCATGCCAAGAAAGTCCCTTCCGGACACGGGACGAAGTCTTCAATCTTGTATCTTCATAGTCCAGGAGTCCACCTGAAGGTATAGTCCGGCCATCCGGACACCCCCTAATCCAGGACTCCCTCAAGGGGACAACCCACTAGGGGGCGCCAGGAGGCCCAGGCGCGCCCTGGTGGGTTGTGCCCACCTTGGGTGCCCCAGACCGCCTCTTTGCTCTATAAATACCCAAATATTCCCAAAACCCTAAGGGAGTTGACAAAATATTCATCCAGCCACGGAGTCTAGAACCACCAGATCCAATCTAGACACCATCTCGGATGGGGTTCACTGACGGTGTCCTGGACTAGGGGGTACTCACCACACTGTCTTCCGACCAGGTGGATCGGGCCAAGGACCCCCATGGCGGTTCACTCATGGGCCACTTCGGGCAGCCCATGCCCTATACAAGGAGTATTCGACAAGACTTGGTGATCAAGACAAGGACTCCTCTCCACCAACGTATTCGGCTAAGACTCTTGTTATCCAAGACCTCTAGTGCATTATATAAGCCAGGGCCAGGCTACTCGATAGAGCATGATGACAATCATACAAGCTAGACCTCTAGGGTTTAGCCATTACAATCTCGTGGTAGATCAACTCTTGTAATACTCATATTCATCAATATCAATCAAGCAGGACGTAGGGTATTACCTCCATAGAGAGGGCCCGAACCTAGGTAAACATCGTGTCCCCTATCTCCTGTTACCATCGACCTTGGACGTACAGTTTGGGACCCTTATCCGAGATCCGCCAGTTTTGACACCGACATTGGTGCTTTCATTGAGAGTTCCGTTGTGTGATCGGCAAAGGATCAATGGCTCGACTGCAGATCAACTGCGACGTCGGCATCTTCGTCACCAGCTCGACTGGTCACCTTGGTTTGACCGAGGACTGCACCCTACCTCCGATCGTCATGTTCGGATGAGGGCCTTCATCAACATCAACCCTGATCTCTATCAAGATCATGGAGGAATCATCCATGGAGCTCGGGGGCTCAACGTCAACATTGCCCTTGGGCGACTGTGCTGTTTTTCTGGATAGCGAACTTGTATTCATCGCCACCGCCTCCTCGCGTGTTGTTTTAATGATTGCTTCGATGGAATTTCGCGGAATTGAGTCCACAACAACCCTGGAAAATTTTGTCGAGTTCCGATGGAGGAATCTCTGGCAATCTACGATATACCGGAGCCATGTCAAATCTAGACGGGAATCTGGATGAGTTTAGGGCGTGATCACCAGAGGCTAGCTCGGAGGTCCTTTGGAAGATCCAACCGTTCAACTACTTCTGAATTCCCATATCTAACACCCCTTAAAATTTCAGCTCGATCCGACCGTCCAAACTCCAGGAACCTTCCGATTAGTGCATCACTTTTCAGATATGTTTTCTGCGCGAGAATGAATCCGACCCGAGTTCATCTTTTTTATAAACGGGATTTCAGACATCCTTTTTGAAGGAAGTTTTGTATGGGGTATTGTGTTTTGTTCCCAAACACATCCCGCTAAATTTAAAGTCTTTTCCAATATGATCTTCACCATCGCATCGGTGTCAAACCAGCACGACAATGTTGCTCTACGGCTGCCGACCTGCGCTAGACACGTCGTCGCTTTGTTGAGCTGAGCTCAACTTCTTCGGATCATCTCCGCGAGCCGAACAAGAGTTCGGCATCGCGAAGGACAAATCATCACCAACATCGACGCCCCACAGACTACACGGAGCGGGCACACCAGCATCGCCGCACGATCACTTCATCAAGATGACGTTGACCATGTCACGAGCTACAACCTGCATCGGCATGGCCGCACTGTTGCTTCTTCAAGCCGATGTCCATCACGCCAACCTACTTCGACACCTCGACTGGACCGGGGGCTCCACTATTTCTTCGCCAACCTACTCCGGAGACTTCGGCGTCACCAGCCGACGAGCTTCGTCATGTTAGCTGGACCGGGGGCTTTGCCTCGACGAGACAATCTTTGCCAGCATCGCCATGCCATCGCTTCATCACCCATCAGGAAATGGGTGTGTGGATCGAGTCCCAATTTTGGGAGTAACATTTCTTCGGATTGCTACAACAAATAAACCAGGTGCTATTAATCCTATCAATTTTTGTTTGTCTGGGTTTATCTTTTCCAAGGAATTATTACTCTGCTTTGTTCCATCATCTGCACACAGGTCTATATAATGGTGGCCGCATTAACGACGGTCGTGTGGTGGTTCGGTCGGTTTCCGTACATAGTTCGGCGAACGCCGCATCCGGAGCTCGGACCGACCTGTGAATTCGGCTTTGCCACGCCTTTACCGCATCATGCCGACAACCTGCATCGACAATGACTTCGGCGCCAGGCCACATATCTTTAAATAAATTATTTTTGCGAAAAGCAATTACGCAAGGATTTTATATATATTTATATTATTCATTTTTGACCGCACTATTTATGTGTGTAGGTGATTGACTTCGACGGCGTCTTCGGCAAGCCAACGTCATCGTCCTAATTGGCATAAATCGATCCACATGATCATCTTGTTGGTTGAATTGCCATACCGTCATGTTCAGTTGCCTCGGGGACTTCGGCATCATCAAGAGGGTCCTACCTCATCGGGTGTTTGGCGCACGGGCCATATTTCTTTTATTACTCACTTTGCATGAATTATTAATCATGCAACCTTTTTTATTACTGTTATCTCCGGCTTGCACTATCTTCTATGCACAGGAAAATGATCCGGATTGGGCAGGGCTGTCACCTCGGCTGGACCGGGGGCTTCGTCATCACTTTATTAACCCACGCCAGGCACTTTGGCTTCACTCTGTTGGCCTGCATTGGCCGAACCGTGTCACTACCTCAAAGTGCCGAACTCCTTGCTCAAACACCTCGGGCTTGGAGGCTGGGACCTCGGCCATGCCGAGGACTGCGAACCTTGTCGGATCTGTCACAGATCAATGGGCGTCTTCGTCCCGCCACAAGCCCGAATCGCATCATCAACACCGAGCACATTAACCAGCTAAGTCGCTTTCATGCTCAAAAACTTTCAGTTTTAAATTTTGTTCAGTTCGACCAAGCATTATACTTTTTGGCAAAAAGTTGTTTGTGACAAAATTCCTTGTCAAAACTTTGTTTGTGACACACAAATTCAAATACCCCATTTATTTAGGGGCTTCCTTTATGAATCCTTTCCTCTTGCATATGATTATACTTGTATGACTTCGTTCCTTGTCCGTGTATTATGCCACAATATGCACCATGATGACTTAAGTGTTTCGCAACCTGGGTTGCCTGGCTCATGTGCTTACCCCTACGTTCCCGATTGTTCGGCTAGGCAGTAAAGGGATCACCTCTGTGATTGTTACTACTGGGTCATCCGAGTTAGTACCTCAGACTAGGTGAAGCCGAAAGCTAGCGCTCTTATTGTTTTCAATCATGGCCGGCACACAACGGAACTCATGAGTACAAAAAATATGTTGCACAAGTCTCACAGTAACAATGAGAAACCGAATAAAGGTGTCGATGGGGGTACTATTTTCTTCGAAGATGCCTCTTACACTTCATCAGTAATATAGCATAAGTTCCATGAGCGCGCTTTGTCTGATATAGCCTTATGGCCTAATTGCCTGGTTATCAGAAACATCGTCGATATTCTCGACGGGTGGAGTACATAGCACTTTTCGGCCCTTGGCCAAAGAGGGAGAAGCCGACGGTCGGTCAAGACGCGTTTAAAGTTTGGGTGAACATAGAGATGATATAAGCACTTCGGTACATACAATCATTATACATAAAATTCTCTTACCGAAGTCACTTGGGGGCTCTTAAAATTTATATGAGTTGTTTTATAGTAAATGTGTTTTCTTCTTGGTCGTTGCAAAGTCTTTTTCTAAACTGACCTCGGAGAAGTACTCCGCCTTTAAGATAAGGAGCTTGTAGCCGTAGGCGGACCCACGTCAAGTCTCGAGATCGGATGTGGCACGTTAAAGCACGACAGAAGCACAATTTTTTCCAATTTTCGGATTGGCACCAAACACTAGATCTTGTTCGGACGTCAAGTTTTTACTGACGTTTTTTGTTTTTCCAAGCTTATGGCACTTTTAAACTATTTGTGTGTTTCCAGCATAAGTATCGCAGTGCAACGCCGGACACCTTTAGAGATTCGGCAAAAACATTCTCGGATATTGCTATATATGCATCGGTTTCAAATTGTGTCTTTGGTCAAATAGTTGGGTTGCCCGGCTCACGTGCTTGCCTCCTACATTCCGCTTTGTTCGGCTAGGTGTGCAAAGGGAGAACCCCCTGCGATTGTGCTTCCAGCTCGCATGGTTAAGCACCTCAGTGGAGAAAGCTGAAAATTGACTGTCACAATAAGCGTAAACTGGTCAGCGATCCGATGACTATGTTAAATGATGGGTCGTTCATAACATTGGCCGAAGTGTTTACGGCTTGACCTCGGCAGTCGCCGAACACTAACCTGGGGCTTGTATCCAGCTTCCCCAGTTTAAAGCTCATATGACTAAGTGAAAGTTATAAAGCCTGCATATCTGATTGCCTCGTTTCCGCTAACACAACTGCCTTCGGGCACCGAGACGTCGGCTAAGGGTTGTCTTGTTATTGCGGAGACACCCTGTGTAGTATCTACAAAGGGGTAGAAGCCGACGATGGGCCACTTTCAATTGATAAACGGTCACAACAGAGTCAAAATAAACATATCATCGTCATTTGTATTTAATATACAAGGGTTGCCTTACGTAATCATCGTTATAAAGCCATAAATATGCATCAATTTGACTTAAGATTTTTTCCAAGATGGGTTGCTGGCTCCTGTGCTTACCCCTACGTTCCCGATTGTTTGGTTAGGAGGTAAAGGGAGCACCTCTGTGATTGTTACTACCGGGTCATCCAAGTTAGTACCTTAGACTGGGTGAAGCCGAAAGCTAGCGATCTTAAAGGATCACATTGGTCGGCAACGACAGAAGTGAAATTTTTGGTTCATTAATACCATAGAGTTCGGGAACTTTCCCTGAACTAAATCCTCAATATTTCCCTCCCACATTGATCGGAGGTGAGGTTTCATGATCACGATAAGCATGATGACCCCAAAAAAGGAACCAATAGCGGGACTATTTCCCTTGGAAGATGTTTCTTAATATAACATATCTCTCCGCATACCTTTGTTTATCAAACTGCATGACCGGATTACCTTGTTTGTCGTAAATCTTTGCTCTCATGAAGGCTTTGTAAAGAAGGACAAACGCTCCCCGGCTGCTGGCCAAGGAGGTGGAAGCCGATGGTCGGTCAACAAAGTTTTGTACAATGCAGATCCGAGCATTAATGATGTAAAATACTTGGATACATAGGATCATAAATTGCGAGTAAAGTCGATTTATTGCAGCTCATCTTTTAAATACCAAGCGAGCAACTTACATAAAGCTCTCCTAAATCCCAAGTGGCATCGATTTCCTATCTATTACGCCCCTCGGGGCCAACCTTGGTGAGAAAAGCTTTCGTTGGCTCTAGCTCCTTTAAGAGATCTTTATTCTCTTTTTGAGAAGTTTGTGATAAACACAACAAAAAAATTTCACACGGATATCGGTCCTTAATTCGGCCACCCGTGCCCACATTAAGACTCGGGGGCTACTGGGCTTCGCGCTCATTATTTATAAATATTAAAGGGGCATATCGATCCCCTGATATGGTGTTGCCACCCGACCAGTGTCTCGGGGGCTACTGCGTTGCCTATTCCGTGCAGAAAATTCAAAGTGCTTAGTGTTCGGCTTGACCGAACTATGGGCAAACGCGTCTTCGGACAACAATAGGTACCATCTGGACCTATCTGGCGTCAAGCTCATATATTGCGGCAACTTCTCAAAACCCTCTCTCAAGGGCCCGTTCGCCGATCACTATTATATCTAATATATTACACTGCGTTTCTATTCCTACGTATGTTGCCGAGCTAGGAGTTGATCCTCAGGATGATTTCGGAAATCGACCTGAGTCTCAGGGCTACCAGGATCAGTAGTTTTATGTTTTCGTTCAGGTGCACCTCGGGTTTAGACCGACACACACCTTGAGGCCTACTGGATATACATATACTGGCTATATATCTCGGCAGAGAGTAAATTGCACCAATAAAAAATATTCACAAAAATCAGCCCGCGGTCGAGGTGGTGCACCACCTCGGAAGCAATCCAGCATAAAACTCGGGCGTAGTGGCTGGCTCCATAGATGGTATTTCTGGCATTAAACTCGGATGAATTCGTTCAATCTTTTAGAAGACTGAGGTAGTTTACGACACCTTGGACGCTGACCATCGTTGGAGCTCGGAAGTGGTCCGGCATAAAGCCCGAAATCGAATGGTTCGTTCCATAGAGAACTTTTCAGCGTTAAACTCGGATAACCTCCTTCAAACTTTTTCAAGCCAAGGTGATCTATGACACCTCGGATATAGTCCGACGTTGGTGCTTGGCTGCAAAAGATATCTCGAATGCAGTCCCACATTGGAGCTCGGATGCAAGAGGACACCGTCGCACAGGAACAACTTCAAACCCGAGGTGTGGGGTAAAAAATAATCCTAAGGAATTGATAAAGGCCGAGAACTTAAAGGGGCTCCTCAAATACTCGATGTGTAAACCCTTCGGATTCACTTCAGCGATCCTCAAGATCGAAGACGAGAAGATTTGTTGAACTAGTTTTCAAAACCGACGACCGAAGATGAAAAACAGTTCGGAAGGATCGAGGAGCATCCCCAAGTTGAAGACCGGTTCAGGGGGCTACTGACGGTGTCCTGGACTAGGGGGCACTCACCACATCGTCTCCCGACCAGGTGGATCGGGCCGAGGACCCCCATGGCGGTTCACTCATGGGCCACTTCGGGCAGCCCATGCCGCATACAAGGAGTATTCCACAAGACTTGGTGATCAAGACAAGGACTCCTCTCCACCAACATAGTCGGCTAGGACTCTTGTTATCCTAGGCCTCTAGTGCATTATATAAGCCAGGGCCAGGCTAGTCGATAGAGCATGATGACAATCATACAAGCTAGACCTCTAGGGTTTATCCATTACGATCTCGTGGTAGATCAACTCTTGTAATACTCATATTCATCAATATCAATCAAGAAGGATGTAGGGTATTACCTCCATAGAGAGGGCCCGAACCTGGGTAAACATCGTGTCCCCTGTCTCCTATTACCGTTGACCTTGGACGCACAGTTCGGGACTCCCTACCCGAGATCCGCCGGTTTTGACACCGACATTCACCACCTCCATTGGTGCCTCTCCGATGATGCGTGAGTAGTTCTTTGTAGACCTTCGGGTCTGTAGTTAGTAGCTAGATGGCTTCATCTCTCTCTCTCTCTCTTGATTCTCAATACAATGGTCTCTTGGAGATCCATATGATGTAACTCTTTTGCGGTGTGTTTGTTGGGATCTGATGAACTTTGAGTTTATGATCAGTCATATCTTTTTATATCCATGAAAGTTATTTGAGTTACATTGATCTCTTATATGCATGATCTTGTATAGCCTCATATTTCTTCTCCGATATGTGGGTTTTGTTTGGAAAACTTGATCTATTTATCTTGCAATGGGAAGAGGTGCCCGGTAGTGGGTTCGATCTTACGGTGCTCCATCCTAGTGACAGAAAGGGAACAGACACACATGTATCGTCGCTACTAAGGATAAAAAGATGGGATCTATATCTACGCAATAGATAAACGAATCTTGTCTACATCATGTCATCGTTCTTCTTGCATTACTTTGTTTTTCATGAACTTAATACACTAGATGCATGCTGGATAGCGGTCGATGTGTGGAGTAATAGTAGTAGATGCAGGCAGGACTTGGTCTACTAATCCTGGACGTGATGCCTATGTAATGATCATTGCCTGGATATCGTCATAATTATTTGAGGTTCTATCAATTGCCCAACAGTAATTTGTTTACCCATTGTTTGCTATCTATTCTCGAGAGAAGCCACAAGTGAAACCTATGGCCCTAGGTCTTCCTCCTCATATATTTGCTTGGGATCTACTTTTCCTTTGCATTTTTATTTAGATCTATTAAACCAAAAATAAAAAATACTTTGCTGCACTTTATTTTATTTGTGATCTATTATTTCAATCTACTACAATTTTCTGGCATCGTTACCCGAAAGGGATTGACAACCCCTTTAACATGTCGGGTTGCGAGGTGTTGTTATTTGTGTGCAGGTGTTGTTTACGTTGTGTTGCTTGGTTCTCCTACTGGTTCGATAACCTTGGTTTCTTCACTGAGGGAAATACCTACCATCGCTGTGCTACATCGTCCATTCCTCTTTGGGGAAATACCGACGTAGTCCTAGCAGACAAGAGCTTTTCTGGCTATAGTCAGAGAGAGATCAAAAGGATTTTTCGGGCACTGTTGCCTGGGAGAATCTTCTTCATAACCAGGTTCCTATTCAAAAATCTCATCTCCTCGCAATTTACATTATTTTCCATTTTCCTCTCGTTTTCCTCTACCTCACTTCACAAAAATTTGTCGTTTTATTTGCCTCTCTTTTCCATTCGCTGTTTTCTTGTCGGATCTGTTTTTGAGAGCAATCTTGTTGTGTGTTCATCATGACTCAAGAGAACACCAAGTTATGTGATTTCTCAAATACCAACAACAATGATTTTATTGGCACTCCGCTTGCTCCTCCCGCCACTAGTGCAGAGACTTGTGATATTAATACTGCTTTGCTGAATCTTGTTATGAAAGACCAATTTTCCGGTACTCCTAATGAGGATGTCGCATCCCATCTTAATACCTTCGTGGAATTATGCGATATGCAAAAGTAAAAAGATGTGGACAATGATGTGGTCAAGATGAAATTATTTCCGTTTTCTTTGCGTGATTCTGCAAAAAATTGGTTCTCTTCTTTGCCTCACAATAGTATCGATTCTTGGAATAAGTGCAAAGATGCTTTTATCACTAAGTATTTTCCTCTCGCAAAAATTGTTTCCCTTAGAACCCAGATTATGAATTTCAAGCAACTTTAACATGAGCATGTTGCACCATCTTTGGGAAGGATGAAAATGATGCTAAGGAATTGCCCAACTCATGGGTTAAATCTTTGGATGATCATACAAAAAATTTATGCGAGGATGAATTTCGTTTCTCATAATCTTTTACATTCCGCCGCGGGTGGTACTTTTATGGAAATTACTTAGGTGAAGCTACCAAATTTCTTGACAATATCGTGGCAAATTATTCGCAATGCCATACCGAAAGGGCTCCTGCTAGTAAAAAAGTTAATTCGGTTGAAGAAATTTCTTCTTTGAGTGAAAAAGTTGATGCTCTTGTGTAATTGGTTGCTAGTAGAAGTGCTCCTATTGATCTTAATGATATGCCTTTGTCTAATTTGATTGAGCAAAATAGTGATACCATAGATGTGAATTTTATTTCTCAAAATAATTTCAACAACAATGCTTATAGAGGTAATTTTAATCCTAGGCCTTTTTCCTAGTAATTCCTCTAATAATTATGGTAATTCCTATGGAAATCAATCTTATAATAATAATAGGAACACCTCTGATCTTGAGAATAATATTAAAGAATTTATCAATACACAAAAAGTTTTCAACACTTCCATAGAAGAAAAGTTGAGTAAGATTGATGATTTGTCCAGAAGTGTTGATAGAATTGCTCATGATGTGGAAAATCTCAAGATGAAATTTTTTGTGCCTAAGGTTGATGAATCAATTAAAGCTCTTTATGTTTCTATGGATGAATGTAAGAAAAGAACCGCTATGCTTAGAGCTAAAAGAGAATTCTTAGAAAAAGCATTTACTAGTGATTTATTTCACAAAAGTGATGAAGATCTTAAAATGATTGGTATTTCTCCTATTGATTCCTTGTTTAGTAAATTTAATATTGATGAAAAAGGGACTGGAGAAGAGTCAACTTTAGGTAGAAGGCATACCAATATTTCAGAGGGTGAAAATTTTGTTAAGAAAATTGATAAAAGTGGGTTTGAAGAGGTCAAAACTTTAACTAGTGATGTGCCCACTCTTTTGGATTGTAAAGACTTTAATTATGATAGTTTCTCTTTGATTGATTTTATTTCTTTGTTGCAATCCATGATAAATTCACCCCATGCGTATGAACGAAATAAAGCTTTTACTAAACAAATTGTTGATGCTATGATGAAAACTCTTGAAGAAAAATTGGAATTAGAAGTTTCAATTCCTAGAAAATTGCATGATGAATGGGAAACTACTATCAAAGTCAATATTAAAAATTATGAGTTTTTACTTTGTGTGACTTTGGTGCTAGTGTTTCTATAATTCCGAAATCTTTATGTGATGTGCTTGGTCTTACCGATCTTGAATCATACTCTTTAAATTTCCACTTGGCAGATTCTACTATGGAAGAATTAATGATGTTCTTATTCTTGCAAATAGGAATTATGTGCCCATAGATTTTATTGTTCTTGATATTGATTGCAATCCGTCTTGTCCAATTATTCTTGGTAGACCATTTTTATGCACTAACGGTGTCGTGATTGATATGAAAGAAGGCAATATTAAGTTCCAATTTCCTTTGAGGAAGGGTATGGAACACTTTCCTAGAACTAGAATTAAGCCAATCTATGAATCAATCATGAAGGCATCCTATGGATGTCGAACCAAAGATGACAAAACTTAGATCCTTGCTTTATGCCTAGCTTAGGGCGTAAAACCATAGCGCTTGTTGGGAGGCAACCCAATGAATAAAATTTATTTTTGCTTTTTTCTTCCTGTTCTTGTGTTTAGCACAATTATGCTACCGTTATGATTGTGTTTTTTATGTTTTAATTAGTGTTTGTGCCGAGTAAAGCCTTTAGGATCTTCTTGGGTGATAGTTGTTTGATCTTGCTAAAAAAACAGAAACTTTTACGCTCACGAAATTAATTTTCATTTTTTACCAGAGAGCCATTTATGTTGATGAATAATTATGCTCTAGTAGGAATATTGGTGTTAAGGTTTGTGATTCCCGAAGCATGCACTTATAGTCTCTCTTTATGCTATGATGTTGGAGCATGATTTATTTTTGATTGTCTTCCTTATGAGTGGCAGTCGGGGACGAGCAATGGTCTTTTCCTACCAATCTATCCCCCTAGGGGCATGCATAGTAGTACTTTGCTTCGAGGGCTAATAAACTTTTGCAATAAGTATATGAGTTCTTTATGACTAATGTGAGTCCGTGGATTATACGCACTCTTACCTTTCCGCAATTTGCTAGCCTCTACGGTACCATGCATTGCCCTTTCTCACATCAAGACATGGTGCAAACTTTGTAGGTGCATCCAAATCCCGTGATATGATACACTCTATCACACATAAGCCTCATTATATCTTCCTCAAAACAGCCACCATACCTACCTATTATGGCTTTTCCATGGCCATTCCGAGATATATTGCCATGCAACTTCCACCGTTTCCGCCTGATGACTTGAGCATTTATTGTCATATTGCTTTGCATGATCATATAGCTGACATAGTGTTTGTGCCTCAGCCACCGTTCTTCATTTTTCATACATGTTATGCTAGATCATTGCACATCCTGGTACATGCCAGAGGCATTCATATAGAGTCATACTTTGTCATAGGTATCGAGTTGTAATTTTTATTTCTTTTGAGTTATAAGTAAATTGAAGTGTGATGATCATCATTAATCATTTTTAGAGAAGTGCCCCAGTGAGGAAAGGATGATGGAGACTATGATTCCCCCACAAGTTGGATGAGACTCCGGACAATGAGAGAAAAAGAAAAGAAAAGAAAAAAGAGAAAGAAAGAAAAATAAAAAAAGGGAAAAATAAACAAAGAGAGAAGGGGCATTGCTAGTATCCTTTACCACACTTGTGCTTCAAAGTAGCACCATGTTTTTCATATGGAGAGTCCCCTATGTTGTCACTTACATATACTAGTGGGAAATTTTCATTATAGGATTATATGCACACCCACTTAGTTTTCATATTGAGCTTTCATACACTTATAGCTCTTAGTGCATCCGTTGCATGGCAGTCCCTACTCCTCACGTTGATATCAATTGATGGGCATCTCCATAGCCCGTTTTTTATCCGCATCGATGTGAGACTTTCTTACCTTTTTGTCTACCCTATATTTACCCGTATCATCATACTCTATTCCACCCATAGTGCTATATCCATGGCTAGCGCTCAGGTATTGTGTAAGAGTTGAAAAAAATAAAGCGCGTTAAAAAGTACGGACCAATTTCTCGGCTTGTCATCGGGGTTGTGCATGGTAAATACTTTGTGTTTAGAAGACAGAGCATCAAAAGACTATATGATTTTGTAGGGATAACTTATTTTAGCATTGATATTGTGAAAGACATGGTTGCTTGTTGATATGCTTGAGTATCTAAATTATTATCTCAACAGTGGACTATTGCTTTGAACCACATAAAAAGTCCAATTATTCATGCTATAAAGAAAAGAATATGATATGACATGTTAAACAACACTCCACATCAAAAATTCTGCCTTTATCACTTACCTACTCGAGGATGAGTAGGAGTTAAGCTTGGGGATGCTGATACGTCTCAAATGTATCTATAATTATTGATTGTTCCATGTTGTTATATTATCAATCTTGGATGTTTTATAATCATTTTATAGTCATTTTATATCATTTTATATCATTTTTGGTACTAACATATTGACATAGTGCCAAGTGCTAGTTCCTGTTTTTTCCGTGTTTTTTACATTGCAGAAAATCAATATCAGATGGCGTCCAAATGCCACAAAACTTTACAGAGATTTTTTTATGGACCAGAAGGAACATGTTGGGCCCTGGTTGCACCTAGGGGAGTCCCAAGGAGGGGACAACCCACAGGGCGCGCCGGGAGGCCCATGCGCGCCCTGGTGGGTTGTGCCCACCTCGGGTGCCCCCGGACCGCCTCTTTGCTCTATAAATACCCAAATATTCCCAAAACCCTAAGGGAGTAGACGAAATATTCATCCAGCCGCCACAGAGTCCAGAACCACCACATCCAATATAGACACCATCTTGGATGGGGTTCACCACCTCCATTGGTGCCTCCCCGATGATGCGTGAGTAGTTCTTTGTAGACCTTCGGGTCCGTAGTTAGTAGCTAGATGGCTTCATCTCTCTCTCTCTCTTGATTCTCAATACAATGGTCTCTTGGAGATCCATATGATGTAACTCTTTTGCAATGTGTTTGTTGGGATCTGATGAACTTTGAGTTTATGATCAGTCATATCTTTTTATATCCATGAAAGTTATTTGCATTTCTTTGATCTCTTATATGCATGATTTCTTATAGCCTCGTATTTATTCTCTAACATTTGGGTTTTGTTTGGCCAACTTGATCTATTTATCTTGCAATGGGAAGAGGTGCCCGGTAGTGGGTTCGATCTTACGGTGCTCGATCCTAGTGAAAAAAGGGAACCGAGGTGTATGTATCTTTGCTACTAAGGATAAAAAGACGGGATCTATATCTGCACAATAGATAAACGGATCTTTTCTACATCATGTCATCGTTATTATTGCATTACTCCATTTTCCATGAACTTAGTACACTAGATGCATGCTGGATAGCGGTCATTGTGTGGAGTAATAGTAGTAGATGCGGGCAGGAGTCGGTCTACTAATCTTGGACGTGATGCCTATGTAATGATCATTGCCTGGATATCGTCATAATTATTTGAGGTTCTATCAATTGCTCCACAGTAATTTGTTTACCCACTGTTTGCTATCTTTTCTCGAGATAAGCCACTAGTGAGACCTACGGCCCCCGGGTCTTCTTCCTCATATATTTGCTTGCGATCTACTTTTCCTTTGCATTTTTATTAAGATCTATTAAACAAAAAATACAAAAATACTTTGCTTCACTTTATTCTATTTGTGATCTATTGTTTCAATCTACTACAATTTTCTTGCATCGTTACCCAAAAGGGGTTGATAATCCCTTTAACACGTCGAGTTGCGAGGTGTTGTTATTTGTGTGTAGTTGTTGTTTAAGTTGTGTTGCCTGGTTCTCCTACTGGTTCGATAACCTTGGTTTCTTCACTGACAGAAATACCTACCGTCGCTGTGAAGCATCATTCCTTCCTCTTTGGGGAAATACCGACATAGTCCTAGCAGACAAGAGCTTTTCTAGCGCTATAGTCAGAGAGCGATCAAATGCTTGCCAAGTATGTTGTTAAGCATAGAATTGCATCACCCTGTCATCCTCAGTCTAGTGGTCAAGTTTAACTTAACAATAGATAAATAAAATTAATTTTGCAAAAGACTGCCAATAGGTCCCGGAAGAATTGGTCTAAGAAGTTAGATGATGCACTTTGGGCTTATAGAACAACATATAAAAATCCTATGGGTATGTCTCCTTACAAAATGGTTTATGGAAAAGCTTGTAATTTGCCTCTTGAGTTAGAACATAAAGCATATTGAGCAATCAAAGAACTCAACTATGATTTCAAACTTGCTGGTGAAAAGAGGTTATTTGATATTAGTTCATTAGATGAATGGAGAACCCAAGCTTATGAAATTGCCAAGTTGTCTAAAGAAAAAGTTAAAAGATGGCATGATAAAACAATCCAAAAGCGTGAGTTCAAAGTTGGGGTATATGTACTTTTGCACAACTCTCGTTTCAGATTCTTTGCAGGAAAACTCCTCTCCAAATGGAAAGGGCCCTATGTTATCGAGGAGGTTTACCGGTCTGGAGCTATCAAAATAAATAATGCCGAAGGCACTAACCCGAAGGTTGTTAATGGGTAACGAATAAAACATTATATCTCAGGTATGCCCATAAATGTTGAAAGTAACATTATCAAAACTTTGACACCGGAAGAACACATGAAATAGTCCTTCGAAACACACCAGAATCATGAAGAAGAGGAGGTACGTGATATAATAAATAAACGGACTCCGAAAAATCCGCAAAAAAATTTTTGTCAGTTTTGGAATATAACAAAAATTAGGAAAATAAGAAACTACCGACAAGCACACCCTGGTGGGCACAAGACACCAGGGAGCGCCTGGCTTGCCAACCTCGAGTACCCTTCAGACTCCGTTTTTCTACAGCTTTCTTGTCTCCCAAGAAAAAAAAACTTTATATACCCCCCGAACCTGTTAACCACCGTATCACGGAGAAATCTTATGTTCTCTTTTCTTGTTGTTTTCGGTCAGATATGTTGAGCCAGGCATCATGTCTTCTTCCTCCTCCAACAATGTGGAAGGGGATGCTTGGTTGATGAAGATCGAGCTGAAGAGAGAAGAGCCCATAGAAGCCGTCAAGGGAGACAAGAGCAAGGAGGCTACCATAGTTCAAGGACCGGTAGTTGAGCAGGTCTGGCCTGCTGAGGAGGAGGAAGAAGATATCCTTAAACATTACTATGCTCATCTTACCTCAACTGAGATTGAAGCCTTTTGAATCATTGAAACGGTTCATGTGAAAATTAAATATCTCACTCGTGAAAATATTCTGCATCAAGAGCACATCATCTTCCTCTGGAGCATCATCCATAGATTGGAATATCTCTTGTTCATGACGGACAAGATCGCTGCTACTTCATCACCACCATCTTCTTCTACATTACCAAAAGAAAACTGAGTATCGGGTATGGGCACTCCCCTTGGCTTCCGCCAAGCTTGGGGGAGGTGCCCCGGTATCGTATCACCTCCACTATATTTTGCCTTTACCTATTTTAGTTTGATCCATAGTTATCTTTTGCTTTAGATGAATAAAAGTTTGTTTTGGTCCTTTCTTTTCGAGAGTTTGCTTAGTGATCTATCCTTGTAATCGTGTGCGAGACATATAATAAAGTTTAGTTTGAGTTTTTGCTTTATTTACTTTCATGTTGAAATAAAAAGAAAGGAAATAAACGAAAAAGATCATATGCTAAACTTATGGTAGGTGATGACACCACATAAGGAAAATTATAAGTAGAAAATTTTGTTAGAGATTGATAAACATAGCATTGGTCAATGATGGAACTCATGAAAGAATTAATAAGGGAATATAAGATTTACATATAAATACATTATCCTTACAATCTTTTGTGATTGTGAGCCCCCATCAAAATATTATATGCCAAAATTGTTGACGTTGGACAAGGAAGTCAACATAATGATTTATGTTCATTTATATTCATATAGAAGTTATATTGTCATAGATCCTTCAACATGTGGTGCTTTCCCCTATCTTTGCTAGCCAGAAATTCCACACTAAGTAGAGATACTACTTGTGCATCCAAAAACCCTTAAATCCAAATCTTATTTTCAAGTGTCCACCATACCTACCTAAGGATTGAGCAAGATCCTTCAAGTAAGTTGCCATCAGTGCAATAAGGAAATAAAAATTGATTCTCAAAGTGTGAGATCATTTAGTGTAAGAGAAACCAGAGCGTTGTACGAACTTGTGAGGGTGAAGAATAAAAGCGACAGACTGCATAATAAAGGTTACCATCACAAGGGGCAATACAACGTGATGTTCTTTCGCACTAAGGGGTTAAGCATACAAACAAATAAGCGCATGGCAACTTCTGCTTCCCTCTGCGAAGGGCCTATCTTTTACTTTTTTGTATTTACTTTTATGCAAGAGTCAAAGTTTTTCTCTCTATTCCCTTTTATTTTTCTCCTTTGGCAAGCATCATGTGGTGAGGAAATATCTAGGCACATATGTATAGTTGAATATGGGTAGCATAAGTTATTATTGTTGACATCACCCTTCAGGTGAATACGTTGGGAGGCGAAACTACAAGCCCCTATCTTTTTATGTATCTGGTTGAAACGTTTTGCTCATGTGTATGCGGTGAGTGTTAGCAATCATAGAAGACTATATGATGGTTAAGTATGTGGACTTTCCTAAAGGCTCCGATACGTGACCCTTCCTGAAAAGATGATGAATTCTAGTTGCAAAGTTGACTGAGAACATAGTTTGTTGGTTTCTAATAGAGTTTATGCTTTATACTATGATAGCGTGATGAATTGTTACTTATTCATGAGAAGTCTATGATAAAAGTTTTAGGTTGAAATTTTTTGCTGTTATAATAACCTACATGATGCTTTTATGTCCGTATTTTGTTTTTATCGACACCTCTCTCTAAGCATGTGGACATGTTTTTCAATTTTGGTTTTCGCTTGAGGACAAGTGAGGTCTAAACTTGGGGGAGTTGATACGTCCATTTTGCATCATGTTTTCCTAGTATTATTTATGATGTTTTTATGCGTAATAATGCTTTTTGGAGTAATTCTAATGCTTTTTCTCTCATAATATGCAAGGTACACACAAAGAGGGAGAATTCCGGCAGCTAGAAATCAGGACCTGAAAAAGGTACGTCAGGCTACCTATTCTGTACAACTCCAAACAAGCTAAAACTTTATGGAGATTTTTTATGGAATATATGACGAATATTGGAGCAAATAAGTACCGGAGGGGGCCGCCCTGGTGAGCAAAGGACACCAGGGCGCGCCCTGGTGGGTTGTGCTCATCCAGGCCACCTCTGGTGCCCATCTTATTGTATATAAGTCATTTTTACCTAGAAAAAATAAGGAGAGGACTTTCGTGAAGGAGCGCCGCCATCTCGAGGTGGAACTTGGGCAGGAGCACTTTTGCCCTCCGGCGGAGTGATTCCACCGGGGGAAATTCCCTCCCGGAGGGTCAAATCATCGTCATCATCATCACCAACAACTCTCCCATCTTGGGGAGGGAAATCTCCATCAACATCTTCAACAACACCATCTCATCTCAAACCCTAGTTCATCTCTTGTGTGTAATCTTTGTACCGGAACTATAGATTGGTGCTTGTGGGTGACTAGTAGTGTTAATTACATCTCGTAGTTGATTACTATATGGTTTATTTGGTGGAAGATTATATATTCAGGTCCATTATGCTATTTAATACCTCTCTGATCTTGAGCATGTTTATCACTTGTGAGTAGTTACGTTTGTTCTTGAGGTTACGGGAGAAATCATGTTCTAAATAATCACGTGAACTTGATATGTGTTCGATATTTTGATAGTATGTATGTTGTGATTCCATTAGTGGTGTCATGTGAACGTCGACTACATGACACTTCACCATATTTGGGCCTAAGGGAATGCATTGTGGAGTATTTATTAGATGATGGGTGGCGAGAGTGACAGAAGCTTAAACCCTAGTTTATGCGCTATTCCGTAAGGGACCGATTGGATCCAGAAGTTTAATGCTATGGTTAGGATTTATCCTTAATACTTTTCTCGTAGTTCGGATGCTTGCGAGGGGGTTAATCATAATTAGGTGGTTTGTTCAAGTAAGAACAGCACCTAAGCACCGGTCCACCCACATATCAAATTATCAAAGTAGCGAACACAAATCGAACCAACATGATGAAAGTTACTAGATGAAATTCCCGTGTACCCTCAAGAACGCTATGCTTACTATAAGAGACCGCTTTGGCCTGTCCTTTGTCTCAAAAGGATTGGGCTACCTTGCTGCACTTTTTCTATTATTATCATTACTTTCTCGTTACAAAATATCTTGCTATCAAACTAATCTGTTACTTACAATTTTAGCACTTGTAGACATTACCTTGCTAAAAACCACTTGTCATTTCCTTCTGCTCCTAGTTGGGTTCGACACTCTTACTTATTGAAAAGGCTACAATTGATCCCCTATACTTGTGGGTCATCAATGCTATTTTCTGGCACCGTTTCCGGGGAGTGAAGCACCTTTGGTAAGTGGAAATTGGTAAGAAACATTTATATAGTGTGCTGAAATTTACTGTCACTTGTTACTATGGAAAACAATCCTTTGAGGGGTTTGTTCGGGGTATCTTCACCTCTACCGGAACCACAATTAGCTACCACTCAACCTACTGCACCTACTGAAAATATTGAATATGAAATTCCTTCGGGTATGATAGAACAACTACTAGTTAATCCTTATGTAGGAGATGGAACCGAACAGCCTGATATGCACTTGATATATGTGGAACAAATATATGGACTCTTCAAGCATGCAGGTTTACCTGGAGATGAAGTTAAGAAGAAGGTTTTTTTCATATATCGGGCTCCACAAACCCTGGATAGATTCGAACTCTGGGGTGCATGCGAAGAACTCATCCTCCCCAGTCTGCCAACCCGTCGATCCCTCGGCCTAGCTCGATGAACTAAAAGGAAAGAGGACACAATAGCTTACCCAGGTTCGGGCCTCCTTGCGGTGTAAAACCCTACTCCTGCTTTGTGCTAGTTGGCATCAGGGTGAGCTCAGGATGAACTAGTACTATGGAAGAATGACCTCAGGAGGTGTGTTCTTGAGCTGGTGGGGGAGAGGAAGATCTGAATGATCCGGATCCGGTCCCCGTCCCCTTCGTCCGTCTCTACGGTGGTGGCTAGGCCCTATTTATAGTGTCCTTGGTCCTCTTCCCAAATGAAGGCGGGAAGGGATTCCACAACGGCCAAATTCGAAGGGAGACAACTAGTACATCTTATCCTGACAAAAGTAGTCTTCGCCTGCAAAGCCTCTGGTCATGACACCATGGTGGGCTCAGCGATGACCTACGTCATGTCGTCCTGATAGTCTTGGTCTTGTTTCATGGGAATGGAAACCTTTGGATGATTCCTCGGGACTTCGCGCCTACGCTTGCCTCCTTAGCACCAAAGAGGAAACTGCTTTCCTGCACCCGCTGGCACCCACCTGGCCTTGGTCCTCATGGCTCACGTCTTCTGAGTGTCACAAGGTGAGGCTTGCATAGTAATCTCCGCTCCTCAGGAGCCAGCCTAAGGATGCCGCTCCTTCTAGAGGTCTTTGTGTCGTCCGCCTCGTGAGGCTTGGCCCCTCATGAGGGTCTTGAGTTTTTTTATGCTGAAGGTTGGCTATACTGGGCCGTTGATGGAGCCACGCCATGGGCCCTAGGCAGGCAAGTCTGGGTACCCCTGTTCCCAGAACGCTGACGGTAGCCCCCGGGCCCAATGCACGCTCGAACTTGGCTTCAAGGTGAAGCCAAAGGGTAAGTGCGGAGCGCCGCGGGCCCTAACCGCCTGCGGCCTTAGTCGACGTGTGGCGATTGATGGGACGTGGGCGTCTCCGCTTCCCCATGCAGCCTCGGCAACTGCCCCGGGCTGACAAGAAGGCTGGCGCCTACCGCTGAGCCTTCATTGCCTTCCCTTTGTCTTGCTCTGGATCCCCTTCTCCCTCTGCTCAGAGTGTCTCCAGATCTGATGAATCTTTTCCTAAGCTCGCGCCGACAAGGCGAAGTCATCAGCCCCTACCGCACGCTCGTCTTCCTAGTTCGAGCTGGCCCTGAGAGCGTCCACCATTCCTGAGGAGAAGCACCTTGCCATCGTGCACCCGTTGACAGCGTGCAGCGGCAATGAGGAAGGAGTGATGACACTCCGGGTCGGCTCCGCCAAGTTGGAAGCCTTGGGTGAAACCTTTTACCCCTTCTTTCTGCACAACATCTAAGCGGGGCTCGCCCCCTTCTCCGATTTCTTCTTTGCCATCCTCAACCATTATTGGATCCACGCCCCTTCACCTTCATACCAACTCCACCCTCCTCCTGTCGATCTTTGCCTTATATTGTGAGGCGTTTGTGGGCGTGATGCCCTCTGTCGCACTCTTCTGCCACTTCTTCTACCTCTGGATGGGCGGCTGCCAGTGCTCCAGGTGCGCCAGCTTCATCGCGCCTCATGACAGCAATGCGATCTCGAGGCCGGGAAAAAGGTGGAGGACTTCCGGCACAAGTGGATCTTCATGGACGCCAAGCGCTCCCACGCTCGGCTGGAGCTGCTGACCGCCTTCCCGGCGAAGCTGGACCTGTGGGCTCATGCGAAGCTCACCGACCGTCGGGCGGAGCGGTTGCTGGAGAAAATGATGGCTGACTAGAAGGCGGAGAAGCTGACAGGGGCCATGATCGTCACAGAGTTTCTGCTGCAGTGCCTGGCTCCTCTCTAGGCACACTCACGCCCCCTGTGGAGCTTCAAGGGTAAGGAACATGACCTCCGGTTGCGCCCGGACAACCTCCCCAACGAGGAGATGAGCAAGGCCGTGCGCACCTTGCTTGAGAAGGACTATGGCAGCCCCCCCATAAGCCCATCTCCTACTATACCGCCGCGATGACGGGGAGAAGGTGGCCGCCACCATGTCTGTCTTCAATGAACGGAGGCTCATGCCGCTGACGTCTTCCAAGCCCCCGAGCTCCCCGGTGTCGGTGTCCTCCAGTGATCTCTCCGGGGAGGAGGGGAACGAGGACTCAGAGGAAACCCTGGAGGGCGTGGGGGAGACCTCTCCCCTGCGGCAAAGCAAGCTCCTCCGCGCCGTCTCTAATGACAACGACGCCGACGAATACCTGGTTGAGGGGTCACCGCGCTCCACCGGGGTTGCCATGAAGTCTGGTGGCACCCCTCTGAAGAGGCTGAAGCTGGGGACCCCGAAGAAGAGAGGGATGACGCCGCTTCCTCGAGGCGGCGCCTCCACCTTGTTGCCAGCTACCGCCATGCGCTCATCCGTTCCGGAGAGCGTGGCGAAGTTTGTGCCCCCAAAGCTCGGGGCTGTCGCGCTGTAGGGCAGGAAGAGGGAGTATGTCACTGAGGATGAGTAAGTACTTCGCCTTGTCTTTGATCTTGGCTCTTGATGCAGTGCTCAAACATCTTCATCTTGATGGCCAGGCGGACGTCGGCGGCGAAGAGGAAGAAGGAGGGCAACAGGGCCGCCGAGGCCAAGCGGCCTACCGTGGCTGCGATGACTCTGAGACGAAAGGAAGAGACCACCTCGCGTCCTTCCGTGATGGGGTCGGCATCCCGAGGCTTGGGGACCAAACTCAGGAGGAGTCCGTCTCCGTGGCTGGGCTGGCTCTGGAGGCGCATGTGTCCATCGCACCCGTTGGGGTTCTGAGGGCTCCGGAGCCCCCTATCGTTCTTGCTGCTGCTTGGCCGGCCTAGGCGCCGGCTGTCGGTGTCAAAACCAGCCGATCTCGGGTAGGGTGTCCCGAATTGTGCGTCTGAGGATCGAGGGTGACAGGAGACAAAGGGGACACGATGTTTTACCCAGGTTCGGGCCCTCTTAATAGAGGTAAAACCCTACTTCCTGCTTGATTGAACTTGATCAATATAGGGGTTACAAGAGTTGATCTACCTCGAGATCGGAATGGCTAAACCCTAGATGTCTAGCCTATATGAATTCTCATGATCTCTATGGACTAGCCCCTCCGGTTTATATAGACACTGGAAGGGCCTAGGGTTGTACAGAGTCAGTTTACAGAGGAAGGAAACTATACATCTGGACGCCAATCTTGCCATCCGCACAAAGAAGAGTCCTATCCAGACACGGGGGAAGCCCTTCTACCTTGTATCTTCATGGCCCATCAGTCCGGCCCATATCATTCAACCCAGAAACCCGAGGACCCCTTAATCCAGGACTCCCTCACCGGCGCCGCCGACTCCTCGGGCCGTCCTGCCGGCAAGCTGCGACTCCACACCAAGCACCCTAGATCATACCTTCGCGATAATGGACCAGCTCCGAGCTGAGCTTCAGGGTGCCGGCCGGCGCACGGAAGCGGGGCGCCTGGGGCTGGTCTCGGGGTGGCTTCAGGCCAACTCGACCGTCAAGGCGGCCTGGAGCCAGGTAGAGGCTGCCGCCGAGGAGGGCAAGAAGGTGGCCGGCATAGCCGCGGCCACTCATGACGCGGCGGTGGCTGACACAAGGACCGCTGAGGAACGGTGCCGCTTGGTGGAGGCCGAGCTGAAGGCCCTCCATGACGAGCAGGCCGCCCGCACTCACCGGCTCGAGGAGCAGGAGGCGAAGCTAAAGACCCAGGAGGCTGCGCTTATCGACCGCAGCACCGAGCTGGAGCAGGCAGGCCAGGAGCAAGCTACGGGGTGCAGCCACCTGGAGAAGCTAAAGGAAGAGGTGGAAGCAGCCCAGGCGTCCCACACCAAGTTTGTCTCCGACGAGAAAGCTCGGCTGGAGGCCAGGGAGAAACTCCTTGTCATGGAGGAGAAGGCGGCCACCGTGGGGCGCAGTGCCTTCGTCTCTCTTGAGCTGCAGTCCCGCAAGGCACTATAGGGCCTCTACACGAGTGGGTACGAAAAGCTGCTGGCGACTCCGGAGGAAGGCCCCGCCGGGCTGCTCCCCAAGCTCGTCGCGGAGCTCGAGGGCATCTTCCTTGGAGTGGGGCCCATGGTGGAGGGAGAGGCTCGCGCGCTTTCTACCTCGGCCGCGACGCACTTCTTGAACCACCTCTATCTTCAGGACCTCGGCTTCGACCTTGGTGCCTTGCTCGAGCCCGTGGACCTGAGCTTTACACCGCTGTTGCTGAAGCCGTAAAGGATCAGGTGGAGGCCCTGCTACGGAAGTTCCTCTGCGTCAACCCGGCGGCCACGGCTGACAAGGACAGCGGTGATGTCATCGACGACGGGGCTCCCCAAGTGGGCAATGGTGGCGTCCAAGGCTGAGGAAGAGGCTTGGAGACGACACTTCCCCCTATCCTTATCCTGCAACATTTATCGTGCCTCGTGTAGGCGTAAGAACTTATGCTGTGAGCTTTTTAAGAGACAATTTGCTTTGTAATAATTTGCTAGGGTTCCGTGATTTCCTTTCCTGTTTGCTTTAGTGTTCTGCGTTGGGAGGGCTCGGCCCTGCGCATAGCTCAGCCGTCGTTGGGGCGTCCAGATCACCAGGACGAGACCAAGGGGTGAGGGGCTCCTAAGTCGCGATGCTCAGGAGGCCCCATTGACATGCGACCAACCCTCAGGAGGGAGATGCGGGTGTAGGTCTTACCATTCCGCGTCGGCAGGGCCCGGCCCCGCGCATACCTTAGCCACCGTTGGGGCGCCCGGATCACAAGGAAGAGACCAAGGGGTGAGGGGCTACGTGACCAGTTAGGCTCCTGGGTCGCGATGCCCAGGAGTCCCCCTTGACGTACGAACAGACCTCCATACCTTTCCTCATCGAGCTCTCGCTTGGGACGGGCACACGAAGACCAGTTCCGTGGGACCTGGCGAGGTGGCGTACACCAGGCATGACCTGAGCGCAGCCCCCGTGCCCAGCCCCCTCGTATGACTCTCCCAAGGGGAAAGCGGCACGGTGAGGCTGAACACCGAGCCTGGCAGCTCTCCTGAGGTTACTGCAGCCCTGAGGCTACCCTCAGTTGTTTATCACTAGCGTGGAGCATGGTGCTTCCGCTCTTGCACGGGCATAGCCGCTCCTCGACCGTGTCGTCTGCCAGCACGGAGCATGGTGCTTCCACTGGTACGTGGGTGGGAGCTCCCTCTGAGAGACTCTGGGGCATGTACAACCCCGCCCTGACACGTGGCTTGCACGGCAGGGCAAGAGGAGGTGTGTATGGGCACTCATGAGCTAGTGCGGGACTCACGAGGCCCCACCTCAAGGCGGGTTGCGCCTGAATGTGGTTCAGAACATTTGAGATGGTCCTATGATATGGTTATGCAACCTGTGCTGAGTGAATCTCCTAAGGTTATCGCACGAGAAGGTCAAACACCAACGACCCCAGGAGGTGATGTGAACGGGGCCGGCCCGCCAGACAGAGCTCAGCCGTTGGGTTTGTCGACGCTGCAGGGACAAACCCAAGAACAGACGCCATGCCCATTCTTCTCATGTGAAAGTCCTGAAGAAAGAAAACCGGCGCGCGGCTCCCGCGGCGGTGAGGCACCGGGTCACGTGCCCCAACTTATCCGCCCCCGATTAACTCATGCGAGAACAAGGCACCAAGGACCATGGGAGGTGACATGCATGGGAGCTGGCCCGCGAGCCAGAGCTCAGACACTTGGGTTTAGCGACGCTATAGGGACGGGCCCAAGCACAGACGTCGTGCCAGTCCTTAATCATGAGGTGGTCGTGGGTGGGTTTGCAAGGGCATACGACGTTGATGACCCACAAGTATAGGGGATCTATCATAGTCCTTTCGATAAGTAAGAGTGTCGAACCCAACGAGGAGCAGAAGGAAATGATAAACGGTTTTCAGCAAGGTATTCTCTGCAAGTACTGAAATAAGCGGTAACAGATAGTTTTGTGATGAGATAATTTGTAACGAGCAACAAGTAAGAAAAGTAAATAAAGTGCAGCAAGGTGTCCCAATCCTTTTTGTAGCAAAGGACAAGCCTGGACAAACTCTTATATAAGGAAAAGCGCTCCCGAGGACACATGGGAATATCGTCAAGCTAGTTTTAATCACGTTCTTATGATTCGCATTCGATACTTTGATAATTTGATATGTGGGTGGACCGGTGCTTGGGTGATGTTCTTACTTGAACAAGCATCCCACTTATGATTAACCTCTATTGCAAGCATCCGTAACTACAACATAAGTATTAAGGTAAACCTAACCATATCATGAAACATATTGATCCAAATCAGCCCCTTACGAAGCAACGCATAAACTAGGGTTTAAGCTTCTGTCACTCTAGCAACCCATCATCTACTTGTTATTTCCCAATGCCTTCCTCTAGGCCCAAATAATGGTGAAGTGTTATGTAGTCGACGTTCACATAACACCACTAGAGGCTAGACAACATACATCTCATCAAAATATCGAACGAATACCAAATTCACATGACTACTAATAGCCAGACTTCTCCCTTGTCCTCAGGAACAAACGTAACTATTCACAAAGCATAAACATGTTCATAATCAGAGGGGTATTAATATGCATAAAGGATCTGAACATAGGATCTTCCACCAATTAAACCAACTAGCATCAACTACAAGGAGTAATTAACACTACTAGCAACCTACTAGCACCAATCCCAGACATGGAGACAAGAATTGGATACAAGAGATGAACTAGGGTTTTGAGATGAGATGGTGCTGATGAAGATGTTGATGGAGATTGCCCTCTCCCGATGAGAGGAGCGTTCGTGATGACGATGGCGATGATTTCCTCCTCCGGGAGGGAAGTTTCCCCGGCAGAACAGCTCTGCCAGACCTCTAGATTAGATCCGCCAAGGTTCCGCCTTCTGGCGGCGGAGTTTCGTCCCAAAAGGTTGCTTCTTATCTTTTTCTCGACGAAAGACTTCATATAGGAGAAGATGGTCATCAGAGAGCCACCAGGGGGCCCATGAGGCAGGGGCGCCCCCCACCCTCGTGAGAAGGGTGTGGGCCCCCTGGTGTTCATCTTTGGTGAGATTTTTCATTATTTATTATAAGGTGTTCCATGGAGTTTTAGGACTTTTGGAGTTGTGTAGAATAGGTCTCTAATATTTGCTCCTTTTCCAGCCCAGAATTCCAGCTGTCGGCATTCTCCCTCCTTATGTAAACCTTGTAAAATAAGAGAGAATAGCCATAAGTATTGTGACATAATGTGACATAACAGCCCATAATGCAATAAATATTGATATAAAAGCATGATGCAAAATGGACGTATCAACTCCCCCAAGCTTAGACCTCGCTTGTCCTCAAGCGAAAAGCCGAAATCGAAAAATATGTCCACATGTTTAGAGATGAAGGTGTCGATAAAAATAAAATACGGACATGAGGGCACCATGATCATTCTTATAAGAGCAACTTATATAATTTTTGTCATATGATCTCTAATGCTAGAGTAATAATTCAATCACAATATCAAGTATGAATAGTAAACTTCATTAAAAACTAACAAACTACAATCTCGGTCATTGAAGCAATTGCATTTTATCATAACATAGGAAAGAGGCAATGTATAAGAGCTTTTCAGCATGTCCACATACTCAACTATCATATAATCTTTCACAATTGCTGACACTCACGCAATACTTATGGGTGTGGAGTTTTAATCGGACACAAAGAAAGATAGGGGCTTATAGTCTTGCCTCCCAACGTTTTACCTCAAGGGTAATGTCAACAGTAATACTTCATGAAAACTCACATCCAATTAGCCATATATACCAGGATCTTTCCAACATACTGTGCTTGCCAAAGGATAAAGTGTAAAAAGGAAGGGTGAAAATCACCATGACTCTTGCATAAGGTAGAAGATAATGATAAAAGATAGGCCCTTTGCAGAGGGAAGCAGAGGTTGCCATGCGCTTTTATGGTTGGATGCACAAAATCTTAATGCGAAAGAACGTCACTTTATATTGCCCCTTGTGATATGAACCTTTATTATGGAGTCCGTCACTTTTATTACTTCCACATCACAAGATCGTTAAAAGCTTATTTCTCCCACACCAATCAATCATACATATTTAGAGAGCAATTTTTATTGCGTTGCACCGATGACAACTTACTTGAAGGATCTTACTCAATCCATAGGTAGGTATGGTGGACTCTCATGGTAAAACTGGTTTAAGGATATTTGGAAGCACAAGTAGTATCTCTACTTGGTGCAATGAATTTGGCTAGCATGAGGGGGAAAGGCAAGCTCATCATGTTGGAAGATCCAAGACAATATAATTTATCTCAGATGTAAGAAAACATAACCCATTACGTTGTCTTCCTTGTCCAAAGTCAACTCTTTAGCATGTCATATTTTAATGAGTGCTCACAATCATAAAAGATGTCCAAGATAATATATCTATATGTGAAGACCTCTCTTTCTTTATTACTTCCTATTAATTGCAATGATGACCAAAACTATGCTTGTCAACTCTCAACAACTTTTATTCATCATACTTTTTCTATGTGAGCTCATTACTCTCCATGAGATCCATATGATCTCTTTGTTTCTTTTTATTTCTTTCTCTTTTCTTTTATTCACTTAGGATCATGGCAAAACAATCAAGCCCTTGACTCAACACTAATCTTTATTATATAGCTCACGGACTCAATTACATAGAAGGATAATAAAGCAAAACTCACAACTAGATCATGTCATAAACTTTATTCTACTAGATCAAAATACTACTAATAAGATCAAACTAAGGAAAACGGTAAAGATAAAAGTGATGGTGATACGATACCGGGGCACTCCCATAAGCTTGGCTGTTGCCAAGCGGAGTGCCCATACCCGGATACTCAATTCTTCTTTGTTGGAGGAGATGGTGGAGGTGTTGTTGATGATGCGGGCTTGTCATCCATCTTCCAAGGCATAGGTTCACCATCATAGAAAGATGATCGAGTCTCCGGAATCCTCGAATCTGCAGCCACACTCATTCTTTTGAATCTATATTCATACTCACAGTTTTGGTTTTGCAGGTCATAGATTTGGGCTTGGAGGTGCTCGATCTTCTCATATAGCTTGAAGATGGCCTCCTCGGTGTTCTTGGCATCCGGCTTGTAGTTGTTAGTGAACTCCGCGAGCATCATGCGGCTAGGGTTGATTCCACGCTCCACCATCCCCTGGCACATGAAAACTTGTTGCTCCATTGCTTCGAGCCTCGTCTCCACGCTTCTGATTCCCTTTGGTCCCTCAGCATCGCGGATGTGCAGCAACCCATCACGCATCTCAATGGTTTGAGTGTGTCGCAACACCTCCGTGAGGTAAGGGTTGATGACCTTCTCGAAGAACTTGTCCTTGGAAGCACTTGGGGACGTCATGATAATCTAGATCTGTCAGAAAAACAGCTCGAAACAAAAACAGGAGATTTTTGCGTGATACGCGAGTCAAAACCTTCGGGAGAATATATAATGAATTTTTACCGACCAAAATACGTATCGTGAAAGAAAACGGAGTCCGGAAGGCACACGAGGCGCGCCCAGGGGGGTAGGGCGCGCCCTCCACCTTCGTGAGGCCCTCCTGTCCTTCCCGGACTGTTACTTAATTTTCTATTTTTCTAAATATTCCAAAACGGAGAAATATTGCCTTAAAAATTGTTTTGGAGTCGGTTTACTTACCGTACCACATACCTATTCCTTTTCGAAGTCTGAAACGTTCTAGAAAGTGTCCCTTATGTATTCCTCCGGGGTTACGGTTTCAATAATATTGGTTTCAACATTTATGGGATTACCTGAGATATAATGTTTGATTCTTTGACCGTTTACCACCTTCGGATTTATGCCTTCGAAGTTGTTGATTTTTATGGCACCGGAACGATAGACCTCCTTCATAACATAGGGGCCTTCCCATTTAGAGAGAAGTTTCCCTGAAAAAAATCTTAAACGAGAGTTGTATAGCAATACATAATCACCTACATTAAACTCACGCTTTTGTATTCTTTTGTCATGCCATCTTTTAACCTTTTCTTTAAACAACTTGGCAATTTCATAAGCTTGGGTTCTCCATTCATCAAGTGAGCTAATATCAAATAACCTCTTTTCACCGGCAAGTTTGAAATCATAGTTGAGCTCTTTAATAGCCCAATATGCCTTATGTTCTAGTTCGAGAGGTAAGTGACATGCTTTTCCATATACCATTTTATATGGAGACATACCCATAGGATTTTTATATGCAGTTCTATAGGCCCATAATGCATCATCAAGTTTCTTGGACCAATTCTTTCTAGACCTATTGACAGTCTTTTGCAAAATTAATTTGAGTTCTCTATTACTCAATTCTACTTGACCACTAGACTGTGGGTGATACGAAGATGCAATTCTATGATTGACGTCATATTTAGCAAGAATTTTACGGAAAGCCCCATGAATAAAATGTGAACCACCATTAGTCATTAAATATCTAGGGACTCCAAACCTTGGAAAAATAACTTCTTTAAGCATTTTAATAGAAGTATTATGATCAGCACTGCTAGTTGGAATAGCTTCTACCCACTTAGTAACATAATCAACAGCAACTAAAATATGTGTATATCCATTAGAGGCAGGAAAAGGTCCCATATAATCAAAGCCCCAAACATCAAACGGTTCAATAACAAGTGAATAATTCATAGGCATTTCTTGATGTCTACTAATATTACCAATTCTTTGGCATTCATCACAAGAAAGGACAAACTTATGGGCATCCTTGAAGAGAGTAGGCCAATAAAAACCGGATTGCAATACCTTATGTGCAGTTCTATCTCCCGCGTGGTGTCCTCCATAAGTTTCGGAGTGGCACTTGCGTCGGATCTGTTCATGTTCATGCTCAGGTACACAACGTCTAATAACACCATCTACTCCTTCTTTATAAAGATGTGGGTCATCCCAAAAGTAATGTCTCAAGTCATAGAAGATTTTTTTCTTTTGTTGGTATGTGAAGCTAGGTGGTATAAATTTAGCAACTATGTAATTAGCATAATCAGCATACCAAGGGGTACTACGAGAAGTACTTATGACATTTAATTGTTCATCAGGAAAGCTATCATCAATAGGTAGTGGGTCATCAAGAACATTCTCTAACCTAGATAAGTTGTCTGCAACGGGGTTCTCGGCTCCTTATCTATCAACAATATGCAAATCAAATTCTTGTAGCAAGAGAACCCATCTAATAAGTCTAGGTTTAGCATCTTTCTTCTACATAAGATATTTAATAGCAGCATGATCAGTGTGGATAGTTACTTTAGAATCAACAATATAAGGTCTGAACTTATCACAAGCAAATACAGCTGCTAAAAGTTCTTTTTCAGTAGTAGCATAATTTCTTTGAGCATTGTCTACAGTCTTACTAGCATAATGGATAACATTTAATTTCTTATCAACTCTTTGCCCTAGAACAGCACCTACAGCATAATCGCTAGCATCACACATAATTTCAAAGGGTAAATTCCAATCAGGTGGCTGAACAATAGGTGCAGAGACTAATGCTTTCTTAAGTATTTCAAATGCTTCTACACAATCATCATCAAAGACAAATGGTATATCTTTTTGTAATAAATTAGTCAGAGGCCGAGAAATTTTCGAGAAGTCCTTGATGAACCTCCTATAAAATCCGGCGTGACCAAGGAAACTTCTTATACCTTTGATGTCCTTGGGACATTGCATCTTTTCAATAGCATCAACCTTGGCTTTATCAACTTCAATACCTCTTTCAGAAACTTTATGCCCCAAGAAAATACCCTCATTAACCATAAAGTGGCACTTTTCCCAATTCAAGACAAGATTAGTTTCTTCACATCTCTGCAAAACTCAATCAAGATTGCTCAAGCAATCATCAAAAGAAGACCCATAGACGGAAAAGTCGTCCATGAAAACCTCACAAATCTTTTCACAAAAGTCAAAGAATATAGCCATCATGCATCTTTGAAAGGTAGCATGTGCATTACATAAACCAAAAGGCATACGTCTATAAGCATAAGTACCAAAAGGGCATGTAAAAGTAGTCTTTGATTGATCTTTAGCCGACACAGGTATTTCAGAGAAACCAGAATAACCACCTAGAAAGTAGTAATGTGTATGTTTGCATAATCTTTCTAGCATTTGATTGATAAAAGGTAAGGGGTAATGATCTTTCTTAGTGGTCTTATTTAATTTGCGGAAATCAATTACTATCCTATAACCGGTAATAATTCTTTGTGGAATCAATTCATCTTTATCATTAGAAGAACAGTAATACCTCCCTTCTTAGGGACACAATGAACATGACTTACCCACTGACTATCAGCAACGGTATAAATTGTACCTTCCTCTAGAAGCTTTAGTATTTCTTTTCTTACCACTTCTTTCATTTTAGGATTCAGACGTCGTTGAGGATCACGAACTGGTTTGGCATCTGCTTCCAAATTTATTTTATGTTGACATAGAGTGGGACTAATGCCCTTAAGATCATCAAGAGTGTATCCAATAGCAGCACGGTGCTTCTTCAGAGTTTTCAATAATCTTTCTTCTTCATGCTCTGAAAGGTTAGCACTAATAATAACAGGATATATCTTCTTTTCATCAAGATAAGCATATTTAAGATTATCAAGCAACGGTTTAAGCTCAAACACGGGATCACCCTTAGGTGGCGGAGGATCCCTTAGGATTTCAACAGGAAAATTGTGTTTTAGCATAGGTTCTTTTTTAAAGAATACTTCATCTATTTCCCTTCTTTCATTCATAAACATATCATTCTCATGGTCTAGCAAATATTGTTCTAAAGGATCATTAGGAGGTACGACAATAGAAGCAAGACCAATAATTTCATCCTTACTAGGAAATTCTTCTTCACGATGTTGTTTACTAAATTTAGAGAAATTAAACTCATGAGTCATATCATCCAAGCCAATAGTAACAACATTCTTTTCGCATTCTATCCTAGCATTAACTGTATTCAAGAAGGGTCTACCAAATATAATGGGACAAAAGCTATCTTGTGGAGAACTAAGAACAAGAAAATCAGCAGGATATTTAGTTTTCCCGCACAAGACTTCAACATCTCTAACAATTCCCATTGCTGAAATAGTATCTCTATTAGTAAGTTTAATTGTGACATTAATATCTTCTAACTCAGCAGGTGCAATTTCATTCTTGATTTCTTTATACAAGTCATAAGGTACAACACTAGCACTAGCACCCATATCACATAAGCCATGATAACAATGATCTCCTATTTTAACAGAAATAACAGGCACGCCTATCATAGGTCTATGTTTATCTTTAGCACAAGGTTTAGCAATTCTAGTTGTTTCACTGCAGAACTGAATAACATGCCCATCAATATTATCATACAAGAGCTCTTTAACAATAGGAATATTAGGTTCAAGTTTAACTTGCTCAGGAGGTGTATATGTTTTAATATTGCTTTTACGAACCACAGTTGAAGCTTTAGCATGATCCTTTATCCTAACAGGGAAAGGTGGTTTCTCAACATAACAAGTAGGAACAATAGGATCATTATAAGTGACAGTCTTTTCTTCAACATTAATAGGTGCAGCTAATTTTACTTCTATGGGAGGATGATATTTAAACCACTTCTCCTTAGGGATATCAACATAAGTAGCAAAAGATTCACAGAAAGAAGCTACTATCTCAGAATCAAGTCCATATTTAGTGCTAAACTTACGGAAAATATCGGTATTCATAAAAGATTTAACACAATCAAACTTAGGTGTGATACCTGACTCCTTACCATTGTCAAGGTCCCAATCTTCAGAGTTGCGTTTAATTCTATCCAATAAATCCCATTTGAATTCAATAGTCTTCATCATAAAAGAGCCAGCACAAGAAGTATCAAGCATGGTGCGATTGTTATCAGAAAGCCGAGCATAAAATTTTTGAAGAATTGTTTCTCTTGGGAGCTCATGACTGGGGCATGAATATAACATTGATTTAAACCTCCCCCAAGCTTGAGTGATGCTTTCTCCTTCGCGAGGCCAAAAATTATATATATAATTGTGATCACGATGAACAAGATGCATAGGGTAATACTTTTGATGAAATTCCAATTTCAATCTTCTATAGTTCCATGATCCCATATCATCACATAGCCTATACCATGTCAATGTGTCTCCCTTAAAATATAAAGGGAAGACCTTCTTCTTAGCAACATCATTGGGAATACCTGCAAGCTTAAATAATCCACAAACTTCATCCACATATAATAGGTGTTCATCAAGATGCTTTGTTCCATCTCCTGTAAAAGGATTAGCTAGCAGTTTTCCTATTATACTCGAAGGATACTCATAAGGAATTTCATTTTCAATAGGTTCAGTAGGTTGAGGAGCAACTCTTTGCTCTACTGGTCGGGGTGAAGATACCCCGAAGAAGCCCCTGAGAGGATTACTTTTCATAGTAACAAGTGACAGTAAATTTCAGCACACTATATAAATTTTTCCTTACCAAATTCCACCTACCAAAGGCGCTTCACTCCCCGGCAACGGCGCCAGAAAAGAGTCTTGATGACCCACAAGTATAGGGGATCTATCGTAGTCCTTTCGATAAGTAAGAGTGTCGAACCCAACGAGGAGCAGAAGGAAATGATAAACGGTTTTCAGCAAGGTATTCTCTGCAAGTACTGAAATAAGCGGTAACAGATAGTTTTGTGATGAGATAATTTGTAACGAGCAACAAGTAACAAAAGTAAATAAAGTGCAGCAAGGTGGCCCAATCCTTTTTGTAGCAAAGGAAAAGCCTGGACAAACTCTTATATAAGGAAAAGCGCTCCCGAGGACACATGGGAATATCGTCAAGCTAGTTTTAATCACGTTCTTATGATTCGCATTTGATACTTTGATAATTTGATATGTGGGTGGACCGGTGCTTGGGTGATGTTCTTACTTGAACAAGCATCCCACTTATGATTAACCTCTATTGCAAGCATCCGTAACTACAACATAAGTATTAAGGTAAACCTAACCATATCATGAAACATATTGATCCAAATCAGCCCCTTACGAAGCAACGCATAAACTAGGGTTTAAGCTTCTGTCACTCTAGCAACCCATCATCTACTTATTACTTCGCAATGCCTTCCTCTAGGCCCAAATAATGGTGAAGTGTTATGTAGTCGACGTTCACATAACACCACTAGAGGCTAGACAACATACATCTCATCAAAATATCGAACGAATACCAAATTCACATGGCTACTAATAGCAAGACTTCTCCCTTGTCCTCAGGAACAAACGTAACTACTCACAAAGCATAAATATGTTCATAATCAGAGGGGTATTAATAAGCATAAAGGATCTGAACATATGATCTTCTACCAATTAAACCAACTAGCATCAACTACAAGGAGTAATTAACACTACTAGCAACCTACTAGCACCAATCCCGGACTTGGAGACAAGAATTGGATACAAGAGATGAACTAGGGTTTTGAGATGAGATGGTGCTGATGAAGATGTTGATGGAGATTGCCCTCTCCTGATGAGAGGAGTGTTGGTGATGACGATGGCGATGATTTCCCCCTCCGGGAGGGAAGTTTCCTCGGCAGAACATCTCTGCCGTAGCTCTAGATTGGATCCGCCAAGGTTCCGCCTCGTGGCGGCGGAGTTTCGTCCTGAAAGGTTGCTTCTTATTTTTTTCTCGAGGAAAGACTTCATATAGGAGAAGATGGTCATCGGAGAGCCACCAGGGGGCCCACGAGGCAGGGGGCGCGCCCTAGGGGGGCGCGCCCCCCACCCTCGTGAGAAGGGTGTGGGCCCCCTGGTCTTCATCTTTGGTGAGGATTTTTCATTATTTATTATAAGGTGTTCCGTGGAGTTTTAGGACTTTTGGAGTTGTGTAGAATAGGTCTCTAATATTTGCTCCTTTTCCAGCCCAGAATTCCAGCTGCCGGCATTCTCCCTCCTTAAGTAAACCTTGTAAAATAAGAGAGAATAGCCATAAGTATTGTGACATAATGTGAAATAACAGCCCATAATGCAATAAATATTGATATAAAAGCATGATGCAAAATGGACGTATCAGACGTTCATGGCGACGAAGCACCGGACAGATAGGTGATAATCATAAAGCGACTCATGGATAGGGTAAAGCCAATTCTGATAAATGCAAAGAACAATACATGCCATAGGGACGGATTCCCACAGCTTGGGGATAATGCCCTGAGGGGCGCCCCCAACTGAACAAACCAAAAAATGTCACCTGGTACCGTTGCTGAAGAAGTGTTGACGTAGTTGAAGATGCACGCTGCAGAAGTCGCTCCTCACGAGCCGCCTAGGTCCTGAACCTCATGAGGCTCTGGAGGCCCGGGGGCTCGCGAGGATCCATCGCCACCTTCGATAGGATCACCTGATGCCTGGCCTCACGAGTCGCCAGGACGCCTCGCATGCAGCGCTGGTGCGTGGTAGCCGTGTTTAGCAAACTAAATGGCACGTGAATAGAGCTGTGAGGTGGGCCTTCGCACCGGCCAATGTGGGACCGCCAGAAGAGCCCCTGAGACGCGGCCCTGTTGAGCCCTGGGATGTTGACGCAAATGCGCAGCTCGCTGCCCTCGTCAAGGCGGGCAGCAGCTGCAGTGAGGGGTGTGCGGCGGTGCTCGCCACGCATGGCTTGCCCCTCTTGAAGCTCCTTGATCGCCTTGGTAATGAACTCCTGAGCACCCGGCATCTCGCGCCCTGCACTCTCTTTGCAGGAGCGCGCATTGAAGCACACCTCCACACAGTGCCCGAGCGCCTCCCTCGTGACGTTGGCCAGGTCTGAGGCCCTCCAGAGGAGAGCCCCCGAGCCCAGCCTGAGAGGGGTGCCAGGCGCGCCTTCCTATGAAATAGGGGAAGGCACCCCGTCAGTGGGCGTAGGTCCTGAGGAAGGGCCACTGGCTGCCCCATCCCCCTAAGGTCCATGGTGGAGCAGCTGCTTCTTCTTCTTGGGGACGTCCTCAAGGGAGTAGGCAGCACCTTTGTCATCCGGGTTCTCGACTGCCGTAGCCTAGTAGGCGCGCTCGAGGGAGCACACTACATCCTTTTAATCGCAAGCGACTGTGATGAAGATGTAGCTTCCTGGCATCTTGAGGACATTGTAGCCATGGTGGTACCCGAGGATGGCATTGTACGGGAGGCGAATGTGGGCGACGTCGAAGTCGATGAGCTCAGTGCGGTAGTTGTCACGCTTGCCGAAGGTGACAGGGAGGCAGATCTGCCCTATCGGGGTGGTGGAGCCATCGGTCACTCCTGAGAAGGGCCTGGTAGGATGAAGCTGGTTGAACGGCACCTGGAGCCTGTTGAACGTCTCGACAGAGAGAACATTGAGCCCCACGCCGCCATCGATGAGGGTCTTGGTGACGAGGACATTGCTGATGATGGGCGAGCAAAGCATCGGGAGGGTGTCGGTTGTGGGCACACACTTGAGCTGGTCGGAAGAGTCGAAGGTGATGGTGTACTTGGACCACCTGAGCGGACGCGTCGCCTCGAGCTTGGGGAGGGCCGCGTTCACCTCGCGAGTGAACTGCTTGAAGATGCGATGGGAGGCAGGGGCCTGGCGCCGCCTAGGATGCAAGCGATGGCGCGTGGCTCTTGGAAGCCCCAGCCCCTCATACTGGTGGTGGTCATCATTCCACTACTAGGAAAAGGGCTATAGATAATATGGACACTAATGGCGCACCAGACATGTGGTGGGCCACTCCTATATAGCAGTGGCGCACCATGTGCTGGTGCGCCGTTGGTGTCTGTCACACTAATGGCGCACCACACCAATGGTGCACCACTACTAACATATTTTTCTATTTTTCCAAAAATAGTAATGGCGCACCCGGTCAGAGTGCGCCATTACTAGTTTTAACTAGTAATGGCGCACCACTCACCCCGTGCGCCATTACTAACAAATTTTTTTTCCAAAACTATTCTTCCCCCCTCTATCCCTTTTCCCCTCGCGGCCCCCTGCGCCAGATCCCCGTCCATCTCGATCCCCCTCGCCGCTGACGAACCCCCGCACCCTCCCTTGCTCCACCGCCGCCGATGACCCCCCGCACCCTCCCCCGCTCCAACCTAAGTTAGGCTAGGTCACGTCACGCCCCCAACCCCATTCGTCGCAACCGCCCAGCCCACCCCACCCCACTGGCAGCTGCACCTTGTTCCGCCGCCGTGACGAGGAAGCCGGAGCCCAAAGGTGGAGACTTCGGCGGGGCTACTCGTAGTCCATCGACGGCTGACAACGAACACCGACGCGACGCGACGAGGCCGGCCCACGACCACGACCGGCGTCCTCCTCCTTTCTACGGTCTGCATCTCCGATGCGATGCCAACCACCGCCTCATCAACGAATGTAAATGCTCCCTCCCTCCCTCCCTCCTCTACTCCTCTCCTCTATATAGTTTAATAATTTTTGTCAATAAAAAAATAATTAAAAAAAGTTACTAATGCCGCACCGGGAGGGGGTGCGCCATTGTTATCAATAAAAAAAGTTACTTATGGCGCACCCCGTGGTGGTGCGCCATTGCTATGGATGTACTTATGGTGCACCCATGGGAGGTACGCCATTGCTATCCCTTTCCCCCCTGCCTCCATCCCTTTCCCCCTCGCCGATCAAATCCCTAGCCCCCGAGCATCCACCACCGCCGCCCTTTCCCCCTCGCCGCCGACGACCCCTTTCCAGCGCGCCACGCCCCCACCTCCAGCACTCCTCCACCCATCACCACCGCAGCACTTCCACCCCTCACCATCGCAAGCCGCTGCCACCCCCGAGCATCCACCACCGCCGCCCCCAACCAACCATCCACCGTCGCCGCCCCCCCTCCTCCCAACCATCCACCACCCTCCACTGGATCGCAAGCCACTGCCGTCGTCGCCCCAAAGCAGCAGATCGAGCGGAGACAAGACGCTGTCTCAAAGTAAGTTGCTCTCTCTTCATGCAATTATCTTGCTGCTGCAGCTGCTATCCTACAATTATCTTGTGGTGATGGTTTGGATCAAAATAGAGGTGCTAGCAAAGTTTCATAATTTTTGGAATTGTAGGAAATGAAGTTTCTTCACAAGACGCAAATGTTGAAAATTTAGAACTTGTGAACAGGAGATGTTTGGGAAAAAGGAGTGTAGGTACTGTTCTTGTGTTGGGATAATTTTGTAGATTTTTAGGAGCTAGGGGAAATAGGGTTGTAGTGGTAAACTGAAAATGGATCAGAATGGAAAATTGGGTGTTTCTCTCAAAAATTTCAAAAGAGTAGGATGGGTCTTTGTTCAAAATGATTCATAGGAATTATAGGGTCTCCCAAAAATTTTGTGGCAATTTTAAAAAAATATTTGAATTAGTTTTAGTGCAACAGAGGCAACTCTGAGCTTGAAAATGGCATTAAAGGAATTTGTTTTGGGGGTAAATTCTATTATGAAATAATTCCTACTGTTATTTAAAATATAAGTGAAATGATTTAAGAAAACTACCAAAGTACACAATATTATCTCCAAAATTTCTGAATAGAATAGAAGGAAGAATTTCTACTAAGTGATTTCAATATATGAAGTTTCAGAATAATATATAGGATTGTTTGTTTTTAAGCTTGGTTGCCATTGTTTCTATTTGTAACGGTCTGAAGAATGACTCATGATGTTTGTGCTATCGGCTACCTAACAATCTCTAAGTGAAAGCAACTAGCTGGAGTAGATTTGTGCACACAATACTCCTTCCAAGACAATTTGCTTCCAAGGAGTAGTTTCAGTTTGCTTGCAAGGACTAGTTTCAGTAAAGTTTCAGCATGGTTTGAGTATAGTTTCAGTAGCCGATTTGCTATTCACTTTGTGCTATTAATTTGCTTCCATCTTTGTGCCCACTCTGAAGAGTATTTGTATATGCTTGGAACTAAACAGAATTATACAATGAACTTCTGCAGGCTGATCTGAGTTGGACCATCCTCTGCATCCAACTTCTCTTCGGCAAGAGGAAGAAAGGAGAATCAGGGTACGGTTTCACCCCTAGAAGATATATTGATGTACCCCGAGTGAAGGGAAGGAGTTTGCTGGGTTTTGTCTCCGACCATCGTGTCGTGATGATTTTGCAGGTACCCTGAGAGGCCCTTGAGTTTGCCGGAATGTCGATTAACTTCCGTTCCGGCAAATTTGGGTACTCCATATGTCCTATTTTCAGCAAAGGTCATGCTGAAATTTTCCGTGAATTTTAGCATGACTTTGCTAAAAATAGGACATATGGGGTACTTGCGACAAATGCATGGGCCGGGGTATCTTAGTACTTAATTAAGTAGGATCAACTGCCTCTTGTGTTATACATATAGAAGTGTGATATCAACTCATAGTTATTACTAATGTCAGTTGCTCGTCATCGATAAACCCTAATCTGGTAGGATGACCTACTAAAAAAGCCCATACCACATATTCTATTTGGATGGCCCTGCTAACCCTTGACCATAAATACTTGAGATGGATGTAGCAGGCTTAAAGAAAGAAATGTTTTTAGGCCAACTCCACTGGGCCTCGCTGAAAATGCACAAGTGTGCATGACTAACAATATTCTATTGTAAAGCTAAACAGGAAAGAGGAACCACTCATCCTAAACATTTTCTCTCAAAATCACCACTTTACTTCTTACTACTGAAAATCTTAGACCATCTCCATTCACCAATTGCTCAAACCAGTTCGAAGGGCATGTTTTCACCACACTGTGGATTATCTTATTGGACCCAACGAAGATGATGTAGTTTTGAATTATGAACGTAGGAAATGTCATCATTAGACGATGAAAGTCTCCTGGGGGAGTGCAGCTGGTGCCATGACGATCGAGGTCTGTGCGACATGCCTCACCTGGACGATGATCGGCGCTTCAACATTAAGCTCGAGGAGACCTTCGATGTTGAAATGGTACGCAACGACAACAAGTGTTTTTTCGTAATTAAGCATGACTACAACTATTTCAACGTGTAATTTTCATCTTTTACAATTCGAGTAGCTTATCCCATGCCATGCAAGGTGCTATGTCTTGGAGAGGATGGGTTTTCAAGACCATGAAAGTTCTGAAACAAAGAAAATTCACCTAAGGACTCATCATGATGTGGATTTTGAAGTAAAGTTGTAAAATTCTGAGAGCGTAACCCATTTTGGTTGCAAAAAATGGGAAGCACTTTGCAAGATGTATGGTTTTGATGAGGGTATGCTTGTCACCATGGATCTCGGTGATCCTGAAACCAAGCAAGACAATATGGACATTTGGGTCCTTGTTGATACGCCTCCAATTCTACCGCTATGTGAGTTTCTCATACATAGTTATTAGCTAATTTATATTGTTTATTTTCAAAATAGTTGACAGCTTATTTCCATTAACAGCTTATTTTCATTCTTCAAAGAATGTGCGGGAGATGGTAGACAAAACCCACTACACCGATGGCTCCGAATTAACTTACAAGGAGAAAAATCATCTGGTCGGATTTTGTACTGACATTGATAATTACAATATCTACAATCAGACTCCTCAACATTATGGTCAATACGTGCCACTAGTGCATGTGTTCAACTACGGTAACTACCATGGAGATACCCTGGTAAGACTTTTTTTACTATTACGACATCCGTGCATCTTTTGCATACTTCTAAAACTTGTACATCATTGCTAACTATGAAGTTATTACTATGTTTTTCAACAGATAATCCTAGAGAATTGTGTGCCTCATTTGATGTATGAGAAAGGTAGCCTTAATGTTTTGAACATACAGCCAGGTCATCCTACGAATCTCAACTGTCCATACTAGATTTCTAAAAGAAGTGGAGACATGCAAATCAAAGGATGGAAAAAATGTATGGACAATCGTAAGGAGGTTCTTGGAAGCAAAAGGAAGCGAAGCGCAAGAATTGGAGACAGGATGATCTCCATTCTCCATAATGGATAATCGGGGTCTATATTGTTTTATGCTATTTTACCTTAAATAGGGTATTTAGGTCCTGCCTAATACTGATGATCATGTGCTAAGAACAATTAAGTAGGGTTGGTTCGATGACTATCAAGATGATGATCGTATGACTTGTTATTAATAATGAGTAGAAGTTGTATGATGATGATTAGTAGGACTTGTTAGGATTAGTATTACTTCCGACAAACTCGCTACTCGCGGTCTCAAGACTTGTAATGTTCTATCTTTGTTCGGTCTTTTGAATTCGGAGACTAATATGATGAATTGTATTCGGAGACGAATCTTCTATTGTATTCGATGAATCTGTTGTTGCTGTGTGGTGTTGTCTATATTCTGTCCAGTAATATATTTTGTAACCTGTGCAAATATCACGAAAAAAATCCCTAATATTCATACTAGTGGCGCACCACCAACTAGTGCGCCATTAGTAAGCCAGAGCACACTAGTGGCACATCATCAACTAGTGCACCATTAGTAATCCAGAGCACATGGGTAAATATGGCCCCTGGGCGGCATACTAATGGCGCACCGTGGGTATACTAATGGCGCACTGCGCGGTGCGCCATTAGTATACAGATACTAATGGCGTGATGCTAGTGGCGCACCTGTGGTGCGCCATTAGTAAGCAAAACAGGTGCACCACTAGTTGGCCTTTTCCTAGTAGTGTTCCTTCTTGGTGGTGGCGGCAACGGAGGAAGGCCAGCGTTGCCCCGGTGGCCGTCCTCGCGAGGCTGGCCCTGCCAGCGGTCCTCACGAGGTTGATCGCGCCATTCCTGGCGGGGGTCGCGGCCGTCCCAGCGTCCTCCGTGTTGGACTCCTCCATGGTCGTAGCCATGATCGTTGAGCTCCTGGCAGTCATTGGTGTTGTGGTTGTGCACGTTGTGGAAGATGCAGAACGGGCAGCTACCCTTGGATGACTCTGGGTTGTCACAGCCACGCTTCACCTCAGGTTCGGCCGCAAGAACAGCTGGGACCTTGCGCTTCACATCCTTGGCCTTGGCTTTCTTATCTTCTGGGTCAGCCTCTGGTAGCTCCAGGAGGGAGAGGTGACCTTCCTCAGCTCTCGCACACTTGGTTGCCATGTTGAACATCTCCAGAACCGTGCACAGGTCCTCATGTATAGCGAGCTCCTCCTTCATCTTGACGTTGTAGACGCCATTAGTGAACGCCGCGATGATGGCCTCATCCGACACCTTGGGGATATTGAGGCAAGCACTGTTGAAGCACTGGATGTACTTCTCCAAGGTCTCCCCTGGCTGCTGCTTGATGCACCGCAGGTCATCTGCGGCTGGTGGGCAGTCGCTAGTGCCATGGAAGTTGGCGAGGAAACGCTCTCGCATCTCGTCCGAGGAGGAGATCGAACCCGCGGGGAGGTTCAGGAGCAACGAGCACGCGCCATCTTTGAGGGCCATGGGAAACCAGTTCTCCATAACCTTCTCGTCGCCATTGGCTGCCTCGACGCTCAACTCTTAGAGCTGCAAGAACTCGGCAAGGTCGGGGGTGCCGTCGTAGCATGGAGGCAGGTCGGGCTTAAACTTCCCTAGCCAGATAATGTTGCGCAACTCCGGAGTGAACACGCGGCATCTCGCTGTGGTCATGGGAGCCTGCCGTAGAGGTGGAACCTGGTCTTGGTGCTCGCGTGCCACCATCGCGGGTGGTGCGCAGTCTTGACATGGCGGTGGTGGGAGCACACGCACATCTTCTTGTTTCCGCTGCACCACCTGGCAGCTTGCCTCATCGCGCGCAGGCGCCCTGCGCTGCAGACCACACCGAGGAGCCTCCCGCCTTAGCTCAATGATGGCATCCTGCCTGGGAGGTGGAGGAGGTACTCCGTGAGCTACGTCACCGGCGGAAGGCGGCAAGTGAGGCAGTGAGCGAGATGGTGCAGGAGACTCTCCGACGTTGATGAGCTTGGCGATGCGGTCCAGCCAGTCCTGATAGAGGTCATCGACCGGGCGGTAGCGAACAAGCTCGCGTGCCATAAGTAGCGCAGCCTGCGCGTTCACTGGACCACGACGAGCATAAGAAGACGAAGCAGCCGGAGTCAGCGACGTGGTGGCGGTGCGCCCATCTTGCCGCACAGAAGGATGCAGTGACGAAGCATGTTGCTCATGGCCCGCGAGGCCGGTGGTGGCGTTCGCTACTGGCGACGAGCGACGGCGGGGGCAGCCGTCGCCCACCGGTGCTGTCTGAGCGATGTGGGCGGCTTGGGCGGCCCGGCGCCTAGCACGAGCTCGACGAGCATCAGCCATGGGAGAGGTGGAGCAGTGGAGAATCGACCGGCGGAAGAGAGGCTCTGATGCACCCCTACCCGGCGCGCCAAATGTCAGATTTCGGGCTCCACAAACCCTGGATAGATTCAAACTCTGGGGTGCGTGCGAAGAACTCGTCCTCCCATGTCTGTCAACCCGTCTATCCCCCTGCCTATCTCGACGAACTAAAAGAAAAGAGGACACAGCAATTTACCCAGGTTCGGTCCACCTTGCGGTGTAAAACCCTACTCCAGCTTTGTGGTGGACTGGCCTCGAGGTGGGCGGAGAATGAACTAGTGCAGTGGAAGAACGACCTCAGGAGGTGTGTTCTTGAGCTGGTGGGGGAGAGGAAGATCTAAATGATCCGGATCTGGTCCCCGTCCCCTCCGCCCGTCTCTACGGCGGTGGCTAGGCCCTATTTATAGTGGCCTTCGTCCTCTTCCCAAATGAAGGCGGGATGGGATTCCACAACGGCCAAATTCGAAGGGAGACAGCTAGTACATCTTATCTTGACAAAAGTAGTCTTCGCCTGCAAAGCCTCTGGTCACGACACCGTGGTGGGCTCGGTGATGGCCTCCATCCTAGCGGTCTTGGTCTTGTTGCATGGGAATTGAAACCTTTGGCTGATTCCTCGGGAATCTGCGCCTACGCTTGCCTCCTTAGCACCAAAGAGGAAACTGATGTCCTACACCCACTGTCGCCCGCCTAGCCTTGGTTGTCATGGCTCACGTCATCTGAGCCTCATGAGGTGAGGCTTGCATAGAAATCTCCGCTCCTCAGGAGCCAACCTGAGGAGGCCACTCCTTTTGGAGGTCTTGGTGTAGTCCGCCTCGTGAGGCTTGGCCCCTCGCGAGGGTCTTGAGTTTGCTGATGCTGAAGGTGGGTCGTACTGGGCCGTCGATGGAGCCACGCCGTGGGCCGCAGGCAGGCAAGTCTGGGTAACCCCGTTCCCAGAACGCCGACAATTTTCCCTTTATCTTTGAAGGGAAAAGCATTGGCATGGTATAGGCTGCGCGATGATATTTGATCTTGGAATTGGGATCGATCAAAATTGGAGTTCCACCAAAAAAATTATCCTATGCGTATAGTTCATCGTTTTCGTAATTACATATATAATTTTTGGCCTCCTAAAGTAGAAAGTATCGCTCTAGCTTGGGGGAGGCTTAAGTCAATGTTATATTTATGCCCCAATCATGAGCTCTTAAGAGAAATTATTATCTAGAATTTTTATGCTTGGCTTTCTCGTGATGATCAATCCATGCTCGATACTTCTTGTACTGGTTCATTTATGAAGAAGACTATTGAATTCCGGTGGGATCTTTTGGAAAGAATTAAACACACCTCTGAAGATTGAGAACTCGAAGAAGGTAAAGAGTCAGTATTAAGCTTAAGTATGACTGTGTTAAATCTTTTATGAATAAAAATGCTTTTCAAAAGTTTAGCACTAAATATGGACTTGACTCCGAGATAGTAGCTTCCTTTTGTGAATCATTTGCTATGTTGATCTCCCTAAAGAGAAGTGGATTAAATATCACCCACCTATTAAAGAAGAAATTAAAGAACTGATACTAGCTAAAGAGGAAACTATACTTTATAATGTTGATCTAGTTGTTCCTACTTCTTATATTGAGAAACCACCTTTCCTTGTTAGGATAAAGGAATATGCTAAAGTTTCAACTGTGGTAAACAAAAGTTATATTAGAACACATAAACCTGATGAACAAATTAAAGTAGAGCCAAGTGTTTCTATGGTTAAGAATATCTTGGAAGAAAATATAGATGGGCTTTATTGGTTATTAACCGGAGAGGTGTCTCAGTCATGTCTACATAGTTCTCGAACCCGTAGGGTCCGCATGCTTAACGTTTGTAGACGATATAGTGTTATATGAGTTATATGATTTGGTGATTGAATGTTGTTCGCGGTCCCGGATTAGATCATAGACATGACGAGGAGTCTCGAAATGGTCGAGAGGTAAAGATTGATATATAGGATGATGGTATTTGGACACCGAAAGTGTTTCGGGAAGTACCGGGAAGGAATCGGGTCACCAGAAGGGGTTCCGGGCACCCCCGGCAAGATATGGGCCTTATGGGCCGAAGGAGGGGACAGACCAACCTGTAACGACCCGAGACCGACGCTCCAGACGCCTTCCATATTTTGCGTGTTGCTACCTCGTGAGCACTTGCGTTGGTTTTCCCTTGAAGAGGAAAGGGTGGTGCAGCAAAGTAGCGTAAGTATTTCCCTCAATTTTTGAGAACCAAGGTATCAATCCAGTAGAGGCTACGCGCGAGTCCCTCGCACCTACACAAAACAAATAAATCCTCGCAACCAACGCGATAAGGGATTGTCAATCCCTACACGGTCACTTACGAGAGTGAGATCTGATAGATATGATAAGATAATATTTCTGGTATTTTAATGATAAAGATGCAAAGTAAAATAAAAGCAATGAAAATAACTAAGTATTGGAAGATTAATATGCTGAAGATAGACCTGGGGGCCATAGGTTTCACTAGTGGCTTCTCCCAAGAGCATAAGTATTCTACGGTGGGTGAACAAATTACTGTTGAGCAATTGACAGAATTGAGCATAGTTATGAGAATATCTAGGTATGATCATGTATATAGGCATCACGTCCAAGACAAGTAGACCGACTCCTGCCTGCATCTACTACTATTACTCCACACATCGACCGCTATCCAGCATGCATCTAGAGTATTAAGTTCAAGAGAACATAGTAACGCTTTAAGCAAGATGACATGATGTAGAGGGATAAATTCATGCAATATGATGAAAACCCCATCTTGTTATCCTCGATGGCAACAATACAATACGTGCCTTGCTGCCCCTAATGTCACTGGGAAAGGACACCGCAAGATTGAACCCAAAGCTAAGCACTTCTCCCATTGGAAGAAAGATCAATCTAGTAGGCCAAATCAAACTGATAATTCGAAGAGACTTGCAAAGATAACCAATCATACATAAAAGAATTCAGAGAAGATTCAAATATTGTTCATAGATAAACTTGATCATAAACCCACAATTCACCGATCTCAACAAACAAACCGCAAAAGAAGATTACATCAAATAGATCTCCATAAGAGAGGGGGAGAACTTTGTATTGAGATCCAAAAAGAGAGAAGAAGCCATCTAGCTAATAACTATGGACACGTAGGTCTGAGGTAAACTACTCACACTTCATCGGAAAGGCTATGGTGTTGATGTAGAATCCCTCCATGATCGATGCCCCCTCTGATGGACCTCCGGAACAGGCCCCAAGATGGGATCTCGTGGATACAGAAAGTTACGGCGGTGGAATTAGGGTTTTGGCTCCGTATCTGATCGTCTGGGGGTACGTAGGTATATATGTGAGGAAGAAGTACGTCAGTGGAGCAACAGGGGGCCCACGAGGGTGGAGGGCGCGCCTGGGGGGTAGGCGCACCCCGCTACCTCGTGGCCTCCCTGTTGGTTGCTTGACGTAGGGTCCAAGTCTCCTGGGTCTTGTTCGTTCCAAAAATCACATTCCCAAAGGTTTCATTCCGTTTGGACTCCGTTTGATATTCCTTATCTTCGAAACCCTAAAATAGGCAAAAAAAATAGCAATTCTGGGCTGGGCCGCCGGTTAATAGGTTAGTCCCAAAAATAATATAAAAGTGGATAATAAAACCCAATAATGTCCAAAAGAGTGGATAATATAGCATGGAGCAATCAAAAACTATAGATACGTTGGAGATGTATCACGTGTCAGCTGTGTTAATTATTTGTTTGTTGCATTCATCATGTCATCATTTGCATTGCATCGGCACTCCTTGTCGTCATTGTTTTTAGAAGTTGGTTCCATTCACAGTTGCTGCTTCTTCCTCGTCTTCGTTGACTTTTGTCGGGACCCTTTGTCTTTGTCGACCTCCCTCAGACCCCCTCTCGAGCGCGTCCGAAACTGTCCCGCACCCGACCCAGGCAGTCGTCACCATTGGATTCGGATCATCCCCAAACATCCCTAGAACATCTTCATTTTCTTATTTGGACTCCCTAGCTTATTTTTTCTCGACCGTTCAATTTTTATCGGAGGGTCCGTTTTGCCCCTAAGCTAGTCCACCTAGCTATTTAAACAGTCTAACCCTAGATTTTAGGGAGATGTCCATCCATCCCGTCGCGCCACCACTCCTCATGTCTCCTTCCACCTCGGGATCCATCTCACATCCTCCCCTGTCCAATGGAGCCGCCGCCAGCCTTATCCTCCTTGGGGATCCACCCCGATTCTCTTCCAACAAACCACCGCCCGAGCTTCTCCCCTACTTCTTCCCCACGAAGGCTCGAGCTCCCACAGCCACAGTGCAAGGTTGGAACACTGACACCCGCACCTTCGGCCGCCTTGCGCCAGACGCCCCTGCCTCTTCATCCTTGATGTGCGCCACCTCTTTGACCATACCGCCGCCTCCGTCCACCTCGTCGCCGTCTAGCAATAGGCCAGCCACGCTCGCGCCTCTCCTTCCTTTCCCTTTCTTCTCTTGGTTTCTTTCCCTCTCAAGCTCTCTCTCCCAGGTGCGCTCGTGCAGGAGCCGCAAGGACGAAGCCGCCATCGCCAAGTTCTTGCCGTGCGCGCCTGGATCCGCCATGCCCGGCTCCTCTGCGCTCGATTCCTGCCATTCCTGAGCGCCCTCCTCTGCCTCGTTTGCCTACCGCGTCCTGTAGCAATCAGGCCCAGCAGCCGCCGCCTAGCCCCTGCGTCGCGCCCACACCGCCGTCAAGCTTCATCTCCAGCCATGGATCCGGCTGCCAGCAATCGCCCTCACCGGATCCGGTCTGTCTAGCCTCCCTCGCGCCTCCGACACCTCCAAGCGCCACTGATCTGCCCCCTGTCGAGCAGAGTACAAGCGCCTCGACCCCGCTCAACCTGTTGACCGTGCCTGGGCCGCCTCCTCTTCGCCCGTTGACCGAGGCCCAGTCCCCACCTCACCGATCTGGCCCTTGGCCTTTGGTGAGCAGCCCCTCGGCCTTTTCTCAGTTGGGCCTCCTGCTCAGATGCGGCCCGTATTGTTTTTCCCTGTTCTGCGAATTTAGCTATTATCCCAGGATTTACTATTTTACAGAAAAACCCTCTAACTTCATGCATATAATAACTCATGAGCTATGCATCATATGTAAAAACTTCATATATGAAAAATGCTTAGAATTCTGTATAATTTCATAATATGCCACTTTCATGCATGTTTAAAATGTTTAAATGTGTTGTTTGAATTAATTTTCTTAAATGACATTTTAAAATGTTTTTTCATAACTAAATAACCGTAGCTCTGTTTTAAATAAACTTCATATGTAAATGGGGTAGAAAAATGCATAGATTAACTTGGTGGCATTACTTTCCATGTTTAACAACTCTAAAATTGTGTATAGGGCAGAACAGTACCAAATTCGAAATATGCATATGGGGATTTTCCGGAATTGTTGTTTGTTGTTTCTGACCTCATTTAAACTTGCCTAGATAGGTAGTTTTGTTATGCTTCACCTCTTGCCATGTTACCCAACATTTAATCTTGTCTTGTTCATAAATGAGAGTGAACTAAATATTGGGATGTGGTGTTTCGTCAATATGCAACTCGCTGCATATTGAGCTCCACTTAATTTGTAGTATTGTTTGTTGCACTTCGCCATGCCATGCCTCTTTAAAATGGACATGCATCATACTTGCTTGTGCATCATGTCATGTTTATGTGATGGTTGTTTACCATCGTGTTTGCTTCTTTCCAGATGTTCTTCTTCTCGATAGTTCCGGCTACGTTGCGATTGTGAGGATTCGTTCGACTACGTTGGTTCGTCTACTTCATGGACTCGTTCTTCTACCTAGCGAGATTTCAGGCAAGATGACCGCCACCTTGGATCTCACTACTATCTTTGCTATGCTAGTTGTCTTGGTGCTATCGCTATGTCGTGCTACCTACCACTTGTTTATCAAGCCTACCAAATTGCCATGACAGCCTCTAACCTTTTTCACCATCCCAGCAAGCCGTTGTTTGGCTATGTTACCGCTTTGCTCAGTCCCTCTTATAGCATTGCTAGTTTCAGGCGCAGTTGCAGGTTGTTCCATGTTGGGACATGGATATCATGGATTTCATGGGATATCACAATATCTCTTATTTAATTAATGCACATATATACTTGGTTAAGGGTGGAAGGCTCGGCCTTTTGCCTGGTGAGGGAGTCCTGGATTAGGCGGTGTACGGATGGCCGGACTATACCTTCAGCCGGACTCCTGGACTATGAAGATACAAGATCGAAGACTTCGTCCCGTGTCCGGAAGGGACTTTCCTTGGCGTGGAGGGAAAGCTTGGCGATACGGATATGCAGATCTCCTAAAATTGTAACCGACTTTGTGTAACCCTAACCCTCTCCAGTGTCTATATAAACCGGAGGGTTTTAGTCCGTAGGACAACATACAGAACAACAATCATACCATAGGCTAGCTTCTAGGGTTTAGCCTCTCCGATCTCGTGGTAGATCTACTCTTGTACTACCCATATCATCAATATTAATCAAGCAGGACGTAGGGTTTTACCTCCATCGAGAGGGCCCGAACCTGGGTAAAACTTCGTGTCCCTTGCCTCCTGTTACCATCCGGCCTAGACGCACAGTTCGGGACCCCCTACCCGAGATCCGCCGGTTTTGACACCGACATTGGTGCTTTCATTGAGAGTTCCTCTGTGTCATTGCCGTCAGGCTTGATGGCTCCTACGATCATCAATGGCGACGCAGTCCAGGGTGAGACCTTCCTCCCCAGACAGATCTCCGTCTTCGGCGGCTTTGCACTGCGGGCCAATTCACTTGGCCATCTGGAGCAAATCGAAAGCTATGCCCCTGGCCATCAGGTCAGATTTGGAAGTTTAAACTACATGGCTGACATCCGCGGGGACTTGATCTTCGACGGATTCGAGCCACTGCCGAGCGCGCCGCACTGTCACGACGAGCATGATCTAGCTCTGCCGCCGAACAGTGCCCTGGAGGCCGCACCCGCATCGGCTTCGGCCCTCAATTCGGAGCCAACTACGCCGATCGAGGATGGGTGGTTGGACGCCGCCTCGGGGGCTGCGATCCCAACGGCGATCGAGCCGAACACCAGCCCCGCACTCTGCGAGACTCGTGACTCCAAGGAGCCGGACTCCTCTCCGGACTCCGAATCCTCCGCGCCCCTGCCGATCAAATCCGATTGGGCGCCGATTATGGAGTTTACTGCCGCGGACATCTTTCAGCACTCGCCTTTCGGCGATATTCTAAAGACACTGAAGTCTCTCTCTTTATCAGGAGAGCCCTGGCCGGACTACGGTCAGCAAGGTTGGGATTTGGACGATGAAGAAATTCAAAGCCCGCCCACCACCCACTTTGTAGCCACTATCGACGACTTAACCGACATGCTCGACTTCGACTCCAAAGACATCGATGGTATGGACGCCGATGAAGGAGACGATGAAGAACCAGCGCCTATCAGGCCCTGGAAAGCCACCTCGTCATATGACATATACATGGTGGACACCCCAAAAGAAGGAGATGGCGATGGAACAACGGAAGATGACCCCTCCAAGAAACAGCCTAAGCGCCGGCGTCAGCGGTGCCGCTCAAAATCCCGCCAAAACAAATACGGTGATTCCAGCACGGGAGATAAAAATACTCCAGAAAGTGCCGAAGAAAACCCCCTCCAGCAAGATTTAGCACAGGAGGATGGAGGAACGGCAGACAGAGAGGTCGAGGACAATAATTATATGCCTCCCTCCGAAGACGAGGCAAGCCTCGACGACGACGAATTCGTCATGCCAGAGGATCCCATCGAACAAGAGCGTTTTCAACGCAGGCTTATGGCCATGGCAAGAAGCCTCAAGAAAAAACAGCAACAGCTTAGAGCTGATCAAGATTTGCTAGTCGACAGATGGACTGAAGTCCTTGCGGCCGAAGAGCATAAACTCGAACGCCCCTCCAAGAGCTACCCAAAGCGCAGGTTGCTACCCCGATCAGAGGAGGAAGCACTTGATGCGGCCGACCGGCCACCTCGTGGCCACGACAGAGAGGCCTCTCGGCCCTCCACTCAAGCCGCACCCGTAACAAGGCACGGGAATATGCGCCGGACTTACGAGATATGTTGGAGGACAAGGCAAGGCAAACAAGATCGATCTACGAATCGCGTGGGCGCCCAACGGCTCGAGACGGCAACCGTCACGCTGGCCAAAAATTCGGCAGGGCCGAACACAGTAGACAAAGCTCATTGGAGCTACGTCATGATATAGCCCAGTACAGATGCGCCGCACACCCACTATGCTTCACGGACGAAATAATGGATCATCAAATCCCTGAGGGTTTCAAACCCATAAATATTGAATCATATGATGGCACAACAGATCCTGCGGTATCGATCGAGGATTATCTCCTTCATATCCACATGGCCCGCGGCGATGATTTCCACGCCATCCAATACCTCCCACTCAAGCTTAAAGGACCAGCTCGGCATTGGCTTAACAGCTTTCCAACAGGATCAATCAGTTGTTGGGAGGACCTGGAAGCCGCATTCCTCGACAATTTCCAAGGCACTTATGTGCGATCCCCAGACGCCGATGACCTAAGTCATGTAATTCAGCAGCCAGAGGAATCGGCCAGGCAATTCTGGACACGGTTCCTAACAAAGAAAAATCAAATAGTCGACTGTCCGGACGCTGAGGCCCTAGCAGCCTTCAAGCACAATATCCGTGGCGAGTGGCTTGCCCAGCACCTTGGACAGGAAAAGCCGAAGTCTATGGCAGCACTCACGACACTCATGACCCGCTTTTGCGCGGGAGAAGACAGCTGGCTTGCTCGTAGCAACAATATGACCAAGAACCCTGGTAATTCGGATACCAGGGACAGTAGTGGCAGGTCGCGTCGCAACAAGCAGAAGCACCGCATTAACGGCGACAATGCTGAGGATACGGCAGTTAATGCCGGATTCAGAGGCTCTAAATCCAGTCAGCGGAAAAATCCATTCAAAAGGAATCCTAGGGGCCCGTCCAGTTTGCACCGAATACTCGACCGCTTGTGCCAGATACATGGCACCCCCAAAAAGCCGACCAATCACTCCAACAGGGATTGTTGGGTGTTCAAGCAGGCAGGCAAGTTAAATGCCGAAAATGAAGACAAGGGGCTGCATAGCTATGACGACGAGGAGCCCCGGCCGCCGAACAACAGTGGACAGAAGGGTTTTCCCCCACAAGTGCGGACGGTGAACATGATATACGCAACCCATGTCCCCAAAAGGGAGCAGAAGCGCGCGTTAAGGGACGTATACGCGGTAGAGCCAGTCGCCCCAAAGTTCAACCCATGGTCCTCCTGCCCGATCACCTTTGATCGAAGGGACCATCCCACTAGCATCCGTCATGGCGGATTCGCCGCATTGGTTCTAGACCCAATTATTGACAGATTTCATCTCACTAGAGTCCTTATGGACGGCGGCAGCAGCCTGAACCTGCTTTACCAGGATACAGTGCGGAAAATGGGCATAGATCCCTCGAGGATTAAGCCCACCAAAACGACCTTTAAAGGCGTAATACCAGGTGTAGAGGCCAACTGTACAGGCTCAGTCACACTTGAAGTGGTCTTCGGATCTCCGGATAATTTCCGAAGCGAGGAGTTAATCTTCGACATAGTCCCATTCCGCAGTGGCTATCACGCACTGCTCGGACAAACCGCATTCGCCAAGTTCAATGCGGTACCACACTACGCATACCTTAAGCTCAAGATGCCAGGCCCTCGAGGAGTAATTACGGTCAATGGAAACACTGAACGCTCCCTCCAAATGGAGGAGCACAGGGCGGCCCTTGCAGCAGAAGTACAAAGCAGCCTCTCCAGGCAGTTCTCTAGTCCGGCCATTAAACGTCCAGACACCGTCAAGCGCGCCCGGAGTAACCTACAACAAGACCGCCTGCCACGTTCCGAGCAGGCGTAGCAATGCGGCCCCAACCCCGGCCCTCGCAAAAATGTGGCACCAGTACTTCGCGTACATAACTACGCTCTAGAAATACCATGGGTACAAGGGGAGGGGCACCATCACGGCACGCCCAAAACACGGCTTAAAACGCACCAGGGGCTGCCGATTTTTTAATTTTCTCTTACTTTCAGGACTCCACTCTTCGGAAGTCCTGTTCGGCAGTTCAATTGCCGCACAAACGATGCAAGAACTAGGGAAGCAGACAAGCCATGCCGCATTACGGAATTCCCAGGTGGTCTCTATCACGAGCAGTATACCTGTTTTGCATACCATTCCGCAGCCTGCCCCTGGAACGGACACGTTAAAATAGTCCAACCTTTTGCTTATCACATTATTTGTATCGTTCTGCTTTGATCGCAGCCCTTTTTAATAAACAATGCATAGCTTCTGTCTATTTTTGCATTACTCTTTTTTTACAAATATATGTTCTTTAACGACATGTTGCACCCGTGCACTTCGGTACGGACAAGATACGCCAGGGGCTTTAGTACCCCTCAACATGGTGTGAGAAGTCCGAACACTTTAACAAGTGCGGCACCCCGAACTTATAGCATTATATGCATCGGCTCCGAATCATATCTTGGGTCAATAGTTGGGTTTGCCCGGCTCCTATGTTTTGGTGCCTTACGTTCCGCTATATCGGCTAAGGTAGCACTAGGAGAACCACTGTGATTGTGCCCCGGTTGAGCTGGGTCGAGCACCTCAGTGGAGAAAGCTAAAACTGACTGTCATGATGAAGCGAGAGTTGGTTGCTGTTCGAGAGGTTTTTCAAGTCCCTAAAGACTTATGCCGCTTAGAGCGAGGAGCCGGCTCTGTCCGGCCAAGGCATGGATAGCGCCCCGAACTCGGTCTTCCGAATACCAGGGGCTTCGCCGAAATTTAAAATTATAGAATTCTATGGCTAAGTGAGAGTGTTCACGCATTATAGTCCGATTGCCTTGTTCGTTGGGCTGAGCGCCTCCCTCGAAGGACCCGAACATGGGAAAAAGAGCGCTCAGGTTTATCCCCGAACACCCTAGCACTAGCGGCACGGGGGCAAAAGCCGACGACTTGCCATCTCTCAGAATTGATAAACAGCCGCACAGAAGGTAATATTTTAAATTCCAACAGCATTGCTTAGCGCATATGAACAAGTTTTCAGCGCACAGGACAAAACAAGCAAGTTTCACTCAAAAATTACATCCCTAGAACATTCATCCACCACAAGACAGGCACCCTTCAGAACATCCTTATAATAATTCTCGGGCTTGCGATGCTCTTTCCCCGACGGTGGCCCGTTCTTCACAAGCTTCTCAGCATCCAGCTTGCCCCAGTGCACCTTAGCACGGGCAAGGGCCCTACGGGCACCTTCAATGCAGACGGAGCGCTTGATGACTTCGAGCCTTGGACAGGCCTCCACCAGCCGCCACGCCAGCCCGAAATAGCTCCTAGGCAGAGTCCCTCCAGGCCACAGCCGAACTATGAGGCCCTTCATGGCCTGTTCGGCCGCCTTGTAGAGCTCGACCAGTTGCTTCAGCTGGTCGCTCAGGAGCACGGGGTGTCCGGCCTCAGCATACTGAGACCAGAACACCTTCTCTGTCGAGCTGCCCTCCTCAGCTCGATAGAATGCGGCGGCATCGGACACACTCCGGGGAAGATCTGCGAACGCTCCTGGAGAGCTCCGTATTCGGGTAAGTAACAAGTAACTCACGTTTATGTGTTTGCTTTGCATAAAGAATGCCTTACCCGCCGCTATCTTCTTCACCTCATCCAACTCCTGGAGGGTCTTCTGGGATTCGGCCTTGGCAGACTTGACATTTTCAATAGCCACCGCGAGCTCGGACGCTCGCGTCTTTGAGTCAAGCTCCAAACTCTCATGTTTTACCATGAGAGCCTGGAGCTCTTGCTGTACCCTGCCAACCTCGGCCTCATACTTCTCCCGCTCGGTGCGCTCCGTGGCCGCCCTCTTCTCGGCCTCGACCAGCGCTTCCTTAAGGGTCGCCACCTTAGACATGGCCCCTACAATAGCCATGATAATCCTGTCATTTTTTTTGCAATTGCACCTCTTTATATATATTTAAACAAGGTATTTCTTACCTTCATTGTCCTCGAGCTGCTTCTTGGCACGCCCGAGCTCTTGCTCGGACCGCTCGAGGTTCTGCTTTAGCGTGTCCACTTCTGCAGTCAGTGCGGCGGACGCAAGCAAAGAAGCCTGCATACGCATATTGACTCCTTTTTGTTAGACTCCTGCGACTTTTATTTGATCCTCTATTCGGCTTTTATTCCCGAACGCCAAGTAGAGCATCAGGGGCTACTGTCTATGCGGTAATATTATTTACACATTCTTTACTTACCTCAAAGCCTGTTAAAAGGCTAGTACAAGCTTCAGTCAGTCCGCTCTTGGCGGACTGAACCTTCTGGACCGCCGCACTCATAATGGTGCAGTGCTCCTCGTTGATGGAGGCGCCTTGGAGCGCCTCCAACATATTGTCCGGCGCCTCTGGTTGGACGGGGGTCACCGGCACGGTGGGCTTGCTCCTCTTGGAAGGAGGTCCCCCGCCGGACTCTAGAACCTTTGAAGGTTCTGGAGCGGTGTCCGGCCTAGAGCCGGACTTGGAGCCCTGGGGGGTTTCATCCCCTTTACTCCTGGAGTCCGAGAGGTCGCCTTGCGGCGCCTCCAGGACCACCTCCTCCCGGCTTGGAACCTGTTGGGACAACACTTCGGTGTCGTCCGTAGGGCGGGGGGAGGAAGCCGTCGGAAGCGAGTTCACATCCGACGAGTCCAGTGAGCCGCTCGACGACGCGTCGAGCCGGTCTTTGGGTGGGCTGCATAAACATATTCGACATAAGGGAAAGCTGTGCAATAAACGAATACTATGAATTACTCTGGTATCCGGATACTTACGATTTTGCCAGGGGCTTGGTCCTGGGCGGCCACTCCTCTCCGAGGTCGTCGGCGTCGGTGGAGTAGTCCGGAGGAAGGGTTTTCCCCTTCTTGGACCCTCCGGCCTCCCCAGAGAGGGCGGCCTTCCTTTTCTTCTCTCCTCCCGCTGGAGGGGGAGAGGTCTCTTCTTCTTCCTCCTCGTCTTCATGGGGGGAATGCGCCTCGGAACCGTCGGATGATGGATCCGACACCTCCTGGCGCTGGGCACTCTTTCGAGTCCTCGTGGCCTTTTTCGCGGCCTTCTTCTCCGGCACCACATAGGGTGCCGGAACCAGCAGCTTCGCCAAGCGAGCGTCCGCTGGGCCTTCGGGCAAAGGAGCCGGACAGTTGATCTATCCGGACGTCACCTGCCAATCCTGTCAACGGTAAGGGATCTTAGATCCCACATGGAGTCAAACTATGAAAAACTGATACCCTGTAAAAGGAAAAAATAGCTTACCACATGAGCGTGACGCTGCATACTAAATCCGCGATCCTCGGTAGCGGATGCGGGGGCCTCGGCGTCCTTGAAAAGCACCTTCCAGGCATCTTCGTACATCGTGTCGAAGAGCCTGCTCAGAGTTTGGTGCCACGCCGGGTCGAACTCCCACAGGTTGAAAGCCCGTTGTTGACACGGGAGGATCAGGCGGATGAGCATAACCTGGACTACGTTGACAAGTTTGATCTTCTTGTCCACCAGGGTTTGGACGCATGTTTGGAGTCCGGTCAGCTCTCCTTTTTTACCCCATGACAGGCCCGTCTCCTTCCAGGAGGTGAGCCGCATAGGGGGTCCGGATCGAAACTTGGGGGCTGCGACCCATTCGGGGTAGCGCGGCTCGGTGATGTAAAACCACCCCGATTGCCACCACTTCAGGGTCTCCACAAAGGAGCCCTTGAGCCATAAGACGTTGGCCATCTTGCCCACCATGGCGCCTCCGCACTCCGCCTGGTTGCCGCGCACCACCTTCGGCTTGACATTGAAAGTCTTGAGCCATAGGCCGAAATGGGGGAGGATGCGGAGGAAAGCCTCGCACACGACGATAAACGCCGAGATGTTGAGGAAAAAGTTCGGGGCCAGATCGTGGAAATCCAGGCCATAGTAGAACATGAGCCCCCGGACAAATGGGTGAAGGGGGAAGTCCAGTCCATGGAGGAAATGGGGGAGGAACACCACCCTCTCATGGGGCCTAGGGGTGGGGATGAGCTGCCATTTTTTGGGAAGCCGGTACGCAATGTCGTTGGACAAGTATCCGGCCTTCCTCAGTTTTTTGATGTGTCCCTCCGTGACGGAGGAGACCATCCACTTGCCTCCCGCTCCGGACATGGCTGGAGAAGGTTGAGGTGGGGAGTGCGGACTTGGGCGCTGGAGCTCGAGTGCGCGACAATGGATAAGCAAGGGAGGAAGAAGGCGTGGGTGAAAAGATGGATCCTTATCCCCTTATATGGGTGGACGCAACTACGCGTCCCCACCAGCCTGGTAAAACTCGCTTATCTCCAAGCACCGTAATCAATGGCGTGGTTGGGTTACCCACGCCCGTATTGATGAGAATCCCGGAATAAGGGGACACGATTTCTGCTTTAACAAGACGTGCCAAGGAAACCGCCTCGCATGACGCGCTGAGGTGGGATAATGAAACGACTCGGATAAAGGCTTGGCCGTGGTGTGTCACACTACGGAATACGTCAGCAGATTAGATTTGTGTAAATATTATTCTCTCTATGGCAATATGTGGAATCTTATTTTGCAGAGCCAGACACTATCTTTGTGTTCAAAATCTTCTATGAAGTACTTGGAGGAGGAACCCGCCTTGCAATGCCGAAGACAATCTGCGTGCTGGACTCGTCGTCATTGAAGCCTGGTTCAGGGGCTACTGAGGGAGTCCTGGATTAGGGGGTGTCCGGATGGCCGGACTATACCTTCAGCCGGACTCCTGGACTATGAAGATACAAGATTGAAGACTTCGTCCCGTGTCCGGAATGGACTTTCCTTGGCGTGGAAGGCAAGCTTGGCGATACGGATATGTAGATCTCCTACCATTGTAACCGACTTTGTGTAACCCTAACCCTCTCCGGTGTCTATATAAACCGGAGGGTTTTAGTCCGTAGGACAACATACAGAACAACAATCATACCATAGGCTAGCTTCTAGGGTTTAGCCTCTCCGATCTCATGGTAGATCTACTCTCGTACTACCCATATCATCAATATTAATCAAGCAGGACGTAGGGTTTTACCTCCATCGAGAGGGCCCGAACCTGGGTAAAACTTCGTGTCCCTTGCCTCCTGTTACCATCCGGCCTAGACGCACAGTTCGGGACCCCCTACCCGAGATCCGCCGGTTTTGACACCGACACCTGGTGTTTTGTTCCACTCTTGCCGCTCTAGTTTCCATCATACCGGTGTTATGTTCCTTGATTTTGCGTCCCTAACACGGTGAGGGTTTATGGGCCCCTCTTGACAGTTCTCTTTGAATAAAACTCTTCTAGCAAGGCCCAACATTGCTTTTACCATTTGCCTAATAACAACTAAAACTTGGACCGCCGGCACCCGAGGTCTCTTAATCAACCCCCCCGGGCCAGTGCTCCTCATGAGTGCTGGTCCAAAACAGAGTCATGTGCGGCTTCCCCCGGGGCAACTCAGGTCTCAGTTGTTGTACGCTGTGCTCATCCGGTCATGGCCTAAGATGAGATACGCGCGGCTACTATCAGGGTGATGGCACGCCGGGAGGTCTTGTTGGTTTTATTTTACCATCATCGAAATGTCTTGTGCACCGGGATTCCGAGTGTAATCGGGCGGTCCCGCGATGGAGGATTGTCTACGCGGATCGTGAGCTTGTCATGGGCTAAGTTGGGACACCCCTGCAGGGTTTAAACTTTCGTGAGCCGTGCCCGTGGTTATGTGGCAGATGGGAATTTGTTAATATCCGGTTGTAGAGGACTTGAAGTAAACTCAATTAAAATACCCCAACCGCGTGCCTAACCGTGTCTGTCTCTTTTCGGGTGCGTTCGAGAAGAGAACACGTTTGGGTTATGTTTGAATGTAAGTAGTTCAGGATCACTTATTGATCATTACTAGTTCGCGGCCATTGCGTAGTTTCTCATCTTATTCTTGTACTCGTAAGTTAGCCACCATACATGCTTAGCCGCTTGATGCAGCCTCACCACTTATCCATTCCATATCCATTAAGCTTTGCTAGTCTTTATACCCATGGTAATGGGATTGCTGAGTCCTCGTGGCTCACAGATTACTACAACAACAGTTGTAGGTGCAGGTTATGCGAAGCTTTGACGTGAGAGCAATGCTTGCTTGCTTTTGGAGTTTTTCTTCTTCTTCTTTGATCAAGGGATAGGTTCCGGGTCGGGGACCCTGGGATTAGCAGGGTGGATGTCATTCTTCTTTTTTGTTTGATTCCATCCGTAGCTGGATCCTGCTCTTCTGTATGATGATTACTATGTATTGATGAACTGTTGTATTCAAGTTGTAGCTTGTGGAAAGTGTAGGCCTTTAACTTATATTTTCATCTATTCGGTATATGGTATGTTGTAATGATATCCACCTTGCTATGCGCTCGAAATGTGATTGTGCCCCGATCATGAGTTCATCACGTGATTGGGATAGAATCCCATCTTGGGCTACACAGCCCACAAAGGGGCTGGTGCGCCCCCTCCCTTGTTTGGCCAGCCCTAGGGAAGGAAAAGGGGGAGGGCTAGCCCCTCCTGCCTTTCCCTCTCATGGGAGAAAGGAAAGGGGGGCGCCACCCTCCAGTGCCTTTCCTTGCACTCCAAATAAGGAAAGGGGGCGCTGCTTGGGAGGGACCCCAAGTAGGATTCTTCCTACTTGGGCGCCTCCTTGGGCTGCTCCTCCCTCCCTCCCACCTATATATATGTGGGGAGGGGGCGCCACACAAGATACAACATTGTCTTAGCCGTGTGCGGTGCCCCCGTCCACCATTTACTCCCTCGGTCATATTTTCGTAGTGCTTAGGCGAAGCCCTACGGAGATCACATCACCATCACCGTCACCATGCCCTCGTGCTACCGGAACTCATCAACTACTTCGCCCGTCTTGATGGATCAAGAAGGCGAGGATGTCACCGAGCTGAACGTGTGCTGAATGTGAAGGTGTCCTACGTTCGGTTCTTGATCGGTTGGATCGCGAAGAAGTTTTACTACATCAACCGCGTTGTCTAGTGCTTCCGCTTACGGTCTACGAGGGTACATAGACACACCCCCCCCCCTCGTTGCTATGCATCTCCATGGATAGATCTTGCGTGTGCGTAGAATTTTTTTTGTTTTTCTATGCGATGTTTCCGAACACCATTATCATTTGGACAGACACAGTTTGACTTGTTCATGGAGTGCCGGGACATGGGGACGAGAAAAGAGAACAAACCTGATAACGACGGTAACTGGCATAGTCATCAAGTGTTGTTTCACATGGATGCCGATAGGTCTCACCTCGATTTTTGTAAAGTATCACAAAGAAAAGGGAATAGCACACGAGAACAATAGGTTCAATCAGTATTTATTCGTGTGAGTGTAGGGGTCAATATGGATGTCCATGGTTCCACTATTGATCATTGAACCAGAAGGAGTTCCAGGTCCATGTCTACACTTTACCAAACCTATAGGGTCAACCGCGTATGGTCTATCGGTCTGTTGCATACTACAGGTGTAGGAGCATGTGTGAATTTCACCAAAATAGTTTTAGAACAAAGAGAAAAATGTTCTAGAGAGGAAACCATATGTTTTTCGTTAAAAAACCAAAAGTTTTTTGGAGGGAAACCGAAAAAGTTTCGGTGACCTAAAATGACGGCCAGAGGATATGGCTAGGTTCCTAGATTTTTTTGAACCTCCTAGAATGATCCTAGGGGCGCCATGGGCTAGTCCCATACTCCCATTACATGGTCCAAGAGTGGGGTTCCCACCTTAGCCTTGGTGGGCAAGCCACTAGGTAGTTCCCTAGGGTTTGCCGAGGGGGCACACCCCTTGGGGTTGCTGCCCCCTCTCCAAGTTAGCCTCTTCCCTGGCCTGTAATAGATAGAGGGAGAGAGGACAGCCCCAAACATTGAAGTTTCTTTCCCATAGCTCTCTCTCTCTATCTCTCTATCTCTCTCGCAGTTCCACCTTCGTCGTAAGGTTGTTGCTCCTCTCTAGTTCTCTGACGGCTCTCTTGTTCTAAATGGCGAAGCATCATCGGGTCAGTGGTGACCTATATGTTCGGTGCTCGATCTACCGACTAGTTTGAGGGATAAATTCACATGAGTGAGAGGTATAACCTAGCTGTGGGAATCTGCATCAATGCGCTTCACCAACTCTCCTCTCTGTTGTGTTATGTTGGTGAGTTCTCTAATCTAGATCCAATCCAAGATGCATCTTCATAGGGATCCTGGGATGGTTTGTAGGTACAGATTTTGTTTTTGTTTTACTACATTTTCCAACAATGGTATCAGAGTGATCTATGAGTAGATGCAGGTTGCGATCTAGAGCACATGTGAAGTGCAGGTATTGCACAATGACTTTTTTGTGTAGGTAGTCTATGAGACCTATTGTTCACCGTTTTTTGTGCAGTAGTAGGTGAGACTCCTACTGTTAATAGATGTGATATATTACTTGGTGTTCTTGTTGCTTCCCTTGAGTTTGCAATTTTTTCTGATCTTAGCGGCATGGTGAGATTTTGTTACAAAGTTTTGCCTATTTGTGATCCTTCTATGTTGCTCATAGTATGTTGGTTGTTAGATCAAAGATGTTCTTCAGTTCTTTGGATTATACCTTAGTTAAGAAAGATGATTTTTTTACAAGAGAAGGCTTGTAGATGTGATCTACACTTGGGTCACGTGCATGTTTAGTATGGGGCTCGAGATCTTTCATTGGGGCTCATGTTTCATACACCCCGCATGTTAAACTAAGAACTTGAATAATCATACATGATGATGAACATAGGTAACAAAAATAGCGGCCATGATATTTTTTTGAATAAACAGATTAGAGGCCTCTAACTTGGTTTCACAAGAAGAGCATGTAATGTGGTATAGCCTTAGCCTTCGTCATATTAATGTGATTGTATGAGATGACTATATGTTGTAAATTATTATTAGCATGACCTGCGTGTCATGACACGACATGATGGGTAGAGCCTTGTCACGTTTATGACCAGTGCATCAAATTCATCTAATGCATTTATTTTTATTAGCTATAGAGACAATATTATATAGTGCAAGAGCATGGTGGTCACATGTTTTGTGTTGGTGGGCCCAAACACAAAAGTCATACCCAGAAAAGTAGTTCTTTGGTGAAGAATATTTAAAGAGCAGAGCCAAAGCAACAAAGTTCATCTTTTTTACTTTTGTATTACAATGTTTCATCAGAATATCATTAGAAGAGGTGGGTACCTAATAAGATAAAATTACAACCCCAACATACACAACAAAGGTAGTTATTCGTATGAAATGGCCTGCGGTACGTAGACCATTGGAAGTGGTTATACATATGAAACTGCATGCGCCATCCATGATATTGGAGGCGTTTTCTAATAACCGTCGTCGCTGGGCCGAGTATAAGCAACGCAAACATTGAGGCTGAATGGGAAACCCCGTTGGTCCATGTACCAAAACCGCCTCCAAAGGCTGATTTTGTACTAGTGATAGAAACCACATGAACCTTTTACTATAGGCGGTTCTAGATTTTTAGCCACCTCTAGTACTTTGGATAATAATAGTAATAACCACCTCCGTTGGGATATTACATGCGACTTTGCTCCGAATGGAGAAACCCGCCTCCGAGGCATGCTTCTACTGCCTGTTTTGTACTACAATACTAGCTAGTGTGAGCATACCATGCACTAGCATCATTCATTCTCGTTACATGACTAGAGATCTCTTCTTCGTTGGTACGAGCTTTAAATGGTCATTATAGCTAGATTCATATTGAATGGTTGAAGTAGCCATAGTTCATCATTTTCATAAGCTATGCTTGATCTCGTAATTATCTGGTACACATCCAGAGGTATTCATATCGAATTTCTTTCATATTCATAGCTTGAGTTATATTTGCATGTAAATAAAGTTGAGAAAAATGTATTGATCGTCATCACTATTCAAAAAATCTTCCGATTCTTCAATTTATCGTCCAATTTATCGCTACTCTTGGGGTGACCGATAATATTATGCATTATCTTCACCATTTATCGTTTGGGCCGATTTATCGCTATAACAACCGATAAATCGAGCCTATTCATAGCACTATGTTTGCAAAAAACTATGTTTATTTGCGTTTTGTGGACCTTGTAATGCTATCTGTTGTCCTATTTTCTTCATAATTATATGAGAATTCAAAGGCTAGGAATGAAGGTAATATTTCTGTACAATATTGTTTTGGTGTTGAATATAGCATATTTTAGTATTGGGAACCTGTGATTTGAAAAAAAATGGCCGATTAATAGTCAACAAATAAAATTGATTAATCGGCAAATTTCTGATTAATCTCTAATCCCCAGTTGACCGAGACGCTAACGATAAGTGATATCCTCAATGTTTACGTTATAAGGTTTGCTCCTACCTCCTACCATGAGTCCATGAGTGAAAAAAATGGTGTAGGAAGACACAAAAAGAGATGTGTCACAAAGACACTATAAAGTGAAAGATAGAAGTAGCAACATAATTTCTATTTTATATACACAAATGAAGTACCTCAAAGTAGCACCATGCATAGTAGTGGATTAGTGATTTAGAGTAGCACAACTTCATGCATTGAAAATTACACAGTTGCATGAGTTTCATTTGTGATATATACTAGTGAGGTCTTCATTTTTTTTATATACTGGAAGGGCTAGAGAGGCCATTCTCATATTCTTTAATTTTCAATAAATAAGACACCAGTTTTTTTTATGTACTCAACCTTTCCCCTAAACTTAATCTCTCAAAAAACTTGACCCACATCGAAGCCTCTCTTAATATTCATCTTTGTTCTTCCTTTCATGCAGCCAACGACGACTTCTCTCCAATTGATGATGTCCTTGAGCATGCTAGAACATATGACATATGATCTATAAACATAATTTGATAGAGGATCACCGAGTATGGCTTACGCTTGCGACAACGGAGCCGAGAAAGTAGACGGAATTTGTGCTCCAAGACCACATTTGAACAATCTTCATTCGAATGGGTTCTTCTCCTCTTGCTTCTCCTAGTGGCATGATGGTGTGGTTCAGAATGAAATGATTAATCGAAATCGGCGATGACATCCATGTTTGTTTGTATGTGTTCTCCATACCTCATATTTTTCCTTTGTACTTGCTCGTACATGTGTTATACTTCTTTTCTCGTGGTTGGGGACAAAGGGAAGAAGTGCCGCCTGGTCAAGGACAATGGGGAGAAGTGTCGTTGTGACCGAAGACAAAGAGAAAGACAAAAAGTCTAAAAATAAGTTTATTGGAAACTCGTCGCGGATGATGAGGGGCAGAAGGCGTGCAGCGGGGTGGGCCGAGGGTCGGCCGACGGCGATGTGGGCACCAACCGTCGTGCCCAACCTAGTCATGAGCTTTCCCCTCCTTTTTAAACTAAAAAGTAATTTTCTAAAAGCAAAATTGCCAAAGAGATGTTAGGGGAAAAGGCTATTTTTAGGTGTTGAGAGGACAAACAACTTAATAATATTAGGAGGCCAAAGCCAACATATATATGAGTACAAGAGGATGCCAAGAGACTAGAATGCAAAAGACCAAAGGACATTACTAATATAACTCTTAACACCCCCCCCCCTCAAACTCATTGTGTATACACAACACTGAGTTTGGAGAGGTGAAATCCATGTTGCGCTCTTGTCTGGGCCTTCGTGAAGAAGTCTGCTAGCTGTAACTCAGAAGGCACATATTGAAGAACAATACCATGATCCTGCACAGCAATGCGCACATAAGAAGCATCAACACCAATATGCTTGCTAAGCTCATGCTTCACGGGATCTCACGCAATGCTGATAGCACCTGTACTGTCTGACAAGAGGGCGGTAGGTGTAGTAACAGAAACACCAAAATCCTCTAGTAACCATCGTAACCAAGTCACCTCTGCTGTTACAAGAGCCATAGCTCGCAATTCAGCCTCTGCACTCGAACGGGAGACTGCAGACTGTTTCTTTGTCTTCCAAGCAATGAGAGAACCACCAAGAAAAACACAGTAGGCAGAAAGTGAACAGCAATCCGTAGGATCACTAGCCCACGTAGCATCCGAATAGGCCTGGAGCTATAACAAGCTGTAACGGGGGGAAAAGAGACGATGAGATATCGTGCCACGAAGATATCGTAGAACATGAAGAAGGTGACTATAGTGAACTGAAGTGGGAGTAGAAACAAACTGACTCAGAATATGGACAGGATAAGAGATATACGGATGAGTGATGGCAAGATAGACAAGACTCCCAACAAGATGATGATAACGTGTCGGATCAGACAACGGCTCACCATCAGAAGCGCGAAGGTGAACATTGAACTCCATAGGAGTCTCAGCAGTGCGCTCATCACTAAGAGCCGCACGAGCGAGAAGATCCTGGATATACTTTTCTTGGGAAATAAAGAAACCATCAGAGGTGGAGGAAACCTCAATCCCAAGAAAGTAACAAAGAGGACCAAGATCAGACATAAGGAACTGCTCACTGTGATGGGCCTTGACAAAGGCAATGTACTCTGAATCGTCGCCAGTGGTGATCATGTCATCAACATATAGAAGAAGAAGAGTGCGACCATGAGCAGAAAGGTGAACAAACAACGCTGGATCTTGAGCACTAGGTGCAAAACCAGCTATAGTGACCACAGAGGCAAAACGCTCAAACCAAGCACGGGGGGCTTGCTTAAGGTCATAGAGAGAGCGACAAAGACGGCAAACCATGCCATCGGGAACTGAATACCCAGGTGGTAGCTGCATATAAACCTCCTCATGCAACTCACCATTAAGAAAGACATTCTTAATATCAAGCTGAGACACAATGGTGAACAGAGGCCACGGAGAGAAGTGTGCGGACAGTGGTCATATGGGCCACAGGAGCAAAAGTCTCATCGTAATCATGACCATGCTCCTGCTGAAAACCACGAGCCACAAGACGAGCTTTATAATGCTCAAGAGAACCGTCAAAGCGAGTCTTAATCTTGTATACCCATTTACATGTGATCGGACGAACATGGGGAGGAAGAGAAACCAGATCCCACGTGCCAGTGCGCTCAAGGGCAGCAATCTCCTCTGCCATCGCAAGCTGCCATTCAGGATGAATAAAAGCATCGCGATAAGAGGTAGGCTCAACAATAGCCAAAAGACCATATTTACTAGGAGAATAGCAGTCAGGACGAGGGCAAGGTTGAGCCCGGAGACGATAAGTCGGCTGGGACGAGGAAGATGGCGCACCAGAAGTAGATGGCACGCTAGTAGAAACCATCGGAGGTGATGGATATGGGGATGACATTGAAGGTGATGGAGATGGGGATGACATCGGTGATGAAGGTGGGGAGTCATGTAGCAAGAGAGGAGAAGAAACTATAGGAGATGATGGCGTCGAATCTGTAATAGTGGGGCGAGAAGGAGGAGTAGAAATATGAGGCACATAGATGGGTGTATCGGGATAGGTGACAAAAGAGATGTCCTCAACAGAAAAATTTGAAGATGATCGTAGGTAGAATGGACAAGACTCATCAAAAGTCATGTCCCGAGAAATACGCATTCGACGACCAATCGGATCCCAACACCGATAACCCTTGTGCTCATCACTGTAGCCTAGAAAAACACACTCGACAGACTGAGCAGTCAGTTTGGTGCGTTCCCGGGGGGCAAGGAGAACATAGCAAACACAACCAAAGAGCCGAAGCGCTGAATAATCAGGAGACCGATTAGAAAGACGCTCTAGAGGAATACCACCCTGCAGAGCAGATGAGGGTTGAATGTTTATGAGATATGTGGCAGTGGAGACAGCCTCGCCCCAAAAATGAGGTGGAAGAGAGGCGGCAATCATCATTGCACGAGCTGTCTCAAGAAGGTGACGATGTTTCCGCTCAGCCACGCCATTTTGAGCATGAGCACCAGGACAAGAGAATTGAGCAATGGTACCCTGCTCAGCAAGAAAACCACGCAACATTTTGGATATATACTCGCTAGCAGAATCAGCACGGAACACACAAATAGGTAGAGAACTGAGTGTGAACCATGGCAGCGAAATGCTTATAAATAGAGAGAACCTCACTACGAGAGGACATGAAGAAAAGCCAAGTGTAACGAGAGAAATCATCTATAAAAATAATATAATATCGATGAGCCCCTTTGGAAGCGAAGGGTGCCGGACCCCACACATCGGAATGTACCAAATCAAAAGGTCGATGAGATACCGACTCGCTAGTAGGATAAGGTAATTGAACCTGTTTACCAAGCCTACAAACCTGACACTGTAAAGAGACATCTCCTGAGACAGGCCCTAGAAGACCACAATGAACTTAAGATGATAGTCGAGAACCACAAAAGTGACCAAGTCGATGATGCCATTGCTAGAAGGAGCTGGTAGCTGAAGCGACGAAGGCAGATGGACTAGAAGGTGTCGTGGCAGCGGAAGGAACATGAAGCCAGTCTAACTCCCAAAGCCCCTGAGAATCATGGCAGCGAGGGCCAGCCCCAACCAGAGCCTTCGTGTGACGATCCTGAATAGTGCAAGAATCAACGTCAAGAATGACACGACAACCAGAATCAGCAAGCTGACTTGCGGAAAATAGGTTCATGGTAAGGCGAGGAACATGAGAAACATCTGGAACATAAAAGGAAGAAGTGGAAAGATTTCCTTTGCTGGCAACGGGGAGAGGAGTACCATCAACAGTAAGAACATTAATACGAAAATCGAGAGATCTAAGAGAGGACAAGACAGAAGAATTAGAAGACATATGAAATGAAGCTCCAGAGTCCAGAGCCCATGGGGATGTACCTGACTGTGTAAACGGTGGTCACTCAGCACTAGAAGCACCAGTCACAGAGCCTGCAGTACCCGTTGAAGACCCTGGAGTAGCAAGTAGACGCTTAAGCTTCACAATATCCGTCTCAGTGAAGGAGATAGTAGACGATGTCGAGGAAGAAGCACGAGTCCCAGAAGCAAAATTGTGCTCCCTATTACGCATATCACGTTTCTTCTGAACGCACATAGACTCAGGGTGACCATCCCTACTGCAGTAGCCGCAATGAGGACGAGGACGAGAGCAACCTTCACAAGAACGACCCTCACAACCAGGACTGGGCAGTAGCGGCAGAGCACTGGAACGAGAAAGCACCGAGGGAGCAGCTCGGGCAGCAAGCACAGAGGGAACTTGAAGCAAACCAGCACCATGGAGGCGAGTCTCCTCAGTACGAAGCTCGGAAAGCACCTTAGAAATAGGAACACGACCACGAGCAAACAACTGAGCACGCCGAGGCTCAAACTCCCCACAAAGCCACAACAGAAACTCATAGACACGTTGAATCTCCAAGTCGGACCTCACAGTCTGGCAACACGCGCAAGTGCCACAAACAGCAGTGCGAAGGGAGTCAAGCTGGCGCCAGATAGCAGAACTCTGAGTGTAGAACTCATCAATAGTGGAGTCTCCCTGCTGAGGAGCATGCTCCTGACGTACCACAGACAAGTAGAGAGCATCACCAGAGGGTTGATAGCGCTGACGAAGACGAGTCCACATGTCAAACAAAGTACCGAGGCCCATAAAATCAAAAGCAAACTATGGTAGAACACTGGACGCGAGGACAGCCGCGACACGAGCATCGTCATCACACCACTGAGTGTAAGCAGTCAGATCATCACGATAAACGGAAAGAGCATCCGAATAAACCATGACCTGCTGGTGATAAGCAGCAACCGCATCATCAGCGGCAACTCGAGCTGCAGCCCTATCATCGTCAGAAGCATCTGTGGCAAGAGTCGGTGGAGGCGGCGGTGGGATAGGAGCCACAGGAGAAACTGGCCGCTGAGGACAGGTAACCTCGCCGGAAAGAACTCCCCAAAGACGAAGGCCACGCACATGAATGTGCATAAAAGCAGCAAACTCATTATAGTTAGCCTTATCAAATATCACCGGGCAGCGCGGAATGGCGACATAGCCCAATGACGACGAAGACATGGTGCTCTCTATTTATCAATCCACACGGCCGAGGATGAATCCAGAGAATGACAGAAGCAGCGACCGCAGCGCTCGTACACCAGAAACTCAAGCAACGCAGCGTTCAGGAGACAAAGCGGCGGCGGCGACCTGACGTGGGTGAGAAAAAATGCCGCCGTCGGCGGCGGGAGCAGAGCGCCAGTCAGAGACGCGGCGGCGGTGGCCGGACCTCAAGCACCAGCCAGAGACGTGGCGGCGGCGGCCGGACCTCGAGCACTAGTCAGCGAAGCATCGGCGGTGGCCGGACCTCGAACCTCGAGCACCATTCAGAGACGCGATGGTGGCCGGACCGCGAGCACTAGCCAGAGACGCGGCGGCGGCCTAACCTGGAAGAGCTGAAGGCCGGCTGGGGGATACCAGACCTGGAGCGGCAGGGTGCAGACGAGATGACGACCGGCACCAGGAGCACCGGCGCGATCTGGCAAATTGGATCGGCGGCGGAGCAAAAAAAATGAATTCACGAAGAGGAGCAGGAACGACTCCAAGTCTCGATTGGATCCAACAGACAACAATGGATCGATGTGTGGACACCCGTGGGAGCAGAGAAGCAGAATGGGCTGATACGAGATTGGATCGGAAAAAAAAGCCTAGAGCTCTAATACCATGTTGAGAGGACAACAACTTAATAATATTAGGAGGCAAAGCCAACATATATATGAGTACAAGAGGATGCCAAGAGATTAGAATGCAAAAGACCAAAGGACATTACTAATATGACTCTAACATTAGGATGCTTTTTAGGGGAATAAGGGCATCTCCAATGCCGACCCTCAAACTATCCACATTCGTCTGGATCACGTTGTCCGAACCACAAAAGGCATCCAATGCGGGTCTGTATCGGTCTGCGACGTGGTCCGGACGTACTTTTTCCCGCAAACTGGAGACAAAAATGGGGGGTTTGCGGGTGCTCGGACAACAACCAAGCATGCTTCTGGTCGTCCTGGCCCACCCAAACCCCCTCCCTTGCCCGCGCGCGCTTCCCGCCAAAAATGGTCAACGCCGCTCCAGACAATTAGTGCCCGCATTCACGCACCCCAGAGCGGACGCGGCCGCTCACTAGCGCGGGTATTGAAGCGGGGCACCGATTGAGAGTGTCGCCCGCGCCGCTTCCCGATGTTGGCGACTGCTTCGCTTTCAAAGGACAGAACGGCTACCAGTTGTTTATCAGCCACCCACATTAATGACACGTGGTTGCTGAGGCATGTACTATGGGGTCACCCGTTCATCCCTTTGCCGCCCACCATTGCCATGTAAATTGCTTCCCCAGCCATAGCCACGGTCATCCGCCTCTGATCCCTCTTCGCACCACTCCAACCATGGATTCCTCCCTTGCCAAAGCTCTTTGGGATGGGCTGACACCAGACCTAAAGAAGGAGTTGACCGCCATTGTTGTTGGCCGGCTGGCCGGCAGGCAGCAGTAGGCTGACGGCGTTCCAATGGAGGACGCGGTCGAGGATGAGCCGGCGCCAGCCTCCTCATCCGCGCCAGCCTCCTCCTCCATGCCACCCTCATTGGTGCATTGCACCGTGACCATCAGCGAGGCTCGTGCCCATTACATTTACATGGTGCGGGGGGAGCACAAGGAGCAGTTTCAGAAGGCGCAGGCCGACGCCACCAACAACCACCAACTCCTTTAGGAGCACATGCGGGCGGAGGAGCAGCTCTCCGAAGGTAGGGCGATCGCGCCGGACGCGGGCCCGGCGGAGCAGGCCGTGTTGCTCGACTCCTACCGTACCACCCGCGAGATCCGCCTCGCCCGCTGGAGGTACCGCAAGCGGGCAGCGGAGGTGGCCGCCGCCTAATAGGAGTGCGATGACGAGGCAGTGTATGGCGAGACCGACGAGGAGGATGACATCGCCGGCTCCGCCGAGGCCGCACCCCGCCACCACAAAAACGAAGTCGGTATGTCCTCAGGCGCCATCGGTAGCGAGGAAGAGTAGTGCATGATAGGTCGCCGCCACTCGGGTCCCAAGAAGGCCACCGCTCCTCCCCTCCCGTCGACACCAAGCTTGGTGGGCGGAGCATCCGCGGCCGATTAGTCGCTTGGCGGCGACATGGAGGCGGACAGCTTCACTGGCTGGGTCTCTGGAGGTGGAGGTTACGGAGGCGGAACTAGAGAGCGTCGAAACGGAACTGCAGAAGGCAAAGTTTTAATTCTCGGGGCTCATGGCCGGACACGGGGAACAGGCGTCGGCGTTCATTCAGATTAAGTATTAATTATATCTCTTGAGACGGACGAGAATCGCTTAGTTGGTGTAAATGTAATGAAACCCATCATGTTTATATGAAACCAGTCATGTTTATATGAATTTCATCCGGTTTGTTGAAAAAGAGTTTGAAATGTATGCGGCCACGGTTGGATGACGGTCTCCCGTATTCATGTCCGCGGCTGGTCCCCCTCTTTTCACAAATGGGTGCGGGGGAAAATTTACGGGTGGTCATTTCAGATGCCCTAAGTGTAGATGCTCTAAGGGCATCTCCAGCCGTTGGCCCCCCAGGAGGGGCAAAAAATCGCCCCCTGGGGGCGCACCGGCGCTAAACCGCGCACTGGGGGCGTGATGCCCCCCAGTCGCGCCCCCCATGGGTTTTTAAAATATTTAAATTCGGCGCAAACACAATGCAAACACGTTCGAGTTCGTTCAAATTTAAACATATTTTACAAAAAAAGGAAAAACTACTGCGGGCTACCCCCGCCGCCCGCCTCGCTGCCCGCCCACGCGGTTCTACATGCCGAGGAGGCGGTAGAACCGCGTGTAGTCACCGCCGCCGCCGTCGTCGTCGTCGTCGCCCCCGCCGACGCCTCCGCCCTCCCTGCTGCATCCCTCCCCCGGTTGGCGCGGCGGGTTGGACGGTCTGGGGGCGTCGTCGTCGTCGCTGTTGAGGACCACGACGCCGTGCTCGTCCTCGTGCCCACGCTTGCGGGCGGCGATCTCCTCCAGGGCCCGGCGCTGCCGGACCATCTCGTTGCGGAGGTAGTCGTCCGCGCCCACCGCAGGGCGTCCTCGTCGGAGAAGCCATGCTGGGCTACCTCCTCGTACTCCGCGGGGAGGCCGGGCTCCGGCTTGGGCTCGACGAGGACGAAGCGGCCGGTGGGGGAGGCGTTGTCGCTGATGCGGACGCCGGAGCTGCGGGTGCGCGCGCTGACAGGCGCACCCTGGGGCTCCGGCTTGACGGGGCGGAGGTGGAGGCAGGGGGAGCCACCGGGCGAGGAGGACCCCCCAGTCTCCATGCGCCTCGGGGTCCAGGAGCTTCCCCGACGGCGTGTGAAGGACGAGGGAGCGGGGTACTCGAGGCGCGGCGTGTTGCCGCCCTCGATGTACTCGAGGACGGCCTCCAACGTGCGCCCGGGCACGCCCCACCACCGACGCCGGCCGACGGCGTTGAGCCTGCCGGAGGGCTCGACGCCGTTGGTGGCCTCGAGCTGCTCGGCGTGACGGCGGCGGAAGTAAGGCTCCCAGAGCGGGCTGTCGGGGACGTACCGTGGCCCCTCCCTCGCCGCACGCGGCAGGGACGAGCGGATGCGTGCGATCTCCGCACGCCGCGCCGCGCCGGTGGGTATCGGGGCACCGGCACGCCGCCGGCGCTGATCCTCCACGCCCCGGGCGCCCGCATGTCCGGCGGGACCGGGTACTCGGCCTCGAAAAGGAGGCGAGCCTCGTTCTCGTGAAGATGGCGGCGGCCGAAGCCGTTCGCTGCCGCGCCGCCGCCTGGGAAGCGCTCGGCCATGGGTGTGGTGAACTGGCGACGGCGAGAGAGAGGAGAGGGAGGAACGACGACGGCGAGAGAGTGCGAGTCGCCGAGTGCGCTAGGGCGCGTCTTATATAGGCCAAGGCGCCGCCCGTGCGCGAGCCGCCGTGAGTACGCGTGGCGGGCGAGGGAGGACGAGGGACGCGCGTCATCCGGTCTTCACTGCGCCGCCCGTGAGGCATCAATGGCGCAGGCTGACCGGCGCGGCAGCGCGGCAGCTTTGGCATTGATTCGCCACGGAAAACGAGGCGATGAGGACGACGAAGGGGCAAGAAGAGGGTAGAGTCGCTGACGCGCCGGGCCCGCGGTTGTTTCGCGCCAAAACAGTTCGCCCCGGCGCCCCCGGGCGCCCTCAGCGCACCGGGTTCGGCCTGGGTCCGCGAGCGCTGTTTTCGGCTCAAGCCGGCAAAAATCAAGCTCCTGGGAACGCGACTGGGCCGATTTTTCGGCGCCGGCGTAAAGAAAATGCCTGTGAAAGCCTTTCTGGAAACGCGGCAAGAGATGTCTTAACAAGTGAAAAGAACTACGCCCTTGCCAAAGCCGAGTTCTGCGTTACAACGAGACCCACTCGTCAAAACTTTCCATGGGTTTTGCCGTTTTGGTGTCACCGATGATGATGATTTGGTGAAAGCAAAATACTGTTCATGGGTGGCCACCGCGGTGTATGTGCACATCACGAATCACCCAATTGTTGAGCTGATCATGTGTCGTCCGTTATCCGTAGCATCCGTTAATCAACAAACAAAGCTTTAAGCATTCATGCATCGCATCATATATCCCTTTCTTTCCGGGCACCAAGTGTTCAATTCATCACAAGCAAAAAGCTTGAAGTGCTTCGCCGCTGTTGAGCTGTTCCGTTCTCTTTTCCCTCCCTGTTCTTCCCTCACACGAGCCGTCCCGTCACGCTGCAACGCTGCCTTTACCGGCGGGCCCGTACGCCGCTAGTAGACAAGTGCGTACGTGTGGCAAAGAGAAAAATAACTGGGTAGTACTAGAAATTATTCGACGGAGAGGGACGTATATCTTTTTCGGCTGATTCGGGCGCATCCATCGAGCGGTCGTCGTTGGGACAAAATGGGGCAGGCGTAGGCAGGGAGGCCGGTCGATACACCTCGCGGATTCTCATGTTTCGCCGGTCGTTGCGGCTGCTGGCTACGGGGATAGCGTTCTTAAGCACGAGTTGATCAACTTTCGTGGCTTCGTCTCCGGTGTCCTCTTCACACATTTTACGCGTCTCTGGGATATCCGAAAGCGATCTTGCTCTCTGCTCGGCAGGCATAGAGATAACGTGATGCTATTGCTCTATTGGGGCTCAGCCTAGTCTATAGCTATCAGAAAAATGGATGTGCTGTAATACTGAACTGTTAATAGTTTGCAAGGACCGGAAAGGCACCAGCGTAGCCCAAGACGAAGGAGGAAAGAATGGAGAGAATTACCAAATATTACTGCCAAAAGGACTCAGGTGACTCACGACAAGAACTTCATGAGAAGAGGGCGCCCGACATAGTGGCCAGAGACAAGGCTTTAAGTAGGGTTTCCAAAGGTGAATTTCCTCTCGAATCACCATGTGAGAAAGCAGAGAAGTAGATATCTTCAGATAATCGCCAACTACTCGCAATAATCACCCATTTGAAATTATTGTCTGTCGCCACTTTTTCGTTTGGAAGAAAAAATGGAGTAAGCGTGCCTGTTGTATCTCCGTGTCGTTCCCCTAGGGATGAAATATATACTCCCTCCAACCGGTGAAGAATGTACATTTGGGTTTAAAATTTGTCCATAAAAAAGTGTATTTCTATCTTTCCAATGCACTTTAAAGTATTTTCTTTCATCACACGGTAATTAAGATCAATAGCATTCTATACATAGTCTTCTTAATTTCTATATGCACTTAGCTCATTGGGGTTGGGTTATTAAAGAGGAGAGATGATGGCTTGCATTTTCCCAATGCATTTTTTACTCCATTTCATAATTTGTCTTAAAATTAGATGTACACGTTTCACCAGATGGAGGGAGTATCCACTAACTGAACATGTCACAAGTAAAAGCAGTTGAACTTTCTTCTAACAAAGAAGCAGTTGAACTTTGACAATATTTATTTAATAAGTAAGATAAGAATGGCTTCTAGGTGCAACCAATGAAAAATGATAGCATCAGATATGTAAAACCGTGTTGAATGTATAGTAAGTTATGTCTCGTTTGTGCCGGTTGTGGCCTGTAATTACTTTTGAGTCATGCTTTGATATTGGAAATTGATACTTTTAGAGAGCAAACTTGCTTCCAGTTTACCAGACTCTTCCCGCCAATCGACGCGTCATTCGCCTCCTAAAGAAAATTCTTTCTAAGCTTGTCCACCTTTTTAACCAACCACTTATCCAGTTGAAATGATGTCAAAAAATATGTGGCAGTAGCCGTGACCACCGAATTGGTATAGATCAACCTTCCCATTCTGTTGAGCAGCCGTTCCTTCCTGGGAGCTAGCTTCCCCGCGATCTTATCAATTAGCGGCTGCATCTTAATTCTCTTTGGCTTTCGCACACCCAATGGCAAGCCCAAGTACTGACACGGAAGGGCACCTTGTTGTCCACCAAAAACAGCCATTAAGGGCAGCAAATCAAGGCCCGTGCAAGAGATAGGGTAGGCCACCGACTTATGAATGTTTGTTTTTAGGCCCGAGACGTCCGCAAAGATCTTTAGGATGGCCTGAACTGCAGCAAAGTCATTTAGCACGGGGTTGAGAAAGAGCGTTGCATCATCCCCGTAAAAAGTGGACCGGAATCTCGCCATCCGTAACTTAAGGGGCGAGAGGATGCCTCGTTCCGTGGCCAAGGAGAGCAAACACTGGAGCGGCTCCATCGCAATGATAAACAGCAACGGTGACAGAGAATCTCCTTGCCGTAGCCCACATTTATGCACAATCAGAGGTCCAGGGGTTCCATTGAGCAAAACTCTCGAGGAGGAGGACGACAAAATCAAGGCAATCATGTCTCGGCACCACTGCCCAAAACCCATCACTTCCAGAATCTCAAGCAAGAATCCCCAACAGATTGAATCAAAAGCCTTGGCGAATATCGAGCTTAAGGAACATTTGGGGGGACCTTGCACTGTGAGCAGCCTTGACCACATTCCTTACACACAGGAAGTTATCCTAGATCGATCGCCCTCGAATGAAAGCACTCTGACCGTGGCAATAAGGTGATTTATCTCAAGCGCCAACCGCGTTGCCAGCATCTTGCTTACCAATTTCGGAATGCTATGCATGAGACTAATAGGCCGGAAGTCATTCACGTCTTGCGCCCCTTCTCTCTTAGGCAGAAGCACAATGTTGTCCGTGTTGATGATGCTTCAGTTCTGCCCTCTTAGGTTGTGCACGCAGTTAACAGCAGCCAACAAATCCACTTTGATCGTTGCCCAGCATGCCTTGAAAAAGGCCCCGGTGAACCCATCTGGCCCTAGTGCCTTCTCTCCATGCGTGTCCTGGACCACAGTCAGCAACTCCTACTCAGAAAAGGCTCCCTCAAGATGACTCAAATCTCTTGACGGCATCCCCAAGAAATCCCAGTTTAGCCTGACCGAGCGGACGAACGGAGTCCCCATTAGTCCCAGGAACCTGTCAAAAAGGATCTTGGCCTTGCCCTCGTGCTCTGAAACTGGACCGTCAGCACCATTGAGCGTAGGAATATAGTTCTTCTGTCGCCTTCCGAAAGCTCTCAAGTGGAAAAACTGCGTGCTTGCATCACCCTCCCGAATTTCAGTCATCCTTGATTTTGCCGCCATCTCGCTCTGTCCACTGACTCAAAACCCAACAGTTTTGCCTTGAGCCGCACCCGTAGTTGTCTCTCCTCCGCCGAGAGCTCCCTCTCCTCTTGAGCGAGGCCCATACTGAATATCACATCGTTAGCGAGTGCCGATATGAAAACCGTCCAGCGGGTCCGCTGCTTATTCCACACTTTAATAGCCTTTGCTATTCTAGAGAGCTTGGTGTGCAGCACTCGGATGGGATCACCAGACCTGACCTCCTTCGCCCATGTGCGCTGCACAATTTCATGAAATTCAGGACACTTCAACCAATGGTTCTCAAAACGAAAGGCTTTGAATCTTGTTCTCTCCATTCTTCTCAATACCAGCGGGTAGTGGTCAGAAATACTAGTCGATGCAGGCGACAGGTGAAAGTGAGGAAAAGCAGCCTCCCAGTCACTCGTGACCAAGACCCTATCAATCTTGGTGAGCGTGACATTTTCGCGCTCGTTTGACCATGTGAATCTTCTCCCGAGAAGCGGAAAATCAATCAACTCAAGATCATCAATCGCAGCCCTGAATCTTCCCATCATCCGCAAATTTATATTGTTGTTACTTTTGTCTCTCGCTCAGCAAATCATATTGAAATCTCCGAGCACCATCCATCGTGGTAACATGTGCTGCTTGATCATCTTTAGTTCCTCAATGAACAAAACTTTATCCTTCTCTGATTGTGGTCCAAAGACTCCAGTGATAGACCAACTCACTCCATCAGTCCTTCTCCTAACTGTTCCTGACATGGAATGTAGCCCAGCCGCCAGCGCTCAACAATAATTTCATGATCGTCGCAGCAAGCAATTAGAATCCCTCCTCTGGACCCATTGGCTGGCAGGGATATGAAGTTATCAACAAAGCGCGGCCCCAAAACTTCAAGCACCAGATTTCTAGTCATGTCACAGATTTTGTTTCTTGCAGGCAGACAATCTTGCAACTTTGCTCAGCAACAAACAACTGCACCGCCCGCCTCTTCGTAGGGTTATTTAGTCCCCGCACATTCCAATTCAAGACGGCGAAATCCATAAAGGAACGAAGGAACACTCAACTCTCAAGCTAGCAGACATACATTCAGGTCTGAGCATTACACACACCGACTCCACATCACGAACTTGGAAGACAGAAACCTCCCATGTCGCGCTTTCGCACTACGACAGAGATCAACACAACATGCTAACATGGAGAAAAACAACTAACCCACAGAGCGGACCAACCCATGCGGATCAGACACAGATCGCCTGACCTATCCCGCTTGCTTCTTTGCCTTTGCTCTTCCCGGTGGCATCAATCAGCGATTCGATTGCCGCAATGAAGCCATCCGGCAGCGGCTTCTTGTACAACTCCCTGTACTTCTGCAGATCGGCCGCGGACGCAGCCACCTGAGGCGTGCCTTCATGCCAAATGTCACTTTTCTTGAGCAGGACCATCTTCACTTTATCCATGGTAGACCAGCCCGCGGTAGGCTTGGTAGCCAGCCTGTCACTGCTTCTTTCGGAGAGCGGCTCCGCCTCGCCTTCCTTGCGGCGGCCGCCACCCGCTGATACGTCTCCAACGTATCTATAATTTTTTATTGTTCCATGCTATTATATTATCTGTTTTGGATGTTAATGGCCTTATTTATACACTTATATATTATTTTTTGGACTAACCTACTAACCTAAAGCCCAGTGCAAATTGCTGTTTTTTGCCTATTTCAGTGTTTCGCAGAAAAGGAATATCAAACGGAATACAAATGGAATGAAACCTTCAGGAGAGTTATTTTTGGAACAAACGTGATTCAGGGGACTTGGAGTGGACGTCAAGAAACCAACGAGGAGGCCACGAGGCAGGGGGTGCGCCTACCCCCTGGGCGCCCCCTCCACCCTCGTGGGCCCCTCGTGGCTCCACCGACCTACTTCTTCCTGCTATATATATCCATATACCTCGAAAACATCCAAGAGCACCACGAAACCCTATTTCCACCGCCACAACCTTCTGTACCCAAGAGATCCCATCTTGGGGCCTTTTCCGGAGCTCCGCCGGAGGGGCCATCGATCACGGAGGGCTTCTACATCAACACCATAGCCTCTCCGATGATGTGTGAGTAGTTTACCTCAGACCTTCGGGTCCATAGTTATTAGCTAGATGGCTTCTTCTCTCTCTCTTTGTATCTCAATACAAAGTTCTCCTCGATCTTCTTAGAGATCTATTTGATGTAACTCTTTTTGCGGTGTGTTTGCCGAGATCCGATGAATTGTGGATTTATGATCAAGTTTATCTATGAACAATATTTGATTCTTCTCTGAAATATTTTATGTATGATTGGTTATCTTTGCAAGTCTCTTCGAATTATCAGTTTAGTTTGGCCTACTAGATTGATCTTTCTTGCAATGGGAGAAGTGCTTAGCTTTGGGTTCAATCTTGCGGTGTCCTTTCCTAGTGACAGCAGGGGCAGCAAGGCACATATTGTATTGTTGCCATCGAGGATAAAAAGATGGGGTTTATATCATATTGCTTGAGTTTATCCCTCTACATCATGTCATCTCGCCTAATGCATTACTCTGTTCTTATGAACTTAATACTCTAGATGCATGCTGGATAGCGGTCGATGTGTGGAGTAATAGTAGTAGATGCAGAATCATTTCGGTTTACTTGTCGCGGACGTGTTGCCTATATACATGATCATGCCTAGATATTCTCATAATTATGCACTTTTCTATCAATTGCTCGACAGTAATTTGTTCACCCACCGTAATACTTATGCTATCTTGAGAGAAGCCACTAGTGAAACCTATGGCCCCCGGTCTATTCTCTATTATATTAATCTCCCGTCAACAAGCTATTTCTGTCTCCGTTTATTTTGCAATCTTTACTTTCAATCTATATCATAAAAATACCAAAAATATTTATCTTATTATTATTATCTCTATCATATCTCACTCTCGTAAGTGACCGTGAAGGGATTGATAACCCCTTTATAGTGTTGGTTTCAAGGTTCTTATTTGTTTGTGTAGGTACAAGGGACTTGCGTGTAGTCTCCTACCAGATTGATACCTTAGTTCTCAAAAATTGAGGAAAATACTTACGCTACTTTACTGCATCACCCTTTCCTCTTCAAGGGAAAACCAACACATGCTCAAGAGGTTGCAAGAAGGATTTCTGGCGCCGTTGCCGGGGAGATCTACCACAAGTCAAAAAGGCATACCAAGTACCGATCACAAACTCTTATCCCTTGCCTTACATTATTTGCCATTTGCCTCTCGTTTTCCTCTCTTTTTCCGTTCCCCTTCTCTTTTCTAGTTCATCTCTTTTCGCTTGCTTCTTGTGTGCTTGTGTGTTGGATTGTTTGTCACGAAGGCTCAAGATAATACTAAATTGTGTGATTTCACCCATACCAACAATAATGATTTTATCAGGACTCCGATTGCTCCTCTTACCGATGCTGAATCTTGTGAAATTAATACTGCTTTGCTGAATCTTGTCATGAAAGATATGTTTTCCGGCCTTGCTAGTGAAGATGCCGCTACCCATCTAAACAGCTTTGTTGATTTGTGTGATATGCAAAAGAAGAAATATGTGGATAATGACATTGTTAAATTGAAGCTATTCCCGTTTTCGCTTAGAGATCGTGCTAAAACTTGGTTTTCGTCTTTGCCTAAAAATAGTATCGATTCATGGAACAAGTGCAACGATGCTTTTATCTTTAAGTATTTTCCTCCCGCTAAGATCATCCTCTCTTAGAAACGATATTATGTATTTTAAGCAACTAGATCATGAGCATGTTGCACAATCTTGGGAGAGGATGAAATTAATGATTCGTAATTTCCCTACACATGGTTTGAATTTATGGATGATCATACAAAAAATTTATGCTGGATTGAATTTTTCTTCTAGAAATCTTTTAGATTCGGCCGCGGGAGGCACTTTTATAGAAATCACTTTAGGAGAAGCTACTAAACTCCTAGGCAATATTATGGTTAATTATTCTCAATGGCACACTAAAAGATCTACTATTAAAAAGGTGCATGCAATAGAAGAAATCAATGTTTTGAGTGGAAAGATGGATGAACTTATGAAATTGTTTGCTAATAAGAGTGTTTCTTCTGATCCTAATGATATGACTTTGTCTACTTTGATTGAGAATAATAATGAATCTATGGATGTGAATTTTGTTGGTAGGAACAATTTTGGTAATAACGCATATAGAGGTAATTTTAATCCTAGGCCGCTTCCTAGTAATTCCTTTAATAATTATAGTAATTCCTACAACAATTCTTATGGAAATTATAATAAGATGCCCTCTGATTTTGAATATAATATTAAATAATTTATTAGTTTGCAAAATAATTTCAATGCTTTGATTGAAGAAAAATTGTTTAAGATTGATGAGTTGGATAGGAACGTGGATAGAATTTCTCTTGATGTTGATTCTTTGAAACTTAGATCTATTCCACCTAAGCATGCTATCAATGAGTCTCTCAAAGCTATGAGAATTTACATTGATGAGTGCAAAGAAAGAACCTCTAGGATGCGTGCTAAAAAAGATTGCTTTATAAAAGCGTGTTCTTCTAGTTTTGATGATAATAAGGATGAAGATCTAAAAGTGATTGATGTGTCCCATATTAAATCTTTGTTTTGCAATATGAATCTTGATAATAATGGGACTGGAGATGATTCAACTTTAGTTAAAATGCGTCCCAATGATTCGAAGTTTTTAGATCTTGATGCAAAAATTGGTAAAAGTGGGATTGGAGAGGTTAAAACTTTACATAGCAATGAACCCACTATTTTGGATTTCAAGGAATTTAATTATGATAATTGTTCTTTAATAGATTGTATTTCCTTGCCGCAGTCCATGCTAAATTCTCTACATGTTTATAATCAAAATAAAGCTTTTACTAAACATATCATTGATGCTTTAATGCAATCTTATGAAGAAAAGCTTGAATTGAATGTTTCTAGCCCTAGAAAACTTTATGAAGAGTGGGAACCCACTATTAAAATTAAAATTAAAGATCATGAATGCTATGCTTTATGTGATATGGGTGCTAGCGTTTCCATGATTCCAAAAAATTTGTGTGATGTGTTAGGATTCCGTGAATTTGATGATTGTTCTTTAAATTTGCACCTCGCGGATTCCACTATGAAGAAACCTATGAGAAGAATTAATGATGTTCTTATTGTTGCAAATAGGAATTGTGCTCATAGATTTCATTGTTCTTGATATAGATTGTAATCCTACATGTCCCATTATTCTTGGTAGACCTTTCCTTAGAACGATTAGTACAATTATTGATATGAAACAAGGAAATATTAGATTCCAATTTCCGTTAAGGAAAGGCATGGAACACTTTCTTAGAAAGAAAATTAAATTACCTTATGAATCTATTATGAGAGCCACTTATGGATTGCATACCAAAGATGATAATACCTAGATCTATTCTTGCTTTTTATGCCTAGCTAGGGGCGTTAAACGATAGCGCTTGTTGGGAGGCAACCCAATTTTATTTTTGTTCCTTACTTTTTGGTTCTGTTTAGTAATAAATAATTCACCTAGCTTCTGTTTATATGTGGTTTTATGCTTTTAATTAGTGTTTTTGCCAAGTAGAACCTTTGGGAAGACTTGGGGAAAGTCTTTGCGATCTTGCTGTAAAAGATAGAAATTTCAGCGCTCACGAGATTTGCTGCCATTTTTTACTGGAGAGTGAGATTAGGTTGGTTCTTTTTGCAGATGATTAATAGATAAATTCTTCACTTACAGAAATTTATTTTAGAATTTTTGGGTTTACATAAGTATTCGAAACCTACATATTACTATAGACTGTTCTGTTTTTGACAGATTCTGTTTTTCGGGTGTTGTTTGCTTATTTTGATGAATCTATGGCTAGTATCGGAGGTTATGAACCATAGAGAAGTTGGAATACAGTAGGTTTAAAATCAAAATAAATAAATAATGAGTTCACTACAGTACCTTAAGTGGTGGTTTGTTTTCTTATACTAACGGAGCTTATGAGATTTTCTGTTTAAGTTTTTGTGTTGTGAAGTTTTCAAGTTTTGGGTAAAGATTTGATGGGTTATGGAATAAGGAGTGGCAAGAGCCTAATCTTGGGGATGCCCAAGGAACCCCAAGGTAAAATTCAAGTACAACCAAAATCCTAAGCTTGGGGATGCCCCGGAAGGCATCCCCTCTTTCGTCTTCTTCTATCGGTAACTTTACTTGAGGCTATATTTTTATTCACCACATGATATGTGTTTTGCTTGGAGCGTCTTGTATGATTTGAGTCCTTGCTTTTTAGTTTACCACAATCATCGTTGCTGTACACATCTTTTGGGAGAGACACACATGAATTGGAATTTATTAGAATACTCTATGTGCTTCACTTATATCTTTTGAGCTAGATAATTTTGCTCTAGTGCTTCACTTATATCTTTTAGAGCACGGTGGTGGTTTTATTTTATAGAAATTATTGATCTCTCATGCTTCACTTATATTATTTTGAGTGTCCTTTAGAACAGCATGGTAATTTTCTTTGGTTATGAAATTAGTCCTAATATGATAGGCATCCAAGATGGGTATAATAAAAACTATCATAGAAAGTGCATTGAATACTATGAGAAGTTGGATGCTTGCTAATTGTTTTGAGATATAAACATGCTGATATTAGAGTTGTTCTAGTTGAGTAGTTGTGGATTTGAGAAATACTTGTGTTGAAGTTTTCAAGTCCCGTAGCATGCACGTATGGTAACCGTTGTGTAACAAATTTGAAACATGAGGTGTTCTTTGATTGTCTTCCTTATGAGTGGCGGTAGGGGACGAGCGATGGTCTTTCCCTACCAATCTATCCCCCTATGAGCATGCGCGTAATGCTTGGTTTTTGATGGCTTGTATATTTTTGCAATAAGTATATGAGTTCTTTATGACTAATGTTGAGTCCATGGATTATACGCACTCTCACCCTTCCATCATTGCTAGCCTCTTCGGTACCGTGCATTGCCCTTTCTCACCTTAAGAGTTGGTCCAAACTTCGCCGGTGCATCCAAACCCCGTGATATGATATGCTTTGTCACACATAAACCTCCTTATATCTTCCTCAAAACAGCCACCATACCTACCTATTATGGCATTTCCATAGCCATTCCGACATATATTGCCATGCAACTTTTCACTGTTTCATTCATGACACGCTTAATCATTGTCATATTGCTTTGCATGATCATGTAGTTGACATCATATTTGTGGCAAATCCACCATGCATAGTTTATCACACATGTCATTCTTGATTCACTGCTTTCCCGGTACACCACCGGAGGCATTCATATAGAGTCATATTTTGTTCTAGTATCGAGTTGTAATCATTGAGTTGTAAATAAATAGAGTGTGATTATCATCATTAATAGATCATTGTCCCAAATAAAAAAAGAGAAAGGCCCAAAAAAGGAAAGAAATAAAAAGAAATAAAAGGGGCAATGCTACTATCCTTTTTTTCCACACTTGTGCTTCAAAGTAGCACCATGATCTTTATGATAGAGAGTCTCTTGTTTTGTCACTTTCATATACTAGTGGAAATTATTCATTATAGAACTTGTCTTGTATATTCCAACAATGGGCTTCCTCAAATGCCCTAGGTCTTCGTGATCAAGCAAGTTGGATGCACAGCCACTTAGTTTCTTTTGTTGAGCTTTCATACATTTATAGCTCTAGTGCATCCGTTGCATGGCAATCCCTACTCCTTGCATTGACATCAATTGATGGGCATCTCCCTAGCCCATTGATTAGTCACGTCGATGTGAGACTTTCTCCTTTTTTGTCTTCTCCACATAACCCCCTATCATTATTCTATTCCACCCATAGTGCTATATCCATGGCTCACGCTCATGTATTGCGTGAAAGTTGAAAAAAGTTTGAGATTACTAATGTATGAAACAATCGCTTGGCTTGTCATCGGAGTTTTGCAAGATGATAGCATTCTTGTGTGATGAAAATGGAGCATGACCAAACTATATGATTTTGTAGGGATGAACTTTCTTTTGCCATGTTATTTTGAGAAGACATGATTGCTTAGTTAGTAGGCTTGAAGTATTATTGTTTTTAGGTCAATATTAAACTTTTGACTTGAATCTTTCGGATTTGAATATTCATGCCACAATAAATAAAATTACATTGAGAATTATGCTAGGTAGCATTCCACATCAAAAATTCTGTTTTTATCATTTACCTAGTCGAGGACGAGCAAGAATTAAGCTTGGGGATGCTTGATACGTCTCCAACGTATCTATAATTTTTTATCGTTCCATGCTATTATATTATCTGTTTTGGATGTTAATGGGCTTATTTATACACTTTTATATTAATTTTGGGACTAACCTACTAACCCAAGGCCCAGTGCAAATTGCTGTTCTTTTTGCCTATTTCAGTGTTTCGCAGAAAAGGAATATCAAACGGAATACAAATGGAATGAAACCTTCGGTAGAGTTATTTTTCGAACAAACGTGATCCAGGGGACATGGAGTGGATGTCAAGCAACCAACGAGGAGGCCACGAGGCAGGGGGTGCGCTCTCCACCCTTGTGGGCCCCTCGTGGCTCCACCGACCTACTTCTTCCTCCTATATATATCCATATACCCCGAAAACATCCAGGAGCACCACAAAACCCTATTTCCACCGCTGCAACCTTCTGTACCCAAGATATCCCATCTTGGGGCCTTTTCCGGAGCTCTGCCGGAGGGGGCATTGATCACAGAGGGCTTCTATATCAACACCATAGCATCTCCGATGATGTGTGAGTAGTTTACCTCAGACCTTCGGTCCATAGTTATTAGCTAGATGGCTTCTTCTCTCTCTTTGGATCTCAATACAAAGTTCTCCTCGATCTTCTTGGAGATCTATTTGATGTAACTCTTTTTGCGGTGTGTTTGTCGAGATCCGATGAATTGTGGGTTTATGATCAAGTTTATCTATGAACAATATTTGATTCTTCTATGAAATCTTTTATGTATGATTGGTTATGTTTGCAAGTCTCTTCGAATTATCAGTTTGGTTTGGCCTACTAGAATGATCTTTCTTGCAATGGGAGAAGTGCTTAGCTTTGGGTTCAATCTTGCGGTGTCCTTTCCCAGTGACAGCAGGGGCAGCCAGGCACGTGTTGTATTGTTGCCATCGAGGATAAAAAGATGGGGTTTATATTATGTTGCTTGAGTTTATCCCTCTGCATCATGTCATCTTGCCTAATGCATTACTCTGTTCTTATGAACTTAATACTCTAGATGCATGCTGGATAGCGGTCGATGTGTGGAGTAATAGTAGTAGATGCAGAATCGTTTCGGTCTACTTGTCGCGGACGTGATGCCTATATACATGATCATGCCTAGATATTCTCATAATTATGCACTTTTTTATCAATTGCTCGACAGTAATTTGTTCACCCACCGTAATACTTATGTTATCTTGAGAGAAGCCACTAGTGAAACCTATGGCCCCGGGGTCTATTCTCTATTATATTAATCTCCCGTCAACAAGCTATTTCTGTCGTCGTTTATTTTGCAATCTTTACTTTCAATCTATATCATAAAAATACCAAAAATATTTATCTTATTATTATTATTATTATTATTATTATTATTATTATCTCTATCAGATCTCACTCTCGTAACTCGTAAGTGACCGTGTTGGGATTGACAAGCCCTTTATCGCGTTGGTTGCGAGGTTCTTATTTGTTTGTGTAGGTACGAGGGACTTGCGTGTAGTCTCCTACTGGATTGATACCTAGGTTCTCAAAAACTAAGGGAAATACTTACGCTACTTTGCTGCATCACCCTTTCCTCTTCAAGGGAATACCAACGCAATGCTCAAGAGGTAGCACTCGCCGGCGTGGGAAGCAGAGCGGTGTGTGGGGGAGCAGAGCAGAAGATGAGGAAGCTCGTAAGTGGATCGATCGCCGTCGCATTTTCATCCTCGGCCCCATCCGGCCCACACTTAGTCTCCCCAGCGACCGCCTCCAAGACGGGCCCCGGCCCATGTTGTGGCTTGGACCCCTCAGACTCCAGCTGGTGGCCCAGAAGCAGAAGACCCCCAGGCGGGACCGCTCGAGGCGAGTGCGGCCCAAAGAGGTCCGCCCGCTCCACGTAGTCGTCCCCGCCTCCAGACGCCGCCTCAATCATCAGGCGATCACCCACCTCTTCCTCTCCATCTGGTCCCACCGAGAGGGGCGCCTTTGCGCCACTTGCCGATTTTGCATGTGAACAGCCATGCACGTTGCCCATTGCATCGCACGGCGTCGTCCCCCCTTCCTCTTCAGGCCTTCCTCCCTCTTTTCCTCCCTGCAGCGGCACAGAGAGCTGCTCCAGCTGATTGTCGCTCAGCTCCCGCAGACTTTCACGAAAGGGGGCAAGCAACTCTTCCTCCTAAGTCCGCTGACCACCCTCGCCCATTCCATCTTGAGCTGTGGTCACCCCAATCGCCGCATGTGGCCCATGCTGTAGTAAATCAAAGAGCTCCAGGGTGCCATCAGAGCACGCGAACGGGTCCACAAACGCCAAAACTCCATCCAACTCAGCCATGTCAATCAGTGGAGGCACGGCCAGGCCCCTCCTCCGGCCATCTGTTGCGTCTCCAGCCACTGCCTCCAGTTCCTCCGCCCAATCCAGTCCCCCCTTGGTGCAGTCATCCACCTTCTTCAGCCTGTTGCATCCCCACACTAGCCTGCCTGAACCCACTGCCGCTACCATAGGTTCGCCGCCATCCGGCTCCACCGCTTCCACCGGCATCAGGGAAGCGCAGCCAAGAATGAACCGAGGCTCGCGGTGGTAGCAGTGGGAAGTCTCCATCTTCATAGTTGAGAAACCATCTGTAGCCCCACCTAGCGGGCCAAGTCGGTGAAGGAAATATGCCCTAGAGGCAATAATAAAGTTATTATTTATTTCCTTATTTCATGATAAATGTTTATTATTCATGCTAGAATTGTATTAACCGGAAACATAATACATGTGTGAATACATAGACAAGCATAGTGTCACTAGTATGCCTCTACTTGACTAGCTCATTGATCAAAGATGGTTAAGTTTCCGAGCCATAGACATGAGTTGTTATTTGATCAACGGGATCACATCATTAGGATAATGATGTGATTGACTTGACCCATTTCGTTAGCTTAGCACTTGATCGTTTAAGTTTACTGCTATTGCTTTCTTCATGACTTACATATGTTCCTATGACTATGAGATTATGCACCTCCCGAATACCGGAGGAACACTTTGTGTGCTACCAAACGTCACAACATAACTGGGTGATTATAAAGGTGTTCTACAGGTGTCTCCAATGGTGTTCGTGGAGTTTTCATAGATCAATAAGGATTTGTCACTCCGATTGTCGGAGAGGTATCTCTGGGCCCTCTCGGTAATGCACATCACTATAAGCCTTGCAAGCAATGTGACTAATGAGTTAGTTGCGGGATGTTGCATTACGGAACGAGTAAAGATACTTGCCGGTAACGAGATTGAGCTATGTATTAGGGTACCGACGATCGAATCTCGGGCAAGTAACATACCAATGACAAAGGGAACAACGTATATTGTTATGCGGTTTGACCGATAAAGATCTTTGTAGAATATGTAGGAAGCAATATGAGCATCCAGGTTCCGCTATTGGTTATTGACTGGAGACATGTCTCGGTCATGTCTACATAGTTCTCGAACCCGTAGGGTCTGCACGCTTAAAGTTCTGTGACGATCGGTATTATGAGTTTATATGTTTTGATGTACCGAAGGTAGTTCGGAGTCCCAGATATGATCACGGACATGACGAGGAGTATCGAAATGGTTGAGACATAATGATTGATATATTGGAAGCCTACATTTGGACATCAAAAGAGTTCCGGGTTAAATCGGGATTTACCGGAGTGCTGGAGGGGTTACCGGAACCCCCCGGGGGTTAATGGGCCTTATTGGGCCCTAGTGGAGAGAGAGAGGGGTCGGCCAGGGCAGGCTGCTCACCCCTCCCCCTCTGGTCTGAATTGGACTAGGAGAGGGGGGGGCAGCGCCCCCCTTTCCTTCTCCTTCTCCCCCTTCCTTTCCCCCTCCTAATAGGAGTAGGAAAGAGGGGAATCCTACTCCTACTAGGAGGAGGATTCCTCCTCCTGGCGCACCCTCTAGGGTCGGCCGGCCTCCCCCTTGCTCCTTTATATACGGGGGCAGGGCGCACCTCTAGACACACAAGTTGATCATGGATCTCTCCCAGCCGTGTGCGGTACCCCCCCCCTCCACCATAATCCACCTCGGTCATACTGTAGAGGTGCTTAGGCGAAGCCCTGCAACGGTAGCTTGATCAACATCGTCACCACACCGTCGTGCTGACGAAACTCTTTCCCGAGGTCTACTGGATCGTGAGTACGCGGGACGTCATCGAGCTGAAGGTGCGGTGAACGTGTGCTGAACGCGGAGGTGTCGTACGTTCGGTACTGAGGATCGGTCGATCGTGAAGACGTACGACTACATCAACCGCGTTGTCATAACGCTTCCGCTTAACGGTCTACGAGCGTACGTGGACGACACTCTCCCCTCTCGTTGCTATGCATCAGCATGATCTTGCGTGTGCGTAGGAATTTTTTTGAAATTACTACGTTCCCCAACAGTCGACACCATTCCGTCCTCAGACGGCATCCCGCTGATCCCACTGTCGCAGCTCATCCCGCTGTCCAGGCTCGGCCGGCAGGTGAAGTCGATGACATGATCAAGGTGAATGAGCACTGGGTGCCCGAGCATGGCCACCTGACCCCATCGCCGCAGCACCTCCTGTGTTGAGCTCAGGGAAGTGCATCCCGGGCAAGCCATCCTCCATCGGCTCTTCCAGCTGAAGCACACCCGCGGGTCTTGAGCTTCTCCACAGCGTCCATCCACACCCAGAGCCGGAAGCACCCCATCTCCTCCTACCGCCGCACCTCGTGGTCGATTCCGTCGATGAGCATGGAGGGATCGAACAGCGAAGCCACGGACTCGATGTCCCAAGCATGCTCCGGCACCCCTTCAAGGCAGACCCGCACCTTGTATAGCATCTTGGCCGGCGACGCGCGCCGAAAGCGCGAACAAGGCGCCACCAGGAGCGAAATCCTTCCCAGCACGAGCAGTCCCCGGCCAACGAGCACCCTGTTACGGACTGCCGCGTCATATAAGATGAGCAGCATCTCCCCCACCGCCCGGAGGGATACCTTCACCGCCTCCTCATCGATTCGAAACTTCATGGCCACCGCCCTCTTGACCTTGATAATCTCGAACTGCCTTGCCGATCCCATGACCACCGCCACCACCGCACATCTAGTCAGCCTCCGCTCCGCCCGCCGGCCTCCTTACCGTGGCGATGATGAGCCCACGTTGCACCTCAGCATCAACCGCTGAGGCTTCCATCGGCGCCCGGACCGCGGAGCTTGGTGGGGGGCCTGGTGGAGGCGGCAGAAGAACGACCATCGACTCAGCATGCTCCTTGCCTCTCTCTGGTCTTGCCGGCTGCTCGCCGCCACACCACCTCGCCCTATGCCCCACCGTGCCGCAGAGGAGGCACCTAGCACGATTGGTGCAACCTGCGACCCGATGACCAGGCTCAAGGCACCTGGAGCACTTCCTCCTCGCCTTTGAGAAGAACACCTCTTTGAGATGAGAGAACCGTGGCTTGGGACGCGGCGGAGGCCGCTGGTAAAAAGGGGGCCGTCTCCCCCTTCCCACCATCTTCCACCCACTTCCATCAATGCACTCATGGCTCTCGGTGGCCCCTAATTTCGGCCGCGCAGGCACGACAACAACGGATTTAAGCTGGCCACCATATGCCCTCGCACCGGCCGCTGTGCGCGCATTGAAAGCCCCCCAGATCCCTCCGGCAGTGAATGCGCATCCGCACTGCCTGCTGGGGCAAGCAGGGCCTCCAATTAGGAGACAGTTGATGGGGAGGCTGGGCGCGGATCTGGGGCCACCGCGGGAGCTATTGGGGAAAGCAGCAGAGGAGGGAAAAAGCGCCGGGCGGCGCCGCCGAGCGGGCGACGCAGCACGGGGGGAGAGGAGAGGGGGAGAGCTTCACCCAACTGTAACAGCAATAGCATAGGTGTTACAATAATAAGAAGCCCTATCTTGTATAGCGAACAAGATATACTCCTGGATTTATTTGATCCAAATTTAACTTTTTTGTTTGTAAACCAAAACTTCTTGTCAACAGAGGCACGATATCTGATCTGTTAACGAAATCGAAACGAAAAGCGTCATATCTTGTGCAGGCGCGTAGTCAAGTTGCATGCAACATGGGCCACGGTCTCGAGCATGATGATGAGATCCTTCAACGACTGTAGCCATTGTAGCTCTAAGGTTGGCCTAGGTCATGGCTCCACCCTGTCTATGCTACTATCTGTCGCACCTAAGCTAGGGTGCAAACACAAACACTATCGAATTCAACAAGTGAGAGCACCAGCCGTATCTATTTTCATCTATATTTAGATGCCCCATACACACTCAGCTCTGTCTCTTCATGAGAGCAATTGTATCGTCCAAGATGGTAATGCCATATCAAGAAAATTCTCCCTTTTAATTTTTTAAAGAATGAACGTCGGTTGATCAAAAGGATTCATAAGCATGTATGATATCTTTATTTTGTCGAATAATTTCTTGAAATTTTAAATTTTATTTTGTTCCCTATTTTTCCTGATTTTTTAATTTTTAATTTGTACCATTTACATAGTTTTTCCTACTTAGGCCTTCTTTGGCTCACATGATTCTAAAAACACAAGAAGGAAAACAAGATTTTGATAGGAATACATGTGTATAACAGAGGATTGGAATATGTAGAAATTTCATCAATTAAGGTGTTTGGTTGACAGTAGTTTGGAAAAACACTGGAATCCTAATAAATTGATCAATCAAAGTCAAATCAGATGAAGAGGCCCTTAAACTAACCATGAAATGGGGACATCCAATCAAAGGTAGGGTGACTTGATCAGGGTGTTTTGGTGTCCTTTTCCTCCCTGCTCCTGGTATTCCTATCACCCAAATGTTTGGTGTTCTCTAGATCACATGTAGCTCTAGGGTGTTGAACAACAACCTTCTCTGATTATTCAAGTAGTAAGGCCGCTCCCAATGCTTTGTCGTGATGCCATCTCTTAACCAGCAACACCAGATTTTGTCGATGGCAAACTAGTTAATGATGAGAGATGTTGGAACCTTCTCTTATCTTAGATATAGTACCAACACATGATCCTATTCATAGATCATAGAACCTTGTGTTATCATCCAATTAGATTAAACAATCTCAAATGAGTAGTGCAATAAGACCTTCCGCGGCAGAGGTGTCATAGTAAGTACCATGCAACTCCACGCAATGCCAACTACTAGGCATATTGTTGAGTTGTCATAGTATTTAATGAGAAAAGAGAATACTTAGTATCATAGCATGATACCATATCATATTAAATAAAGTGTTAATTAATATGAGTCATGTAGAATAATAAATGAGCCTACCGAAGATACCTATGATGCTTTGACTATGAAGGTAATATACTACAATAGTACAATATGCATGGAGAAATACCATGGTGCACCTCGGCGCCAACGCACCCTATATGCACAAAATAATTTAGTAATTGCAGAAAAAGTTAAAAATTTCCAAAAAAAAATTGGAATCACATATGTCAATATTGTACTCGTATAAAAAGAGTTGCCAAGGAATGGCTTTCATGGTATCCTGGGCGGGAAAAACCAAATCGAAATACTATATACAAGTACTCTTCATGCTACTTTGCCCTTCATTTTTTGTTTTTTCTTCCCTAGAGTCAACAGGAATCATTCCTTGGCGAAACCTTTTATGCGAGTACAATACTTGATCATATTTGGTTCCAAAAAGGTTCATATTTTTTTTACTTTTTATGCAATTACAAAATTATTTTGCACACATAGGGTGCGCTAGCGCCCGTGAGCCATAGCTTCACATCACATATGCATTGATACTAGTATATAATACTCTATATTACAAACAACCTAATATATATCAATCATATCTAGGATACAAGGCATTAGGATAGTTGTATTTACACATTTAACTTGCACTAAGAGAAGGTGTGAAGAGTAATAGATGGTGTGAAAATTTTGTTGGAGCAGGAATCCGCCAGAAACAGTGTACACTAAGGGATTAACTATTTTCTCTCTAGCAGATTATTCTGGTCGGTTCTTTTGTTATGGCGTTAGCATGGGTTTAATTTATGTTCCGGTTGTGTTTTTTTATTCATATAGCGTGTTGGCATGTCGGGCTGTTGTTGCAGATTGTATTTGTTTCGAGAAAAGAATGGAGTCATTCGGTGTGTGTGGTTGTGGTGTCCTTACACGGTTCGGCTTCACTGTCCATCGATGGTGCTTGTGTGAGCCCTTGGGAGCTCATATTCCACGATGATACCATGGAATTGTTACTATAATCCTTACATAGACCGGTCCATGAAGCTTTCGCTCAGCTCGGCTCCCTTCTCATCTTGCTCGTTTAGTTTCTTCAGCCCGCTCCAAATGCTAGTTCAGATTAACCTGCTATCATTTTCTTATTTGAAATAGTTCGCTAATCAAAAGATGCTTATGGATTTTTAAAAAACTTGTAACTTAAAAAATCCATAAATTTTAGAAATGCTCAAGAATTTCAAAATCTTCATGGATTTCAAATCTTGTTTGCGAATTTGAAAAAGGTTCATAAATTAAAAAATGTTCACAGACTTTAAAAAAATTCATGGGCTTTCAAGATATTCATGTATTTAAGAAATGCTCAAGAATGGGAAAAGATGATCATGGGCCTTCAGAACATTCTTACTTTTTCTTAAATGTTCATGAAATAAATGTGAAAAGGGGGGGGGGGGGGGGGGGGGGAAGGAGAAATAGAAGTAAAATTACAAAACAAAAAAGATAAAGAAACGAAACATGAAAAGAAAAACTAACGAAACCAGTACATACAAGAAAGAAAAATTTAAAAACCATGGAATACGTTCTTGAACCTTCTAAAAACCAGAAAAACCATCTGATACCTTACCGCTATATAAAATTTAAAATGTTTTATATTCTCAAACAATGATACAACCCCTTATAAGCGGGGTCCATAGCGACCCCCACAGCACCCGATGTACCAGGAGGCTCTAAATTGACGGAGCTTAGAGCAACTCTAGCAGACCCCGCATCCGGCGCAAACCCGTATAATTCCGGCGATTATACGGGCTCGGCCCATTTTTCTGGCTAGACCAGAGCCCGCATCGGTGTACGGCCCATAAAATTTTTTGCGGCAGCCCGCAAACGCAACCCCCGAGCCACTATAACTGCGGGTTTGCGGGGCAGATGTGGGTCGAAACCCTATCCTCCCGCCGCCGCGTTCCCCTCCAATTCCCCACCGCGCCGCTCGATTTCTCGCCGCCGGCGAGTCTTGAACCACCATGGCCGACTCGGGGGATGAGGCAGAGCGCCGCCGCCGCGCCAGATCTGACGCTGCGCGCAAGCGGGGGGGGGGGGGGGGGGGGGGCGTTGGTGGCTCAACCAGGGTGCCCGGCCGCCACCGGCATTCAACCGGCGCGAGCTCGACGAGTTCGAGCTCGAGCGCGCCCGTCGCCGCCGCGCCTCCTCCGACAACTGGTCCGTGGGGAGCTCATCCGGCCACGGGTCCGCGGGGTGCTCATCCATAGGCGCATCGAGCTCGCGGCTCGTTCCGGTGAAGAGGGAGCCGGAGGAGGCCGTGCTCGATGCGCCGCCGCGCCGAGGCGTCATCAGACCCGAGGACTACGTCCCACCATGGCAGGAGGAGCTCCTCGAGCGCGTCATCCTCGAGCGGTCGGCGAGAGATCAGGAGGAAATGGAAGAGCGCATCCGGCGCGAGCTCGAGTACGAGCGGCTATTCCTCGAGACGGGCCTCACGGCATCGCAGGCGCACGCATCGAAGGAGGCTGACCTGTGCGTGATGAAGGAGGAGCAGGCGAAGCTCTTCGTCGACCTCGACTCCGACTCCTCCGACTCCGACTGATCGCCGCCGGTGGGCAGATACCGCAGGAGCTCCGGTGAGCTCAATTTTGTTGCAGTGGTGCGGTAGCGTAGGCCCTGTCTACCATATCTAACCTTTATGTATGTATGTGGCTTGTATGAACTTATATGCGAAGAAGAACCATCTATGCGAGCGAGCTCCAGCGAGCTGTTGCTTAAATTTCTCGTGCGAAACAACTTTTTTTAAAAAAAATTAAGGGTTTGTTTGCGGTTTCTAGTCTTCCTCCGCAAATTTCGGCCTGCATAACCGCCCCCGTGCGACCTGCAAACACATTTTGCAGGTCGGCAAAATGCAGCATCTGCTAGAGTTGCTCTTACTATCTCAACAGATAGATGTTGGCTCATTGCTTGGGACCTGGTCAGTTTAATCACCTAATCCTTTTGTAGGCGTGTACTTATATGAAAACCATCAAGTTTGCTCAGGAGCAAATGCTCCGTTTTCAAAATATGATTTTCCACTTCATGTCAAAGAAAAAAAGATGAGCTTCCACTTAATTAAAAATATATTCTCACATGCTAACGAATTAAGTTGGTTTCTAGATTTCAACTTTCTTGAAAATTCCAATTCATCTGCAAGTTGTGCAGAAATAACAAAATGTAGCACCTTTTGTCATTATTTGGTATTCTAGCTTTCCACCAAGACCTCTGCGAATGAATTTTTCTACAAAAAATGTTGGCACATGCTCACTTCAACATGTACACACCATATTTTATGGACATTTTAAAAATTTATCAACCCAGTTTCAAGCTTGTGCTTGTTTGTTTCAAGAAGTGATAACATCGGTAGTTGTGTCATTGTGATGTACGCATCCATGTTTATTAATCCCTTTGTCCTAAATTAAATATCACTGATTTAGACGGTTCTAAATCAGCGATACTTATTTTCAGACGTAGGAAGTATTAAAAATGTTTAAATCTTCAAAATAATCAAACAGGAAGATCATGACCGGCCGTAATTTTTTACATGACCCATAACATCGGTAGTTGTATCATTGTGATGTACGCATCCATGTTTATTAATCCCTTTGTCCTAAATTAAATATCACTGATTTAGTACGGTACTAAATCAGCGACACTTATTTTCAGACGTAGGAAGTATTAAAAATGTTTGAACCTTCAAAATAATCGAATAGAAGGACCATACTTTTGATCGAGCATTAACAAAACCTATAGGCGTCCCTCCTCGAGGCGACATGGGGGAATCCAGATCCCAGCCACCGGCCGACCTCCTTTCCTCCCTCCCCCTCGCCGCCGCCAAGGGCTACTGCCGGGCAAAGCCGGGGCACGGCCGGCGGCGGCGGGGTCTCTCCTCGGCGTGGCTCCCCGCTCTCTGACCATGGCGCGGTGCTCTGTCGGCGGCGGCGCTTGGCGGCGTGGTGGTGCGAGGGCACGGTGGCTGCGGGGTTGATGGAGCTCCGTCTCGTGGTGTTGCCTGCGGCTGCGGCGACCGAAGGTCTCCGTTCCGTCCCGATCCCCTTCTCCGGATCTGGACCTGGCCGGTCAAGACCCGGGCGTGGCTGCCGGCGGGCGTGGTGACGCCGGGCCTCCACGGCTGCTAGGCACGGTGGTCGTGCTGGCGGTTGCGTTGGGGCCCCGGTGTGGTGGTGGTGACGCGGCGGCGACCCGTGCACACGATGCTTGATGGAGATTCCTTCAGCGGATCCGGGTGAAAACCTAGTTCTCGGCTTGATGCCAAGACCGGCGTTGGCGGCATTCTTTTGTGTCATTACCTTCTTGAAGGTATCGCCGTGGAGAAGCTCCAGACCTCTATCCGCTACCTCCGGAGGAAACCCTAAATCAGTAGATCAGATGACGGCGGCGCGTTCATGTCGTTTCCTTCTTGGGGGCGTCATTCTTGGAGGCGTACACGGGTTCGAGGGAGCAGTGAGCGGCTTTTTTTTGGTGGAGCGTTGCTTCATCCTGCACATTGATGACGTCGGATCTCGGCAGCGTGGAGCAGTGGAGACTCGGCGCCCGATGCGCGGTGCTGGACTCGTGCAGGAGGGGTTTGTTGTCTGGCGTGATGGTGGCGTCGATGGCAGAGAGGCCTAACAAGGTAGAAGTCTCAATATCTGCTCTGAAGACGGACCAGTGGAAGATGGCGGCGACGACACATGTGAGTGCGTCAGACCAGTTCTGCCCCAGACCCGGTATGTGGCTCGGCTGGGGCTTCTGGCTTTGATGATAGACTTAGGTGAGTGGACTGGGTATTTGGCCCAGCTAGCGCCTCTTCATCATATGGATAGGAGTAGGGCATATGATGCCAAGATGGTGGGTTCAGGCGTATTGTTGTGATACTTTGTAAGGGCCTCGAGAATAATCAATAAAATGGCCGCATGCATCTACCAGATACAGAGGCCGGGGGGTCATCCTCCTTTTTTTTTTAAAAAAGAACACTACAAACACCCTTTGTCGAAAAAGCAATGATCCCGACCCAACATGCTGCGCGTACAAGGCCGAATTACCGAACCCCGATCGACCCGGTCAAGTCAGCGGCACGTTATAGCGTGGGGGCCCCGAGATATCTAGCCTAGATCATGCTAACGACTTCTTGTCTGCTGCTTGTCTATGGACATCTGGACGTGTCGTCTCCACTGTCCATCCCGAATCGTAGTAGTACATGCATTTCTCCATCGTCCGCTGATGAATACCTCTACGTACTCCGACGTCTTTATTGATTTGATCGACGATCCCTGTCAGAGTTAATGATCCTCATCAACGTTGCGACGTGCTAAGATCACAAAACGCTGATTCTGCCCACGAGAACAAACTGGTAAAGCAACCGACCAATACGCCGCAACGGTTTCTTTTTAGCTGATTACGCCGCAACCGTTCCCTGTTCACACGCGCGCGGCGAACACTACGTCAAAATTTCTCCGTTGTCTGCGTTACATGTTCAAATACGTACGTATTTCTGCGATACGTGCAAGGAAGCATGCAACATCAGGGTACAAGTCCTGATGTTTGCATTATTTCTGGATTTATTTCAGAATTTTCGGTGATGTGCTTTTAGTGGAAGGAGACGTTCCCATCAACGACGAGACGCCTACGAAAACTTCGTAAATCTCAAGTTGATATGCCGGCTCGGTCTCTTGAAGATGCTCATAGGGTAGGGTGTGCGTGTGTGCGTTCATAGGGGTGAGTGTATGCGTGTATGTATGAGTGCGTGCGTCTGTACTGTTTAAAAAAACTCATTTTTATATGCGAACCAACCTGTGGTTGGATGGTTAGGTGGACAGTGGTATCCCTAACCCGACTTCATAAAATCTCAAGATGATATGCCGCTCAGTTTTCTCGGAGGTGCTCATAGGAGTAGGGTGTGCGTGTGTAAGTTCATAAGGATGAGTATATACGCGTATATATGAGCGCTTGCGTGTGTAATGTGTTAAAAAAACACCTTTTTATATATCGTTTTCCCTAATCTAGCCACCACCACGTGAAGGCGAATTAGGAGGCGATCCTCTACCTCCGATCTCCACCGGCCAGGGCTGGTCCCCTCTCCCTCCGACTGCTGCTCCGGCGGCAGGAGGGAGTGGGGGCCCCGTTCCTCCGCTCTGTAGTTAGGGTTTGGTTTTGTAAGTCGTGGTGCGTCATTGGGGTGGTGGGAGCGGCACCCGGACGAATAAATCTGCCACAACTCCACTCCCACACCGGCGGCGTACTTCATGGCGGCGTCTCGAAGTTGATGGCATCGTGTGCTTGCCGATCCTTCAGATCGGCGGCGATAGGGTTCATGGATGGTGTCAGTGAGGTGGTTGTGGGGGCCCTTCAGGTGTGTCTCACCTTCTGCTTTGTCCCCGTTGTTGCTGCGTTGTCTCCGACGTCGTTGTGGAGCAGGGAGGTTTTGCCGTCCGGGAGTACGAGCAGATGGTTCTCTACGCAAGTGACAGCTGGAAGAAGGTGCATCCTATGCTGGGTTGGTGGTTGGAGGCTGACAGTTCTGGTTTACTCCTCCGACATCGCAGTCATGCGGGGGTGTCAGTTCTGGAGTTCGATGGCGTGTCTGGGAACACATTGCCCCGGTCAGATTATTTCAACGACAATGGTTTTGCTTCAGGCAAACAACTTTGGACGTTCGTAAAATTGCAGATCAGCAATGGAGCCGCGTCGAGCTCAGGTGAAGAGGGACATGTGCAGGTTTTTTGCGTTGTATTATCCTATCTTTTCAATCTTGTATTGTCGGTGTTTACGTGGCTCTTAACTGAATCTTTATTTTATCAACGGGGCACGTATTACTATGAAAAACTCCTCCTTTATGTGTTTGAGATGACGTCTAGGCTTAAAGTGAACTTTCAGAAAAGCGAGATTTTTACGGTGAGTGGGGATGAAACTATTGTTAAAGCATATGCAAATATTTTTTGTTGTGATGTTGGTCAGTTCCCTATCAAGTATCTTGGCATGCCAGTTAGTTTCACTTCCTTGCGAGTCTCAGATTGGGACTTCATTGAAGGCAAATACATGAAAAGGTTGGATGCATGGGTGGGTAATGTTGCATCCATAGGGGAAGACACACTCTTCTTAACTCTATTTTGTCTCAATTTTCCCTTTACACATGTCTATGTGGTTGATGCATAAGACCTTTATGGAGAAATTAGACAAACATAGAAGAAGGTTTTTCTGGCAGGGGGCTAACAAGAAAAGGAGATACTATCTTGTCAAGTGGGGTAGGATTTGTAGATCTAAAAACAAGGGAGGCTTAGTTGTGAAAGATTTGAAGAAACAGAACTTCAGCCTAATGGTGAAGTGGTGGTGGAAGTTAGATACCCAAAAGGGGTTTGGCAATATATTATTAAAGCAGGATATCTAAAAAATTGTTTCGTAGCTGCAGTTAAACCTAAGTTCTCTGATCCTCCCTCTTGGAAGGCTATTCTTAAGGTTAAGGATCTATACATGATGGGACGTAGGATCCATATTGGAGCTTGTGATATCGCTAGACTTTGGAAAGACCCCAATAAGGGGCTTGTCCCTCTTTGTGATAAATTTCCTCAACTGTTTGATATCTGTAATGAACATGACTACACCATCAATCGGGTGAGTACTATTGACACTTCCTCTTTCTTTAGGAGGAGACTCACTCCTGACATGTCTTATCAGTAGCTAAACATTAAAAGCTTGATCAAGAATTTTCAACTCTCGGACGTAGGCAATCTCGTCTACTGGGGGTTAAACAAAACTACAAAATACACCACCAAATCTATGTACAAATTGTTGGAAAAATCATTAAATGGTTGTAATTACAAGTGGATCTGGGAAGCCAAGATCCCCTTGCAAATCCATATTTTCTTATGGCAAGAATTCAAGATGCTATACTAATTAGGCAAGTTATGCAACGTTGCAAGTGGCATGGAAACCCCAATTGGTCCTTTTGTAAGGAGGTGGAATCCTTGCAACACTTGTTTTTACTTGCCATGTGGCCCGAGTAGTTTGGTGATCGATAGGAGTGGTTCAGGATTAATATGTGCCCTAACAATCACTGAAAATCCTTTTCCCGATGCAATAGGCTTCTCCCTAGAGGGTAAAGATTTTATATGGCTGGGTTGGCCACGATCACCTAGGCTATTTGGTTGTCTTGAAACCGAGCCACCTTTGAGCATAAATTGATTAAAACCCTGTTTGAAATTGTTTTTCCCACTTGCTCTTTTCTTTTGTATAGGGCGGGGCTTTAGAAGGAGGGCGACTGAAAGATCTTGCATGGAGGCGTGGAGCTGCTACGCAATAACAACAAGAACTTGATGAGGATTTGTGTGGCTTCTAGAAGCTCGATTGAAGGATGCTAGTGAGGTCGTTCTGAAGTCTGCACGTTCTCAAGCTCCCCCTGGCTATTCCAGTGCCTCCTATGCTCATGTTGTTATGTTGTTGGGATGTTTTGCTAGTCTCTATAGACTCTCTGTTACTAGTTGGCCATAGCACGGAGGTTTCCTATTCTTGTAATAGGGCTTGGTGCTTTTTCGTACTTTAGGTGCTGCGAGGTTTTCATCCCATGGTGCGCGTCTCGACATCGAGCATGTGTACTGAGTTTCCTGGACAGTGCTTGAACTCGCTCCCCTCCCTTTTCCCTTTTCTTGACTTTATAAGAATGATGTATTTCCGTTTCTTTATATGGAATGAAGGTTATACCGGTTAAAAAATCACACTCATCGCAAACAAGGAAGTCTAGTTTCGTGTAAACCTAAAAAAACCATGCGGCGAAAATTAGGGTTTCGAGTGGGTATTGATTGATAGCACCCGTCGATCTAGGCACTAGGATTTTTTTGCCAAAATGATGGAGATATATTATCAAAGTTCATCGGAAGAACAAAGCACCTCAAACATAATACAAACTACATCGAGGTTCCGAGACCACGAGATGACCACTACCGCCATCAGAACAAGCCATCGACGTGGCATTGTCCCCGCTCCCCTACCGGAGCCGGCTTGACCTTGTCAATGACAGCCGAGAAGTCTTCATGCATGTGCCTCTAAGGACCAGCACCTTGGAGCCGCACCAAATCTCACCACATGACGGTAAACCCTAACCTCACCTCCCCAAGGAGATGGCAGGAATCTATGCCGGAGCTCCATCGACTATGTCCAGATGGACGAAATAGAGGAGTATCGGAGCCTGGAAAATGAACTTGACGAAGAAGCCCCGCCATCTACCTGAGCGTCGCACCTGCGTGGACTAAAAAACCCTTGCCTAAACTGCTAACCTGGGTGGAGGCACCAAGATTTGCTACTCCTTGAGCTTGCGTTGGTTTTTTCCCTTGAAGAGGAAAGGGTGATGCAACACAGTAGAGATAAGTATTCCTCTCACTTAAGAACCAAGGTATCAATCTAGTAGGAGAAACATGCAAGTCCCCAATAGATGCACCTGCACAAATAATCAAAAACTTGCACCCAACATGATAAAGGGGTTGTCAATCCCTTCATGGTCACTTGCAAAGGTGAGATCTGATAGAGATAGATAAAACTAAACAAAAGATAAAATATTTTTGGGTTTTTTGTTTTATAGATCTGAAAATAAAAGATTGTAAAATAGTAGATCAGAAACTAATATGATGGAAAATAGACCCGGGGGCCATATGTTTCACTAGAGGCTTCTCTCATGAAGGAAAATAATACGGTGGGTGAACAAATTACTGTCGAGCAATTGATAGAAAAGCGCAAAGTTATGACGATATCCAAGGAAATGATTATGCAATATAGGCATCACGTCCGTGTCAAGTAGACAGATTCCTGCCTGCATCTACTACTAATACTCCACACATCGACCGCTATCTAGCATGCATCTAGAGTATTAAGTTCATAAAGAACGAAGGAACGCCTTAAGTAAGATGACATGATGTAGAGGAATAAACTCAAGCAATATGATGAAAACCCCATCTTTTTATCCTCGATGGCAACAATTCAATACGTGTCTCACTACCCCTACTTTGTTACTGGGTGAAATCACGCAAGATTGAATCCAAAGCTAAGCACCTCTCCCATTGCAAGAAAAACCAATCTAGTTGGCCAAACCAAACTGATAGTTCGAAGAGAAATTAAAAGCTATCAAATCATGCATATAAGAATTTAGAGAAGATTCAAATAATATTCATAGATAAGCTGATCATAAATCCACAATTCATCGGATCTCGACAAACACACCGCAAAAGAAGATTACATCAGGTAGATCTCCAAGAACATCGAGGAGAACATGGTATTGAGAATCAAAGAGACAGAAGAAGCCATCTAGCTACTAGTTATGGACCCGTAGGTCTGTGGTAAACTACTCACGGTTCATCGGAAGGGAAATAGAGTTGATGTAGATGCCCTCTGTGATCGAATCCCCCTTCGGCAGGATGTCAGAAAGGGCCCCAAGATGGGATCTCCCGGGAACAGAAGGTTGTGGCGGTGGAGAAGTGTTTTTGTGGATGCTTCGGGTGGTTGTGGAAATATATGTGAATATATAGGAGGAAGAGCTAGGTCAGGGGAGTCCCGAGGGGCCCACAAGGTAGGGGGCGCCCCGCTGATACGTCTCCAACGTATCTACAATTTATGAAGTATTCATGCTGTTATATTATCATTCTTGGATGTTTTACAATCATTTTATAGCAACTTTATATCATTTTTTGGGACTAACCTATCTAGTGCGAGCTGCTGTTTTTTGCTTGTTTTTTACATCGCAGTAAATCAATATCAAAAGGAATCCAAACATCGCGAAACTTTTTGAAGATTTTTTATGGACCAGAACACCCAGGATGGGCCAGAGCAGCACCTGCGGGTGCCCCGAGGGGGCACAACCCACCAGGGCGCGCCTGGGGGCCCAGGCGCACCCAGCTGGGTTGTGGCCACCTCGTTGGCCTCCCGCACCCCCTCTTTACCCTATAAATTCACAAATATTCCGAAAACCCTCGGGGTTAACCTACATCAGAAGTTCCGCCGCTTCAAGGCTCTATAGCCACCAAAAACCAATCTAGACCCTTTCCGGCACCCTCCTGGAGGGGGGAATCATCTCCGATTGCCATCTTCATCATCCCGGCGGCCACCACGATGAGGAGGGAGTAGTCCACCCTCAGGGCTGAGGATTTGTACCAGTAGCTATGTGTTTAATTTCTCCCTCTCGTGTTCTTGAGATGTCACGATCTTGATGTATCGTGGGCTTTGTTAATATAGTCGGATCATATGGTGTTTTCCCCTCTCTATCTTGTTATGATGAATTGAGTTTTTCCCTTTGAGATTTCGTTGTTATCGCATTGAATACTTTTATGGATTTGAGAACACTTGATATATGTCTTGCAATTGAATATTCGTGGTGACAATCGGGTATCGTATTGATTCACTTGATATATGTTTTGGCACTCAATTCGCGGATTCCCGAGGTGACATTGGGGTAATCTATGCGTAAGGGTTGATGGACGTTCTTGTCTTTGTTTCTCCGGTAGAAATCTTGGGGCACTCTTTGAAGTTCTTTGTGTTGGATTGAATAATATGAATCTGAATTTGCTTTGGTGTTATTTTAGTACGAACTCTTGGTTAGATCGATCGGAAAGAATAGCCTTGTGTTATTTTAGTACGAACTCTAGGATAGATTGATCGAAAAGAATAGCTTTGAGGTGGTTTCGTACCCTACAAACAATTCCGTCTTTTGTTCTCCGCTAGATAGGAACTTTGGAGTGATTCTTCGTTGCACATTGAGGGACGGTTATATGATCCAATTATATTAGCACTGTTGAGAGGTTGCACTAGTGAAAGTACGGACCCTAGGCCTCAATTTCAGGCATTGCAATACCATTTTTGTGCCCGTTTTCCATTTGCTACCTTGCTGTTTTTATTTATTCAGATTATAAAAATATATTTCTACCATCCATATTACACTTTTATCACCATCTCTTCGCCGAACTAGTGCAACTATACAATTTGCCATTGTATTAAGTGTGTTGGGGACACAAGAGATTTTTTGTATTTGGTTGCATGGTTGTTTGAGAGAGACTATCTTCATCCTATGCCTCCCATGGATTGATAAACCTTAGGTCATCTACTTGAGGGAAAATTGCTACTGTCCTACAAAACTCTGCGCTTGGAGGCCCAACACGTGTCTACAAGAATAAAGTTGTGTAGTAGACATCAAGCTCTTTTCTGGCGTCGTTGTCGGGGAGGTGAGTGCTTGAAGGTATATCTTTCGATCTTGCAATCAAATCTTTTAGTTTCTTGTTTTATCGCTAGTTGGTTTATAAAAGAAAAGTACAAAAAAATGGAATTGAGGTTGCATCATATTATTGATCATCTTTATAATATCTTTCTTGAAAATAATGGTTTATAAAATTGTGCTCAATTGTTAGAAGAAGAAGTCGGTAAAATGTTTAGCACAAAATATTTGAATGATGAGAATGATTGCAATGTTGTTAGTATGAATTCTTTGAATATCTATGATGCTAATGATATGCGAAGCTACAAGCTTGGCGATGCTATGTTTGATGAAGATGATATTTTTTGTCCTTCAAGTTTTGATGTGCAAATTTATTATGATGAAAGCATGCCTCCTATTTATGATGATTATATTGATGAAAGTGGGTTTGGAAGAGTGTCAACTTTAGGAAGTAATGATCCCACTATTTTGGAGGGTGTTGAATCTTATTGTGATAATTATGAAAGTGGATTTGGAGAGGCCATGACTTTATTTAATGATGAATCCACTACTTCGGAAGAGGTTCCAATTGACTATGATAACAAAGTTGCTATCTATGATGATTATGGTGATGACATCTATGATATAAATAATAATGATAACCATGAAACTTGTCACCATGATTTTAATTTTCACTCTCATGATAATTATTTTATTGAGTTTGCTCACACTACCATTCATGAGAATAAATTTGCTTATGTGGAGAGTAACAAAATTTCTATGCTTATGCATCATGAAAAGAATGATTTATGTGATAGCTATATTGTTGAATTCATTCTTTATTCTACTGAAAATTATTATGAGAGAGGAACTTATGCTTCATGATGCTCTCTTTGTGTTTCAATTCTTATCTTTTATGTGAGCATCATTGAAATCATCATGCCTAACTAAAAGACATTAAAGAAAAGCGCTTGTTGGGAGACAACCCAACACTTTTACCTATTGTTTTTGTGTGTTCACATGACAAGGATACTGTATTAATCATGGTTTATAGCTTTTGTTTCAATAAAGTGCCAAGTACGACCTTTGGGATGGCTTGCGGTGATAGTTGATTTGATCTTGCTGAAAAACAGAAACTTTTGTGCTCAGGAAAACAATTCTCATTTTTAACAGAAGCGTGATAAAATGATGATTCTTTTTGCAGAAGATTAAAAAAAATTACCCAGGTTTTCCTATTTTTCAGAATTTTTGGGGTAGCATAAGTATGGTTGGAGTACAGATTATTACAGGCTGTTCTGTTTTTGACAGATTCTGTTTTCAATGCATAGTGTGCTTGTTTTGTAATTTCCATGGATTATATTGCTCAATATAAATTGTGGAAATGATATTCTACAGTAGGCATTGTGTGATAAAAATTATGAATCTTGTCTTTGACAGTACCAAAAGTGAAATGGTTTTCTCTTTATCATACTAACCTATCTCGCAAAGTTTCGTTAAGTTTTGTGTGATTGAAGTTTTCAAGTTTTGGGTGAGATGTCGATATGAGGAGAATAAAGAGTGACAAGACCTTAATCTTGGGTATGCCCAAGGCACCCCAAGGTAATATTCAAGGAAGATCCAAGCAACTAAGCTTGGGGATGCCCCGGAAGGCATCCCCTCTTTCGTCTCCAACATTATCGGTAACCTCACTTGGAGCTATGTTTTCATTCGTCACATGATACGTGTTTTGCTTGGAGCGTCATTTTTTTGTTAGGATTTGCTTGCTGTTATTTAGAATAATTTTTTTCATATTTATTTTCAATAAAAATATCAAGTATAGCCTTTGCCATGCTTATTTTGCAAGTATACATGTTGCTGTTTGAGAACATAAAGTTTACCGCTGTTGCAAAAATTCCCTAGAAAGGTCTGAATGTGATAAAATGTTGAAACTTTTTGAAAAATAAGCTATGATAAATTTTCTACAGTGTGGCAAATTTTCATAACTTTTGGAGTTATGGAAGTATTGATACTCTTGCATTCTTTACAAACTGTACTGTTTTGTCATATTGCTGTTATGTTTGCATTGTTTACATATGTTTGATTGTTTAATGATTCTATTTGAGGATAGGAGTATTAAATATGAAGATGCATTTAGTGTGCAATGTTGGATAATAATTTTAGTGATTTGCTACAGTAGAGAATGATAAGGTCGTTGCATTGGTTTATACTAACTTATCTCACGAGTTCTTGTTGAGTTTTGCGTGGATGGAGCTTTTTGAGATTTAGGAAAAATGTGATATGAGACGAATTAAGGAGACAAAAAAGCTCAAGCTTGGGGATGCCCCAGGCATCCGAAGATGATATTTTAAGAAGTCTCAAGCATCTAAGCTTGGGGATGCCCCGGTAGGCATCCCACCTTTTTTCTTCAACAATTATCGGTTAGTATCGGTTGAGCCTAAGTTTTTGCTTCTTCATATGATGTGTGATATCCTTGGATTGTAATTTTATTTTTCTTTTCTTGATGTTTTAATAAAATACTTAGATTTGAAAATTTTTAAATAAAATAAAGTCCTCAAATAGTTGTCAGGGAGGCTATGTAAGCGGCACGCACATCCCGTCAACGAAGCTCTTTTCTTTGGAACAACTGTTGTGCTTAACTTATATCCTATGAGTAAATTGTTGAATAAATCGAATGTCATGAAGTTGAAATCATATCATGCCTAGTGGTAGCTTCACATTGGGTTTAGAAAGTGAATCTTTTGAGGCTTGACAATCACAATATTGGTCATACAAGCAATTCACGAATAATTAGTATAAGGAAGAGAACTTTCACATGCAAATACACTATCTTAGAAATCTTTTGTGATTGTGAGCCCCCATCAAAATATTATAGGCCAAAAAATTTGACGTTGGACAAGTAAGACAACATGATGGTTTATGTTTGTTCATATTCACATAGAAATTATATTGTCATAGATCCTTCAACATGTGGTGCTTGGCCCCCATCTTTGCTAGCCAAAAATTTCGCACCAAGTAGAGATACTACTTGTGCATCCAAAAAATCATTAAACCCAAATCTTATCTTCAAGAGTCCACCATACCTACCAAAGGATTGAGCAAGATACTTCAAGTAAGTTGTCATCGGTGCAATAAGGCAATAAAAATTGCTTCTAAAAGTGTGACATCATTTAGTGTAAGAGAAAATAGAGCGTTGTACGAACTTGTGATGGCAAAGAATAAAAGCGACAGACTGCATAATAAAGGTTGCTATCATAAGGGGCGATATAATGTGATGTTCTTTTGCACTAAGGGATTGAGCATACAAACAAATAAGAGCATGGCAACCTCTGCTTCCCTCTGCGAAGGGCCTATCTTTTACTTTTATGTATTTACTTTCATGCAAAGAGTCAAAGTTCTTCTCTCTATTCCTTTTTATTTTTCTCTTTTAGCAAGCATCATGTGGTGAGGAAAGATCTAGGCACATATATCCAGTTGGAAATGGGTGTTGGGGAATGTAGCAGAAATTCAAAATTTTCCTACGTGTCACCAAGATCTATCTATGGAGAGACTAGCAACGAGGGGAAGGAGAGTGCATCTGCATACCCTTGTAGATCGCTAAGCGGAAGCGTTCAAGTGAACGGGGTTGATGGAGTCGTATTCGTCGTGATTAAAATCACCGATGACCAAGTGCCGAACGCACGGCACCTCCGCGTTCAACACACGTACAGCCCGGTGACGTCTCCCACGCCTTGATCCAGCAAGGAGAGAGGGAGAGGTTGAGGAAGACTCCATCCAACAGCAGCACAATGGCATGGTGGTGGTGGAGGAGCGTGGCAATCCTGCAGGGCTTCGCCAAGCACCACGGGAGAGGAGAAGGACTTGGGAGAGATGGAGGGCTGCACCAAAGGCAAAGGTGTGTCTCAAGAGGCCCTCCTACCCTCACTATATATAGGGATCCCAAAGGGGGGGGTGCGCCAGCCCTAGGAGATCCAATCTCCTAGGGGGCGGCGGCCAGGGGAGGAGTCCTTCCCCCCCAAGGCACCTAAGAGGTGCCTTCCCCTTCTGGGACTCTTCCTTTAGGGTTTCCCCAGGCGCATGGGCCTCTTGGGGCTGGTGCCCTTGGCCCATGTAGGCCAAGGCGCACCCCCTACAGCCCATGTGGCCCCTGGGGGCAGGTGGCCCCACCCGGTGGGCCCCCGGGACCCTTCCGGTGGTCCCGGTACAATACCGATGACCCCGAAACTTGTCCCGATGGCCGAAACAGGACTTCCTATATATAAATCTTTACCTCCGGACCATTCCGGAACTCCTCGTGACGTCCGGGATCTCATCCGGGACTGCGAACAACATTTGGTAACCACATACAAGCTTCCTTTATAACCCTAGCGTCATCGAACCTTAAGTGTGTAGACCCTACGGGTTCGGGAGACATGCAGACATGACCGAGACGTTCTCCGGTCAATAACCAACAGCGGGATCTGGATACCCATGTTGGCTCCCACATGTTCCACGATGATCTCATCGGATGAACCACGATGTCAAGGACTCAATCAATCCCGTATACAATTCCCTTTGTCTAGCGGTATTGTACTTGCCCGAGATTCGATCGTCGGTATCCCTATACCTTGTTCAATCTCGTTGCCGGCAAGTCTCTTTACTCGTTCCGTAACACATGATCCCGTGATCAACTCCTTGGTCACATTGCGCATATGATGATGTCCTACCGAGTGGGCCCAGAGATACCTCTCCGTTTACACGGAGTGACAAATCCCAGTCTCGATTCGTGCCAACCCAACAGACACTTTCGGAGATACCTGTAATGTACCTTTATAGCCACCCAGTTACGTTGTGACTTTTGGCACACCCAAAGCATTCCTACTGTATCCGGGAGTTGCACAATCTCATGGTCTAAGGAAATGATACTTGACATTAGAAAAGCTTTAGCATACGAACTACACGATCTTTGTGCTAGGCTTAGGATTGGGTCTTTGTCCATCACATCATTCTCCTAATGACGTGATCCCGTTATCAATGACATCCAATGTCCATGGTTAGGAAACCGTAACCATCTATTGATCAACGAGCTAGTCAACCAGAGGCTTACTAGGGACATGGTGTTGTCTATGTATCCACACATGTATCTGAGTTTCCTATCAATACAATTATAGCATGATAATAAACGATTATCATGAACAAGGAAATATATAATAATAACCAATTTATTATTGCCTCTAGGGCATATTTCCAACAGTCTCCCACTTGCACTAGAGTCAATAATCTAGTTCACATCGCCATGTGATTAACATTCACAGGTCACATCGCCATGTGACCAACATCCAAAGAGTTTACTAGAGTCAGTAATCTAGTTCACATCACTATGTGATTAGCACTCAATGAGTTCTGGGTTTGATCATGTTGCTTGTGATAGAGGTTTTAGTCAACGGGTCTGAACCTTTCAGATCCGTGTGTGCTTTACAAATCTCTATGTCATCTCCTAGATGTAGCTACCACGTTCTATTTGGAGCTTATTCCAAATAACTATTCTACTATACGAATCCAGTTTACTACTCAGAATAATCTGGATTAGTGTCAAAGTTTGCATCGGCGTAACCCTTTACGACGAACTCTTTTACCACCTCCATAATCGAGAAAATTCCTTAGTCCACTAGTTACTAAGGATAACTTTGACAGCTATCCTGTGATCCATTCTTGGATCACTCTGGTACCCCTTGATTGACTCATGGCAAGGCACACTTTAGGTGCAGTACACAGTATAGCATACTGTAGAGCCTATGTCTTAAGCATAGGGGACGACCTTCGTTCTTTCTCTCTATTCTGCCGCGGTCGAGCTTTAAGTCTTAAACTTCATACCTTACAACTCAGGCAAGAACTCCTTCTTTGACTGATCCATCTTGAACACCTTCAAGATCACGTCAAGGCATGTGCTCATTTGAAAGTACTATTAAGCGTTTTGATCTATCCTTATAGATCTTGATGCTCAATGCTCAAGTAGCTTAATCCAGGCTTTCCATTGAAAAACACTTTCCAAATAACCCTATATGCTTTCCAGAAATTCTACGTCATTTCCGATCAACAACATATATTCATCAGAAATTCTATAGTGCTCCCACTCACTTCTTTGGAAATACCAGTTTCTCATAAACTTTGTATACACCCAAAATCTTTGATCATCTCATCAAAGCATACATTCCAACTCCGAGATGCTTACTCCAGTCCTCAGAAGGATTGCTAGAGCTTTGCATACTTATTAGCATCTTTCAGGATTGACAAAACCTTCCGGTTGTATCACATACAACCTTTCCTCAAGAAAATCATCGAGGAAAAAATGTTTTGACATCCTATCTGCAAGATTTCATAAATAATGCAGTAATCGCTAATATAATTCCAACAGACTCTTAGCATCGCTACGAGTGAGAAAGTCTCACTGTAGTCAACTCCTTGAACTTGTCGGAAAACATCTTAACGACAAGTCGAGCTTTCTTAACGGTGATACTTACCATCATTGTCCGTCTTCCTTTTAAAATCCATATGTACCTAACAACCTTACGACCATCAAGTTGTTCTTCCAAAGTCTACACTTTGTTTTCATATATGGATCCTCTCTCGGATTATATGGCCTCGAGCCATTTATCGGAATCCGGGCCCACCATCGCTTCTCCATAGCTCGTAGGTTCATTGTTGTCTAGCAACATGACTTCCAAGACAGGGTTACGTACCACTCTGAAGTAGTACGCATCCTTGTCATCCTACGATGTTTGGTAGTGACTTGATCTGAAGTCTCATGATCAATATCATAAGCTTCCACTTCAATTGGTGTAGGTGCCACAGGAACAACTCTTTGTGCCCTGCTATACACTAGTTGAAGTAACGGTTCAATAACCTCATCAAGTCTCCACCATCCTCCCACTCAATTCTTTCGAGAGAAACTTTTCCTCAAGAAAGGACCTGATTCTAGAAACAATCCCTTATTGCTTTCAAATCTGAGAAAGGAGGTATACCCAACTTTTTCGGGTGTCCTATGAAGATGCATTTATCCGCTTTAGGTTCGAGCTTATCAGCCTGAAACTTTTTCACATAAGCGTCGCAGTCCCAAACTTTTAAGAAATGACAGCTTAGGTTTCTCTAAACCATAGTTCATACGGTGTCATCTCATCGGAATTACGTGGTGCCCTATTTAAAGTGAATGTGGTTGTCTCTAATGCCTAACCCATAAACTATTGTGGTAATTTGATAAGAGACATCATGGTATGCATCATATCCAATAGGGTGCAGTTATGATGTTCGGACACACCATCACACTATGGTGTTCCAGGCTGTATCAGTTGTGAAACAATTTCCACAATGTCTTAATTCTGTGCCAAACTCGTAATTCAGATATTCATCTCTATGATCATATCATAGATATTTTATCCTCTTGTCACGATGATCTTTCAACTTCACCCTGAAATTACTTGAACCTTTCAATAATTCAGACTCGTGATTCATCAAGTAAATATACTCAACATCTACTCAAATCATCTGTGAAGTAAGAACATAACGATATCCACTACATGCCTCAGCACTCATTGGACTGCACACATCAAAAATGTATTACTTCCAACAAGTTGCTTTCTTGTTCCATTTTACTGAAAACGAGGCTTTCAGTCATCTTGCCCATGTGGTATGATTTGCATGTCTCAAGTGATTCAAAATCAAGCGAGTACAAAACGGTCCATTTGCATGGAGTTTCTTCATACATATATACCAATAGACATGGTTCGCATGTCCCAAACTTTTCAAAAACGAGTGAGCCCAAAGATCCATCAACATGGAGCTTCTTCATGCGTTTTATACCGATATGACTTACGTGGCAGTGCCACAAGTAGGTGGTACTATCATTACTATCTTTTGGCATGAACATGTGTATCACTACGATCGAGATTCAATAAACCATTCATTTTAGGTGTAAGACCATTGAAGGTATTATTCAAATAAACAGAGTAACCATTATTCTCCTTAAATGAATAACCGTATTGCGATAGACATAATCCAGTCATGTCTATGCTCAACGCAAACACCAATCTCGATGGTAGAGGGAGCGTGCGATGCTTGATCATATCAACATTGAGAACACTTCCAACACATATCGTCAGCTCACCTTTAGCTAGTCTTCGTTTATTCCGTAGCTTTTATTTCGAGTTACTAACACTTAGCAACCGAACCGGTATCTAATACCCTGGTGCTACTAGGAGTACTAGTAAAGTACACATTAACATAATGTATATCCAATATACTTCTATCGACCTTGCCAGCCTTCTAATCTATCAAGTATCTAGGGTAATTCTGCTCCAGTGGCTGTTCCCTTTATTACAGAAGCACTTAGTCTCGGGTTTGGGTTCAACCTTGGGTTTCTTCACTAGAGCAGCAGCTGAATTGCCGTTTTATGAAGTATCCCTTCGTGCCCTTGCCCTTCTTGAAACTAGTGGTTTCACCAACCATCAACAATTGATGCTCCTTCTTGATTTCTACTTTTGTGGTGTCAAACATCACGAACATCTCAAGGATCATCATACATGTCCCCGATATATTGTAGTTCATCACGAAGCTCTAGCAGCTTGGTGGTAATGACTTCGGAGAAACATCACTATCTTATCTGGAAGATCAACTCCCACTTGATTCAAATGATTGTTGTACTCAGACAATCCGAGCACAAGCTCAACAATTGAGCTTTTCTCCTTAGTTTGCAGGTTAAGAAAATCGTCGGAGGTCTTATACCTCTTGACGTGGGCACGAGCCTGAAATTCCAATTTCAGCCCTCAAAACATCTCATATGTTTCGTGACGTTTCAAAAACGTCTTTGGTGCCTCAACTCTAAACCGTTTAACTGAACTATCATGTAGTTATCAAAACGTGTATGTCAGATGTTCGCAACATCCACAGACAACGTTCGAGGTTTAGCACACTGAGCGGTGCATTAAGGACATAAGCCTTCTAAGAAGCAATGAGGACAATCCTCAGTTTACGGACCTAGTCCGCATAATTGCTACTATCAACTTTCAACTAATTTTTCTCTAGGAACATATCTAAACAGTAGAACTGAAACGCGAGCTACGACATAATTTGCAAAATCCTTTTTGACTATGTTCAGGATAATTAAGTTCATCTTATGAACTCCCACTCAGATAGACATCCCTCTAGTCATCTAAGTGATTACATGATCCGAGTCAACTAGGCCGTGTCCGATCAACACGTGAGACGGACTAGACAACGTCAGTGAACATCTTCATGTTGATCGTATCTTCTATACGACTCATGCTCGACCTTTCGGTCTTCTGTGTTCCGAGGCCATGTCTGTACATGCTAGGCTCGTCAAGTTAACCCTAAGTGTTTTTGCATGTGTAAAACTGTCTTACACCCGTTGTATGTGAACGTAAGGATCTATCACACCCGATCAACACGTGGTGCTTCGAAATGACGAACTGTAGCAACGGTGCACAGTTAGGGGAGAACAATTCTTGAAATTGTTGTAAGGGATCATCTTATTTACTACCGTCGTTCTAAGCAAATAAGATGTATAAACATGATAAACATCACATGCAATCAAATAGTGACATGATATGGCCAATATCATATTGCTCCTTTTGATCTCCATCTTCGGGGCTCCATGATCATCATCGTCACCGGCATGACACCATGATCTCCATCATCATGATCTCCATCATCGTGTCTTCATGAAGTTGTCACGTCATCTATTACTTCTACTACTACAGCTAACGGTTAGCAATAAAGTAAAGTAATTACATGACGTTTATGTTGACACGCAGGTCATAAATAAATAAAGACAACTCCTATGGCTCCTGCCGGTTGTCATACTCATCGGCATGCAAGTTGTGATTCCTATTACAAGAACATGATCAATCTCATACATCACATATATCATTCATCACATCCTTTGGCCATATCACATCACATAGCATACCCTGCAAAAACAAGTTAGACGTCCTCTAATTGTTGTTTGCATGTTTTACGTGGCTGCTATGGGTTTCTAGCAAGAACGTTTCTTACCTACGCAAAGACCACAACGTGATATGCCAATTGCTATTTACCCTTCATAAGGACCCTTTTCATCGAATCCGATCCGACTAAAGTGGGAGAGATAGACACCCGCTAGCCACCTTATGCAACTAGTGCATGTCAGTCGGTGGAACCAGTCTCACGTAAGAATACTTGTAACGTCGGTCCGGGCCGCTTCATCCCACGATGCCGCCGAATCAAGATAAGACTAGTAACGGCAAGCATATTGAACAAAATCAACGCCCACAACTACTTTTTGTTCTACTCGTGCATAGAATCTACGCAATAGACCTAGCTCATGATGCCACTGTTGGGGAACGTAGCAGAAATTCAAAATTTTCCTACGTGTCACCAAGATCTATCTATGGAGAGACTAGCAACGAGGGGAAGGAGAGTGCATCTACATACCCTTTTAGATCGCTAAGCGGAAGCGTTCAAGTGAACGGGGTTGATGGAGTCGTACTCGTCGTGATTCAAATCACCGATGACCAAGTGCCGAAGGCACGGCACCTCCACGTTCAACACACGTACAGCCCGGTGACGTCTCCCACGCCTTGATCCAGCAAGGAGAGAGGGAGAGGTTGAGGAAGACTCCATCCAACAGCAGCACAACGGCATGGTGGTGGTGGAGGAGCGTGGCAATCCTGCAGGGCTTCGCCAAGCACCACGGGAGAGGAGAAGGACTTGGGAGAGATGGAGGGCTGCACCAAAGGCAAAGGTGTGTCTCAAGAGGCCCTCCTACCCTCACTATATATAGGGATCCCAAAGGGGGGGGGGTGCGCCAGCCCTAGGAGATCCAATCTCTTAGGGGGCGGCGGCCAGGGGAGGAGTCCTTCCCCCCCAAGGCACCTAAGAGGTGCCTTCCCCTTCTGGGACTCTTCCTTTAGGGTTTCCCCAGGCGCATGGGCCTCTTGGGGCTGGTTCCCTTGGCCCATGTAGGCCAAGGCGCACCCCCTACAGCCCATGTGGCCCCCGGGGGCAGGTGGCCCCACCCGGTGGGCCCCCGGGACCCTTCCGGTGGTCCCGGTACAATACCGATGACCCCGAAACTTGTCCCGATGGCCGAAACAGGACTTCCTATATATAAATCTTTACCTCCGAACCATTCCGGAACTCCTTGTGACATCCGGGATCTCATCCGGGACTCTGAACAACATTCGGTAACCACATACAAGCTTCCTTTATAACCCTAGCGTCATCGAACCTTAAGTGTGTAGACCCTACGAGTTCGGGAGACATGCAGACATGACCGAGACATTCTCCGGTCAATAACCAACAGCGGGATCTGGATACCCATGTTGGCTCCCACATGTTCCACGATGATCTCATCGGATGAACCACGATGTCAAGGACTCAATCAATCCCGTATACAATTCCCTTTGTCTAGCGGTATTGTACTTGCCCGAGATTCGATCGTCGGTATCCCTATACCTTGTTCAATCTCGTTACCGGCAAGTCTCTTTACTCGTTCCGTAACACATCATCCTGTGATCAACTCCTTGGTCACATTGCGCATATGATGATGTACTACCGAGTGGGCCCAGAGATACCTCTCCATTTACACGGAGTGACAAATCCCAGTCTCGATTCGTGCCAACCCAACAGACACTTTCGGAGATACCTGTAATGTACCTTTATAGCCACCCAGTTACGTTGTGACTTTTGGCACACCCAAAGCATTCCTACGGTATCCGAGAGTTGCACAATCTCATGGTCTAAGGAAATGATACTTGACATTAGAAAAGCTTTAGCATACGAACTACACGATCTTTGTGCTAGGCTTAGGATTGGGTCTTTGTCCATCACATCATTCTCCTAATGACGTGATCCCGTTATCAATGACATCCAATGTCCATGGTTAGGAAACCGTAACCATCTATTGATCAACGAGCTAGTCAACTAGAGGCTTACTAGGGACATGGTGTTGTCTATGTATCCAACATGTATCTGAGTTTCCTATCAATACAATTATAGCATGGATAATAAACGATTATCATGAACAAGGAAATATATAATAATAACCAATTTATTATTGCCTCTAGGGCATATTTCCAACAATGGGTAGCATGAGTTATTATTGTTGACATCACCCTTGAGGTGAATATGTTGGGAGGCAAAACAATAAACCCCTATCTTTCTATGTGTCCGGTTGAAACGTTTTTCTCATGTGTATGCAGTGAGTGTTAGCAATCATAGAAGACTATATGATGGTTGAGTATGTGGAGCTCTTACTTAAACTCTGTTGAATAAGTTGAATTGCAATTGCTTGGTGACTGAGAACATAAGTTGTTGAGTATCAAGAGAATTCATTGTTTGAACCCTAACATGTGAATTGGTTGGTACTTTAACATGAGAAATTTTATGAGAAATAATTGGTGTTATGATGCTAGGAAAAGTGATTGAAATTGTCATTGATCAAACTTGTGCACTTTGCTAGCATTCACACTTCATAAATTATTACTTTTATCATTTACCTACTCGAGGACGAGTAGGAATTAAGCTTGGGGATGCTGATACGTCTCCAACGTATCTATAATTTATGAAGTATTCATGCTATTATATTATCATTCTTGGATGTTTTACAATCATTTTATAGCAACTTTATATCATTTTTTGAGACTAACCTATTGACCCGGTGCCCAGTGCTAGTTGCTGTTTTTTGCTTGTTTTTTACATTGCAGGAAATCAATATCAAATGGAGTCCAAAACCGCAAAACTTTTTGGAGATTTTTTATGGACCAGAACACCCAGGATGGGCCAGAGCAGCACCTAGGGGTGCCCCGAGGGGGCACAACCCACCAGGGCGCCCCTGGGCACCCAGGCGCGCCCAGGTGGGTTGTGCCCACCTCAGTGGCGTCCTGCACCCCCTCTTTATCCTATAAATTCACAAATATTCCGAAAACCCTCGGGGTTAACCCAGATCAGAAGTTCCGCCGCCACAAGGCTCTGTAGCCACCGAAAACCAATCTAGACCCTTTCCGGCACCCTGCTGGAGGGGGGAATCGTCTCCGGTGGCCATCTTCATCATCCCAACGGCCACCATGATGAGTAGGGAGTAGTCCACCCTCAGGGCTGAGGGTTTGTACCAGTAGCTATGTGTTTAATCTCTCTCTCTCTCTCTCTCTCATGTTCTTCAGATGTCACGATCTTGATGTATCGCGGGCTTTGTTAATATAGTCGGATCATATGGTGTTTTCCCCTCTCTATCTTGTTGTGATGAATTAAGTTTTTCCCTTTGAGATTTTGTTGTTATCGGATTGAATACTTTTATGGATTTGAGAATACTTGATATATGTCTTGCAATTGAATACTTGTGGTGACTATGGGGTATCGTATTGATTCTCTTGATATATGTTTTGGCACTCAACTCGCGGATTCCCAAGATGACATTGGGGTAATCTATGCGTAGGGGTTGATGCACGTTCTTGTCTTTGTTTCTCCGGTAGAAATCTTGGGGCACTCTTTGAAGTTCTTTGTGTTGGATTGAATATTATGAATCTGAATTTGCTTTGGTGTTATTTTAGTATGAACTCTTGGTTAGATCGATCGGAAAGAATAGCCTCGTGTTATTTTAGTATGGACTATAGGATAGATTGATCGGAAAGAATAGCTTTGAGGTGGTTTCGTACCTTACAAACAATTCCGTCTTATGTTCTCCGCTAGATAGGAACTTTGGAGTGATTCTTCGTTGCACGCCGAGGGACGGTTATATGATCCAATTATATTAGCACTTGAGAGATTGCACTAGTGAAAGTATGGACCCTAGGCCTCATTTTCAAGCATTCCACTGCTGTTTTTGTGCCCGTTTTCCATTTGCTACCTTGCTGTTTTTATTTATTCAGATTATAAAAATATATTTCTACCATCCATATTACACTTTTATCACCATCTCTTCGCCGAACTAGTGCACCTATACAATTTTCCATTGTATTAGGTGTGTTGGGGACACAAGAGATTTCTTGTCTTTCACTGGTGTGCGTCGGTCCTAAACAAACGGTTTTTAACACCTTTCCGCGACGCCATTTGGAACCGTCGCCAAATGAGTGTGGGTGATAGGGGGTCCTTCCCACGCGACCCAGAAACCGTTGGGGATATGTCCTCCTGGCACACACGCTCGGCAAAATGAGTTCGTGTGCGTCCAACGAGCGCTCAAATATGGAAATACGTACAGTAGTGCTAAAAATACAATTATACGGCGAAATTGTTTCCGGTCACAAGTACATCCCACATAGTCAGTCCCCGCTAAACGTTTCCGTTCGTATATACAGCCCACACAGTCACTACAAGGAAAATGTTTGCGCAAGGTGGTGTAACGCAAACAGTTTTAAAAAGAATGTCATGTGTGATTATTCATTGATCCAACACGGTTTATTCCTAGAAACTGTGTGCGTTGCCTGAGATCATCGCCCACGGTGTTTTCTCATTAACCGTTTGTAATAGGAAAACCCAGTTAGCAAGCTAATTGGCTAATTAGCGGGCTAATTGCCCTATTATTAATAATCCATTTACTAATCTAATTGACATTCATATTAAGCACATAATATATTCCATTTCCATATTCAGGAAGCATGATTTCATAATTGAAATACATCGGAGTACAACATGATATAGCTTCAGCACTCAGCTACCCCATTACACAACTGCACCAGCAGCAAGTTTCACATGCAACATCTAGAACCTTTCGACATTAGCATCATAGACGGTACATAGAGAGATGCATCTCATCTGGAAAACTGCTGAAGCGGAAGGCGAATATTGAGCCTTCATTCATATTGAAGGTCTTTGCGACTTTAGGCCAGTGCCTGTGGATGATTGACCATCCACCCTTCGACCTCTTTAGGAACACTTCAATATTGAACCGTGGGTGTTGTATGAAAAATTTCCTTGCCTCCTGACCACAGAGGTGGTTTGAGAGGTAATCATCAGTGAAGCCTGAAAACAAGGATGTGCATAAATATCTTCTCTATATTGGAAATGGGGCAAAGGAATACAAAAAGGCAAGGTATAATAGTTAGTACCATCTTATAAACCTCAGTGCTTCCCATTGTTTCCCTGCAACACATATAAGGTAGTTAGTAATCAGGTTAAGTAAGGGTTCGCATGCTATCAGTAATCAGGTTAATCAGATTAATTCAAGCCACATGGAAAACCCATTTATCCAAAACAAGCATGATTAAGAACTAGGAAATATAACACTTGAATATGTTTCTCATGTATTAAGTGTAGATCAATTCGATTTATTCCTCACATGGTATACAATAACAGAATGCGGCCACAACAATTGAACATCGCATTGTAGAATTGAACCAAACAGTTAACTAAACACCATAACAAATGAACCAAACGTTAACTGAGCACCACATTGCACAATATAACATACTCCTAATAGAAGATCAGATAGTTAACCAAACCAAGCATGCTTAACAACTTGGAAATATAACAATTGTATTTGTTTCTCATGTATTTAGTACAGCCAAATTCGATTTATCCCTCACATGGTATACAATAACAGAAAGCAGCCACAACAATTGAACATCGCATTGCAGAATTGAACCAAGCAGTTAACTAAACACCACAACAAATGAACCAAACGTTAACCGAGCACCACATTGCACAATATAACATACTCCTAATAGAAGATCAGACAGTTAACCGAACCAAGCATGCTTAACAACTTGGAAATATAGCAATTGTATTTGTTTCTCATGTATTTAGTACAGCCAAATTCGATTTATTCCTCACATGGTATGCAATAACAGAGTGCAGCCACAACAATTGAACATCCCATTGCAGAATTGAACCAACCAGTTAACTAAACACCACAATAACTGAACCAAGCCACAACAAATGAACCAAGCAGTTAACTAAACACCAATTGAACAATATAACATACTCCTAATAGAAGATCAGACAGTTAACCAAACCAAGCATGCTTAACAACTTGGAAATATTGCACCCTGAAGAATTGAACATCACATTTGCAGAATTGAACCAAGAAGTCAATTGAACACCACATTGCACGACATATAGAACATATACACTATAGCAGAAGATTGCATGGTAAAAGTAGATAGCACAATTCACTAGAATTTGTTAAGGAAAGGTAGTAGCTAGCAAACTGAACATGGGTCCTTATAGTGAGCTAATAAGACAAGCTACTCCTCATTGTCGGAGATATAGATGATGATTGGCTCCTTGGACATGGAAGAGGGCGAGGCCTCCACATCATGGGTGCCCAGTGGTGAGTTGCCTGTGCCGCTCCGGGCACCAACCTACTGGCTCTTGAGACGAGGTAAGCACGTGCACGCTGAGAAAACACCTCATAGTCTTCGTCGAAGGCACCGACGGTGGCCTCGACAAAACGCCACGAACTGTCGTTTAAAGCAGCCAACCGCATCGCGGCATCGGCGCGCGAGGCGTTAATGGTGGACTCGATGGCGAGATGCTCCTCCAAGATCTAGGGGTCAGCACGAATGGCAGCCATCGCGACCTCATCCGCACGTGCGGCCACGATTTGCCTCTCCGCTGCCAAATGCTCCTTGAGGTCCTGGCTATACTGCGTGCACCATGGCTTAGGTCGGCGCTTATTTGGTGGAGGGGTCGGTGATTTGGGTGGAAGGTGTCGTGCTCATGCCGACGGTCGGGGCATGTGGGATGTGGAAGGAGGAGGAGGATGGGGTTCGGTGTGGATTACCTGCCTGGATAGGCGAGGCTGAGCAGCGTGAAGGAGGGTCACCGGCGAGGCGGCGGCGGCGCTGCAAGCAAGGAGTGAAGATTTGAACTTGGAAAGCAAGGCGGAAATAGGGGAGATGTGGCTTTTGGTAAGGGGGAGGGGGCGGGGAGGTAGATATTTCCGCGGAAGCCGAAAATTTGGAATCGATTCAGCCAAAAAACTGGAGCGCAAAGTGCCATCAGACACGGCCCCTTATTCAGACACAATCCAAAGATAATTTATGCTGCATCTCACACGGTTGGTTATAATAAACTGTGTGGGATCTACTTGATTTTTCTTCTTGATTTGAATTACATAATGGGGTCACAACGGCCATGGATGGTGTTTCAATTGCTAGAACTTTTATCTGCAGTGAACTGTGTTGTCAGAAAAATAGGAATTGTTCAAGGTTCGTTTGGACATTTTATGCATTAAGTGAGTTTTCAATGCATTTATGTGCATAATTCAAATTTGATACATGCGCATGCTCCAGTGCATATAAATTGGTTGAAAATTCAAATCTGTGTCCTTGAGTGCATGCTTAGGTCCCATGCAAGAAATGGGAATGAATTTCAAACACCAGGGCACCGTCGATTGCCGACAAAACATTGAGATGCCTGGTTTTTAAATTCTAGTAAATCAAAAACCCGTCTGAAATTCATGAAACTTGGCATCCTATCATGGAATGGTATCAACATGCTGTGGTAAAAAATTTGTCCCATTTGGGACAGGTTTGGGTATATGCTTCTCACAAACCGGAACTTCTCACAACAAGCATGATGGTTTTCCGTAGGGAACGCCCCACCTTTGGGGCGGAACGATATCCATTGCCTCTTATTGCTTTCAAATTTTTTTCTCGTGTCAACATAGAACAACAGGAGTGTTGTGTGGATGTTTGTGATTTTTCGGGGTTCGTTTGGACATTTTTGTGCATTATCTGAGTTTTCAATGCATTTATGTGCATAATTCAAATTTGAACTACATGTGCATGCTCCAGTGCATATAAATTGGTTGAAAAATCAAATATGTGTCCTTGGGTGCATGCTTAGGTCCCATACAAGAAATGGGAATGAATTTCAAACACTAGTGGACCGTTGATTATAGGCAAAACATTGAGATGCCTGGTTTTTAAATTCTAGTAAATCCAAAACTCGTCTGAAATTCATGAAACTTAGCATGCTATCATGGAGTGGCATCACATGCCATGGTAAAATTTTTGTCCCATTTGGGGCAGGTTTGGGTATATGCTTCTCATAAACCGGAGCTTCTCACAACAAGAATGATGGTTTTTGGTAGGGAACACCCCACCTTTGGGGACGGAACGATATCCATTGCCTCTTATTGCTTCCAGTTTTTTTCTCATGTCAACATAGAACAACAGGAGTGTTGTGTGATTTTTTGTGATTTTTCGTGGTTCGTTTGGACATTTTATGCTTTATCTGAGTTTTCAATGCATTTATGTGCATAATTCAAATTTGAACTACATGTGCATGCTCCAGTGCATATAAATTGGTCGAAAAATGAAATCGGTGTCCTTGGGTACATGCTTAGGTCCCATGCAAGAAATGGGAACGAATTTCAAACACCAGGGCACCGTTGATTGCCGGCAAAACATTGAGATGCCTAGTTTTTTAAATTCTAATAAATCCAAAACTCGTATGAAATTCATGAAACTTGGCATGCTATAATGGAGCGACATCAACATGCTGTGGTTAAAATTTTGTCCCATTTGGGGCAGGTTTGGGTATATGCTTCTCACAAACCGGAGCTTCTCACAACAAGCATGATGATTTTCGGTAGGGTACGCCCCACCTTTGGGACGGAACGATATCCATTGCCTCTTATTGCTTTCAATTTTTTTCTCGTGTCAACATAGAACAACAGGAGTGGTGTGTGAATTTTTGTTATTTTTCGGGGTTCGTTTGGACATTTTTATGCATTATCTAAGTTTTCAATGCACTTATGTGCATAATTCAAATTTGAACTACATGTGCATGCTCGAGTGCATATAAATTGGTTGAAAAATCAAATATGTGTCCTTGGGTGCATGCTTAGGTCCCATGCAATAAATGGGAATGAATTTTAAAAACCAGGTCACCGTTGATTGCCGGCAAAACATTGAGATGCTTGGTATTTTAAATTGTAGTAAATCCAAAACTCGTCTGAAATTCATGAAACATGGCATGCTATCATGGAGCGGTATCAACATGTTGTGGTCAAAATTTTGTCCCATTTGGGGTAGTTTTGGGTATATGCTTCTCACAAACCGGAGGTTCTCACAACAAGCATGATGATTTTCGGTAGGGAACACCCCACCTTTGGGGACGGAACGATATCCATTGCCTCTTATTGCTTTCAATTTTTTTGTCGTGTCAACATAGAACAATAGGAGTGTTGTGTGAATTTTTGTGATTTTTCGGGGTTCGTTTGGACATTTTATGCATTATCTGAGTTTTCAATGCATTTATGTGCATAATTCAAATTTGAACTACATGCACATGCTCTAGTGCATATAAATTGGTTGAAAAATCAAATATGTGTCCTTAGGTGCATGCTTAGGTCCCGTGCAAGGAATGGGAATGAATTTCAAACACCAGGGCAGCGTTGATTGCCAGCAAAACATTGAGATGCCTGGTTTTTAAATTCTAGCAAATCCAAAACTCGTCTGAAATTCATGAAACTTGGCATGCTATGATGGAGTGGCATCAACATGCCGTGGTAAAAATTTTGTCCCATTTGGGGCAGGTTTGGGTATATGCTTCTCACAAACCAGAGCTTCTCACAACGACCATGATGGTTTTTGGTAGGGAATCACTACTAGGGAAAAGCCTATACACAGAATCTTACCAGCAACACGCTATAAAATCAGGCGCTGCTGCTAAGTCGCAGTAGCGCGGGCTGTGGAAACTCACTGCTGAAACAAGTTTATCAGTAGCGCATGCACTCCAAGCGGCGCTAAAGCTAAAATTCCCACGACACCGCCGCGAGGCCAGTTATAGCAGCAGCGCATTAAAATAGACAGCGCTACTGCTACGTAACGTAGCAGCAACGCATTCAGGCAATAATCACTATTGCTAAATTAACTACAGATCTCACTAGCCTCATCCACAGATCACACTCACACACACTCACGGTCTCCTCCTCACCCCCCGCGCCGCCGGTCCTCCCCCGTCGCCCCTCCCCCGATCTGCGCTGCTGTCGCCTCATCCTCCTCGTTAGACTCAGTACCGGCCTCCTCCTCCATCCTCCCTCCACTCGCCGCTGGCCGCCCCCTCCTCGCTCCGCCTTCCTCCTCGACCCGTCCTCCCTCCACTCGCCGCCGGCCGGCCCCTCCTCGCTCCGCCTTCCTCCTCCGTCCTACTATCTTCTCCCTCCTCGAGTCGCCCCTCCTTGTCCCTCCTCCCTGATACATTTTGATTTAGTAGGCTTTCATATGTAACATTTTGATTTAGTTGATTTAGTATGCTAGTGGATTTAGTATGCTAGTTGATTTAGTATGCTAGTTGATTTAGTCGATTTAGTTGATATGATTCAGTTGATTTAGTAGGCTAGTTGATTTAGTTGATTTAGAACATTTTGATTTAGTTTATTTAGTAGGCTAGTTGATTTAGTTGATTTAGTAGGCTAGTTGATTTAGAACATTTTGATTTAGTTGATTTAGTAAAATGGCGCCACCACCAGCACCACTATGTCGACTGTGCAAGTCAAGGTGCGCCAGCAGCCTTGCAACTGGCAAGCTGTTCGGCATCTACTTCCATCCGAGTTTTCGTCATGCGGCGGTAAGAAATTAGATGAAATGTAACAACTATTTTATTTTTAGTGTTGGCATTACTGCATTGTGTCATTTTTCTTTTCTTACACAGATCGTCCCATGCAATGTGAGGTTGAAATTCAACAAGCTGACAGGAGACACTGTGACATTTGAGGCTCCTGGGGGGCCGTACACTATGGAGGTCGAGAAAGGACGCAATATGTCGCAGATTGGAGGAGATGGATGGGCCCGTTTCCTCACTCGCATGCGTCTTACTGGTGGTGAGTTGATCAGATTCTCCTTCAGAGTAGAAAGACCCAAGCTGGTTGTCATTTATATCAACCTGGTGGAAGATGATGAAGATGACGAAGATGATGAAGATAATGAGGACCCACTCAATGAAGATGATGAGAACCCACTTCATAAGCCATCATAGCTCAAAGAATGAGGCTGAGCGAGGAGGAGGAGGTGTGCAACCTATGGGACATAATTCCGCCACGTGATGACTTTGTCAGGGTGCCATTTGTGACCCGCCTGACAAGTACCATGGTCGATCGACATGAAATGGTATGTTATACGTACTGCATATAGTAATTTGATGATATATATATATGCTTTATTGTTATACTTACAAATGCAAATTATCTGATTATATGCTGAGTGAATCCGATGATATGCTTAGTGTAGAGTCCAATGATATGCTTTGTGGAATCTAGTCGATGATAAAGTTTAGTGTAGAGTCTGATCACATGCTTAGGCTATTTATTAATTGATATGTTTTTCTTATTCAGAGATTGCCAAAGAACCTATCTGTGAGTTGTGGTATCGAGCCTGATGAAGAAGGCTCAGTTGGACTATGCCTTACCGCAAGGGGCTCCGTCACCACATGTACTTACCGCATGGGCACAGATGGTCGCACACACTTGAACTTGGTTGGGTGGAAGAGATTCCTCGTTGGCAAGAATCTTCGTGCTGGACAGGCCATCCTAATTACTATCAGGAACACCCACCGCCCAGGCTTGAGGATGATGATCGTCGTCGATATCATCTAGAACTACATATGTGTATGTGGCTATATCATCTAGAACTACATATGATGATCGTCGTCGGTATCATGTAGAACTACATATGATGATCGTCGTCGATATCATCTAGAACTAAATATGATGATTGTCGTCGATGTCACCTTGTACTGCTTGAGGATGCATGTTGAGTATATATAAAATTGTTATCTACTACTCCCTCGGTTCCAAATTACTCGTCGTGGTTTGAGTTCAAATTTGAACTAAAACCACGACGAGTAATTTCGAACCGAGGGAGCACTACCTAGTATCTATAATGCTTTATCAAATTGATATCTAGTAGTACCTAGTATCTGGAAATTGCAGTTTATCGAAGCCGGAATGGGGAAATGGTGAAAGATATAACAGTAGCGCTGGACCGGGAAATCGCTACAGCTAAGTAATAGCAGCGCGTTCCTGAAAAGCGCTGCTACTATAGTCAATAGTGGTAGCGCGGGTACAGGCAGCGCTACTACTAAGAGTTAGCTGTAGCGCCTTATTGGTAGCGTGGGTACCCGCGCTGCTGATAGGCCTAAAACCCGCGCTGCTGCTAGCCTTTTCCCTAGTAGTGAATGCCCCACCTTTGGGGACGGAACGATATCCATTGCCTCTTGTTGCTTTCAATTTTTTTTCTTGTGTCAACATAGAACAACAAGAGTGTTGTTTGAATTTTTTGATTTTTCGGGGTTCGTTTGGACATTTTTATGCATTATGTGAATTTTCAATGCATTTATGTGCATAATCCAAATTTGAACTACATGCGCATGCTCCAGTGCATATAAATTGGTTGAAAAATCAAATATGTGTCCTTGGGTGCATGCTTAGGTCCCATGCAAGAAATGGGAATGAATTTCAAACACCAGGGCACCGTTGATTGCCGCAAAACATTGAGATGCCTGGTTTTTAAATTCTAGTAAATCCAAAACTCGTCTGAAATTCATGAAACTTGGCATGCTATGATGGAGTGGCATTCACATGCCGTGGTAAAATTTTTGTCCCATTTGGGGCAGGTTTGGGTATATGCTTCTCACAAACCGGAGCATCTCACAAGAAGCATGATGGTTTTAAGTAGGGAACGCCCCCTCTTTGGGGACGGAACGATATCCATTGCCTCTTATTGCTTTCAAATTTTTTTCTCGTGTCAACATAGATCAACATAAGTGTTGTGTGAATTTTTGTGATTTGGGTTCGCTAGGACATTTTTATGCATTATCTGAGTTTTCAATGCATTTATGTGCATAATCCAAATTCCAACTACATGCGCATGCTCCAGTGCATATAAATTGGTTGAAAAATCAAATCTATGTCCTTGGGTGCATGATTAGGTCCCATGCAAGAAATGGGAATGAATTTCAAACACCCCACCTTTGGGGACGGAACGATATCCATTGCCTCTCATTGCTTTCAATTTTTTTATCGTGTCAACATAGAACAACAGGAGTGTTGTGTCAATTTTTGTGATTTTTCATGGTTCCTTTGGACATTTTATACTTTATCTGAGTTTTCAATGCATTTATGTGCATGATTCAAATTTGAACTACATGTGCATGCTCCGGTGCATATAAATTGGTTGAAAAATCAAATATATGTCCTTGGGTGCATGCTTAGGTCCCATGCAAGAAATGGGAATGAATTTCAAATACCAGGGCACCGTTGATTGCCGGCAAAACATTGAGATGCCTGGTTTTTAAATTCTAATAAATCCAAAACTCGTCTGAAATTCATGAAACTTGGCATGCTATCATGGAGCGGCATCAACATGTCGTGGTCCAAATTTTGTCCCATTTGGGGCAGGTTTGGGTATATGCTTCTCACGACAAGCGTGATGGTTTTTGGTAGGGAACGCCCCACCTTTAGGACGGAACGATATCCATTGCCTCTTATTGCTTTAATTTTTTTTCCCATGTCAACATAGAACAACAGGAGTGTTGTGTGAATTTTTGTGATTTTTCGGGGTTCATTTGGACATTTTAATGCATTATCTGAGTTTTCAATGCACTTATGTGCACGATTCAAATTTGAACTACATGCGCATGCTCGAGTGCATATAAATTGGTTGAAAAATCAAACTATGTCCTTGGGTGCATGCTTAGGTCCCATGCAAGAAATGGGAATGAATTTCAAACACCAGGGCACCGTTGATTGCCGGTAAAAGATTGAGATGCCTGGTATTTTAAAATCTAGTAAATCCAAAACTCGTCTGAAATTCATGAAAGTTGGCATGCTATCATGGAGCGGATTAACATGCTGTGGTCAAAATTTTGTCCCATTTGGTGCAGGTTTGGGTATATGCTTCTCACAAACCGGAGCTTCTCACAACAAGCATGATGGTTTTTGGTAGGGAACGCCCCACCTTTGGGGATGGAACGATATCCATTGCCTCTTATTGCTTTCAAATTTTTTCTCGTGTCAACATAGATCAACATAAGTGTTGTGTGAATTTTTGTGATTTTTCGGGGTTCGTTTGGACATTTTTATGCATTATCTGAGTTTTCAATGCATTTATGTGCATAATTCAAATTTAAACTACATGCGCATGCTCCAGTGCATATAAATTTGTTGAAAAATCAAATATGTGTCCTTGGGTGCATGTTTAGGTCCCGTGAAAGGAATGAGAATGAATTTCAAACACTATGGCACCGTTGATTGCCGGCAAAACATTGAGATGTCTGGTTTTTAAATTTTAGTAAATCCAAAACTCGCCTGAAATTCATGAAACTTGGCATGCTATGATGGAGTGGCATTCACATGCCGTGGTAAAATTTTTGTCCCATTTGGGGCAGGTTTGGGTATATGCTTCTCACAAACCGGAGCATCTCACAAGAAGCATGATGGTTTTAAGTAGGGAACGCCCCCTCTTTGGGGACGGAATGATATCCATTGCCTCTTATTGCTTTGAAATTTTTTTCTCGTGTCAACATAGATCAACACGACAAGCATGATGGTTTTCGGTAGAGAACGCCCCACCTTTGGGGACGGAATGATATCCATTGACTCTTATTGCTTTCAAATTTTTTTCTCAAGTCAACATAGAACAAGAGGAGTGTTGTGTGAATTTTTGTGATTTTTCGGCATTCGTTTGGACATTTTTATGCATTATCTGAGTTTTCAATGCATTTATGTGCATAATTCAAATTTGAAATACATGTGCATGCTCCAGTGCATATAAATTGGTTGAAAAATCAAATTTATGTCCTTCGGTACATGCTTAGGTCCCATGCAAGGAATGGGTATGCATTTCAAACACCAGGGCACCGTTGATTGCCGGCAAAACATTGAGATGCCTAGTTTTTAAATTCTAGTCAATCCAAAACTCATCTGAAATTAATGAAACTTGGCATGCTATCATGGAGCGGTATCAACATGCTGTGGTAAACTTTTTGTCCCATTTGGTGCAAGTTTGGGTATATGCTTCTCACAAACCATAGCTTCTCACAACAAGCATAATGGTTTTCGGTAGGGAACGGCCCACCTTTGGGGACGGAACGATATCTATTGTCTGTTATTGCTTTCAATTTTTTTCTCGTGTCAACATAGAACCACATGAGTGTTGTATGAATTTTTGTGATTTTTCGGGTTTCGTTTGTTCATTTTTATGCATTATCTGAGTTTTCAATGCATTTATGTGCATAATTTAAATTCGAACTACAAGCGCATGCTCCTTTGCATATAAATTGGTTGAAAAATCAAATATGTGTCCTTGGTTGCATGCTTAGGTCCCATGCAAGAAATGGGAATGAATTTCAAACACTAGGGCACCGTTGATAGCTGGCAAAACATTGAGATGCCTGGTTTTTAACTTCTAGTAAATCAAAAACTCGTGTGAAATTCATGAAACTTGGCATGCTATCATGGAGGGGCATCAACATGCCGTGGTAAAATTTTTGTCCCATTTGGGGTAGGTTTGGGTATATGCTTCTCACAAACCGGAGCTTCTCACAACAAGCATGATGGTTTTCGGTAGGGAACGCCCCACCTTTGGGGAGGGAACAATATGCATTGCCTCTTATTGCTTTGAAGTTTTTTTCTCATGTCAACATAGAACAATAGGAGTGTTGTGTGAATTTTTGTGATTTTTCGGGGTTCGTTTGGACATTTTTATGCATTATGTGAGTTTTCAATGCATTTATGTGCATAATTCAAATTTGAACTACATGCACATGCTCCGGTGCATATAAATTGTTTGAAAAATCAAATCTGTGATCTTGGGTGAAGGCTTAGGTCCCGTGCAAGAAATGGGAACGAATCTCAAACACTAGGGCACCGTTGATTGCCGGCAAAACATTAAGATGCCTGGTTTTTAAATTCTAGTAAATCCAAAACTTGTGTGAAATTCATCAAACTTGGCATGCTATCATGAAGCGGTATCAACATGATGTGGAAAAAATTTGTCCCATTTGGGGCAGGTTTGGGTATATGCTTCTCACAAATCGGAGCTTCTCATAACAAGCATGATGGTTTTCAGTAGAGAACGCCCCACCTTTGGGGACGGAATGATATAGATTGCCTCTTATTGCTTTGAAATTTTTTTCTCGTGTCAACATAGATCAACATGAGTGTTGTGTTAATTTTTGTGATTTTTCCGGGTTTGTCTGGACATTTTTATGCATTATCTGAGTTTTCAATGCATTTATGTGCATAATTTAAATTTGAACTACATGTGCATGCTCGAGTGCATATAAATTGGTTGAGAAATCAAATATGTGTCCTAGGGTGCATGCTTAGGTCCCATGTAAGAAATGGGAATGAATTTCAAACACCAGGGCACCGTTGATTCCTCGCAAAACATTGAGATGTCTGGTTTTTAAATTCTAGTAAATCCAAAACTCGTCTGAAATTCATGAAACTTGGCATGCTATCATGGAGCGGAATCAACATGCCGTGGTAAAGTTTTTGTCCCATTTGGGGCAGGTTTGGGTATATGCTTCTCACAAACCGGAGCTTCTCACAACAAGCATGATGGTTTTCAGTAGGGAACGCCCCACCTTTGGGGACATAACGATATCCATTGCCTCTTCTTGCTTTCAATTTTTTTGTCATGTCAACATAGAACAAGAAGAGTGTTGTGCGAATTTTTGTGATTTTTTGGGCGTTCGTTTGGACATTTTTATGCATTATCTGAGTTTTTAATGCATTTATGTGCATAATTCAAATTTGAACTACATGTGCATGCTCCAGTGCATATAAATTGGTTGAAAATCAAATCTGTGTCCTTCGGTACATGCTTAGGTCCCATGCAAAGAATGGGTATGAATTTCAAAGAGCAGGGCACGGTTGATTGCCGACAAAACATTGAAATGCCTGGTTTTTAAATTCTAGTCAATCCAAAACTCGTCTAAAATTCATGAAACTTGGCATCCTATCATGGAGCGGTATCAACATGCTGTGGTAATTTTTTTTCCCATTTGGTGCAAGTTTGGGTATATGCTTCTCACAAATCGTAGCTTCTCACAACAAGCATGATGGTTTTCGGTAGGGAACAACCCACCTTTGTGGACGGAACGATATCTATTGTCTCTTATTGCTTTCAATTTTCTTCTCGTGTCAACATAGAACAACATGAGTGTTGTATGAATTTTTGTGATTTTTCTGGGTTCGTTTGTTCATTTTTATGCATTATCTGAGTTTTCAATGCATTTATATGCATAATTTAAATTCGAACGACAAGCGCGTGCTCCTTTGCATATAAATTGGTTGAAAAATCAAATACGTGTCCTTGGGTGCATGCTTAGGTCCCATGCAAGAAATGGGAATGAATTTTAAACACCAGGGCACCGTTGATAGCCGGCAAAACATTGAGATGCCTGGTTTTTAAATTCAGTAAATCAAAAACTCGTGTGAAATTCATGAAACTTGGCATGCTATCATGGAGTGGCATCAACATGCCGTGGTAAAATTTTTGTCCCATTTGGGGAAGGTTTGGGTATATACTTCTCACAAACCGGAGCTTCTCACAACAAGCATGATGATTTTCGGTAGGGAACGCCCCACCTTTGGGGACGGAACAATATGCATTGCCTCTTATTGCTTTTAATTTTTTCCTCGTGTCAACATAGAACAACAGGAGTGTTGTGTGAATTTTTGTGATTTTTCGGGGTTCGTTTGGACATTTTTATGCATTATCTGAGTTTTCAATGCATTTATGTGCATAATTCAAATTTGAACTACATGCGCATGCTCCGGTGCATATAAATTGGTTGAAAAATCAAATCTGTGATCTTGGGTGCAGGCTTAGGTCCCGTGCAAGAAATGGGAATGAATCTCAAACACCAGGGCACCGTTGATTGCCGGCAAAACATTGAGATGCCTGGTTTTGAAATTCTAGTAAATCCAAAACTTGTCTGAAATTCATCAAACTTGGCATGCTATCATGGAGCGGTATCAACATGCTGTGGTAAAAAATTTGTCCCATTTGGGGCAGGTTTGGGTATATGCTTCTCACAAACTGGAGCTTATCACAACAAGAATGATGGTTTTCAGTAGAGAACGCCCCACCTTTGGGAACGGAATGATATACATTGCCTCTTATTGCTTTGAATTTTTTTCTCGTGTCAACATAGATCAACATGAGTGTTGTGTTAATTTTTGTGATTTTTCGGGGTTCGTTTGGACATTTTTATGCATTATGAGTTTTCAATGCATTTATGTGCATAATTCAAATTTGAACTACATGTGCATGCTCGAGTGCATATAAATTGGTTGAAAAATCAAATATGTGTCCTTGGGTGCATGCTTAGGTCCCATGCAAGAAATGGAATGAATTTCAAACACCAGGGCACCGTTGATTGCTGGCAAAACATTGAGATGTATGGTTTTTAAATTCTAGTAAATCCAAAACTCGTCTAAAATTCATGAAACTTGGCATGCTATCATGGAGCGGCATCAACATGTCGTGGTAAATTTTTTGTCCCATTTGGGGCAGGTTTGGGTATATGCTTCTCACAAACCGGAGCTTCTCACAACAAGCATGATGGTTTTCGGTAGGGAACGCCCCACCTTTGGGGACAGAACGATATCCATTGCCACTTCTTTCTTTCAATTTTTTTTGTCATGTCAACATAGAACAAGAGGAGTGTTGTGCGAATTTTTTTGATTTTTTGGGCGTTCGTCTGGACATTTTTATGCATTATCTGAGTTTTCAATGCATTTATATGCATAATTCAAATTTGAACTACATGTGCATGCTCCAGTGCATATAAATTGGTTGAAAAATCAAATCTTTGTCCTTCGGTACATGCTTAGGTCCTATGTAAGGAATGGGTATGAATTTCAAACACTAGGGCACCGTTGATTGCCGGCAAAACATTGAAATGGCTGGTTTTTAAATTCTAGTCAATCCAAAACTCGCCTGAAATTCATGAAACTTGGCATGCTATGATGGAGTGGCATTTACATGCCGTGGTAAAATTTTAGTCCCATTTGGGGCAGGTTTGGGTATATGCTTCTCACAAACCGGAGCATCTCACAACAAGCATGATGATTTTCGGTAGGGAACGCCCCACCTTTGGGGACGAAACGATATGCATTTCCTCTTATTGCTTTCAATTTTTTTCTTGTGTCAACATAGAACAACATGAGTGTTGTATGAATTTTTGTGATTTTTCGGGGTTCGTTTGTTCATTTTTATGCATTATCTGAGTTTTCAATGCATTTATGTGCATAATTTAAATTCGAACTACAAGCGCATGCTCCTTTGCATATAAATTGGTTGAAAAATCAAATATGTGTCCTTGGGTGCATGTTTAGGTCCCGTGCAAGGACTGAGAATGAATTTCAAACACTATGGCACCGTTGATTGCCGGCAAAACATTGAGATGTCTGGTTTTTAAATTCTAGTAAATCCAAAACTCGCCTGAAATTCATGAAACTTGGCATGCTATGATGGAGTGGCATTTACATGCCGTGGTAAATTTTTTGTCCCATTTGGGGCAGGTTTGGGTATATGCTTCTCACAAACCGGAGCATCTCACAACAAGCATGATGGTTTTCGGTAGGGAACGCCCCACCTTTGGGGACCAAACGATATGCATTTCCTCTTATTGCTTTCAATTTTTTTCTCGTGTCAACATAGAACAACAGGAGTGTTGTGTGAATTTTTGTGATTTTTCAGGGTTCGTTTGGACATTTTTATGCATTATCTGAGTTTTCAATGCATTTATGTGCATAATTCAAATTTCAACTACATGCGCATGCTCCGGTGCGTATAAATTAGTTTAAAAAATCAAATCTGTGATCTTGGGTGCAAGCTTAGGTCCCGTGCAAGAAATGAGTACGAATCTCAAAACCAGGGCACCGTTGATTGCCGGCAAAACATTGAGATGCCTGGTTTTGAAATTCTAGTAAATCCAAAACTTGTCTGAAATTCATCAAACTTGGCATGCTATCATGGAGCGGTATCAACATGCTGTGGTAAAAAATTTGTCCCATTTGGGGCAGGTTTGGGTATATGCTTCTCACAAACCGGAGCATCTCACAACAAGCATGATGGTTTTAAGTAGGGAACGCCCCCTCTTTGGGGACGGAATGATATCCATTGCCTCTTATTGCTTTGAAATTTTTTTCTCGTGTCATTATAGATCAACATGAGTGTTGCGTTATTTTTTGTGATTTTTCGGGGTTCATTTGGACATTTTAATGCATTATCTGAGTTTTCAATGCATTTATGTGCATAATTCAAATTTGAACTACATGTGCATGCTCAAGTGCATATAAATTGGTTGAAAAATCAAATATGTGTCCTTGGGTGCATGCTTAGGTCCCGTGCAAGAAATGGGAATGAATTTCAAACACCAGGGCACCGTTGATTGCCGGCAAAACATTGAGATGTCTGGTTTTTTAAATTCTAGTAAATCCAAAACTCGTCTGAAATTCATGAAACTTGGCATGCTATCATGGAGTGGCATCAACATGCCGTGGTAAAATTTTTTCCCATTTGTCACAAACCGGAGCTTCTCACAACAAGCATGATGGTTTTCGGTAGGGAACGCCCCACCTTTGGGGACAGAACGATATCCATTGCCTCTTCTTGCTTTCAATTTTTTTTCTCGTGTCAACGTAGAACAACAGGAGTGTGATACGTCTCCATCATATCTATAATTTTTGATTGTTCCATGCCAATATTCTACAACTTTCATATACTTTTGGAAATTTTTATACTATTTTGGGGACTACATATTAATCCAGTGCCAGTGCCAGTTCCTGTTTGTTGCATGCTTTTTTTTTGCAGAATATCCATATCAAACGGAGTCCAAATGGGATAAAAACTGACGGAGATTTTTTTTGGAATATATATGATTTTTGGGAATAAAAATCCATGCAAGACAGTGCCTGAGGTGGCCACGAGGCAGGGGGCGCGCCTGCCCCCCTAGGCACGCCCCTGACCCTCGTGGGCCACCCGTAAGGCGGCTGGTGCCCTTCTTTCGCCGCAAGAAAGCTAATTTCCGGATAGAGATCGTGTTAAAATTTCAGCCCAATCGGAGTTACGGATCTCCGAGGAATATAAGAAACCGTGAAAGGGAAGAATCGGGGAACGCAGAAACAGAGAGAGACAGAGATACAGATCCAATCTCGGAGGGGGTCTCGCCCCTCCTGTGCCATGGAGGCAATGGACCAGAGGGGAAACCCTTCTCCCATCTAGGGAGGAGGTCAAGGAAGAAGAAGAAGGAGGAGGGGGGCTCTCTCCCCCTCACTTCCGGTGGCACCGGAGTGCCACTGGGGGCCATCATCATCACCGCGATCTACACCAACACCTCCGCCATCTTCACCAACATCTCCATCACCTTCCCCCCTCTATCTACAGCGGTCCACTCTCCCACAACCCGCTGTACCCTCTACTTGAACATGGTGCTTTATGCTTCATATTATTATCCAATGATGTGTTGCCATCCTATGATGTCTGAGTAGATTTTCGTTGTCCTATCGGTGGTTGATGAATTGCTATGATTGATTTAATTTTCTTGTGGTTATGTTGCTGTCCTTTGGTGCCCATCATATGATTGCGCGCGTGGATCACACCCTAGGGTTAGTTGTATGTTGATAGGACTATGTATTGGAGGGCAAGAGTGACAGAAGCTTCAACCTAGCATAGAAATTAATGCATACGAGATTGAAGGGGGGCCAATATATCTTAATGCTATGGTTGGGTTTTACCTTAATGAACATTAGTAGTTGCGGATGCTTGGTAATAGTTCCAATCATAAGTGCATAGAATTCCAAGTAGGGATGACATGCTAGCAATGGCCTCTCCCACATAATACTTGCTATCAGTCTAGTAAAGTAGTCAATTGCTTAGGGGCAATTTCACAACTCCTACCACCACTTTTCCACACTCGCTATATTTACTTTATTGCTTCTTTCCTTACAACATCCCCTACCTTATATTTACTTGCTCTTTATTATCTTGCAAACCTATCCAACAACACCTACAAAGTACTTCTAGTTTCATGCTTGTTCTAGGTAAAGCGAACGTCAAGCGTGCGTAGAGTTGTGTCGGTGGTCGATAGAACTTGAGCGAATATTTGTTCTACCTTTAGCTCCTTGTTGGGTTTGACACTCTTACTTATCGAAAATTGTTGCGATCCCCTATACTTGTGGGTTATCAAGACCTTTTTCTGGCGCCGTTGCCGGGGAGCAATAGCGTGGGGTGAATATTCTCGTGTGTGCTTGTTTGCTTTATCACTAAGTTATTTTTATTTGCTGTTCTTAGTTGTTTTCTATCTTTAGTTATGGGTGGGAAACACGAAATACCAAAAAAATAGGTTTACTTGCTACTCATGGAGATGGGGAACCTCCTAAAACCCTCGATGCTCATTATGTGAAAGATATTATGTACTACTTTGATAATTCTGAGAAAACCCCATTCAACTTTGTAATGGGAGACGCGTTGGATCAACATGAATACTTTAGGGATTATCGCTTGACTCAAAAGGGGAAACTATTATGGGATCAAATTTATATGTTGTATTGGTATGCTAGGCAACTATGCTTGAGATATGATTATACTTGTTGCTCTAGGATGAAGGCTCTACACCTTCCTTTTCATGCAAATTTAATGATAATGAAACCTTAGTTTCTTATGCTAATGGTATATATGATTACTATGATGTGGAACGAATAGAAGAATTCGTTGCTTTTATGGGTGCTTATGAAATTGAATCTATGTTTAAAGAGTGTGAAGATCTTGATGATGCTGTTTATAGACCGGAAATTTTTGCTATACTTAGATATTGCTATGAGAATTATAAATACAATTATGATATTGATGAATTTATTGAGAAAGTCTCCATTTTTCGAGAAGAGACTAATATTTTGCAGGAGTCTATGGAAGAAGAAATTGATGAAACTGTGAGCTCATTGGATGAAAAAGATGATGAGGAGAGCGAAGAACAAATGGAGGAAGAACGGATTAGCTACCCGTGCCCACCTTCTAATGAGAGTAACTCTTCAACTCATACATTGTTTAATTTCCCTTCGTACTTACCGAAGGATGATTGCTATGATGATTGTTATGATCCCGTTGATTCTTTTGAAATATCCCTTTTTGATGATGCTTTCTATGCTTGTGGCCAAGATGCCAATATGAATTATGCTTATGGAGATGAACTTGCTATAGTTCCTTATGTTAAACATGAAATTGTTGCTATTGCACCCACGCACGATAGTCCTATTATCTATTTGAATTCTCCCGACTACACTATATTGGAGAAGTTTGCCCTTATTAAGGATTATATTGATGGGTTGCGTTTCACTACTACACATGATGATTTTGATAGATATAATATGCTTGTGCTTGCTGCTCCTACTTGCAATTATTATGAGAGAGGAACTACATCTCCGCCTCTCCATGTTTCCAATATGATAAAATTGCAAGACACTGTTTATACTATGCATTGGCCTTTACTATGTATGCATGAATTGTTCTTTTATGACATGCCAATCCATAGGAAGTGTCAGACTTCGTTGTTGCATGATATATGTTACTTTGTGCTCACTACTAAATCACAAATCATTGTTAATTAAAATTGGCTTTGATATACCTTGGGATCCGGGTGGATCCATTACTTGAGCACTACATGCCTAGCTTAATGGCTTTAAAGAAAGCGCTGCCAGGGAGACAAACCGGAAGTTTTAGAGAGTCATATATTTATGTTGAGTTCTTTTATATAGTTTAAAAAAATAAAGAGGGGGACCCAAAACTTTTCAAAAAGGAAAGTAAAAGTGAGAGAGACAAGCATTGTTGAAGTGGGGGAGCTCCTTGAACTTTGTTCATGCTCACCGAAACTTTATGAATCTTGATTACAGAAACTTTTCAACAAAAATAATTATCCCCTTGTACAATTCCATTGTATTATAAAAATAATGTGCCAAGATTTGCCTTTAGGATGTTTACATTGCTTGTTGGTTTGTGCAGTGCAGAACAGAAACTTTGTCTGTAGTGCACGATTTTACATTTTTTACTCGAACGTCAAACGGTTCTGAAGCTTTTTGCACTGTCTTTATATACAAATTTTTTATTTTTCCTTATTATATCATAATTTTTGGAGTACCAGAGGTATGGTGAATGTTCAGATTATTACAGACTGTCCTGTTTAAGACAGATTCTGTTTTTGATGCATAGTTTGCTTGTTTTGATGAAACTATCGATTTCTATCAGTGGATTAAGCCCTGGAAAAGTTATATTACAGTAAAAATGCAAAAATAAAATATGAAATGGTTTGCAACAGTAATTAGAGTAGCGATTTGCTTTATTATACTAACGGATCTTACCGAACTTTCCGTTAAGTTTTGTGTGATTGAAGTTTTCAAGTTTTGGGAGAGATCACGATGGATGAAGGAATAAGGAGTGGAAAGATCCTAAGCTTGGGGATGCCCGAGGCACCCCAAGGAAATATTCAAGGACTCCCAAGCAACCAAGCTTGGGGATGCCCCAGAAGGCATCCCCTCTTTCTTCTAACGATCATCGGTAATTTCACTTGGAGCTATATTTTTATCGTCACATGATATGCGTAAATCTTGGAGCGTCTTTTGCATTTAGTTTTCACTTTTCTTTGATGCACCATGCTTGTATGAGATAGTCCTTGGTTTATTTATAGAATGCTCATTGCACTTCATTTATATCTTTTGAGTATGGCTTTATAGAATGCTTCATGTGCTTCACTTATATCTTTTGAAGTTTGGATTGCCTGTTTCTCTTCACATAGAAAACCGCCATTTGTAGAATGCTCTTTTGCTTCACTTATATTTGTTAGATCATGGGAATATATTTTGTAGAAAGAATTAAACTCTCTTGCTTCACTTATATCTATTTAGCGAGATGACATGAACTGGTCATTCACATGGTTAGTCATAAAATTGTACATAAAACTTGTAGATACTGAATATGATATGTTTGATTCCTTGCAATAATTTTGCGATATAAAGATGGTGATATTAGAGTTATGCTAGTGGGTAGTTCTGGATTGTAGAAATACTTGTGTTGAGGTTTGTGATTCCTGTAGCATGCACGTATGGTGAACCGTTATGTAACAAAGTTGGAGCATGAGGTATTTATTGATTGTATTCCTTATGAGTGGCGGTCGGGGACGAGCGATGGTATTTTCCTACCAATCTATCCCCCTAGGATCATGCGCATAGTACTTTTTTTCAATGACTAATAGATTTTTGCAATAAGTATGTTAGTTCTTTATGACAAATGTTGAGTCCATGTATTATACGCACTCTCATCCTTCCATCATTGCTAGCCTCTTCGGTACCGTGCATTGCCCTTTCTCACCTCGAGAGTTGGTGCAAACTTCTCCGGTGCATCCAAACCCTGTGATACGATACGCTCTGTCACACATAAGCCTCCTTATATCTTCCTCAAAACAGCCACCATACCTACCTATTATGGCATTTCCATAGCCATTCCGAGATATATTGCCATGCAACTTCCATCATCATCATATACATGACTTGAGCATTTATTGTCATATTGCTTTGCATGATCGTAAGATAGCTAGCATGATGTTTTCATGGCTTGTCCGTTTTTTGATGTCATTGCTACGCTAGATCATTGCACATCCCGGTACACCGCCGGAGGCATTCATATAGAGTCATATCTTTGTTCTAGTATCGAGTTGTAATATTGAGTTGTAAGTAAATAAAAGTGTGATGATCATCATTCTTTGAACATTATCCCATGATCAAAATAAAAGTGGCCAAAGAAGCCCCCCCCCCCCAAAGATAGAGGCCAAATATGCCTACAAAGAAAAGAAAAAAGAAGAGAAGGGACAATGTTACTATCCTTTTGCCACACTTCTGCTTCAGAGTAGCACCATGTTCTTCATATAGAGAGTCTCTTGAGTTATCTCTTTCATATACTAGTGGGAATTTTCATTATAGAACTTGGCTTGTATATTCCAACGATGGGCTTCCTCAAATGCCCTAGGTCTTCATGAGCAAGCAAGTTGGATGCACACCCACTTAGTTTCAGTTTGAGCTTTGATACACTTATAGCTCTTAGTGCATCTGTTGCATGGCAATCCCTACTCCTCGCATTGACATCAATTGACGGGCATCTCCATAGCCCGTTGATTAGCCGCGTCGATGTGAGACTTTATCCTTTTTTGTCTTCTCCACACAACCTCCACTATCATATTCTATTCCACCTATAGTGCTATGTCCATGGCTCATGCTCATGTATGGCGTGAAAGTTGAAAAGGTTTGAGAATGTCAAAAGTATGAAACAATTGCTTGGCTTGTCATCGGGGTTGTGCATGATTTGAATATTTTGTGTGGTGAAGATGGAGCATAGCCAGACCATCTGATTTTGTAGGGATAACTTTCTTTGGCCATGTTATTTTGGAAAGTCATGATTGCTTTATTAGTATGCTTGAAGTATTATTGTCTTAATGTCAAATGATAGACTGTTGCTTTGAATCACTCGTGTCTTAATATTCATGCCATGATTAGATTACATGATCAAGATTATGCTAGGTAGCATTCCACATCAAAAATTATCTTTCTTATCATTTAACTACTCGAGGACGAGCAGGAATTAAGCTTGGGGATGCTGATACGTCTCCGTCGTATCTATAATTTTTTATTGTTCCATGCCAATATTATACAACTTTCATATACCTTTGGCAACTTTTTATACTATTTTTGGAACTAACATATTGATCCAGTGCCCAGTGCTAGTTCCTGTTTGTTGCATGTTTTTTGTTTCGCAGAAAGTCCATATCAAACGGAGTCCAAACGGGATAAAAACTGACGGAGATTTTTTGGAATATATGTGAATTTTGGGAAGTGAAATCAATGCGAGACAATGCCCGAGGGGGCCACGAGGCAGGGGGCGCGCCCTGGGCCCTCGTGGCCACCCCGTAAGGAGGTTGGTGCCCGTCTTTAGCCGCAAGAAAGATAATATCCAAATAAAAATCGTGTCCAAAATTCAGCCCAATCGGAGTTACGGATCTCCAGGAATTTAAGAAACGGTGAAAGGGCAGAATCAAGGAATGCAGAAACAGAGAGAGACAGAGAGACAGATCCAATCTCGGAGGGGATATCGCCCCTCTGCCGCCATGAAGGCCATGGACCAGAGGGGAAACCCTTCTCCCATCTAGGGATAAGTTGAAGGAAGAAGAAGAAGGGGGGCTCTATCCCCCTTTCTTCTGGTGGCGCCGGAACGCTGCCGGGGCCATCATCATCACCGCAATCTACACCAACAACTTCATCGCCATCATCACCAACTCTTCCCCCCTCTATGCAGCGGTGTAACCCCTCTTTTACCCGCTGTAATCTCTACTTAAACATGGTGCTCAATGCTATATATTATTTCCCAATGATGTATGGCTATCCTATGATGTTTGAGTAGATCCATTTTGTCCTATGGGTTAATTGATGATCGTGATTGGTTTGAGTTGCATGTTTTATTATTGGCACTGCCTATGGTGCTCTCTGTGTCATGCAAGCGTGAGGGATCCCCGTTGTAGGGTCTGCAATATGTTCATGATTTACTTATGGTGGGTGGCGTGAGTGACAGAAGCACAGACCCGAGTAAGTAGGTTGTTTGCGTATGGGAGTAAAGAGGACTTGATGCCTTATAATGCTATGGTTGGGTTTTACCTTAATGATCTTTAGTAGTTGCGGATGCTTGCTAGAGTTCCAATCATAAGTGCATATGATCCAAGAAGAGAAAGTATGTTATCTTATGCCTCTCCCTCAAATAAAATTGCAATAATGATTACCGGTCTAGTTATCGATTTCCTAGGGACAAATAACTTTATCGTGAAAAAAAGCTCTCTACTAAACCTAACTTTAGTACTTTGTAGGTGTTGTTGGGTAAAAATCTCTCTACTAAACCTAACTTAGTTGTGTGTTTATCTAAACAACCTATCCAACAACACCTACAAAATACTTCTAGTTTCATACTTGTTCTAGGTAAAGCGAACGTTAAGTGTGCGTAGAGTTGTATAGGTGGTCGATAGAACTTGAGGGAATATTTGTTCTACCTTTAGCTCCTCGTAGGGTTCGACACTCTTACTTATCGAATGTAACGCCCTCGATGCGGCTATAGCTCCCACGTGTCGAGGCACGACTTAGAGACATAACCGCATTGAAAGCAATGTCGCAAGTCAGGCAATCATTACAACATCCCATGTAATATGTAATAAAAGGGGGAGATACATAGTTGGCTTACACTCGCCACGTCACATCAGAGTACATAAATAACATCCATCAGACAAACACTCATGGCCCGACTACGGCGCCAAAATGGAAAAGAACCCAACATGCGACAAGGCCCTGAATCAAACCCCAACTAGGCACCACTACTGATCATCGGGAAAGGAAACGTAATAACGCTGAGAGTCCCCGTCGAACTCCCACTTGAGCTCGTACTCGTCACCTGGAGCGGAATCACCTGGACCTGCATCTGGAATTATAGTATCTGTGAGCCACAGGGACTCAGCAATCTCGCACCCTCGCGATCAAAACTATTTAAGCTTATAGGAATGGATGAGGCAAATATATGTGGAGCTGCAGCAAGCGACTAGCATATAGGGTGGCTATCTTATTCGCAAAAGAGAGCGAGAAGAGGAGGCAAGCACGAGCGAGAATCTAGAAGGATAACCTGCGCAAACATAACTCCAACACCGTGTCCACTTCCCGGACTCCGCCGAGAAGAGGCCATCACGGCAACACACTCAGTTGATTCATTTTAATTAATTAAGGTTTAAGTTATCTACAACCCGACATTAACAAATTCTCATCTGCCCATAACCGCGGGCACGGCTTTCGAAAGTTCAATCCCTGCAGGGGGTCCCAACTTAGCCCATGACAAGCTCTCACGGTCAACGAAGGAATAGACCTCCTCCCAAGACGTTCCGATCAGACTCGGTATCTCGGTAACTCAAGACACTTCGACAGGTTAAAGCAAGACCAGCAACACCGCCCGAATGTGCCGACAAATCCCGATAGGAGCTGCACATATCTCTTTCTCAGGGCACACTCAGATAAGCAATCCGTACAACTAAAACCAGCCCTCGAGTTTCCCCGAGGTGGCGCTGCAAGGGGCTCTAGTTTGGACCAACACTCAGAGGAGCACTGGCCCGGGGGGGGGGGTAAAATAAGATGACCCTTGAGTCTGCAGAACCCAAGGGAAAGAAAAGGCTAGGTGGCAAAAGGTAAAACCAAGGTTGGGCATTGCTGGAAAAGCTTTAATCAAGGCGAACTATCAAGGGGTTCCCATTATAACCCAACCGCGTAAGGAACGCAAAATCCGGGAACATAACACCGATCTGACGGAAACTAGGGCGGCAAGAGTGGAACAAAACACTAGGCGAGAGGCCGAGCCTTCCACCCTTTACCAAGTATATAGATGCATTAAGATAACATAGCAATATAATGATATCCCAGCAAGTAACTAAAAGATGTTCCAACAAGGAACGGCCTCCAAACTTCACCTGCAACTAGCAACGCTATAAGAGGGGTTGAGCAAAGCGGTAACATAGCCAATCAACGGTTTGCTAGGACAAGGTGGGTTAGAGGTTGACATGGCAATTAGGAGGCTGACAAGCAAAAGGTAGGCATCGTAGCATTGGCAAAGCAAGAGCGAGCAAACTAGCATAGCAAAGATAGTAGTGATTTCGAGGGTATGATCATCTTGCCTGCACAGTTGTCAGAGTTTACTGGATCCTCATAAGCAAACTCAACGGGCTCCTCGGTAGCGAACTCGTCTCCCGGCTCTACCCAACAAGACAAACAAGCAACAATGATACAATCAACCACGTGCAAGACCAAGCAACAAGATGAAATGATGATATGCTATGCGGGATGCGATGCGGGATGCAAAATGCAAGATATGACAGGAAATGCATGAACCTGGCCTCAACTTGGAATTCCAAGGGTGCCACTGGATAGAGGGGATGAAATCGCTTGAAAACGATATAAGGATCATTGGAATCGGAGTTACGGTTTGGAAATGGCAAGCGTTTTTAGATATGACACCGGTCTGCGATTTACAGCAAGTAGGCATCTAAATGCAACGAAATGAACATGCTACAGCCACCAAACAAGACAAAAAAAACACATGGCAGGGATGCACACAAGATGCTTAACAAAAGACTAGCACTGAGCCACGGTCAAATCATCAATTAAGAGGATCAAACAAGCATGGCAAAAACGCAAATGCAAAACAGATTCCAGACTTTGTGAAATTAACACTTGTCTGAAATTTCAGATCACGAAGCCCTCTTCGGAGCAGCAAAACAACCTGATGCATGACCTGAACATGACAAGTAAGAACATGGCATGGAACTACTCAACAAGCTTAACAAAAGACCCAAAGTGACCTGGGGCCAAAAGGGTTCACAAAATATATTAACGGGCACACGAACATAGCATAAAACACAATCAGTTTTCAGACTTAGTGAAAACTGAGACATGCTGAAATATAACTCACGAAGGCATGTAAACGAGCTCGATGCACTCACCATGGTGCAAGTCATGGCAAGGCAAGCATACATCCATTAAGAAGGCACAAAATACAAGCTATACATGGCAAGAACAATGGCATAGCATACACGGATCAACTACAACAACACCGGCAAAATCGCAAACGAGTTGACGATCTGCCCAGATTCACCACGAAGCAAAAGTAGAGCTCGATTGACTCAAGCTATGGTGATCCATAATTGCAAAAAAAGACATGGATGGATATAGCATAACATGTATAACAAAAGTCCCTTACTGATCATCCTCAAAAGATGCACGGATCATTAGGAAACAAGCTGAACATATGGCATCATGAACTAAAATATCCCAGACTTAGTGAAAACAACTAAGTCCCCGAAAACAGATTTACCGGGTGCCTCTCTTTGCAAGCTTGCACAAGTCACCACACACATCCTAAAAATGCATGGGTTGCACCTCTAGAAAGAAGACAAAATGCTTAACAAAACACATGAAGGACTCACAGGCATAGCATGCACACAATAATCATGGCAAAAATGACAAAAGTCTAAGATGAACTAGCAGATCTGACAATTAACTCACGAAGCCTCCTTCTAACAGCATTTTGGGCATCAAGATGAGCTCAAATGAAAATGATGCAATGGAATGAAATGATGTACTCGTCGAGACGAACATTTTGATATATCAAATGCCCAAATTGGAGCTACGGAGGCAAAGTTATGGACGGTCAAAGTAGGCATAAAAAATTAGAGGGAGAGGGAAAAGTCAACCGAGATTAGGGTTTTTTTTAGATCTGAGATCCAGATCGGCCCGGGGCACTGTTCATGCGCGCGTCTCCCGAGGATGGCCGGCGCCGGAGGGAACCGAGGAAGGGGAAGCCGGGCTCCGCCGGCGACGAGGTGGTGGCGGCGCGGCCAGGGACGGGCGGTGGCGACCCGGCGTGGAGGCGGGGCGACGAGGTGGCGGCGGCTGACGGCCCGCGGCGGCGCGCCGGAGTGGCAGCGACGGCCGGAGGCAGGGGAGGCGCGGGGAGCGCGGCGGGGTTCCGGCGGGGCGGCGGCCGCCGGCGAGAGGAGGCGGGCGGCGCTGCGGTGGCGCGGGCGCGGCCCGGGTGGAGCGAGGAGGGGGCCCGTGGTGGGCCTGGGCGGGCCGGCGCGGTGGCGGCGATGCGGTCCCGCCCCGGGGACAGGTGGCAGAGCGAGAGTGGCCGAGCGCGGCGGGGCGGACGTGTCCGGTCCGATCCGGACGCGTCCGGCGGCTGGAGATCTGTTTTTTTTAGAACTGGGGTTCGAGGAGGAAGACGAGATCCGAAAATGGAGGGGGTATAAATAGGCAAAAGTAGAGCTAGGAGAGTCCAAATGAGGTGCGGTTTTCGGCCACGCGATCGTGATCGAACGCTCTAGGACATGGAGCAGAGTTTGGTGGGTTTTGGGCCAAATTTGAGGGGTGTTGGGCTGCAACACACACGAGGCCTTTTCGGTCCCTCGGTTAACCGTTGGAGTATCAAACGAAGTCCAATTGATACGAAACTTGACAGGCGGTCTACCGATAGTAAACCAAGGCCGCATGGCAAGTCTCGGTCCAATCCGGAGATGTTTAATCCCCACACACGAAAGAAGGCTAGAAATGGCCACCGGAGGAGAACGAAGCGCCGGAATGCAAAAAGGACAACGGGGAAAATGCTCGAATGCATGAGATGAACACGTATGCAAATGCAATGCACATGATGAAATGATATGAGATGCATGAAAACGAAAACAACACACGGGGACAAAGACCCGAACCCGAGAAATAAATATAACTTAACGCCGGAAACGGCAAGAGTTGGAGTACAAATTGGGAAAGTTATATCCGGGTTGTTACAACACTCCACCACTACGAAAAGATCTCGTCCCGAGATCTAGCACTGAAAGAACTCCGGGTACTCAGAACGGAGGTGATCCTCGCGTTCCCAGGTAGCTTCACGGTCGGAATGGTGAGACCACTTGACTTTGAGAAATTTGATTGACTTGTTGCGAGTCTTGCGTTCAGTCACTTCAAGAATAGCAACTGGGTGCTCACGATAGGAGAGATCTTCTCGAAGCTCAATGTCCTCGAAGTTGACGGTGCGGTCAGGAGTCTTGACGCACTTTCGAAGCTGAGAGACATGGAACACGTCATGAACATTTGCAAAGTTTGAAGGAAGCTCGAGTTGATAGGCGAGGTCGCCTCTCTTGCTGACAATCTTGAAAGGTCCCACGTATCTAGGGGCAAGCTTCCCTTTGATACCGAAGTGACGAGTACCTTTCATAGGAGAGACACGGAGGTAAACATGATCTCCGATTTCGAAAGCCAAATCACGGTGCTTACTATCATAGTAGCTCTTCTGGCGGGATTGTGCTGCTTTGAGGTTATTACGAATGACTTTGCACATTTCTTCTGCTTCTGTGATTAAGTCATTACCCAGCAGCTGACGTTCACCGGTTTCAGACCAGTTGAGAGGGGTACGACACTTCCTGCCATACAGAATTTCAAAAGGGGCATTGCCCGAACTTGCTTGAAAACTGTTGTTGTATGAGAATTCGGCATAAGGAAGACAATCCTCCCACTTCATGCCGAAGGAGATCACACAAGCCCTGAGCATATCTTCAAGAATCTGGTTGACACGCTCGACTTGACCGCTTGTTTGAGGATGGAAAGCAGTGCTGAAGTGGATGTTAGTGCCCATGGCCTTCTGAAAAGAATCCCAAAACTTCAAGGTAAAGATGCTGCCACGGTCTGAAGAGATCACTTGAGGAATACCGTGCAGAGAGACAATGCGAGAGGTATAGAGTTCCGCCAATTGAGCTGCAGTGATCGACTCTTTGATAGGCAGAAAATGAGCCACTTTGGTGAGCTTGTCGATGACAACAAATATAGCATCATTGCCACGCTTGGACTTTGGAAACCCAGTCACGAAGTCCATTTCAATGTGGTCAAACTTCCATTCTGGAATGGCAAGAGGTTGGAGGAGACCAGCTGGCCTTTGGTGTTCTGCCTTCACTCTTCTGCAGACATCACATTCATTCACGAATTGAGCGATCTCGCGCTTCATTCGAGTCCACCAATAAGCTTGCTTGAGGTCCTGATACATCTTCGTGCTCCTAGGGTGGATGGAGAGGAGAGAATTGTGAGCCTCGTTCATGATCACTTTACGAAGTTCACCTTTGGGCACAACAATACGATCCTCGAAGAAGAGAGTGTCCTTGTCATCAAGGCGGTAGCACTTGTACTTGGACTGACTCTTGGCAATCCCAATCTTCACCTTTTTCACCATAGCATCAAGAAGTTGGGCTTGGCGAATCTGGTCTTCTAAGGTAGGAGAGACTAGAAGGTTGGCGAGAAAACCTTGAGGAACAACTTGCAGATTAAGCTTGCGAAAAGCTTCACAAAGCTCGGGTTGATAAGGCTTGAGAATCAGACTGTTGCAGTAGGCCTTTCTGCCCAAAGCGTCAGCAATCACATTAGCCTTGCCTGGAGTATACTCAATACTCGGATTATACTCTTGAATCATTTTGACCCATCGAGTTTTCCTTAGGTTGAGATTAGGCTGAGTGAAGATGTACTTGAGACTCTTGTGATCAGTGAAAATGTCCACTTTTCTTCCCAATAGAAGATGTCTCCAAGTCAAAAGAGCATGCACAACTGCCGCCAACTCGAGATCATGAGTGGGGTAGTTCTTCTCATTAGGCTTCAACTGGCGAGATGTATAAGCAACCACTTTCTTCTCTTGCATCAATACTGCGCCAAGACCTTGGAGAGAGGCATCACAAAAGACCTCGTACGGCTTGGATTCATCAGGCGGAGTCAGAACTGGATCAGTGATCAACTTCTCTTTCAAAGTGTTGAAAGCAATATCACACTCTGGAGACCAAACGTACTTGACGTGCTTCTGGAGAAGATTTGAGAGAGGCTTCGCAATCTTAGAAAAGTTTTCAACGAATCTTCGGCAATAGCTTGCGAGACCGAGAAAACTGCGGAGTTGCTTCACATTCTGAGGAGGTTCCCAATTCACAATTGCGGATACCTTCTCGGGATTCACGGAAATGCCCTTGGCAGAGATGATATGACCAAGATAAAGAACCTCATCGAGCCAAAATTCACACTTGGAGAACTTGGCATAGAACTGATGTTCCCTGAGCTTATCGAGAACCAAACGCAAGTGCTTGGCATGATCTTCCTTGTTCTTGGAGAAAACCAGAATGTCATCGAGATAGACCAAAACAAAGTCATTGGTGTAGGCGTTGAAGATGAAGTTCATCATGCAAGAGAACGTCGGAGGAGCGTTGGCGAGGCCAAAAGACATGACAGTGTATTCATATGAACCAAAGCTTGTTCTGAATGCTGTCTTGGGAATATCTTCTTCACGAATGCGAATCTGGTGATAACCCATACGGAGATCAAGCTTGGAGAATACTTGGGCACCTTTGAGTTGTTCGAACAGCTCATTGATGTTGGGAAGTGGGTATTTGTTCTTGATGGTCTTCTTGTTCACCGGACGGTAATCAACACAAAGTCGGTCCGATCCATCCTTCTTCTTCACAAAAAGAACACCACAACCCCACGGAGAAGTACTAGGCCGGATGAGACCCATTCTTTCTTGCTCATCGAGTTGCTTCTTCAGCTCCTTCAACTCCTCAGGTCCGAGCTTGTAAGGACGTTTGCACACAGGTTCCGTGCCAGGTTCAAGTTCAATAACGAATTCCACTGGCCGGTGAGGAGGCATTCCTGGGAGCTCTTCTGGAAAGACGTCTTGATATTCGCACACGACTGGAATTTGAGAGATGGCATCCAATTCACCCTTCTCATTGAGAGAAAACAGACGGATATTATTATCCCAAGCGGCAAAGATAATTACATCCTCAGACGAATGAGTCAATTGAATCTGTCTGGCTGCACAATCAAGATGTGCCTTGTGCTTAGAAAGCCAATCCATCCCGAGAATAAGATCAATATCCGAGTCACCAAGAACATTTGGAGAGGACAAGAACTTATAGTCACACAAAGTGATAGCAACATCCGGAACGCATACTCGAGATGTCATTTGACGGGCCGGAGAGACAATAGCCAACGGCTTCGGCAACACTTGAGTAACAAAATCATGCTTAGATGCAAAAGGTCTCGACATGAAACAATGCGATGCACCAGTGTCAAAAAGAACTTTTGCAGGAATATCATTAACAGGAAGGTTACCCATGATCACATCTGACGAGTCCTCTGCCTGAGCTGCATTCATCAAATTCACCTTGACATGCTTGGGGTTATGCTTGACCACAGCTGTACTTGCCGATTTCATAGGAGGAGGAGGAGGAAGACGCCTCTGGTTGAAACACTTGTTGGCATAGTGACCTTTCTGTTGGCACTTGTTGCACATGACCTCTGAAAGCGGATGGTGATACGGAGCACTCGATCTTGGAGCTTGAGACGGAGTCTTGTTCTGAAAGCCTGGGTTGGGAGGGTGGGAAGAACCACTGCCACCTTTGCTCTTCTGCTGGTACGGCTGACGGAACGGAGGAGGAGGAAGCCAGAACTTCTGCTGCTTGGCCACTTGAGTAGAGGAAGGAGTAACATCTCTGACTCGCTTCCTGGAAGCATCACACCTCAACTGAGCAGCCTCTTGCTTCAGTGCCATGTTGTAGAACTCATCGTATCTCAAAGGCTCAAAGAGAACAAGAGCGAGCTGAATATCTTCTCTGAGACCATCCCTGAACTGATATATCGTGCTCTTCTCATCAGGCACGTCCTGCTTGGCAAAGCGGGAAAGCTTCTGAAACAATTTGTTGTAGTCATAGACAGACAAAGAACCTTGCTTCAGATTGCGGAATTCCTCACGCTTGCTTTCAACCACGCTCTGCGGAATGTGATGAGCTCGGAAATCTCGACGGAAATCATCCCAAGTGATAACACGTCCACCTCTGGAATCCTTGTACTGCTGGAACCATTCTGCAGCTTGATCTTTGAGTTGGAAGGAAGCGAACTTGACAAAGTCCTCAGGCCTGACGTTACTGCACTCGAAATGCTTACACAGATCCACAAGCCAATCGTCAGCATCGGTTGCCTCAACACAATTGCTGAAAGTCTTTGGCCCGTTAGCAAGGAACTGGTTGAGTGTAGCAAAGTGACCCTGATTGCTGCCTTGATTCCCTTGACTGCCTTGATTGCGCTCTTGGAGAATTTGCATGATCAGCTGAGTGTTTGCATTGGTTGCGCCCATCACAGCTTGCCATGCCTCTGGAGGAGGTGGAGGCGGTGGCGGATCTGGATTCGGAGTCGTGCGCGTTGGAGGAGCCATCCTGAAGAGGTTGACCACCATTAGCACATTGACAGATAAATATTGAAGCTGAATCCAACGGAATGAAAAATTGCAACATATAGTCTTCACATCCGAACAAAATGAACGAATGCATTCCTCTTCAAATGGTCACATATCCATAAATTGAGAAGCCACGTAGAATTAAGGTAGAGAAATAAATCAACAAGGTATGGATCAAGAACGAATAATCGGTAAGAAATCCCAATCTCAAACCAATATCCGTGGAAGAAGAACTGGAGCTACAAGAATTCCCACCTACGAAACTCCCGAACCTTTCCGGTTATGCAATCAGGTGTTGGGGATACAGGGGAAGCATAATATCTCACCCAAACTAGCAAATCCTACATCCAGCTGTATCCATCCTTCAACACATAACCAAGAAAACTTCGGAAACCATCTACCTCAACCTTCGAAAAGCATCCGTTATACAAGTTATGGCGATACTCCCGAACTCCCGCCCCAGTACTGGGTGGCGTCGAGGTTATCTCACCAACGAACTGCATAAAAGAGATTTTTGATGTCGGCGAACATATCTCAAGTATTCCAGAATTGCAACGATAAAATTATGATGACAACACCTCAGAGCTCAACTCCCCGGGACACTTCCACTAAACCCCTGACAGGAGGCACCAAGACAGTATTCTCATCATAAGCCATCGGAACAAATCCAAGATACTCGCGTGATCCTAAAAAACTTTTTAGTGAAATTTGAGAAGAGAAGAGTTAAAACTCTACGTCAGGATGCCTTACCAGAGCGATGAGGAGACTGGGAAGTAAAAGAATTCCTAAGCTCTCCGATATATAATTCCTAAGGACTCAAAACATTTTTCTAGACACAACTCGGCTGCTAAAACGATCAAGCAATGGGGCTCCTAAGGTCGGGGAAGGCTCTGATTACCAACTTGTAACGCCCTCGATGCGGCTATAGCTCCCACGTGTCGAGGCACGACTTAGAGACATAACCGCATTGAAAGCAATGTCGCAAGTCAGGCAATCATTACAACATCCCATGTAATATGTAATAAAAGGGGGAGATACATAGTTGGCTTACACTCGCCACGTCACATCAGAGTACATAAATAACATCCATCAGACAAACACTCATGGCCCGACTACGGCACCAAAATGGAAAAGAACCCAACATGCGACAAGGCCCTGAATCAAACCCCAACTAGGCACCACTACTGATCATCGGGAAAGGAAACGTAATAACGCTGAGAGTCCTCGTCGAACTCCCACTTGAGCTCGTACTCGTCACCTGGAGCGGAATCACCTGGACCTGCATCTGGAATTATAGTATCTGTGAGCCACAGGGACTCAGCAATCTCACACCCTCGCGATCAAAACTATTTAAGCTTATAGGAATGGATGAGGCAAATATATGTGGAGCTGCAGCAAGCGACTAGCATATAGGGTGGCTATCTTATTCGCAAAAGAGAGCGAGAAGAGGAGGCAAGCACGAGCGAGAATCTAGAAGGATAACCTGCGCAAACATAACTCCAACACCGTGTCCACTTCCCGGACTCCGCCGAGAAGAGGCCATCACGGCAACACACTCAGTTGATTCATTTTAATTAATTAAGGTTTAAGTTATCTACAACCGGACATTAACAAATTCCCATCTGCCCATAACCGCGGGCACGGCTTTCGAAAGTTCAATCCCTGCAGGGGGTCCCAACTTAGCCCATGACAAGCTCTCACAGTCAACGAAGGAATAGACCTCCTCCCAAGACGTTCCGATCAGACTCGGTATCTCGGTAACTCAAGACACTTCGACAGGTTAAAGCAAGACCAGCAACACCGCCCGAATGTGCCGACAAATCCCGATAGGAGCTGCACATATCTCTTTCTCAGGGCACACTCAGATAAGCAATCCATACAACTAAAACCAGCCCTCGAGTTTCCCCGAGGTGGCGCTGCAAGGGGCTCTAGTTTGGACCAACACTCAGAGGAGCACTGGCCCGGGGGGGTAAAATAAGATGACCCTTGAGTCTGCAGAACCCAAGGGAAAGAAAAGGCTAGGTGGCAAAAGGTAAAACCAAGGTTGGGCATTGCTGGAAAAGCTTTAATCAAGGTGAACTATCAAGGGGTTCCCATTATAACCCAACCGCGTAAGGAACGCAAAATCCGGGAACATCACACCGATCTGACGGAAACTAGGGCGGCAAGAGTGGAACAAAACACTAGGCGAGAGGCCGAGCCTTCCACCCTTTACCAAGTATATAGATGCATTAAGATAACATATCAATATAATGATATCCCAACAAGTAACTAAAAGATGTTCCAACAAGGAACGGCCTCCAAACTTCACCTACAACTAGCAACGCTATAAGAGGGGCTGAGCAAAGCGGTAACATAGCCAATCAACGGTTTGCTAGGACAAGGTGGGTTAGAGGTTGACATGGCAATTAGGAGGCTGACAAGCAAAAGGTAGGCATCGTAGCATTGGCAAAGCAAGAGCGAGCAAACTAGCATAGCAAAGATAGTAGTGATTTCGAGGGTATGATCATCTTGCCTGCACAGTTGTCAGAGTTTACTGGATCCTCACAAGCAAACTCAATGGGCTCCTCGGTAGCGAACTCGTCTCCCGGCTCTACCCAACAAGACAAACAAGCAACAAGGATACAATCAACCACGTGCAAGACCAAGCAACAAGATGAAATGATGATATGCTATGCGGGATGCGATGCGGGATGCAAAATGCAAGATATGACAGGAAATGCATGAACCTGGCCTCAAATTGGAATTCCAAGGGTGCCACTGGATAGAGGGGATGAAATCGCTTGAAAACGATATAAAGATCATTGGAATCGGAGTTACGGTTTGGAAATGGCAAGCGTTTTTAGATATGACACCGGTCTGCGATTTACAGCAAGTAGGCATCTAAATGCAACGAAATGAACATGCTACAGCCACCAAACAAGACAACAAAACACATGTCAGGGATGCACACAAGATGCTTAACAAAAGACTAGCACTGAGCCACGGTCAAATCATCAATTAAGAGGATCAAACAAACATGGCAAAAACGCAAATGCAAAACAGATTCCAGACTTAGTGAAATTAACACTTGTCTGAAATTTCAGATCACGAAGCCCTCTTCGGAGCAGCAAAACAACCTGATGCATGACCTGAACATGACAAGTAAGAACATGGCATGGAACTACTCAACAAGCTTAAAAAAAGACCCTAAGTGACCTGGGGCCAAAAGGGTTCACAAAATATATTAACGGGCACACGAACATAGCATAAAACACAATCAGTTTTCAGACTTAGTGAAAACTGAGACATGCTGAAATATAACTCACGAAGGCATGTAAACGAGCTCGATGCACTCACCGTGGTGCAAGTCATGGCAAGGCAAGCATACATCCATTAAGAAGGCACAAAATACAAGCTAGACATGGCAAGAACAATGGCATAGCATACACGGATCAACTACAACAACGTCGGCAAAATCGCAAACGAGTTGACGATCTGCCCAGATTCACCATGAAGCAAAAGTAGAGCTCGATTGACTCAAGCTATGGTGCTCCATAATTGCAAGCAAAGACATGGATGGATAGAACATAACATGGATAACAAAAGTCCCTTACTGATCATCCTCAAAAGAGGCACGAATCATTACGAAACAAGCTGAACATATGGCATCATGAACTAAAATATCCCAGACTTGGTGAAAACAACTAAGTCCCGAAAACAGATTTACCGGGTGCCTCTCCTTGCAAGCTTGCACAAGTCACCACACACATCCTAAAAATGCATGGGTTGCACCTCTGGAAAGAAGACAAAATGCTTAACAAAACACATGAAGGACTCACAGGCATAGCATGCACACAATAATCATGGCAAAAATGACAAAAGTCTAAGATGAACTAGCAGATCTGACAATTAACTCACGAAGCCTCCTTCTAACAGCATTTTGGGCATCAAGATGAGATCAGATAAAAATGATGCAATGGAATGAAATGATGTACTCGTCGAGGCGAACATTTTGATATATCAAATGCCCAAATCGGAGCTACGGATGCAAAGTAACGGGTGGTCAAAGTAGGCATAAAAAATTAGAGGGAGAGGGAAAAAGTCAACCGAGATTAGGTTTTTTTTTAGATCTGAGATCTAGATCGGCCCGGGGCACTGTTCATGCGCGCGTCTCCCGAGGATGGCCGGCGCCGGAGGGAACCGAGGAAGGGGAGGCCGGGCTCCGCCGGCGACGAGGTGGTGGCGGGGCGGCCGGGGACGGGCGGTGGCGACCCGGCGTGGAGGCGGGGCGACAAGGTGGCGGCGGCTGACGGCCCGCGGCGGCGCGCCGGAGTGGCGGCGACGGCCGGAGGCAGGGGCGGCGCGGGGCGCGCGGCGGGGTTCCGGCGAGGCGGCAGCCGCCGGCGAGAGGAGGCGGGCGGCGCTGCGGTGGCGCGGGCGCGGCCCGGGTGGAGCGAGGAGGGGGTCCGCGGTGGGCCTGGGCGGGCCGGCGCGGTGGCGGCGATGCGGTCCCGCCCCGGGGACAGGTGGCAGCGCGAGAGTGGCCGAGCGCGGCGGGGCGGACGTGTCCGGTCCGATCCGGACGCGTCCGGCGGCTGGAGATCTGTTTTTTTTAGAACTGGGGTTCGAGGAGGAAGACGAGATCCGAAAATGGAGGGGGTATAAATAGGCATAAGTAGAGCTAGGAGAGTCCAAATGAGGTGCGGTTTTCGGCCACGCGATCGTGATCGAACGCTCTAGGACATGGAGCAGAGTTTGGTGGGTTTTGGGCCAAATTTGAGGGGTGTTGGGCTGCAACACACACGAGGCCTTTTCGGTCCCTCGGTTAACCGTTGGAGTATCAAACGAAGTCCAATTGATACGAAACTTGACAGGCGGTCTACCGGTAGTAAACCAAGGCCGCATGGCAAGTCTCGGTCCAATCCGGAGATGTTTAATCCCCACACACGAAAGAGGCTAGAAATGGCCACCGGAGGAGAACGAAGCGCCGGAATGCAAAACGGACAACGGGGAAAATGCTCGAATGCATGAGATGAACACGTATGCAAATGCAATGCACATGATGACATGATATGAGATGCATGAAAACGAAAACAACACACGGGGACAAAGACCCGAACCCGAGAAATAAATATAACTTAACGCCGGAAACGGCAAGAGTTGGAGTACAAATTGGGAAAGTTATATCCGGGGTGTTACATCGAAAGAGGCTACAATCGATCCCCTATACTTGTGGGTTATCAATGACGTGGAGCGCCTGCTCCGCGGCTGTACTGCACTCGAGTTCCTTCGTCTTCAGGCGATGAAGTGGTCGAGTACCTTGTACATCACCTCCAGGACTCTCCGGACTATTTATGTGTGTTGCTGGTGCTACAACAAGAGATCACAAAAGGTGGACCACAATATGGTCATCCAGTACACACCTTCATTTGAGAGATTACTTGTAGTTGATCAACAAGGTCCAACAAGAATCAATGTCATTTCCGCGCCGAAATTGAAAGTGGTCGGCTACTCGTCTATCAAATACTACAACTTTCAGGTACAACAGTCACCTTATATACCTCTCCTTCTTGATGTCAACCTTATTTCTAGTTTTGAAGATGAATGTTCGTCTGTCATCCAGCAAAGCTTCTCCCAGACTCTGGGCATAGTGAAGGTCTTGGCACTACAATCTGTCGTCCCCAACCTAGACCAAGTTTTCAGTTGCCTGAGATGCTTTCCGTGCTTGAAGAAGCTGTATATCATGGTGATGTTCCTTTCCTATTAAATGTTAACCATAAGGTTACAATCATACACAAGCATTTCTCCTTTGGATTCATCTGTACTAGTTTTCTTAGGGAATTTTTCATCCAATCCAACCTCTTGTGAAGAAGGCTACATGTTTCTAGATTGTAATCAAATGCCCATGTAAATCATGCCAGATCAAAGATGGCACATTGGTGCATTTTACAAATCCTGCAAACCAAATGGGCGTGTAGCAGTGTTCAAAACTACATGTAGGCACTAACACATTCTCTTCTTTTGCAGTGCATATTAGGCCCGGTGGAAGATGTTTATAACGACAATCACATCGAATGCCTGGATCTGCATCTCTCAAATATTACTTTGAACTCCTATTGAGGGACCCCTCCGGAGATTACACTCGCCAGGTTCTTTCTTGCCAGAGCAAAGGTGTTGAGGGTATTGAGGTAGAACACACATTTAATTAGGAAAGATCAATGGTATGATTATTAGAGGCGGCAGGTACTACGGATTGGAAGTGCCTCCAAAAATGCCAAACTTCGTATTGGAAGAGCATATGGAAAAGCAATTGGAAGTTATTGTGTCAAACCCATACATGACTTGTCAGCAGCTGATCCCTTTTCAAAAATGACGCAGCTTGCAATGTTTGAATTTGGGCGATTTAATCTTTGAATTTGAACCTTGCAATATTTATGGTAGTTGTTATATTGAACCATTTCTGTTCTCTTGTCTCAACGCAAACACTTCATCCGGGTGAACCGCATGTCGTACATCGCACACACCTTGATCTGGCTGACCGTTTCTTTTGTGTTGCCTAATCAAAAACAGTTCATCTGAGTGAACTATATGATGTACATCGCACACATCTTGATCTGGTTGACCGTTTCTTTTGTGTTTCCTAATAACAAACAGTTCATCCGAGTGTCAGGACCCCGATTCCAAGTCACATCGATCTAGCCGGTAACACCTCATATCACTTTGCGGCCTCACGCACGGTATCCCACGGGTGTCGCCTTACCATGGCCCGGGACCGTTTGCGCATTTTGGCTTACGTATATGATAGTGTCGCTAGCATCCATATGACAGAGAACCCGGGCCAACATGGCTAGTCATGAACCCAAAGCGGCACAGACCTATGGAGACAGGCATACATGAATCACATCGAGCATGTCGGTCATCAGCGATTGATTCCGGGCTGTAGCATGGGCTAACAAGACTCCGGGGAACCAGGGCTGTAGCAGGCTAGGCAGGACTCCGGAAGTCACAGCGTGACATTTCCCCGAAGGGACAGACATAGGAATGAAGTGAAACACATGCCGGCCAGCCAAGTGTCCTGAACAGTAGTGCTAGGCTAGCAGGACTCCGGTGAACCGGGCTGTAGCGGACTACTATGGCTCGAGGAACACTAGACTACATTTCCCCATAAGAAAGGCTGCCAAGGATAAACAACTAGATTGTCGGATCCCACTCATACCAAGCATTTCAATCATACACACAATATGCCCGATATGAGTACATACAACATGGCATCACAACAAAACTCTACAACTCAAGTACTTTATTTAAAGGCTCCAGGGAGCCATACATAACATGTTCATACAGATAGGGGTCACATGACCCGACACTCAAGTCATACAAACATACAAGCACATGCGGAAGCAACTAGTCTGAGTACAGACTCTAGGAAGAAAGAAGGCTTCTCGAAGCCTATCTATCTACATAGGGCCCTCCATGGCCAGGAACACCACCTGGGTGGCTAGTCACTTGTCGACGTCAAGGTCTACGTAGAACCCATCGGAGAGGGCAGTGTTGTCATCTGAAAACAGTAATTAAGCAAACATGAGTACAAAGGTACTCAGCAAGTCTTACATCAGAACCTACTGAACATGCTTATTCTCAAGAAGGTGGTCGGGTTAATGCAGCAAGCCAGCTTTGACTCTTGGCTAAGCTATCCTATGGAACTTCACCAGTAAAATAGTTTTCGCACACGAGTCCACTACTCACCAACACAATACTCCACCAGGGATCCTCCCTCGTCATCCTACGAGAGGGCCATCCTCGGTACTCACACTTATCTTGAGTATTTTATTAGTATCCATTAACTTGTCTATGAACTGTATAGGCAACCAAGTAGTCCTTTACCGCGGACGTGGCTATTCGAATAGTTTTATACCCTGCAGGGGTGTACTTCTTCATACACGCTTTCACCAGTTACCGCCGTTTACACGACATGTACTCGGCAACCTTCAAGCGGAAGCCCAGCGAGGGTGTCGGCCATGGCCTACCTAAACACTTAAGTCTCTAGTCCAGGTTTATCGCCTATCCAGGTTCCATCCGTAGGGAGTCCGGCCGAGGTTTCCACATACGGCCCCGAACGATGTGAACAGGGTCCCGAGACGCCAAACGGGCGCCCGGCATACCCGGCCACGGTGTATCTACCGCAACATAGCCCACCCCTAGGGTCAGCGCTACGCACGGCCGCCAACACATAACCTACAAACACCAGAAACTATTTGCAACTCCTGGATAGAGTACTAGGGTGATTAAGAAGCCGAGAGGGTCCATTGGTTTCGGGCCCAATGTACGGTAGTAACTACATCTTAAATCACACATACAGATCTCAGTTCTTAGGGACGGCCTCAATGAAACAACCCACCATGTACTCCTACATGGCCTCTCATCGATACCTTTACCAAAACATGTTCAACACCTCCCTCACATTACCGACATAAGCATTTCACTCTAGCCCATCACCCAGATGAACCAGACCTGACACAACTCTAAGCATAGCAGGCATAGCAAGGTAGGAATCACATACATGGCTCAATCAACTCCTACACATGCTAGTGGGTTTCATCTAGTTACTGTGGCAATGACAGGTCATGCGGAGGATAAGGGTTCAACTACCGTAGCACACAGCGGATTGAAACGCGTTGTCTTAATGCAGTAAATAAGAGCAGAAGCGAGAACATGGGTTGTATCGGAATGATCAATGGTTGCTTGCCTGATGGAGTGGTAGTGGGATACTGCCCTTCAGTTGGATACCCGTGAATATCCTCGGCGGCAGAACCTACCACGAAGAACACATCGGAACACAATCAACACATGACGATATGCATCAATATGATGCATGCTATGATATGGCAATATGAATGTGTCTTGGCCTAATGCAAGCTATAACAGAAAGGATTGAACTTATTTGAATCAAAGATTCAATTATTAGCTTATTAAACTTGGCTTTAATGGTGCATTTCCTTATTCTGCTTAAACAGCAAGGTAAACTTGTTTTGTCATGCATGAAACCATTACAGATGGATAGATTGAATTTTTCTGATCATTTTTCATATATAAATCTTTGCATTTGGAGTTATGGTTGATTTTCTATGATTTTTAGAAGTTTTAACTATTTTCTGGAAATTCCTGAATAAAAATAAATCCAGAAAATGCATTACTGCGTCAGCATTGCGTCATGCTGACCTCAGCAGGTCAAAGGCGCCAGCCCAGGTCAAACCTGACTGGTGGGCCCCTTCTGTCAGCCTCTCAGCTAATTAACAGGATTAGATTAACACTAATTAGCTGTCAGTGGGGCCTGGGCCCACATGTCAGTGACTGATTTAATTAAAATTAATTAAAACTAATCCTAAATTAGTTAGCAGACTGGCCCCACCTGTCATAGACTCAGGGGGGTCTACCTGGGCCCATCCAGGAGTCAAACTGGGTCAAACTCGCCGGTGACTCGACGCCGGCGAGGCCCGAGACGGTGGCGCAGCTCGGAAAACGCCCACAGGGCATGGGCGAGGCCATTCTTGGGCTCGTTGGAGAGCTCTTGCAGTCGCGCATCTAGTGGTGGTGGAGGCCGGGCCTATTGTGGCTGGAGACAACGACGGCGAGCTCCAAGGCGGCGGACGGAGTTCGGCCATGTGCGGGGTTTGGGCCGCGGCGTGCAAACACGGAAACTGAGGCGCTAGCGAGGCACTACGCGATGCGGCAAGCATGTTGCATAGCACGGGATGACCAAATGGTCGCCGGAGCGATGCCGGCGACGAGCTCGAACGGAGACAAGCTTCGGCCATGGTGGAACTATGGCCTAGAGGGTGCAAATGCGTGGGAAAGAAGAGGAGGAAGGCGGCGAAGCTCACAGGGAGGTCGATGAGCAGCTCAGTGGGCTCGGGGGCGACCGGAGCAAGGCGAATCAATGAACGGCGTCCGGCGGGTACCGAGGTTGAAGACGGCGCGATAGCGGCGATGCAGGGCCTCCGGCGAAGCGTGGCTCGGTGGGGAGGGCGAGGGCGTCGTGGCGGAGCGATTTGGCTTGTTGGAGGGGCGAGGGGGTGGCTCTGGCGTCATCTACGGCGAAAGGCGGAGAGGAACGCGCTCGGGCATCACGGGAGAGAGTGAGGGAGACGAGGGGGAAAGTGAGCGAGGATGAGAGGGGGACGTGGGGGTCGTGTGGCATCCCTAGACGTCTCCAAGACGTCGGCAGAAGCAGGAGGTGGCCGGCGTGTGGCCGCGGGCGCCGGCCACGCGCTCCGCGTCCTTCTGGCGCGAGGAGGACGACGACTGGCAGGGCCAGTCGGCTGGGCCAAGCCAGGTGGGCTGGGCCAGCACAGGTAAGGCCCAGGTAGCTTCCCTCTCTCTCTCTCTCTTATTTGTTTCTGTTTTTCTATTTAACTGCAACTGTTGGGCGTTAATTAAAATACTAAAACGTTTCCAAAAATCCTGAAAATAATTGTGGGCTCTGTTTAGATTATTTCCAACAGCAAACATTTATTTCCAGAATTATTTGGGCATTTAAATTATTTTTATAGCATTTAAATGCCCAAATTCAAATACTTATGATTTAATTCAATGACCTTCTGTTGACCTAGAAAAATGTGCACCAATTTTGTCAGAGGTTTTAACCCAAGACAAAGAGGGTGAACTTTTTAGAAGGGCATTTCAGGTTCATTGAAAATAATTTTAGTAAACCCTAGTTGTTTCCAGGGGGTGTTGGGGGTTTCTGCCTTCCCCATTTCAAATTTAAGAGAAATTTAAACATGATGCACACTCTAATGCTTGAACTAGCTAGGGTGTGACAACTCACCCCCACTCAAAAGAATCTCGTCCCAAGATTTAGGATCCTCCGGGAAGAAGGTGGGGTACTCGAGTCGAAGACGATCCTCCCTTTCCCAAGTGGCTTCTTTCTCGGAATGGTGTGACCATTGAACCTTGAGAAACTTGATATTCTGACGTCGAGTGGTACACTCGGCCTGATCAAGGATATGAACGGGATATTCCCGATAGGAGAGGTTATCTTGTAGATCAAGCGTTTCGTGGTCCACTCCACGGATAGGATCCGCGAAGCAACGCCTGAGTTGTGAAATGTGGAAGACATTGTGAACTCTGGAAAGATGCGGAGGTAGTTCCAATTGGTAGGCAAATTCTCCTCGTTTGGCAAGAATGCGAAAGGGTCCAATGTAACGAGGGGCCAATTTGCCTTTGATACCGAAACGATGGGTTCCCTTTAATGGAGTAACCCGAAGGTAAGCCTTCTCGTCGACTTCATAAGTCATAGGCTTATGTTTACGATCATATTGACTCTTTTGACGAGATTGGGCTGTTTTCAATTTCTCACGAATAACGCGAACCTGCTCTTCTGCTTCCTGAATCATATCCGGGCCGAAGAGTTGTCTTTCCCCGGTTTCTGACCAGTTAAGAGGCGTTCGACATTTTCGTCCATAGAGAACTTCGAAAGGAGCCTTGCCTAAGCTGGCTTGATAACTATTGTTATAAGCAAACTCCACGAATGGAAGGCATTTCTCGCAACTCATTCCGAACGAGATGACAGAAGCTCGGAGCATATCTTCTAGAATTTGATTGACTCGTTCTACTTGACCACTTGATTGAGGATGGAAGGCGGTGCTGAAGGAGAGACGAGTTTCCATAGCATTTTGGAAACTTTCCCAAAATCGAGAGGTGAAGAGACTCCCACGGTCTGAGTTAATTTCCAATGGAACACCATGAAGAGACACTATTCGGGAGATGTATAAATCGGCTAGCTGGCTAGCGGTGATACTCTCACGAACAGGTAGAAAGTGGGCTACTTTGGAAAGTCGGTTGATCACGACGAAGATGGCATTATTCCCTCTCTTGGTCCTGGGAAACCCAGTGATGAAGTCCATACCAATTTTATCCCATTTCCACTCGGGAATAGCCAAAGGTTGAAGGGTGCCAGCAGGCCGTTGATGCTCTGCTTTAACACGACGACAAACGTCACAATTAGCAATGTATTGAGCGATTTCTCTCTTCATACTAGTCCACCAAAACCTCTGGCGTAGGTCTTGATACATTTTAGTACTACCGGGATGAATGGTGAGAGGGGATTCATGAGCTTCCTTAAGGATCAGCCGCCTCAGGTTTCGTGCCTTTGGAACCACTAGGCGATTCCCAAAGTATACGACACCTTGATCATCAATGGAGAAACAATTCGCGACTCCTTTCTTAATGTTTGTCTTAATACGGGAGATTCCCGGATCTACCTTCTGTGCCTTGATGATCTGATCCGTAAGGGTAGGTTTCGCCACCAGGGTGGATATGAATACTCGAGGAACAATGTGAAGATTTAGCTTACAAAATTCCTCATGGAGAAATGGTTGACTTTGTTGTAACATCAGGTTGTTACAATAGGACTTACGGCTTAGCGCATCAGCCATGACATTGGCTTTGCCCGGGGTGTAAGTTACTCCTAAGTCGTAATCTGAGATCAACTCAACCCAATGTCTTTGCCTGAGATTCAAATCTGGTTGGGTGAAGATATATTTCAAACTTTGGTGATCGGTGAAGATCTCGCAACGATTACCGAGAAGGTAATGTCGCCAAGTTTTAAGTGCATGGACTACAGCTGCAAGCTCTAGATCATGTGTGGGATAATTTTCCTCATGTGGGTGTAATTGCCGTGAAGCATAGGCAATTACCTGACGATCTTGCATGAGTATGCAACCTAGACCTTGTCGCGAGGCGTCGCAATAGATAATAAAGTCCTTGGAGAAATCTGGTGGTACCAGTACGGGAGCAGATGTCAGGCGTCTTTTCAGTTCCTGAAAGCTGAACTCGCACTGTGGAGTCCACTCGAACTTTTTATCTTTCTTGAGGAGTTCAGTTAGAGGTTTAGCAACCTTGGAGAAATTCTCGACGAAGCGGCGGCAATAGCTCGCTAATCCAAGGAAACTTCGAACTTGCTTGACTGTCTCAGGTGGAGTCCAATCAAGGACGGCTTGAACTCGCTCGGGATTGATAGCAATACCCTTTCCAGAGATTACATGGCCTAGATAGGTCACTTATGGCAACCAAAATTTACACTTGGAGAATTTGGCATAAAGGCGATGCTCTCGAAGTTTCATCAATACCAGCCTTAGATGTTCGGCATGTTCCTCTTCATTCTTGGAGTAGATGAGTATGTCATCGAGGTATACCACGACGAATTTACCCAAGTACTTCATGAAAACCGAGTTCATTAACCGAGATAAGGTAGCTGGGGCATTGGTTAAACCGAAGGACATGACGGTGTACTCATATTGGCCATAACAAGTAACAAAGGCCGTTTTGGGAATGTCCCCATTTCTGATTTTGATTTGATGGTAGCCCAACCTCACATCCATCTTGGAAAAGATTGAGGATCCAGCGAGCTGATCATACAGATCGTTAATCCTGGGAAGCGGGTATTTGTTCTTGATGGTGACCAAATTGACAGGTCGGTAATCCACAACCATTCGATCCGTTCCATCCTTCTTCTTGACGAAGAGGACGGGGCCAGCCCAAGGAGAGGAACTAGGACGGATGAAACCCTTTTTCAAGGACTCATCCAGTTGGTTCTTAAGATCGGCCAGTTCTAAGGGTGCCATCTTGTAGGGTCTTCTAGAAATTGGAACGGTTCCTGGAACAAGGTCTATCACAAACTCAACATCCCTGTCAGGTGGAACACCTGGCAGTTCTTCTGGAAAGACATCCGGAAAGTCTCGGACTATCGGAACATCCTCAAGGTTTGGAAGGGGGTTGGCATTTAAGGAGTAAAGCTGGCGCTTGGCCACTCGAGTTAAGACATTGACTGTCTTGCCCGATGGGTGAGTAAGTTGAACGGTTCTAGTGGCACAGTCGATCTTAGCATAATGAGCTGACATCCAGTCCATACCCAAGATGATACTTATGTCCGAGGACTTGAGAGCTATTAAGGATGCAAGGAAGACAAGTCTATCGACAAGAATTTCGTTCCCATGGCTTACTCTAGAAGTTTGCCATCTAGAGCCAGGAGTTTGAATTTCCATGGTAGAGGGCATGTCACAGAATGTCGTGTTGTGCAATCGAGCATAGTTCTCGGATATGAATGAATGAGATGCTCCAGTATCGAAAAGAACAGATGTCGGATGGCAGTTAACAAGGAGCGTACCAAGGACAACGTTGGGATCCTCATGAGCCTCCTCGGCTGAAACATAGTTGACATGGCCACGGGCAGTGGTGACCGGCTTGGCGTAGAATGTCTTTCCCGCGGGCTTACCACGGCCAACGGACTTTCCAATCTGAATGGGGTTGTTGTTCTGGGGACACTCTCGACTATAGTGACCCGGCTCTCCACACTTAAAGCATGTCACCACATTGGGGTGTGGAGCAGCATTAGCAGCGGGGCCACCATAGGGCTTGGGCGGTGCAAATTTCTGGTTGGGACGAGGCGCCTCAAAGGATGGCCTCGGGATGAACCTGGGTGGCAGTGCCGTGCTTGGAATCCACACCCGGCGCTTCTGAGTTCCAGGGCCTGATGAAGAGCCAAAATCACGGGAGTGCTTGCGTGAAGCGTCATAATCAGTCTGGCCTGTCTCAGCACTGATGGCTTTATTGACCAACTTCTGAAAGGAGGTGCACTCGTGTAGACGAAGATCCCGGCGAAGCTCAGGGCTAAGTCCCTTGCGGAACCTTGCTTGCTTCTTAGCGTCAGTAGATACCTCTTTGGGAGCATAGCATGCCAGATTTCCAAATTCACGACTATAAGCATCCACAGTCAGTCTTCCTTGGGTGAAGTTGCATAACTCCTCCCTCTTGCGATCCATGAGACCTTCCGGAATGTGATGCTCGCGGAAAGCCTCACTGAACTCAGCCCAAGTAGTAACTCGGCCGACCGGGCGCATAGCTTCGAAGTTTTCCCACCAAAGGCTAGCAGGGCCTTCGAGGTGATAGGCAGCATAAGTAACCTTGTCGACTTCGGCTACGTTGGCAGAACGTAGCTTGTGAGTGATGCTGCGAAGCCAGTCATCCACGTCGAGGGGTTCGACGGAATGGTTAAACTTTGGTGGGTACAGCTTGATAAAGTCATTGATTGACACCAAGTCATTTCGTGGGTGGCGTGCAGTGTTCTGCTCAATCCGCTCTAGCAGGTGGTTAGTCTCACGCTTGTTTCTTTCCGCCTCCAGCATTACTTCGGCCAGAGAAGGCGGGTGAGGCAGATTTTCACCTCTAGCTGCACTGGCTTCCCCCTGCTCCGAGGCAGCAGGGTTGCTGCGGGTGTTGACCATCCTAGGAGAAAACAAGACAATGGTTTAGATAAGGATGGCTCAAACTTAGCAAGGAAGTGCAGAATGTAATGGATAACACGGAATGCAGAGATGTTCATCCGTATGTCATGGTAATATAAAACTGCCATATATATACCAACGGTCATACACATCATACATAGTTTAGTACAAGCCCAGGCTACAGTACAACTATGATGAAAGACGTTACATCTCATCGGAGGCATTCCAAGCTCCTATACATTATTTGTCTACACCTCCGGAATTGATTACACACAAAGTCATATTCCACAAGTCACGCAGGACAGTGAAGATACAACTACTACAATACTAGTGGTACTACTACTAACTCAGAGAGCTCCGTAGTAGTCCTCATAGAAGTCACCTCCATAGCCTGGAAGTTCAACTTGACCATCCGGGAACAGACGGTCCTGAGGAGCCTATGGACCATAGGGGCTAGGATGAGGTCTTGGACCAACAAACGGTGCCTGCAGGGACCACAGGGTGGGGTGATGCCTCCCACATCACGCCAATCCACCATGTCTGGCAAAGCAGATCTCACAGGATACAGATCCCTTGTATCCATACATCCAGCTTGCACCGCAGGTGCAAACCGAGTCAATGTGGCCCAATGATCAGCACGGGTATTGAAAAGCTCCAGCCTCAAGGCCCGATTCTCTCGGTCCTTATCTTCGAGCATCTTGGCAGTGGTACGAGTTAATGAGTCCTCCTGAGTGGAGTCAGCATAGATAGCCTGAAGATACCCTTGCGCTCCCGGAAGTGAAGCTGGCATGTAACGGAAGTCGGTGTTCCGAAGCAGGCCAGTCCGGACTCGCAAGATGGTCATCATGGAATAGGCAGCATCCTGCACAGCCATCTCAACAGTAACCCCGAGTCCGTAGGAACAGTGAAGGGGCTCGGTAGATCCAGGATAACAAGGAAATATCCTAACGGTGCAGAGATATTGGCTTTGATTGAAGTCGCAGAACTGCTCTTCAACGGTGTATTCGGGATACCAACGGTAGCCCGTCTCGATCATTACTCGGGCACGTCGAGGCACCGGGTCAGGTGAACCACTTGGTTTTGAACACGGTTAGCCATCTGAAAGCACAACCACAATGCAAAGACATCAGAATTTCAAGGGAAAATTGGACAGCATAACAACTGTAAATGCTCAGAAAAAGATTTGAGACATCCACAATAGTTCACAATACCACTCAACAACATCATATCAAGGTTCTGATCCAATTAGCAACATACTAAGAATAGTAGAAACTGAACTGGGACTTGGAACAACAATCCTATAAGCTAGTACAGATTAGTAACACGTGAACCTGATAGAAGAAGAGAGCCTAGTCCTTAACCCACGTTGAATGAGAAGAGAATGACTCAGATCAGAGGCATAGGGTAAAGGAGTAAAAGAGCCTTACGTTCCCTCCCACAATCAATTCCCCTACATATAACTAAAGCATTTCTAGACTCACCATCGACCAGCTTGGCTCAATGAACCTACAGGCAGTCCAGCTCAGATGCCAACGCTGTCAGGACCCCGATTCCAAGTCACATCGATCTAGCCGGTAACACCTCATATCACTTTGCGGCCTCACGCACGGTATCCCACGGGTGTCGCCTTACCATGGCCCGGGACCGTTTGCGCCTTTTGGCTTACGTATATGATAGTGTCGCTAGCATCCATATGACAGAGAACCCGGGACGACATGGCTAGTCATGAACCCAAAGCGGCACAGACCTATGGAGACAGGCATACATGAATCACATCGAGCATGTCGGTCATCAGCGATTGATTCCGGGCTGTAGCACTGGGCTAACAGGACTCCGGGGAACCCGGGCTGTAGCAGGCTAGGCAGGACTCCGGAAGTCACAGCGTGACATTTCCCCGAAGGGACAGACATAGGAACGAAGTGAAACACATGCCGGCCAGCCAAGTGTCCTAAACAGTAGTGCTAGGCTAGCAGGACTCCGGTGAACCGGGCTGTAGCGGACTACTATGGCTCGAGGAACACTAGACTACATTTCCCCATAAGAAAGGCTGCCAAGGATAAACAACTAGATTGTCGGATCCCACTCATACCAAGCATTTCAATCATACACACAATATGCCCGATATGAGTACATACAACATGGCATCACAACAAAACTCTACAACTCAAGTACTTTATTTAAAGGCTCCAGGGAGACATACATAACATGTTCATACAGATAGGGGTCACATGACCCGACACTCAAGTCATACAAACATACAAGCACATGCAGAAGCAACTAGTCTGAGTACAGACTCTAGAAAGAAAGAAGGCTTCTCGAAGCCTGTCTATCTACATAGGGCCCTCCATGGCCAGGATCACCACCTGGGTGGCTAGTCACTCGTCGACGTCAAGGTCTACGTAGAACCCATCGGTGGGGGCGGTGTTGTCGTCTGAAAACAGTAATTAAGAAAACATGAGTACAAAGGTACTCAGCAAGTCTTACATCAGAACCTACTGAACATGCTTATTCTCAAGAAGGTGGTGGGGTTAATGCAGCAAGCCAGCTTTGACTCTTGGCTAAGCTATCCTACGGAACTTCACCAGTAAAATAGTTTTCGCACACGAGTCCACTACTCACCAACACAATACTCCACCGGGGATCCTCCCTCGTCATCGTACGAGAGGGCCATCCTCGGTACTCACACTTATCTTGAGTATTTTATTAGTATCCATTAACTTGTCTATGAATTGTATAGGCAACCAAGTAGTCCTTTACCGCGGACGCGGCTATTCGAATAGTTTTATACCCTGCAGGGGTGTACTTCTTCATACACGCTTTCACCAGTTACCGCCATTTACACGACATGTACTCGGCAACCTTCAAGCGGAAGCCCAGCGAGGGTGTCGGCCATGGCCTACCTAAACACTTAAGTCTCTAGTCCAGGTTTATCGCCTATCCAGGTTCCATCCGTAGGGAGTCCGGCCGAGGTTTCCACATACGGCCCCGAACGATGTGAACAGGGTCCCGAGACGCCAAACGGGCGCCCGGCATACCCGGCCACGGTGTATCTACCGCAACATAGCCCACCCCTAGGGTCAGCGCTACGCACGGCCGCCAACACATAACCTACAAACACCAGAAACTATTTGCAACTCCTGGATAGAGTACTAGGGTGATTAAGAAGCCGAGAGGGTCCATTGGTTTCGGGCCCAATGTACGGTAGTAACTACATCTTAAATCACACATACAGATCTCAGTTCTTAGGGACGGCCTCAATGAAACAACCCACCATGTACTCCTACATGGCCTCTCATCGATACCTTTACCAAAACATGTTCAACACCTCCCTCACATTACCGACATAAGCAGTTCACTCTAGCCCATCACCCAGATGAACCAGACCTGACACAACTCTAAGCATAGCAGGCATAGCAAGGTAGGAATCACATACATGGCTCAATCAACTCCTACACATGCTAGTGGGTTTCATCTAGTTACTGTGGCAATGACAGGTCATGCAGAGGATAAGGGTTCAACTACCGTAGCACACAGCAGATTGAAACGCGTTGTCTTAATGCAGTAAACAAGAGCAGAAGCGAGAACATGGGTTGTATCGGAATGATCAATGGTTGCTTGCCTGATGGAGTGGTAGTGGGATGCTGCCCTTCAGTTGGATACCCGTGAATATCCTCGGAGGCTGAACCTACCACGAAGAACACATCGGAACACAATCAACACATGACGATATGCATCAATATGATGCATGCTATGATATGGCAATATGAATGTGTCTTGGCCTAATGCAAGCTATAACAGAAAGGATTGAACTTATTTGAATCAAAGATTCAATTATTAGCTTATTAAACATGGCTTTAATGGTGCATTTCCTTATTCTGCTTAAACAGCAAGTCAAACTTGTTTTGTCATGCATGAAACCATTACAGATGGATAGATTGAATTTTTCTGATCATTTTTCATATATAAATCTTTGCATTTGGAGTTATGGTTGATTTTCTATGATTTTTAGAAGTTTTAACTATTTTCTGGACATTCCTGAATAAAAATAAAACCAGAAAATGCATTACTGTGTCGGAATTGCGTCATGCTGACCTCAGCAGGTCAAAGGCGCCAGCCCAGGTCAAACCTGACTGGTGGGCCCCTTCTGTCAGCCTCTCACCTAATTAACAGGATTAGATTAACACTAATTAGCTGTCAGTGGGGCCTGGGCCCACATGTCAGTGACTGATTTAATTAAAATTAAGTAAAACTAATCCTAAATTAGTTAGCAGACCGGCCCCACCTGTCATAGACTCAGGGGGGTCTACCTGGGGCCACCCAGGAGTCAAACTGGGTCAAACTCGCCGGCGACTCGATGCCGGCGAGGCCCGAGACGGTGGCTCAGCTCGAAAAACGCCCACAGGGCATGGGCGAGGCCGTTCTTGGGCTCGTTGGAGAGCTCTTGCAGTCGCGCATCTAGTGGTGGTGGAGGCCGGGCCTATGGTGGCCGGAGACAACGACGGCGAGCTCCAAGGCGGTGGCCGGAGTTCGGCCATGTGCGGGGTTTGGGCTGCTGCGTGCAAACACGGAAACTGAGGCGCTAGCGAGGCACTATGCGATGCGGCAAGCACGTTGCATAGCACGGGATGACCAAATGGTCGCCGGAGCGATGCCGGCGATGAGCTCGAACGGAGACAAGCTTCGACCCTGGTGGAACTATGGCCTAGAGGGTGCAAATGCGTGGGAAAGAAGAGGGGGAAGGCGGCGAAGCTCACAGGGAGGTCGATGAGCAGCTCAGTGGGCTCGGGGGCGACCGGAGCAAGGTGAATCGATGAACGGCGACCGGCGGGTACCGAGGTTGAAGACGGCACGATAGCGGCGATGCAGGGCCTCCGGCGAAGCGTGGCTCGGTGGGGAGGGCGAGGGCGTCGTGGCGGAGCGATTTGGCTTGTCGGAGGGGCGAGGGGGTGGCTCTGGCGTCGTCTACGGCGAATGGCGGCGAGGAACGCGCTCGGGCATCACGGGAGACAGTGAGGGAGACGAGGGGGAAAGTGAGCGAGGATGAGAGGGGGACGTGGGGGTCGCGTGGCATCCCTAGACGTCTCCAGGACGTCGGCAGAAGCAGGAGGTGGCCGGCGTGTGGCCGCGGGCGCCGGCCACGCGCTCCGCGTCCTTTTGGCGCGAGGAGGACGACGACTGGCAGGGCCAGTCGGCTGGGCCGAGCCAGGTGGGCTGGGCCAGCACAGGTAAGGCCCAGGTAGCTTCCCTCTCTCTCTTTTTTTATTTGTTTCTGTTTTTCTATTTAACTGCAACTGTTGGGCTTTAATTAAAATACTAAAACATTTCCAAAAATCCTGAAAATAATTGTGGGCTCTGTTTAGATTATTTCCAACAGCAAACATTTATTTCCAGAATTATTTGGGCATTTAAATTATTTTTATAGCATTTAAATGCCCAAATTCAAATACTTATGATTTAATTCAATGACCTTCTGTTGACCTAGAAAAATGTGCACCAATTTTGCCAGAGGTTTTAACCCAAGACAAAGAGGGTGAACTTTTTAGAAGGGCATTTCAAGTTCATTGAAAATAATTTTAGTAAACCCTAGTTGTTTCCAGGGGGTGTTGGGGGTTTCTGCCTTCCCCATTTCAAATTTAAGAGAAATTTAAACATGATGCACACTCTAATGCTTGAACTAGCTCGGGTGTGACACCGAGTGAACCATATGTTGTACATCGCACACACCTTCATCTGGCTGCCCTTTTCTTTTGTTCCTCCTCATCGAAAACGCTAAATTGAACTGAACCATATGCCCTGAATCACACACGCAACTAAAATCTGAACCGTGTTTGATGCATCCGTCATCTCAAACATTTTGCATCTTTTTTGACGGTTTTTTATACCACTGTTTGCGATTATTCCATCGCACACAATTTCGTCGAAGGGTCTCTGATCGTAGTGTCGCGTTAGCAGCATCCTGCAGTAGTGTTTGGTTGCAGGGTTGTTTCAGAGAGACTATCTTCATCCTACGCCTCCCATGGATTGATAAACCTTAGGTCATCCACTTGAGATAAAATTGCTACGGTCCTACAAAACTCTGCACTTGGAGGCCCAACACGTGTCTACAAGAATAAAGTTGCATAGTAGACATCACCCCCCTAGGGCGTGCCCTTCACCCTTGCCACCGCCTCATGGCTCTTCTGGCTTGGACTCCAAGTCCCCTGGTTGTCTTCTGGTCCAAGAAAAATCATCGTGAAGTTCTATTCCATTTGGACTCCGTTTAGTATTCCTTTTCTACGAAGCTCAAAAACAAGGAAAAAACAGAAACTGGCATTGGGCTCTAGGTTAATAGGTTACTCCCAAAAATAATATAAAATAGCATATTAATGCATATATAACATCCAAAACAGATAATATGATAGCATGGAACAATAAAAAATTATAGATACATTGGAGACGTATCAAGCATCCCCAAGCTTAATTCCTGCTCGTCCTCGAGTAGGTAAATGATAATAACAGAATTTTTGATGTGGAATGCCACCTAACATATTTATCCATGTAATTTTTTGGTTGTGGCATGAATGTTCAGATCCATAAGATTCAAAGCAAAAGTTTAATATTGACATAAAAATGATAATACTTCAAGCATACTAATAAAGCAATCATGTCTTCTCAAAATAACATGGCCAAAGAAAGTTATCCCTACAAAATCATATAGTCTGGCTATGCTCCATCTTCATCACACAAAGTATTCAAATCATGCACAACCCCGATGACAAGCCAAGCAATTGTTTAATACTTTTGATGTTCTCAAACCTTTTCAACTTTCACGCAATACATGAGCGCGAGCCATGGACATAGCACTATAGGTGGAATAGAATATGGTGGCTGTGGAGAAGACAAAACGAAGGAGATAGTCTCACATCAACTAGGCGTAACAAAGGGCTATGAAGATGCCCATCAGTAGATATCAATGTGAGTGATTAGGGATTGCCATGCAATAGATACACTAGAGCTATAAGTTTCTGAAAGCTCAAAAAGAAACTAAGTGGATGTGCGTCCAACTCGCTTGCTCACGAAGACCTAGGGCAATTTGAGGAAGCCCGTCATTGGAATATACAAGACAAGTTCTATAATGAAAACTTCCCACTAGTATATGAAAGTGACAACATAGGAGACTCTCTATCATGAAGATCACGGTACTACTTTGAAGCACAAGTGTGGAAAAAGGATAGTAACATTGCCCCTTCTCTCTTTTCTCTCATTTTTTGTTGGCTTCTTTGGCCTCTTTTATTTTTGCTCACATGGGGCAATGTTGTAATAATGAAGATCATCACACTTTTATTTACTTACAACTCAAGAATTACAACTCGATACTTAGAACAAAATATGACTCTATATGAATGCCTCCAGCGGTGTACCGAGATGTGCAATGACTCAAAAGCGACATGTATAAAAAATATGAATGGTGGCTTTGCCACAAATATGATGTCAACTACATGATCATGCAAAGCAATATGAAAATGATGGAGCGTGTCATAATAAAATGGAAAGGTGGAAGTTACATGACAATATATCTCGGAATGGCTATGGAAATGCCATAATAGGTAAGTATATATGGTGGCTGTTTTGAGGAAGGTAAATGGTGGGTGTATGGTACCGACGAAAGTTGCGTGGTACTAGAGAGGCTAGCAATGGTGGAAGGGTGAGAGTGCGTATAATCCATGGAATCAACATTAGTCATAAAGAACTCACATACTTATTGTAAAAATCTATTAGTCATTGAAACAAAGTACTAGGTGCATGCTCCTAGTGGGATAGATTGGTAAAAAAGACCATCGCTCGTCCCCGACCGCCACTCATAAGGAAGACAATCAATAAATAAATCATGCTCCAACTTCGTTACATAACAGTTCACCATACGTGCATGCTACGGGAATCACAAACTTTAACACAAGTATTTCTACAATCCACAATTACTCACTAGCATGACTCTAATATAACCATATTTATATCTCGAAACAATCATAAGGAATCAAACTTCTCAGAGTATTCAATGCTCTTTATATAAAAGTTTCATCATATCCCTCTTGGATGCCCATCATATTAGGACTGAATTCATAACCAAAGCAAATTACTATGCTGTTTAGAGAGACTCTAAAAATAATATAAGTGAAGCATGAGATTTCAATAATTTCTACAAAATAAAGCCACCGTCGTGCTCTAAAAAGATATAATTGAAGCACTAGAGCAAAATTGTCTTGCTCAAAAGATATAAGTGTAGCTCATAGAGTATTCTAATAAATCACGATTCATGCGTGTCCCTCTCAAAAGGTGCGTACATCAAGGATGATTGTGTCAAACTAAAAAAGCAAAGACTCATATCATACAAGACCCTCCAAGAAAAACACATATCATGTGGTGAATAAAAATATAGCCTCAAGTAAATTTCCCGATAGACGAAGACCAAAGAGGGGATGTCTTCCGGGGCATCCCCAAGCTTAGGCTCTTGGTTGTCCTTGAATATTACCTTGGGTTGCCTTGGACATCCCTAAAATTAGGCTCTTACCACTCCTTATTCCATAGTCCATAAATCTTTACCCAAAACTTGAAAACTTCACAACACAAAACTCAACAAAAAATCTCATGAGATCCGTTAGTATAAGAAAATAAATCACCACTTTTTAGTACTGTTTTGTGACGCCCCCGATTCAATCATACACTAATCATACACGCACGTGTACGATCAAGATCAGGGACTCACGGGAAGATATCACAACACAACTCTACAAATAAAATAAGTCATACAATCATCATATTACAAGCCAGGGGCCTCGAGGGCTCGAATACAAGAGCTCGATCATAGACGAGTCAGCGGAAGCAAACAATATCTAAGTACAGACATAAGTTAAACAAGTTTGCCTTAAGAAGGCTAGCACAAACTGGGATACAGATCGAAAGAGGCGCAGGCCTCCTGCCTGGGATCCTCCTAAACTACTCCTGGTCGTCGTCAGCGGGCAGCACGTAGTAGTAGGCACCACCGGTGTAGTAGGAGTCATCGTCGAAGGTGGCGTCTGGCTCCTGGGCTCCAACATCTGGTTGCGACAACCAGGTAGAAGGGATAGGGGGAAAAGAGGGAGAAAGCAACCTTGAGTACTCATCCAAAGTACTCGCAAGCAAGGAGCTATACTACATATGTATGCATTGGTATCAACTGGAATAAGGCTATTATACGTGGACTGAACTGCAGAAAGCCGGGATAAGGGGGGATAGCTAGTCCTTTCGAAGACTACGCTTCTGGCAGCCTCCGTCTTGCAGCATGTAGAAGAGAGTAGACCGAAGTCCTCCAAGTATCATCACATAGCATAATCCTAATCGATGATCCTCCCCTCGTCGCCCTGTGAGAGAGCGATCATCGGTTGTATCTAGCACTTGGAAGGGTGTGTTTTATTAAGTATCCGGTTCTAGTTGTCATAAGGTCAAGGTACAACTCCAAGTCGTCCTGTTACCGAAGATCACGGCTATTCGAATAGATTAACTTCCCTGCAGGGGTGCACCACATATCCCAACACGCTCGATCCCATTTGGCCGGACACACTTTCCTGGGTCATGCCCGGCCTCGGAAGATCAACACGTCGCAGCCCTACCTAGGCACAACAGAGAGGTCAGCACGCCAGTTTAAATCCTATGGCGTAGGGGTCTGGGCCCATCGCCCATTGCACACCTGCACGTTGCGTACGCGGCCGAAAGCAAAACTAGCCCCCTTAATACAAGAGTAGGCTTACGGTCCAATCCGGCGCGCGCCCCTCAGTCACTGACGTCACGAAGGCTTCGGCTGATACCACGACGTCGAGTGCCCATAACTATCCCTGCGTAGATGGTTAGTGCGTATAGGCCAGTAGCCAGACTCAGATCAAATACCAAGATCTCGTTAAATGTGTTAAGTATCCGCGAACACCGACCAGGGCCAGGCCCACCCCTCTCCTAGGTGGTCTCAACCTGCCCTGTCACTCCGCCACAAAGTAACAGTCGGGGGCCGTCGGGAACCCAGGCCCACCTCTACCGGGATGGAGCCACCTGCCCCTTCAGCCCCCAACTCCGAACAGTACCATAGGTAATGTAACTGTGTAAAGTATATAGTATATGCCCGTGATCACCTCCCGAAGTGATCACGGCCCAGTAGTATAGCATGGCAGACGGACAAGAGTGTAGGGCCACTGATGGAACACTAGCATCCTATACTAAGCAGTAGGATAGCAGGTAATGGTAACAACAGTAGTAGCAAGGACAGGCTATGCATCAGGATAGGAATAACGGAAAGCAGTAACATGCTACACTACTCTAATGCAAGCAGTATAGAGAAGAGTAGGCGATATCTGGTGATCAAAGGGGGGGCTTGCCTGGTTGCTCTGGCAAGAGAGAGTGGTCGTCAACACCGTAGTTGAACCGGGTAGCAGCAGCATCGGTCTCGGTGTCTAGCGAGAGAAGAGGGGGAAGAAACAATAAATATAATGCAAACAAATGCAAGACGATGCATGACATGACAAAGCGTGATGCTAGGTGTACCATAATGTGGTACAAGGTGGTACCGGTGAAGGGGGGAAACATCCGGGAAAGTATTCCCGGTGTTTCGTGTTTTCGAACAGATGGGTCGGAGGGGGAAAGTTGCGTGTTCGCTATGCTAGGGATGCGTGATGGATGAACGGGCTGCGTATCCGGATTCGTCTCGTCGTTCTGAGCAACTTTCATGTTGAAAATAATTTAATCCGAGTTACGGATTAAAGATATGATTTTCTAAAGATTTTATTAATTTCTGGAATTATTTTTAATTCGAAAAATAATTGCTAAATTACTAGGCGCACCCAGCACAGTGTACACAAAACTGTACCCAGTGACTGACAAGTGGGCGAGAGGGACCCAGTTGACTAGTCAACGTTTGACTGGTCAACAGGGGTGGGACCCCCTGTCATTGACTGTTTTTAGTTAATTAGGGATTAGGTTAATTAGTTGTTTAATTTAATTAATCAAAATTAATTAAGTTAATTATTTCTTTAATTAATTAATTAATTAATTAATTTTATTTTTTTATTTATTTACTTTATTTATTATTTTTGTAAACGTTATATGCCGTGGGGCCATTTGGTCAGTGGCCCAGGGGAGGCCTTAGCGGGCACGGGCGCTAACGGGCGCAGGGGCGGGCGCTGCGGGTGCGGGCACCCGAACTGGACACGGCCAGCCGAGGCCACGACAAGGGGGAAAACGCCGGCGCGGCACTGGCGTGGCAGCGGCGACGCCACGGCGAGGCATAACGAAGGAGCAAGGCGGGCGCCGAAGCGCCGGAGGTGGCCGCGGGCGTGAGGCGCCGCGCAGCCGAGCGCGGAGCGCGCCGGGACGGACGACGGCGCGGACGACAGGCGAGGCTAGCGCGTGGGTGCGCGCATGCTCACCGCGAGCACGAGCACCAGGCGGCGCGTGAACGACCGCGGGACGACGCGAGGAGCAGCATCAGGGGTGCCGGGGCGCGACGACGGGCGTGGGCGAGCGCGTTGGCACGCCATGCTGGGCGAGTGCAGCCCGGAGCGCAGGCGTGTTCGGTGACGAGGGAACATAGGGGGAAGGGGAGCGTGCTCACAGCGGGGAGTAGGGACGGGGCAGCGTGCTCGGGGAGGCTCGGGGTGGGGGATGGGGATGACGGGTGGCAACGGAGTTGTGGCGGTGCGGGGAGGATGCCGGGGACGAGGTCGACGGAGAGGAGCAGTCCGGCGAGGTCGTGTCGTCGACGGGCGTTGGCGGACCGGGGCGGCGTCGATCCAAGCGGCGGGGTCGTCGGGGGCAAGGGCGGAGTCGAGGACGGTCGCCTGCGTCGGGATCAGGCGCGACCCCGATCTAGATCGGGACGAGGGGGAGAGAGACGTGGGGGAAGGAGTGGGGGTCGTGGGAGGGGGAGTGGGGCGACCGGTAGCTAGGGTTACGGCTCCAGGGGGGTTAAGGGAGTGGGGATGGGCCGGCCCGGCATGTGGGTGGGCCGAGGTCCAGTGGGGGGGGCCTTTTCTGTTTTCTGTTTTATTTTAGTTCCTCTTTTATTTTAGTTTTATGAACTATAAAAGTAGTCCCTAATTTAGTGTTAGTAATTAGCTACTGCCACATAAGTTTGGGCAACAAAATAAAATATTTTAATATTTTATATATTGGAAAAGGCATTCAACTAATTGTTTTTGGTACTACTTAAAATATTTTAGAGTATTTTACACTTTTATAAAAGTGTGGTTTCTCCACCATACTTACTTATGAATTATTTGGCTCACTCCGAACATTTTAGTTTTAATATTTGAAAACTTTTATTGTTTGCTTGGTTTTGAATTTGAATTCGAACCGGTTTCGAACTAACGCGAGATTAGCAACAGTAATCGAGGTGACGTGGCATCATTAGCAGAGGTTTACTGTAGCTTAAATACCCGGGCGTCACATGCTTTGAACTCATTATTTATTTATATTGGTGTAATATATACTGTATTCCAACTTCTCCATGGTTAATACCCCCGATACTACCCATAGATTCATCAAAATAAGCAAACAACACATAGAAAATAGAAGCTGTCAAAAATAGAAAAGTCTGTAGTAATCTGTAACTCTCGAATACTTATGTAACTCCAAACATTCTGAGAAATTAGGACAAGCTGGGTAATTTGTATATTAATCTTATTCGAAAAGAATCAATATTTTATGTCATTTATTTTAAAAATGAAAATTATTTTCCTGGGCGAAAAAGTTTCTGTTTTTCAGCAAGATCAAATCAATTATCACCGTAAGTCATCCCAAAGGTCTTACTTGGCACAAACACTAACTAAAACACAAAAACACATCTAACCAAAGGCTAGATGAATTATTTACTGAAAAACTGAATAAAAAAGCAACAACAAAAATAAAATTGGGTTGACTCCCAACAAGTGCTATTGTTTAACGCCCCTAGCTAGGCATATTGCAATAGATTTAGGTATTGTCATCTTTGGTATGCAATCCATAAGTAGCTCTCATAATAGATTCATATGGAAACTTAATTTTATTTCTAGGAAAGTGTTCCATGCCTTTCCTTAACGTAAATTGAAATCTAATGTTTCCTTCTTTCATATCAATAATTGCACCAATCGTTCTAAGGAAAGGTCTACCAAGAATAATAAAACATGTAGGATTGTAATCTATATCAAGAACAATGAAATATACTTGCACATAATTCCTATTTGCAACAATAAGAACATCATTAGTTTTTCCCATAGGTTTCTTAATAGTGGAATCCCAAGATGCAAATTTAAAGAACAATCATCAAATTCACGAAAACCTAACACATCACATAAAGTTTTTGGAATCGTGGAAACGCTAGCACCCAAATCAAACAAAGCATGGCACTCATAATCTTTAATCTTAATCTTAATAGTAGGTTCCCACTCATCATAAAGTTTTCTAGGAATAGAAACTTCCAATTCAAAGTTTTCTTCAAAAGATTTCATCATAGCATCAACGATATGTTTAGTAAAAGCTTTATTTTGATTATAAGCATGAGGAGAATTCAACATGGATTGAAACAAGGAAATACAATCTATAAAAGAACAATTATCATAATTAAATTCCTTAAAATCCAAAAGAGTGAGTTCATTGCTACTTTTATCAATTTTTGAATCAAGATGTATAAACTCCGAATCATTGGGACGCCTTTTAACTAAAGTTGACTCATCTCCAGTACCATCCTTATCAAGATTTATATTAAAAACAAAGATTCAATAGGAGTCACATCAATCACTTTAATATCTTCTTCATTATTTTCACAAAAATTAGAAGAACACGCTTTTACAAACCAACCTAGCTTAGCACGCATCTTAGCGGTTCTTTCTTTGGACTCATCAATGGAAATTCTCATAGCTTTTAGAGATTCATTAATATCATGCTTGGGTGTAATAGACCTAATTTTGAAAGAATCAATCTCAAGAGAAATTCTATCAACGTTCCTAGCCAAATCATCAATCTTAAGAAATTTTTCTTCAACCAAAGCATTGAAATTCTTTTGCGAAGTCATAAATTATTTAATACTATTCTCAAGATCAGAGGGCATCTTATTATAATTTCCATAAGAATTTTTGTAGGAATTATCATAATTATTAGAGGAATTACTAGGGAACGACCTAGGATTAAAATTACCTCTATACGCGTTATTACCAAATTTGTTCCTACCAACAAAATTCACATCCATAGATTTATTATTATTCTCAACCAAAGTGGACAAAGGCATATCATTAGGATCAATAGAATAACTCTTGCTAGCAAACAATTTCATAAGTTCATCCATCTTTCCACTCAAAACATTATTCTCTTCAATCGCATGCACTTTTTTACTAGTGAAAGATCTTCCGATGTGCCATTAAGAATAATTAACCATAATATTATCTAGGAGTTTAGTAGCTTCTCCTAAAGTAATTTCCATAAAAGTACCTCCCACGGCCGAATCTAAAAGATTTCTAGAAGAAAAATTCAATCCGGCATAAAAAATTTGTATGATCATTCAGAAATTTAAACCATGAGTAGGGCAATTTCGTATCATCAATTTCACCCTCTTCCAAGATTGTGCAAAAAGTTCATGATCAAGTTGCTTAAAATTAATAATATCGTTCCTAAGGGAGATGATCTTAGCGGGAGGAAAATACTTGGAAATAAAAGCATCTTTACACTTATTCCATGAATCAATACTATTTTTAGGCAAAGATGAAAACCAAGTTTTAGCACGATCTCATAGTGAGAACGAAAATGGCTTCAATTTAACAATATCATTATCCACATCTTTCTTATTTTGCATATCACACAACTAAAAAAAATTATTTCGATTTGGCATCTTCACTAGGAAGGCCGGAAAATTGATCTTTCATAACAAGATTCAGCAAAGCGGCAATATCTTCATAAGATTCCGCACTAGTGGCGGGAGCAATCAGAGTACTAATAAAATCATTATTAGTAGTATTATAAAAGTCACACCATTTGGTATTATCTTGAGTCATCGTGACAAATCAAGCAATCTAATACACGAGCAAACAAAAAGCAAGCGAAAAGACGAACAAAAGAAGGGCGAAGAAAAGGGCAAATCTTTTCAAAAATCATTTTAGAAGTGGGGGAGAGAAAAACGAGAGGCGAATGGAGAATAATGTAATGCAAGAGATGATAGTTTATGATGGGTACTTGGTAGGCATGACGTAGATTTCCCCGGCAACGGCGCCAGAAATTCTTCCTGCTACTTCCTGAGCTTGTGTTGGTTTTTTCCTTGAAGAGGAAAGGGTGATGCAGCAAAGTAGAGATAAGTATTTCCCTCAGTTAATAACCAAGGTATCAATCCATTAGGAGAAACGTGCAAGTCCCCAATAGATGCACCTGCACAAACAATAAAACACTTGCACCCAACGCGATAAAGGGGTTGTCAATCCCTTCACGGTCAATTGCAAAGGTGAGATATGATAGAAATAGATAAAACTAAACAAAAGATAAAATATTTTTGGGTTTTTTGGTTTTATAGATCTGAAAATAAAAGATTGCAACATAGTATATCGGAAACTAATATGATGAAAAATAGACCCGAGGCCATATGTTTCACTAGAGGCTTCTCTCATGAAGGCAAATAATATGGTGGGTGAACAAATTATTGTCGAGCAATTGATAGAAAGGCGCAAAGTTATGATGATATCCAAGGCACTGATTATGCAATATAGGCATCATGTCCGTGTCAAGTAGACCGACTCCTGCCTGCATCTACTACTATTACTCCACACATCGACCGCTATCCAACATGAATCTAGAGTATTAAGTTCATAAAGGACAGAGTAACGCCTTAAGTAAGATGACATGATGTAGACGAATAAACTCAAGCAATATGATGAAAACCCCATCTTTTTATCCTCAATGGCAACAATTCAATACGTGTCTCGCTACCCCTACTTTGTCACTAGGTTAAATCACGCAATATTGAACCCAAAGATAAGCACCTCTCCCATTGCAAGAAAAACCAATCTAGTTGGCCAAACCAAACCGGTAGTTCGAAGAGAAATACAAAGATATCAAATCATGCATATAAGAATTCAGAGAAGGTTCGAATAATATTCATAGATAAGCTGATCATACATCCACAATTCATCGGATCTCGACAAACACACCGCAAAAGAAGATTACATCGGATAGATCTCGAAGAACATCGAGGAGAACATGGTATTGAGAATCAAAGAGAGGGAAGAAGCCATCTAGCTACTAGCTATGGACCCGTAGGTCTATGGTAAACTACTCACGCTTTATCGAAAGGGCAATAGAGTTGATGTAGATGCCCTCCGTGACCGAATCCCCCTCCATCAGGATGCCGGAAAAGGCTCCAAGATGGGATCTCACGGGAACAGATGGTTGCGGCGGTGGAAAAGTGTTTTCGTGGATGCTTTTGGTGGTTCTGGAATATATGTGAATATATAGGAGGAAGAGCTAGGTCAGGGGAGTTCCGAGGGGCTCACAAGGTAGGGGGCGCCCCCCTAGGGCGTGCCCTCCCCCCTTGCCGCCGCCTTGTGGTTCTTCTGGCTTGGACTCCAAGTCCCCTGGGTGTCTTCTGGTCCAAGAAAAATCATTGTGAAGTTTTATTCTGTTTGGACTCTGTTTAGTATTCCTTTTCTGCGAAGCTCAGAAGTAAGGAAAAACAGAAATTGGCACTAGGCTCTAGGTTAATAGGTTGGTCCCAAAAATAATATAAAATAGCATATTAATGCATATAAAACATTCAAAACAGATAATATAATAGCATGGAACAATAAAAAAATTATAGATACATTGGAGATGTATCAGGATTCTCCTCCTTGCCACCGACCGCCGGAGCGGCAGGCAAAGGGAAGCGAATCCACGGGCTCATTGACGAAGCCTAGAGGGGAGAGTTTACCCTAGCCTCTAAGGGATTGGGGAGGGAAAGAGAAACCCTAGATTCAGGCACTGGAAAAACTAGGGATCACAGATGAGGTGGTGGTGCCTTTGATCATCGATGACCTAGTCGAAGTTCCGCTGACCAAGTGGGTGCTAGCAGGCATAGTTCACTAGAGAGACCTATTCCACAACCAAACTATCACCATTCTTCTTCGCCCGGCCTTGGTGGATCTCAGGGGGCCGCAATTCCACTCCAGTGGGAAATATGTTCATGGCCAAGTTTGAGCCATAAAGGGATCACAATCGGATCTGGGGAGGATCGGCATGGCATGTGAGCCAAAACTTTGTGATCTTAGCTGAATTCAGGGATTGTGTGAGGCCAGATGGGGAAAATTTTGGTCAGGGTCCTGAACCTGCCCATAATCTAAGATATGGTGCTTGGGAAGGAAATTGAAAAGCAAATTGATAAGTAGGCTACCTCGATCCAATTTGATCATGTTGGTGTCTTCCTGCGTGTGAGGGTTTCTATTGATGTAAATAAACCACTTAGGAGCTGGGTACTGATTGATTCCGTGTGAGGGAAGAAGCAAGATTTATGTGACATCCTCTATGAGAATATGCCACACTTATGCCTCTCCTGCGTCCACCTAGGAAATTATGAATTGCATTGACCAACTCCAGGACCCACGGAAACTTACCGTTTGGGCCGAAGCTTTGGCTACCATATGATCGCAAAAGAGCTTGTCCAAGATATAATTCAAGCAATGATTGTCCGAGTAGCCAAGGAGAATCAAAGAGCTCAAGTAATGTTGTTGATGCTAGTAATGAAGTCACCTCCCCGACGAAGAATCATCAACAAAAAAGCGAAAGGGAGGGCCAACATAAGTATATAATCATGTTGAGCCTCCCCTTCTTCTCTTGAACTCTAGTGCATAAATAAATGATGATCTAGAGATGAGTGCAAAGGGAGGAGAGTTGGGGAGGATCTTGGTTACGAAAGTGAATTCGAGAGGAACACGAAGAAGAAGAAAATGATGTCCACCCTGATGTAGGTGAAAATATCTCGTGCTTCCAAGGGAGCTTGCTCCCATGATTTAGTGTGAGCTTGACCACTGGACCTGAGATCACCAACAACCATTTGAGGAGCTTTGGAAATTTCGCATACCCCCTTGAGTAGAGTAGTTACATGTAGTTCCTGTAGCTTCGTCCCTAACCCTTGGCTCTAAGATCCAACGACTAACGTGGGCACGTATCAATGGATCATGGAAAGCTTAGAAGCACATGATATCCCCTCAACCCCCAATGTAGGTCGGATTTGACATCTCCTAGAGTAGTAGCTAGTCCATTTTTTTCATTCTTGGATTTGCTATGGTTCCTGCAGTCGGATTTTATGTGCATAACTATTAAAATAGATATGCCTTCCTCTCAGGTGGTAATAAATCACTAGAGAAAATTCTTGTGCTCCCAGCTCTAGACGAAAATGGAGATCTTGCTGCAAGTAGAATGTCAGAGAAAAGAATGGCTATAAGAAAGAGATTGCCAACTAGCGGGAAAAGAACGTACAGCCTGTTAGAGAACTTCTAGCAAGGTCATTAAAACATGCCAATCACCGTAAGAATCGTCCCTATAATCATTTTAACAAGATAAATAAGTCTAGTAGAGTCGTTATGCCACACTCTATCGTCAATATTTTTGGAGGTTTGGGTTGGGGAGGGGGGGTATTTTGGAGTGCACTCCATCCCAAAAATGATTTGGCATGGAAGACATTTTTCCACACTACTCTTGTCCGTGATGCCACCTCCCTTGCATCGTCGTAGAACTGCCTCTGGCTGACCTCGGGGCAATACCATGGACTCCTTCTGTCACATCCCATTCAGACTATGTGCCTTGCCTCCTGCTCCTTCCACAAATCCCACGCCGATACCATCGGATGACCACCTCCTAGGCCATTATATCATCAAATATGTCACTGACAACCCTGCTAATGTTGTCTACTTCGTCCTCCGGCCACCTGCTAAAGTCGTTGAACCACGACACAACAAAGAACAAATATGAACTAGAGGAAGAAGGTGGATGTCTCCCCCTCATCCCTTCATCACGATGGTTGGCGAAGAAGTGGCACTTATGAACTCCAAAGTGTTCGGTGATACGCTGAATTGGCTCCCCTTTTCAATCTATTTGTATGCTTAGATGCAATGTAATAGTGGAACAATGATGGAAATTGTGCAATATTTTGTGTCTCCTAATGCTTTTCTATCAATTTTATGCATTTCGGTCGATCTCTGGTCAATAGTGAATGCTTCTTGACGAGTATGATGGGTGATTCGGTGGAGGCAAATGATGATCCATGATATTTGGGTAGTCATGATTTCTATCTTGATGAAACGTCACTTCACCACTTTGAGTGATTGGATGATGATAGTAAAGAAGCCGAATTGGATAAATTCTAGGGCTCACAAGCTTCTAGGAAGAAAGTCGTCTAGGCTGCAAACTAAACCAATGAAGATGAAGTTGCTCTGGTGTTGGCATGATAAGATATCACTATGGATGTGATCATCGAAAAAATCATACCAGTGCAAAGTATTGAAAATGCATCAAAGATGATTTTGTCATCAACTTCAACATATATGCAGCCATTGGGTTGGTTGTTTGGAGCAAGTTGGGAACTCGACTCCTAGTAGTGTCACCATTAACGAATATCAGAGCACTCTTATCTTCTTTTAAACACTGCATTTGCCTATAAATTTTAGCATCAATTCATTGCTCATTTGGAAGTTGTAGTATGGGATAGCCCAAGAAAGCTACAAGAATTTTACCAAAGAGAAGGCAAAGCATTAGGCCATCGACATTGTTCGAAAGAACCAGAGGGCAACGAGAAGTGGAACACAAGGAATGAGGACGCTCCTTCAAACTATTGAGGTCACGTACATCTTCCTCTCTAAAATTGGGTGATGATAGAAAATGATGGTGATGGAGAGGAGAGGAGGCCTAGAAGTCCCTATCCGGCATCAGGCGTTTGGAGGTGCGACGGGAGGAGGAGATTATAGGAGATGCTCAAAAGACAATGAATTGTGGTGGCGATGAAAGACATGTTGATGAGTTGATCAAGTCAACAAAGGAGTTGGCAAAGAAGTGGAAACAAGAAAATATGGATTTGGAGGAGAGGACGCTAGAAGAGAAGAATGTGTGGTGGAAACAAATGCATGAAAGTAAAACGTGCAAGGATGGTATAGAGGCACGTAGGCTTCACTTTGAGGACAATCGGTTGCCACAATGGAAGATTGTCGAGGTCAATTGGTTGATGATGTTAGAGCCAAATGTCATGGATGACACATCAAGAACATTTTGGAAGATCAGGCAAGCGGTAATCTTCTAGGATGGCTTGGAGCAGTTAACACACAGAAGGAGGGGACGGTGCACACATGGGAGCCGATGACATTTGATTTGTACATGTCAGTTGAATGTGTGCATGCTACTTCATTTTGTGTTTATTTATTTGGAGCCTATGATGATTTAGTTGGAAATGTTTAAGTGTTTGACGTTGAGAGATAGGAAAGCAAAAATTATGAAGGTTGCTCTTTCAACAACTCTATTTGCACGTAGCCTCCGTACCCTCTAAAAAATTACGGAGGATGCTGCTACAAAAACATTTCAGAGATCGCATGCATGGTGGCCAAGGAAGAGTAACGCTTAGAAGGCGGGAGCGGTGAAGGCCGTCTCAGTAGGTAGCATCAAGGATGCAAGTGTGGACTGCAGATGACAGGTATCAATACGACTTAAATAGATTTACACAAACGAAAATAACAAAATGTCCATAGAGCATGCATGATGAACAATTCCGACCTACAAGAACCTCGAAGCGAGGCTGCCCTCCTCATTATGGTGCACACAACCATTCAGATTAATTTTAAGCCGGGTATTGAACGTCTAGTACGACCAAACGATTGCAAGATACGAAGTTAACACATACGACTAAGTCGATTTCTTCCACATCAACACCTTGCATAAGGATGAGCATCCTGACACCATGATGATCATGTTCGACGGGAGATGGCCGAGACAAGGATTTTCCTCCTAGTTGTTTGGCTTGCTGACTGGATGGTCAACGGGCCAAAATCAGCTCACGGTGGTCTGGTGGGCAAAATAAATGATATTCATAGTTCAAGATCATATCCTAATCAGTTTTAAACTTCAGGATTGCAAGTTAAACTAGGATATGAGTTTGAGATTGAAATATGCATTTTTCTCTAAAATTATCGTCCGATAACCCTGTAGATGTTCTTATAGATCTACAGGTATGACCTGACATTTTTTCTTAAGATAACCCTGTACATTCTTTTTCCCAATAATGGGTGACCAACCGGGTGATTCATCACAGAGCTGCACGACTACAACTAAGTTCTTTTGGGGATTTATTATACTTACGTACAAGGCACTTGTAAGATGAACTAATATGAATGCAACATCACGATGAACAAATATATACTCCCTCCCTTTCATAACATAGTGCCTATAAATTTGTCTAAAACTCAAACACTACAAACTTTGACCATATATATAAGAAGAAATATGTACATTTAGAATACCAAATGCACATCATTGGATACATCATGAGTTAAGGCATCTCCAACGCCTACCCGCAAACCTCTCGCATGCGTCCGGACCGTGCTGTCCGGACAGCGGAGACCATCCAATACAATCTTGTATCGGTCCATCGCGCGGTATGGACACGATTTCCCCCACAAACCGAAGACAAACGTGGAGGCTTTGCGGAAGTCCGGATCAATCCCACGCCCGCTTCTGACCACTCTGGCCCACCAAAAAACCATTACCCTCCTCTCCTGTGCTTTCCTTCTGATGCACGTGTCGCTTACCGCACCGCATTCATGTCGACCCAGAACACGCAGAGGCCGGCATTGATGTTGTGATGTGACTGGACAAAGGGAGGGCGGCGCTGACCGAGACGATCTCTCAGCAGCCGCCGGTTCAATGCGGACGCAGGTTCCCGAGGAATCAACTTCGGTGGCTGCGCCGCATTCAAGCAGCTCACCAGCCCTTCGCATGGCCTGGCCGCTGCTATATAAGCCGCAGTCTGACGCCGTCCACATTGCATCCTCCTCCTCCTGCTTCCCTCTCCCCTCCCATCTCCCTCCACATCTCCGGCGATGGGCAAGTCCTAGGCGTAGGTGTCGGCAGGCGGTTCCGGGTCGGGATCTGGCGGATCGTGGCGACGCCGCCCTCGAACTTCGGGGGCGTCGTCCTCATCAGCGAGCGACTCCTCGACGAAGGCGGAGATCGTCATCTCCTACGGTGACGAGGAGGACCATCTGCCAACGCCGCAGCAATCCGCACTGGCGGTGCTGGGCCGGTTCTACGCTGCCACCGACGCGGAGTTTGAGGAGCAGATGGAGTTGATGCTCCGTCGCTCCATCATCGACATCAATGGCATGGCACCGCCACTGGGGACGCTCCTCCCCGTGAAGCCGGAGCCGCCATCCCCTCGATGATCTCCGTCGTCACACAGCCGCGACGTCCAAATCGGACGCCATGTGAAGGAAGAGTGGCTCTCGCCACCGCCCAGGCGCGTCAAGGAGTGGCTCTCACCGCCACCCCGACACTTCATCAAGGAGAGCGCCGCTCGCTGCCGCCCCGACGCGTCATCAAGGAGGAGCATTGCGCACCACCGCCCCTGCCCAAGACGCGCGGTCGCACTCTCACTACCTCTGCAGCGGCGAGGCTGGCAACAACTGCTCATCGTCCCAGAGCGCCGTGACAATGCAGGAGTACGCCGACCAGGAGCACTGCCGGCGGGACAGCCGCAACGCCGCGTGCCGGTCCAAGTTCGCGGACTCGGACGTCCCGCCGCCACACATCGCGGCGGACCCGAACCTGGCTTACGCCTGGGCCTTGGACCGCTCTGACGGCCAAGTGTCGTCTCCGCCGCCTCGATGGGGAGATGACCATGTACGGCAAGGAATGGCCTGTCACCGAGATCTGCCAACGACACCTCCTCCAATGATCGCCGCCCTCTCCCCCAGCCCACGTCCTCGGTGGCCACGGGCGCATTGCGCATGTTATAGGAGGAATCGGAGAGGATCATCTGCGATCGTCAGGCGGCCGCTGGGAAGCCTTGCCGCGACGCCGCCACCTTCCGCCACCCAAAGCCCGACGACGATGACTCCGACACCGGATCGGGCGCCGATGATGGAGGAGGAGCTGCCGGCCAGCCCGGCATCCTACGAGGTCACCATCAAGTATAGGATAGTTTAGGGTTTTATTTTATGATTTTTAGTTCACTGGACAAAATATCGTCCGGTTTTATGTACATATTATCTCAGTTTCAGTGAAATCCGCCGTGTTTATATCAAAATCCATCCGGTTTGATCGAATAACGTCATGTTGGTTCGATTTATTGTCAAAATATATGCGGCTACGGTTGGATGGCAGCCTCCTGCATCCGTGTTCACGGATTGGTCTCCCCCGCCCGCAGACGGATGCGGGAAGAATTTTGCGGGTTGCCGTTGAATATGCCCTTATATTTCCATATGCACATGTTTGGTAGTGTAGATATAGACCATTTTCTCTATAAACATGGTCAAAATTGATAAAATTTGACTTTGAGAAAAATCTATATGCAGTACATTTTTGGAATGGAGGGAGTATCAAAGTAATGTACCTTCCATAAAAAAGCAACATCTCGTAACTCTGGTAGTACACAGTACTATAGTAGTTTGTCGTACGTCCTCGCCAATTAATCCCCGTACATGAACGACCAGACAGATAGGACATGTTTGCGCACTAATTATTCGCCAACAAGTTGGCAACCGGCCCATGTGTGATCGTCCCAACTATCCGAACCATGTACTCGACCGGCGTTTCCTGGAGCGCGCCGGGGCTGGTCCCGGAAGCCCGATGGTAGTGGTACGGTGACCCGGTGCCATTGTTTGCGCTTGTCCGCTGCCGCGTCCTCCTAGCTCAGCACGCACGGCCGGTCGCGCACCCCAGCGACAGGCACACGGCACGCATGGTACGCACGTCCGTGAGGCCAGCGCTACGATTCCTCCGGCGGCCGGCCCACCGCCGCCCGGCGCAAAGTTACCGTCGCCTTCTCTCGTACTGGGACACGCATGCATAATCTTGACGCAACAGTCGCACCGTACCCCCCTGGTAAAGGAGCCTGTCGCGCCCATGGATCTCCTTTTCTCATCACAGGTAGCCTAGGCACATCCGTCCATGGACGTCCCACGATCCTCTCGCCCCGTCCCATGTGCGGCGGTAGTGTACCGGCCAGCCCACGCGCCTGACCGCCGGCAGCTCCAAGGGGTAGCCACTGATCGGTACTTGTCTCGGGTCACGTCACCACAACTAGCGCATGTAGTCATGTCCCGGTTCTCCAATGGCCCCTGCTGGCAAGTACCAACGGGCGTTCGACTACGAGGAATTGCACTGTACATATATATACAACCTCCACCTCAAAATGTAAGACGTTTTTAGGGTAGTACATAAATTTAACTGCTCACTTCCCTTATCATTTCCTGTTAATTTTTCTAAAGCACTGCATCGTAGAATAATTGTTCTACGGCATTTTCACTAATATAGAAGGTATAATACAAATGGGAGAAGAGCAAAGAGAAGAAAGGAGAAAACTCTAAGGGCATCTCCAAGAAAGACCTGTAAAACACCGGTATATGTTTGGTTGGATATATTTGTTCATTTTTGTAATTCAATGATGACCTGTATCAGTCCATGAAGCTGTCCGTGCATCTAAATTCCAATATTGTGTAGATAAAAGTTGGGAGATTTGCCCGAGTCCGAACATGCAATTGACCAATCATGGCCCCTCTTTTTTATCTCTCCCCCCATGCACGCCCCCCTCCCCCCCTCTTTTCTCTCTCCTCCCATCCCACAAGTATTCCACCACATGCATGGTGCCCACCTACTTTTCCCCCTCAAAACCGAATACTTCGCAATTAGCGTTGGTTTGCTCTCTCATATTATGTCCGCGGACCATGTTTGGACATAAAAACAGACATATACCGAAGAAATTTACAGGTCGGCGTTGAAGATGCCCTTACTAGGCTAACTAATAAAGAAAGAATAAAAGATTAGCCAATTCCAGTTTTGGGCAACATAATGAAACCGAATTAGAACTATGTGTGTACCCAAGCATGAAAGCAATAATATCACGCTTCTTCCTAATTCTGTGATTAAGCAGGCTTAGATCTTCCTTGGAGTATTTCCATGCTTGAAGTTATATATGGAGTTGCATTTCTCTAGATTTTACCTTTTCTTCGTAACCAAATCTTCCAGCATGGAAGGATAGTGATTTCCATGGCAATGGAGCTGGGCAGCCTCTTCAGAGCAAAGACTGATTTCTTCATTGACTCGTGTTATACTTCATGTCAATATGCACAGTCATACTTTGTACTGAACAAAGTGATATGACTTACTAGTCTATAGTTAATCTTATTTAAATCAACTCTTCTAGATGAAAAAAAGTACATGAATTAGTGCCCTGTAAGCACCGGTGGAGCTACGTGTAGGCAAAAGCATGCCGTGGCCCGCCCTCCTCAAAAGCAAAAAAGGAAATTAGCTATGCCCACTTCACTCCGTGAGGCGTCAGCAGCCTGTATGCGTGACTTTTCCTCAGCTTGCGTTAATATGGACGAGAGACCTGCTGTTTGAAGCCTTAGGCTGCCCATAGTGGGAGTAAGTTCAGCAGTAACATAAGGTCCAACTCAGCAAATTTGTTTACATGGCAATGATTTAATGAGGACAGAAATGGTTTAAGTAACATAGGTAGTTACTCATACTATGAGTAACATCATACATACCAAGACAAGATGAGTCTACAAGATAATAAATAAAGTGTTGTATAACACTACACATATGTTACTCCCCACTATAGAGGCTATAACATAAACTAGTAACATATGCATGTTACTAGTCTAAGTTACTCCCCACTATGAGTAGTTAATTGCCAGCCTATTGCATTCCAGTCCACGAGGCGCGAGCAGACCAGACCAACACTTCACCATCACACATGTATTGTGCACAAAATACTTCCTTTTCTTGTACTGAAAAAATCATTTCTTTCACCTGATTGCTCTTAGTGGCATCATATGCAATTCTCAATACAAGTTTTCTATAGATATTTGAAATTTGTAGTTAGTGATTTGGTAGCACGGATTATTCAGTTTTACGAAGTTTGTAAATTGTAATTTCAATACATTAGTGTATACTACATAACTAACCATGGGTAAGGCCAGTCAACGAAGAATTAGTTTGGTTTTCAAAAGGAATGAGATGGTTCAGAATTGCAACGGTTTTAAGAATTACTGGCCATGGGTTAATTGCTAGTACCATTGAAGGTAGTATGATTTGACGCTTGAAAAATATCGTGTTCTCCTTTAGATTAGCCCGCCATGCTATTTCATTCTAGCTCCACCACTGCTTGTAAGTTCATGATAGAAGATAAGGGTGTGAACTACCTAGTGTAAGTTTGCAAAAAGATCTAAGTTCAGGACAGTGAAAAAGGGTTTGGAGTATGTATTGTAAGGTTCACAGAAAGAACTTGAACTCTTGATCAAAATACTTGCATGCACAAACCATGTAAATTCACGGATGTATTGTTGGTCTATATCATATCTGTGGTATGTATATGTATGTGTGAATCCCTGGCTGGTAATCGAGAAATAGTTTGTCGCATGGACATAGAGCTCTCTACCAGTAGACACTTATGACATGCCACGCGGGGGGGGGGGGGGGGGGGGCTCGTGGATTCAGACTGTCAGATTACGGCAAGATTTTGACACTTGTGTATGTGTTTAGGCTTAATTATTGCATGCGTGCAGCTTTGGCGCATATTTTGGCGGAGATCGCATGCCCCACACACCCCACCTTCCATGCTTTTATCTTTTGACTTCTAAATTTGAATCTATTATATCTTTTGAGCCGAAAGTCTAATTTTTATTTCGTTTGCATATTCATGTTCCTTGTGACGGGGCTTTGAAACAAGAGCTCTCTTGAATATGTTTTGACAAGTTTATAAAACTTCACCCAGTTTCAACTACTAAAACTTGATAGATCGAATGATAAATTCACCAGTTTTGAAAACTTAAACTTCAACTCTAAACCCTAACCCCCAACCCATAAACCATAAAACCTAATCCCTAACCCTAAACCCTAAGCCCTAAGTGCTAAACCCTAAAAGAAAATGAAACTTGGTACAAACTTAATACTACAACATTCAAGTTTAATATTTGAAACTTAGTAAAAAAAAAATGGCAAACTGTATTCAAGAGTGGTCTTGTTCGAAAATTCTCATCACAACAAACACAAATATGCAAACTCAACTTAATTTGGACTTTTAGTTCAAATTTGGAAATGAAATGAAATAGTATGGGAGGTGATGTGGGTGAAGCATGCTACTCTGCCAAAAGCATGCATGCATGGACTCCCCCTCCCCCCAACACACACACACACACAGAGAGAGAGAGAGAGACAGAGAGAGAGAGAGAGAGAGAGAGAGAGTAATCAAGGGCTTAATCCATGCTGGGAGAGCAAATGTGTGGTTGCATGCATGCTGCACCCGCCTGTGTGTGCCCCTACAAATTTCTCTATTTTCTAAAGGATGTGCTAAATTGTGCGCTCTCTATTGACACCATTGGCCAGATTCAACCCTGAAACCTACAATGTTAATGTTATACTATTAGGTAAGACACACATTGATGAACTAATTTTGGTTCAAACATAAATCGTGGAATACATGGGCGCCTTATACTTCTGAATGGAAGGACAATCACCAATAAACCACAGACGGTGAGTAAAAATATATGGCAATGAATGTTGACTTTGATTCTTGTTCAAATTCTAAAAGGAGACCACAGATGGTGGCTTTATATGGACTTTGATAGGTGTTCAAATTCTAAAAGAGGACCTCTACTGGCTTATGAAAAACATATGTGTAGGTCCATCATTTAATGATTCATTGGAGCTTAAGAAAATGATAGTAGACATTGTCAAGTGACAACATATTCGAGTGGTAGAGTGATAGATATGCTTGCTTGGCATGCCACATGCATTTCCTCATACATCAAATTTTTGTGTCACATATACAGACAATTAACGTACTATATAAAATGACTATATTCTTACAACTGTGGAAGCCGCTAAGTAAGATGCCGGAGGCCTCAACACTTGTGGCGATGTGTAACAAGCTTCGTCGTCATGCAAAGGCTCTCAGGGAGGAGAGCAATCATCATGGAGAATGATCAATTGAGCTATGTTGTATGTTTGTCGTGTGTGTCAGCTATTGGGCCTTTGACCCGGATGGGTCTGTGTCGAACCTTATTTATGTTTTCATTGGTCTGATGAACCTGTGTTTTAAACGCTAAAAAGGGTTCAGTTCACTAAAGCCGGACAAGCACTTGTTTTCTAAAAACATATACACACGCGTGAGCCTACTCGATATATAAAACCGATGTGGATTGTGTACATCAATCAATTCATTGACAAACCGGTGCAGTGCAATTCCAATGTGTTTTGGATTTATGTCGTACCTAAGATCATTTTTTCATCTGCATTGTTGACTCAATGGTAGAGTAACCGGCTTTTAAATACGACAATTTGATATCTTTGTTTTGTTTTTGGCTTTTGCCAATTAGATCTTGTCGTGTGCTTTGCCTATATGCGCTTGTGTACCTGTGAAAATTCTGACTATATATGTGTGTTTTCACCAAGTAATTGTGTTGGCTACTGTTATTTATTTATTTATTAAATAGGGCTAGTGTTCATTTTGGCATATACAGCATGTATAGCAAAATCAAGCATGAACAGATATGAACCATGGACCAGCGCTCTTGTACTACTTTGATCTTAGAATATGATGTCAACATGAAGAACCCACTTACTGTCGTTTAGCAGCTCAATTATGAGATCTCAAGAGCATTTTGGTTGGAGAAACCGACGTAGCAAATAAGCAACTGACCGGTTTATCCATGTCACCTTTTGACAATTTCAGCTAACTGTGTTTTGCTTCGACGTTTTATGACTCATGTGTGAAATAGGAGTATATTACTACAAGCAGAGCAAATCCCATTCTTTTCCACAATAAATTGACTCGCATAGATATCTTCGTGCTGAATCTTGCTGATCTGATTTGTTGTCAAAAAGTAACATAGCGCATGGATCTTTCATCGATCACAGTATCCAACAGATAACAGATTGCCCACCAACTCTTCCCTCTTTTGCTCTTCTCAACGGCTAACTTCCCCAATTCATAATATACTACTCCTACATATAAACTACAGCCAAAAGACACCACTAAAGAAAAGGAAAATTGGATCCATATGGACGTCCGCGTCCATCTTAGTTTATCCACCGCCAAATATTTTTATGTCTACTGTTACAAAAGCTACAATGCATTAGTCTCCCGGTGATGTGCGATCCACTCGGCGCTTTTTATAGAAAAAAAAAGAAAAAAAAGGTACGTGGCGCCTGCTTGCTCTCATAGTAAAACGAGCAATAAGCCAAGCGAATCAACGAGCGGACTTTATGTGCGAAAATGACCGTACGTAGCTAGCTAGAACATAATATCGAATCTGACGTAACTGGCGAGTACTATCTAGGTAGCAGCTATAATATCGCAGTCCAGCGCCCAGTGATACCACTATTATGGCACACGCATATATACCAGATAGAGGACGATGCCCCGCCATGTATCCACATCCACTGCCGTACTCCGGATTAATTAGGTTTAGTAACTGGTATAGTACTGGAGCACGTACCAACCAGCTCACCGGTCATCATGTCTTAAGCCAATGCAAAATACTCACTAGGGATCGTGGTAGCTCCACAGGCTCTCCCCGGCCCCCGGCGGGTCGGGCCACTCGTCGGAGGCGGTGGGGCTCAGCCTCGGCGGGCTCATCATCATACCCGCCGCCATGTTGCGCAGCATCTGCGGCATCTCGAAGATCGCCTCCTCGTCCATGAAGTCCTCATTGCCCATCTGATGCTGCGGCGTGCGGTCATCGGCGGCGCCTCCGCTTGTTATTGTGCCGTGATGTCTCTGCTCCTCCGCTGTCGCGGCAGTCGAAGCACTGCCATCAGGCGTCTCGCCGCCGTGCGGCCTGTAAAGCTGGGCGGCCGCCGCGGCTGCGGCTGCGGCCGCACGTATGTCCTCCGGCGAGGCAGACGCGGGGACCGGGCGCGAGGCGGTGGCGCCGGGGAAATTGAGCACGGCGTCGGAGCCGCGCAGCGCGCGGGCGGCCACGTCATAGGCCGCGGCAGCCATCTCGGCCGTCGGGTAAGTTCCGAGCCATATGCGGCGCGCCTTGCGCGGCTCGCGGATCTCCGAGACCCACTTGCCGTTTCTGCACCGGATGCCGCGGTAGAAGGGGTGCTTCCCAGTGGACCGCGGCGACGGCTCCCCGGAGCTCGTCGCCGCCAACGCCGTCGTTGTCCCCACCGTCTCGCCTAGGTGAACCGGCGGGGAATGGGGCGAGGCAGGAGCACCCGGGGAAAGCTCGGTCGCCGGTTCAGCAGCAGCTTGCACTTGCAGCTGAGGAGTAGCAGCACCGGCAGCAGACGAGGAGGCTCCAGAAGGCTGCTCAGCCATGTACCATTAGGGCACGCCCCTCTATATATTCACACACACCTACACACACATGCCAGAGCTGCAGTGCGCCTATGAACCTAGCAAATCTATGGTGCGCGCAGGTGTATGCCGGGTGGGTAAGCCGTTAAGTACTCGTCGTCTCGAGGTGTGTGTGCGCGCGCGCTGTGGGCAGCAGTGGAGTACTGGCAGTCTGAAAGAGGAGAGCTAAGGTAGGTAGAGGTGTCAAGAAGCGCACGAGGAGAACTAGAAGCGTGAGATCCGGCATGAGGCCAGGAGGCTGGGAGGTATATATGGGTTGGTAAAGAAGCGGGGGAGAAGCGTGAGGTCCGCCATGGTGAAAAGCTGATCTCTCCATCGGAGAAGAGAGGAGAGGAGCGCGGCGCCGCGCGCATGCAGGTGCGGTGAGGAGGCAGCTAGCCAGACCGCGTTGTTTGAGCGGGAGAGTGTGTGTATGGCTTGCGATGAGCTGGCGCCTGAGGAGACTCCACCTAACTAATTAAGCACGCTGCCAGTATTAGTAGCAGCTGATCGGGATCGAGTTTACTACCCCCTTGCCGGTGCTCCCTGCTTCGTCTTACCTTCGCGGGGCCGAAACGAGCAGAGATGGCGACGTCGCTGTCCTAATTGATGGCCCGGCTTTTGTGGGGCTTAATTGGGAAATTAAGATCGGACCGCTCAGTGTGATTGCTGATAATTTCTCTAGGGGCTAGCGAAAGATACGGCCAGCGGGGCAGCTCTCCGTGACTGTGACTGACAGGTGGTGGCCTCCGGATGCCTGCCAGGTGGGGGCTTTTGGTTAGCTCGCTTTTCTTGTCTGCCTTTTTGGCCCTTTGGCCGCTAGCTCCTCGCAAACACGTCGTGTCCGCAGCTAAGCTACGTACTCCTGCTACGTTTCGGCACGGCATATATCGGCGCCCTGTGGGCTGTGGCCATTTCAGACCGGGAGTTGACGAATATCCTGCCGATTGTGTTGGACTAGACGGGGCGACACATGCATGCACCTGGGGTTGGTGCAGTGCGCACATAGTTTTTCTTTCTTTCTGTACAAATCGAGCTATATATTCTGTAAAGTGATAACTAAATCAGCAGTCCATCCATATTATATGCATCGAACTCTTTTTTTTAGGGCTATGCATCCAACTTTAGTTGAACCCTTTTTCGGTTGAATAAATATTTCGATCGGTGCTTGTACGGTTTCCCAAATTAGAAGTCAAATAAAATACTCTGTTCGCAAATAACAATGCTATAAAGCTACTATCATATGCAATCTATAAGCTAGAGATCCATGCTCTGTTCGCCTGCCGAAAGCAAGGGTGTATGTCAATGGGGAAGTGTACCATCCAATAGGCAGCATATGATGCTCATGTATGTGAGCCACTTCGATTTTACTGTTTTCAAAAACAATAATAGACAACATATGCACGTTTTGAAATAAAAATTGACCATGTCTTCGGTTTGAAATGAGATAGATACACGACCAGTCAGAACTCTCATGAGATGAGCGCTTTGGTCGGACGCCGAGTTTCTATAATTCCGCAAAAAAAGGACGCGGAGTTTCTATGCTCAAGCAGACATGTGCTCATTATCTGGCGGCCAGGCATGGCATCGTAATGTGCTGCACTAAAATTCATTGACAGTCCTTTGTGCATTCATAATAGAGGAAATTTACATATAGGTAGACAGTGACTCAGGTGCGTGGGCCAGGTTTGTGACGGAGGCGCTAGCGCTGTCGATGGTTAGAAGCCAATCTGTGGCTCATGAGGTCATGTCTTTGCCGATCCGTTGATCGGAAACATGCTTTTCGTTCACTACAGGTATGGGTTGTCTCCTACCTCGGGCGCCTGGATCTTTCCATTGGTGATAACGGTGACCTCGACGGTGCACCTCCTATACGAGCAAGATGGAGTTCTTCATGCAATCCATTAAGAGGTGCAAACTTGAGCTATTATTTTAGTGGTGCATTAGATTTTCTTTTCTTTTTTGCGAATAAGACTCTTCCATTACTTTACCAAGTCATTACAAGCATGCTTACATATAGCTTCAATTTTAGTAGGGCAAATAGTCACCACACCGCTGTCTTAGGGAGTGATCGACCCATCTGGCCGAGGGTGTGGCTGGCACTCTTGTGCTCACGCATGATGGCCCTTATCTCATGTTGCCGAGTTTGAAATAGATATTTAATGTCGCTCATGTTAAGAAACGTAGTAAAATACAAAAACAAAAATCACGCCTACGCATACTCAAGATCAATATAAAGATGCATAACGGGTTAGAATCACGATCGTTGTCGGCACCGAGTTGCAGCAGAAGAAGTATGTGTTAGTGTAAATCGTACTTGGAGTCCTTCAAACTGTCGATGAACGATCCCGCAAACCGCCCACGAACAGTCCTCGAACCGAAGACCGAAAGCACGACCTCTCTACTTGGTTGCAAGCATGCAACATTCATGACCCGGCAGCGCTTCGCCGTCCAGAGCTAATCGTCACTAGAGAATTAGAGGGAGGAGATTAGAACCACATTGGGCTTATAATTATGAGGATTCAATGAACTAGACCAAGCTCTAATTAGTCAACTAGGACCAACTAGATTCACACGTGAAGGATTCCCGCCGTAGGGTCTTGCAATACGTTCATGATTCGTTTATAGTGGGTTGCTAGAGGGACAGAAGTTTAAACCATAGTAAGGGGGTTGTTGTGTATGGGATAAAGGGGACTTGATACTTTAATGCTATGGTTGGCTTTTACCTTAATAATCTTGAGTAGTTGCGGATGCTTGCTAGAGTTCCAATCCTAAGTGCATATGACCCAAGTAGAGAAAGTATGTTAGTTCATGCCTCCCCCTCATATAAAATTGCAATAATTATTACCGATCTTATTAACAATTCCGTAGGACAATTCCGCACACCAACCCATCATTATTACACACTCGCTATTTATAATATATAGTAATTGTTGGGGAACGCAGTAATTTCAAAAAAATGCCTACGCACACGCAAGATCTATCTAGGTGATGCATAACAACGAGAGGGGAAGAGTGTTGTCCACGTACCCTCGTAGACCGTAAGCCGAAGCGTTATGACAACGCAGTTGATGTAGTCGAACGTCTTCACGATCCGACCGATCCTAGCACCGAAGATACGACATCTCTATGATCTGCACACGTTCAGCTCGGTGGCGTCCCACGAACTCTAGATCCAGCTGAGTGTCGAGGGAGAGTTTCGTCAACACGACGGCATGATGACGGCGATGATGAAGCTACCGGAACAGGGCTTCGCCTAAGCGCCGCTACGATATGACTGAGGGAGTCCTGAACTAAGGGGTCCTTGGACGTCCGGCCTGTTATCCATAGGCCAAACTGATGGGCTGTGAAGACATGAAGACCGAAGACTGCACCGTGTCCGGATTGGACTCTACTTGGCGTGGAAGGCAAGCTTGGCGACCGAAGATTCCTTCTTATGTAACCGACTCCATGTAAACCCTAGATCCCCTTGGTATCTATATAAACCGAAGGGGATAGTCCGTAAAGGACAACACATATACTCATTACCATATTCATAGGCTAGACTTCTAGGGTTTAGCCATTATGATGTCGTGGTAGATTAACTCTTGTAACACTCATATTCATCAAGATCAATCAAGCAGGAAGTAGGGTATTACCTCCATAGAGAGGGCCTGAACCTGGGTAAACATCGTGTCCCCTGTCTCCTGTTACCATCGATCCTAGACGCACAGTTCGGGACCCCCTACCCGAGATCCGCCGGTTTTGACACCGACATTGGTGCTTTCATTGAGAGTTCCACTGTGCCGTCGACAAGAGGCTCGATGGCTCCTTCAATCGTCAATAATGACGTTGTCCAAAGAGGAACCTTCCTCCTCGGACAGATCTCCGTATTCGGCGGCTTCGTACTGCGGGCCTACTCGGTTGGCCATCTGGAGCAGATCGACAGCTACGCCCCTGGCCATCAGGTCGTATTTGGAAGCTTGAACTACGTCGCGGATATCCGCGAAGACTTGATCTTCAAGGGATTTGAGCCTGCGGCGATCGCTCCCCTTCATCTCGATGAACGTGACTTAAATCTATCATCGGATCACACCGAGGAGATGGTTCCTACTGCTGCAACGACCTTAGAGCCAAAGTAGATCGAGCCATCTAAGGCCTCAGAGTCCGCGGAGTTGGAGCCGCACATGGACTCGACGCCCTGCATCAGTCGCTTTAACGGAACTTCAGATTCGTCTCCGGTTGTAAGTTCCGAACAGTGTACGTCCGCGGACACCGAGCTAGATCGGTTATCGATCTTCGAGTTTATCGCCGTTGACTTCTTCCAGCACTCGCCTTTGGGCGACGTACTAAAATCTTTTAAAAATCTGTCCTTGGAGAAGGACTCTCAGCCGAACTATGTCCGGTTCGAGCTAGAAATGGACGATGAGGAATTTTGCTTTCCACCAACCACCCACCTCATAGACACCGTCGATGACTTAACCGACGTGCTTGACTATGGCTCCAAAGACATCGACGGTATGGACGACGATGCCGACAAGGAGCAAGGCCAAGACCCGCCATTCACTAGATGATCGACGGCCACCTCTTCATACAACGTGTACATGGTTAATACACCTAAAGGATCTGGCGACGACAAAGAAGAGCCGGATACGAACAAAACCTCCGAGACACAGCCCAAGCGTCGGCGGCCCAAACGCCGCCCTAACCCCGTCGTTCAAAGGACAACAACACTGGCACCGGAGAAAATAGTACTCCGGGCGACGCCGAAAACAGTGAAGACCCCGCGGGGGCTACATCGGAACAGGAACACGACAGCAGGCAAGACAACACCGACGAACATGCCATACAAGATGACCCGGAGGATGATAGTTACCATCCACCCTCCGAGGAGGAAACAAGCCTCGACAACGAAGACTTCATCGTGCCTGAGGATCCTCTCGAGCAGGAGCGCTTCAAGCTTCAGCTCATAGCCACCGCAAGGAGCCTGAAAAAGAAACAACAACAACAACAGCTTCAAGCTGAACAGGACCTGCTCGTCGACAGATGGACTGATGTCTGAAGGAAATATGCCCTAGAGGCAATAATAAAGTTATTATTTATTTCCTTATATCATGATAAATGTTTATTACTCATGCTAGAATTGTATTAACCGGAAACATAATACATGTGTGAATACATAGACAAACAGAGTGTCATTAGTATGCCTCTACTTGACTAGCTTGTTGATCAAAGATGGTTAAGTTTCCTAACCATTGACATGGGTTGTCATTTGATTAACGGGATCACATCATTAGGAGAATGATGTGATTGACTTGACCCATTCTGCTAGCTTAACACTTGATCGTTTAGTTTGTTGCTATTGCTTTCTTCATCACTTATACATGTTCATATGACTATGAGATTATGCAACTCCCGTTTACCGGAGGAACACTTTGTGTGCTACCAAATGTCACAACGTAACTGGGTGATTATAAAGGTGCTCTACATGTGTCTCCGAAGGTACTTGTTGGGTTGGCGTATTTCGAGATTAGGATTTGTCACTCCGATTGTCGAAGAGGTGTCTCTGGTCCCACTCGGTAATGCACATCACTATAAGCCTTGCAAGCATTGCAACTAATGAGTTTATTGCGGGATGATGTATTACGGAACGAGTAAAGAGACTTGCCGGTAATGAGATCGAACTAGGTATTGAGATACCGACGATCGAATCTCGGGCAAGTAACATACCGATGACAAAGGGAACAATGTATGTTGTTATGCGGTTTGACCGATAAAGATCTTCGTAGAATATGTAGGAGCCAATATGAGCATCCAGGTTCTGCTATTGGTTATTGACCGGAGACGTGTCTCGGTCATGTCTACATAGTTCTCGAACCCATAGGGTTCGCACGCTTAAAGTTCGATGACGGTTATATTATGAGTTTATGTGTTTTGATGTACCGAAGGAGTTCGGAGTCCCGGATGAGATCGGGGACATGACGAGGAGTCTCGAAATGGTCGAGACATAAAGATCGATATATTGGACGACTATATTCGGACATCGGAAAGGTTCCGAGTGATTCAGGTATTTTCGGGAGTACCGGGGAGTTACGGAAATTCATATTGTTCCTTAATGGGCCATACGGGAAAGGAGAGAAAGGCCTCAAAGGGTGGCCGCACCCCTCCCCATGGGCTGGTCCGAATTGGACTAGGGAGGGGGGCACCCCCTTCCTTCCTTCTCCTTTTCCCTTCCCTTTCCTTCCCTCCTACTCCTAATACTTGGAAGGGCTCCTAGTTCTACTAGAAAAGGGGGAATCCTACTCCCGGTGGGAGTAGGACTCCCCTAGGGCGCGCCATAGAGAGGGCCGGCGCTCCCCCTCCTCCACTCCTTTATATACGGGGGCAGGGGGCACCCCAAAGACACAACAATTGATCTCTTGATCTCTTAGCCATGTGTGGTGCCCCCCTCCACCATAATCCACCTTGATCATATTGTAGCGGTGCTTAGGCGAAGCCCTGCGTCGGTAGAACATCATCATCGTCACCATGCCGTCGTGCTGATGAAACTCTCACTCAATACTCGGCTGGATCGGAGTTCGAGGGACGTCATCGAGTTGAACGTGTGCAGAACTCGGAGGTGCCGTGCGTTCAGTACTTGATCGGTTGGATCGTGAAGGCGTACGACTACATCAACCGCGTTGTGCTAACGCTTCCGCTTTTGGTCTACGAGGGTACGTGGACACACTCTCCCCTCTCGTTGCTACGCATCACCATGATCTTGTGTGGGCGTAGGAATTTTTTTGAAATTACTACGTTCCCCAACAGTGGTATCAGAGCTAGGTTTTATGCGTTGATGTAATATGCACGAGTAGAACACAAGTGAGATGTGGGCGATATAAGTCATACTGCTTACCAGCATGTCACACTTTGGTTCGGCGGTATTGTTGGATGAAGCAGCCCAGACCGACATTACACGTACGCTTACGCGAGATTGGTTTTACCGCCGTGCTATGCAGACAGGTGACTAGCGGGTGTCAGTTTCTCCAACTTTAGTTGAACCGAGTGTGGCTACGCCCGGTCCTTGAGAAGGTTAAAACAGCACCAACTTGACAAACTATCGTTGTGGTTTTGATGCGTAGGTAAGAACGGTTCTTGCTAAGCCCGTAGCAGCCACGTAAAACTTGCAACAACAAAGTAGAGGACGTCTAACTTGTTTTTGCAGGGCATGTTGTGATGTGATATGGTCAAGACGTGATGAGATATAAGTTGTTGTATAAGATGATCATGTTTTGTTGAAGTTATCGGCAACTGGCAGAAGCCTTATGGTTGCCTCTTTATTGCATAAGATGCAAGCGCCAAATAATTGCTTTACTTTATCGCTATGCGATAGCAATAGTTGCAAGAGCAATAGTTGTCAAGACGACCATGTGACGACACATTTATATAGATCAAGACGATGGAGATCATGGTGTCATGCCGGTGACGACGGAGATCATGACGATGCTTTGGAGATGGAGATCAAAGGCACAAGATGATGATGGCCATATCATGTCACATATTTTGATTGTATGTGATGTTTATCTTTTATACATCTTATTTTGCTTAGTTTGACGGTAGCATTATAAGATGATCTCTCACTAAATTATCAAGGTATAAGTGTTCTCCCTGAGTATGCACCATTGCGAAAGTTCTTCGTGCTGAGACACCACGTGATGATCGGGTGTGATAGGCTCTACGTTCAAATACAACGGGTGCAAAACAGTTGCACACGCGGAATACTCAGGTTAAACTTGACGAGCCTAGCATATAACAGATATGGCCTCGGAACACAGAGACCGAAAGGTCGAGCGTGAATCATATAGTATATATGATTGTTGGGGAACGTAGCAGAATTTAAAATTTTCTACGCATCACCAAGATCAATCTATGGAGTCTTCTAGCAACGGGAGGAAAGGAGTGCATCTACATACCCTTGTAGATCGCGAGCGGAAGCGTTCAAGAGAACGGGGTTGATGGAGTCGTACTCGTCATGATCCAAATCACCGATGACCGAGCGCCGAACGGACGGCACCTCCACGTCCAACACACGTACGGTTGGGAAGACGTCTCCTCCTTCTTGATCCAGCAAGGGGAAATGAGAGGTTGATGGAGATCCAGCGGCACGACGGCGTGGTGGTGGAAGCAGCGGGATCTCGGCAGGGCTTCGCCAAGCTCAGCGAGAGGGAGAGGTGTTACGGGGGGAAGAGGGAGGCGCCAGGGGCTTGGGTGCGCAGCCCTCCCCCCCTCTTTATATAGGGGTCCAGGGGGGGCGCCGGCCCCTCTAGATCCCATCTATATGGGGGGCAGCGGCCAAGGGGGGTGGCTTGCCCCCCAAGCCAAGTGGGGCGCCCCGCACCCCTAGGGTTTCCAACCCTAGGTGCAGAGGGAGGCCCAAGGGGGGGGGCGCACCAGCCCATCAGGGGCTGGTTCTCCTCCCACTTCAGCCCATGGGGCCCTCCGGGATAGGTGGCCCCACCCAGTGGACCCCCGGGACCCTTCCGGTGGTCCCGGTACAATACCGGTGACCCCCGAAACTTTCCCGGTGGCCGAAACTGGACTTCCTATATACAATTCTTCACCTCCGGACCATTCCGGAACTCCTCGTGACGTCCGGGATCTCATCCGGGACTCCGAACAACTTTCGGGTTACTGCATACTAATATCTCAACAACCCTAACGTCACCGAACCTTAAGTGTGTAGACCCTACGGGTTCGGGAGACACGCATACATGACCGAGACGACTCTTCGGTCAATAACCAACAGCGGGGTCTGGATACCCATGTTGGCTCCCACATGCTCCTCGACGATCTCATCGGATGAACCACGATGTCGAGGATTCAATCAATCCTGTATACAATTCCCTTTGTCAATCGGTACGTTACTTGCCCGAGACTCGATCGTCGGTATCCCAATACCTCGTTCAATCTCGTTACCGGCAAGTCACTTTACTCGTACCGTAATGCATGATCCCGTGATCAACCACTTGGTCACATTGAGCTCATTATGATGATGCATTACCGAGTGGGCCCAGAGATACCTCTCCATCATACAGAGTGACAAATCCCAGTCTCGATTCGTGCCAACCCAACAGACACTTTCGGAGATACCCGTAGTGCACCTTTATAGTCACCCAGTTACGTTGTGACGTTTGGCACGCCCAAAGCACACGGTATCCGGGAGTTGCACAATCTCATGGTCTAAGGAAATGATACTTGACATTCGGAAAAGCTCTAGCAAACGAACTACACGATCTTGTGCTATGCTTAGGATTGGGTCTTGTCCATCACATCATTCTCCTAATGATGTGATCCCGTTATCAATGACATCTAATGTCCATAGTCAGGAAACCATGACTATCTTTTGATCAACGAGCTAGTCAACTAGAGGCTCACTAGGGACGTGTTGTGGTCTATGTATTCACACATGTATTACGATTTCCGGACAACACAATTATAGCATGAACAATAGACAATTATCATGAACAAGGAAATATAATAATAACCATTTTATTATTGCCTCTAGGGCATATTTCCAATAGTCTCCCACTTGCACTAGAGTCAATAATCTAGTTACATTGTGATGAATCGAACACCCATAGAGCTCTGGTGTTGATCATGTTTTGCTCTAGGGAGAGGTTTAGTCAACGGATCTGCTACATTCAGGTCCGTATGTACTTTACAAATATCTATGTCTCCATTTTGAACACTTTCATGAATGGAGTTGAAGCGACACTTGATATGCCTGGTCTTCCTGTGAAACCTGGGCTCCTTGGCAAGGGCAATAGCTCCAGTGTTGTCACAGAAGAGAGTCATTGGGCCCGACGCATTGGGAATGACTCCTAGGTCGGTAATGAACTCCTTCACCCAGATTGCTTCTTGTGCTGCCTCGGAGGCTGCCATGTACTCCGCTTCACATGTAGATCCCGCCACAACGCTTTGCTTGCAACTGCACCAGCTTACTGCCCCACCATTCAAAATATACACGTATCCGGTTTGTGACATAGAGTCATCCAGATCTGTGTCGAAGCTAGCATCGACATAACCCTTTATGACGAGCTCTTCGTCACCTCCATAAACGAGAAACATATCCTTAGTCCTCTTCAGGTACTTCAGGATATTCTTGACCGTTGTCCAGTGTTCCATGCCGGGATTACTTTGGTACCTTCCTACCAAACTTACGGCAAGGTTTACATCAGGTCTGGTACACAACATGTCATACATAATAGACCCTATGGCCGAGGCATAGGGGACGACACTCATCTTTTCTCTATCTTCTGCCGTGGTCGGGCATTGAGCCGTGCTCAATTGCACACCTTGCAATACAGGCAAGAACCCCTTCTTGGACTGATACATATTGAACTTCTTCAATATCTTGTCAAGGTACGTACTTTGTGAAAGACCAATGAGGCGTCTCGATCTATCTCTATAGATTTTGATGCCTAATATATAAGCAGCTTCTCCAAGGTCCTCAATTGAAAAACACTTGTTCAAGTAGGCCTTTATGCTTTCCAAGAATTCTATATCATTTCCCATCAACAGTATGTCATCCACATGTAATATGAGAAGTGCTACGGAGCTCCCACTCACTTTCTTGTAAACACAGGCTTCTCCATAAGTCTGTGTAAACCCAAACGCTTTGATCATCTCATCAAATCGAATGTTCGAACTCCAAGATGCTTGCACCAGCCCATAGATTGAGCGTTGGAGCTTGCACACCTTGTTAGCATTCTTAGGATCGACAAAACCTTCCGGCTGCATCATATACAATTCTTCCTTAAGAAAGCCGTTAAGGAATGCCGTTTTGACGTCCATTTGCCATATATCATAATCATAGAATGCGGCAATTGCTAACATGATTCGGACGGACTTCAGCTTCGCTACGGGTGAGAAAGTCTCATCGTAGTCAACCCCTTGAACTTGTCGATAACCCTTAGCGACGAGTCGAGCCTTGTAGATGATCACATTACCATCTGTGTCTGTCTTCTTTTTGAAGATCCATTTATTTTCTATGGCTCGCCGATCATCGGGCAAGTCAGTCAAAGTCCATACTTCATTTTCATACATGGATCCTATCTCGGATTTCATGGCTTCTAGCCATTTGTCAGAATCTGGGCCCGCCATCGCTTCCTCATAGTTCGAAGGTTCACCGTTGTCTAACAACATGATTTCCAAGACAGGGTTGCCGTACCACTCTGGTGCGGAACGTGTCCTTGTGGACCTACGAAGTTCAGTAGCTCCTTGATCTGAAGTTTCATGATCATCATCATTAACTTCCTCTCTAGTCGGTGCAGGCACCTCAGGAACATTTTCTTGAGCTGCGCCACTCTCCGATTCAAGAGGCAATACTTCATCAATTTCTACTTTCCTCCCACATACTTCTTTCGAGAGAAACTCTTTCTCTAGAAAGGATCCATTCTTGGCAACAAAGATCTTGCCTTCGGATCTGAGGTAGAAGGTATACCCAATAGTTTCTTTAGGGTATCCTATGAAGACACATTTTTCTGATTTGGGTTCGAGCTTTTCAGGTTAAAGTTTCTTGACATAAGCATCGCATCCCCAAACTTTTAGAAACGACAGCTTAGGTTTCTTCCCAAACCATAATTCATACAGTGTTGTCTCAACGGATTTAGACGGTGCCCTATTTAAAGTGAATGTAGCTGTCTCTAGAGCGTATCCCCAAAATGATAGCGGTAAATCAATGAGTGACATCATAGGTTGCACCATATCCAATAGAGTGCTATTACGACGTTTGGACACACCATTACGCTGAGGTGTTCCAGGCGGCGTGAGTTGTGAAACTATTCCACATTTCCTTAAGTGCGTGCCAAATTCGTGACTCAAGTATTCTCCCCCACGATCTGATTGCATGAACTTGATTTTCCTGTCACGTTGATTCTCAACCTCACTCTGAAATTCCTTGAACTTTTCAAAGGTCTCAGACTTGTGTTTCATTAAGTAGACATACCCATATCTACTCAAGTCATCAGTGAGGGTGATAACATAACGATAGCCACCGCGAGCCTCAACACTCATTGGACCGCACACATTAGTATGCATGATTTCCAATAAGTTGGTTGCTCGCTCCATTGTTCCCGAGAACGGAGTCTTGGTCATTTTACCCATGAGGCATGGTTCGCACGTGTCAAATGATTCATAATCAAGAGACTCCAAAAGTCCATCCACATGGAGTTTCTTCATGCATTTGATACCAATGTGACCAAGGCGGCAGTGCCACAAGTATGTGGGACTATCATTATCAACCTTACATCTTTTGGTATTCACACTATGAATATGTGTAACATTACGCTTGAAATTCATTAAGAATAAACCATTCACCAGCAGGGCATGACCATAAAACATATCTCTCATATAAATAGAACAACCATTATTCTCGGATTTAAATGAGTAGCCATCTCGAATTAAACGAGATCCTGATACAATGATCATGCTCAAAGCTGGCACTAAATAACAATTATTGAGGTTTAAAACTAACCCCGTAGGTAAATGTAGAGGTAGCGTGCCAACGGCGATCACATCGACCTTGGAACCATTCCCGACGCGCATCATCACCTCGTCCTTCGCCAGTCTCCGCTTATTCCGCAGCTCCTGCTTTGAGTTACAAATGTGAGAAACCGCACCGGTATCAAATACCCAGGAGCTACTACGAGTACTGGTAAGGTACACATCAATTACATGTATATCACATATACCTTTAGTGTTGCCGGCCTTCTTGTCCGCTAAGTATTTGGGGCAGTTCCGCTTCCAGTGACCACTTCCCTTGCAATAAAAACACTCAGTCTCGGGCTTGGGTCCATTCTTTGGCTTCTTCCCGGCAGCTTGCTTACCGGGCGCGGCAACCCCCTTGCCGTCCTTCTTGAAGTTCTTCTTACCCTTGCCTTTCTTAAACTTAGTGGTTTTATTCACCATCAACACTTGATGTTCCTTTTTGATCTCCACCTCCGCTGATTTCAGCATTGAATATACCTCGGGAATGGTCTTTTCCATCCCCTGCATATTGAAGTTCATCACAAAGCTCTTGTAGCTCGGTGGAAGCGACTGAAGGATTCTGTCAATGACCGCGTCATCCGGGAGATTAACTCCCAGCTGAGTCAAGCGGTTGTGCAACCCAGACATTTTGAGTATGTGCTCACTGACAGAACTATTTTCCTCCATCTTACAACTGAAGAACTTGTCGGAGACTTCATATCTCTCGACCCGGGCATGAGCTTGGAAAACCATTTTCAGCTCTTCGAACATCTCATATGCTCCGTGTTGCTCAAAACGCTTTTGGAGCCCCGATTCTAAGCTGTAAAGCATGCTGCACTGAACGAGGGAGTAATCATCAGCACGCTGCTGCCAAGCGTTCATAACGTCTTGGTTCTCTGGGATGGGTGCGTCACCTAGCGGTGCTTCTAGGACATAATCTTTCTTGGCAGCTACGAGGATGATCCTCAGGTTCCGGACCCAGTCTGTATAGTTGCTGCCATCATCTTTCGGCTTGGTTTTCTCTAAGAACGCGTTGAAGTTGAGGGCAACATTAGCGTGGGCCATTTGATCTACAAGACATATTGTAAAGATTTTAGACTAAGTTCATGATAATTAAGTTCATCTAATCAAATTATTCAATGAACTCCCACTCAGATAGACATCCCTCTAGTCATCTAAGTGAAACATGATCCGAGTCAACTAGGCCGTGTCCGATCATCACGTGAGACGGACTAGTCAACATCGGTGAACATCTTCATGTTGATCGTATCTTCTATACGACTCATGCTCGACCTTTCGGTCTTCCGTATTCTGAGGCCATGTCTGTACATGCTAGGCTCGTCATGTCAACCTAAGTGTAATGCGTGTGTAAATCTGGCTTACACCCGTTGTATTCGAACGTTAGAATCTATCACACCCGATCATCACGTGGTGCTTCGAAACAACGAACCTTCGCAATGGTGCACAGTTAGGGGGAACACTTTCTTGAAATTATGTGAGGGATCATCTTATTTAAGCTACAGTCGTTCTAAGCAAATAAGATGTAAAAACATGATAAACATCACATGCAATCAAATAGTGACATGATATGGCCAATATCATTTGCTCCTTTTGATCTCCATCTTCGGGGCGCCATGATCATCGTCACCGGCATGACACCATGATCTCCATCATCGTGTCTTCATGAATTTTTCTCGTCATCTATTACTTCTACTACTATGGCTAACAGTTTAGCAATAAAGTAAAGTAATTACATGACGTTTATGTTGACACGCAGGTCATAAATAAATTAAGACAACTCCTATGGCTCCTGCCGGTTGTCATACTCATTGACTTGCAAGTCGTGATTCCTATTACAAGAACATGATCAATCTCATACATCACATATATCATTCATCACATCCTTTTGGCCATATCACATCACATGGCACATGCTGCAAAAACAAGTTAGACGTCGTCTAATTGTTGTTGCAAGTTTTTACGTGGCTGCTATAGGTTTCTAGCAAGAACGTTTCTTACCTATGCCAAAACCACAACATGATATGCCAATTTCTATTTTACCCTTCATAAGGACCCTTTTCATCGAATCCGATCCGACTAAAGTGGGAGAGACAGACACCCGCTAGCCACCTTATGCAACTAGTGCATGTCAGTCGATGGAACCAGTCTCACGTAAGCGTACGTGTAAGGTCGGTCCGGGCCGCTTCATCCCACGATGCCGCCGAATCAAGATAAGACTAGTAACGGCAAGTAAATTGACAATATCGACGCCCACAACTGCTTTGCGTTCTACTCGTGCATAGAAACTACGCATAAACCTGGCTCATGATGCCACTGTTGGGGAACGTAGCAGAATTTAAAATTTTCTATGCATCACCAAGATCAATCTATGGAGTCTTCTAGCAACGAGAGGAAAGGAGTGCATCTACCTACCCTTGTAGATCGCGAGCGGAAGCGTTCAAGAGAACGGGGTTGATGGAGTCGTACTCGTCGTGATCCAAATCACCGATGACCGAGCGCCGAGTGGACGGCACCTCCGCGTTCAGCACACGTACGGTTGGGAAGACGTCTCCTCCTTCTTGATCCAGCAAGGGGGAAGGATAGGTTGATGGAGATCCAGCAGCACGACGGCGTGGTGGTGGAAGCAGCGGGATCTCGGCAGGGCTTCACCAAGCTCAGCGAGAGGGAGAGGTGTTACGGGGGGAAGAGGGAGGCGCCAGGGGCTTGGGTGCGCAGCCCTCCCTCCCCCCTCTTTATATATGGGTCCAGGGGGGCGTCGGCCCCTCTAGAACCCATCTAGATGGGGGGGGGGCGGCGGCCAAGGGGGGTGGCTTGCCCCCCAAGCCAAGTGGGGCGCCCCCCACCCCTAGGGTTTCCAACCCTAGGCGCAGGGGGAGGCCCAAGGGGGGCACACCAGCCCATCAGGGGCTGGTTCCCCTCCCACTTCAGCCCATGGGGCCCTCCGAGATAGGTGGCCCCACCCGGTGGACCCCCGGGACCCTTCCGGTGGTCCCGGTACAATACCGGTGACCCCCGAAACTTTCCCGGTGGCCGAAACTGGACTTCCTATATACAATTCTTCACCTCCGGACCATTCCGGAACTTCTCGTGACGTCCGGGATCTCATCCGGGACTCCGAACAACTTTCGGGTTACTGCATACTAATATCTCAACAACCCTAGCGTCACCGAACCTTAAGTGTGTAGACCCTACGGGTTCGGGAGACATGCAGACATGACCGAGACGACTCTCCGGTCAATAACCAACAGCGGGATCTGGATACCCATGTTGGCTCCCACATGCTCCTCGATGATCTCATCGGATGAACCACGATGTCGAGGATTCAATCAATCCCGTATACAATTCCCTTTGTCAATCGGTACGTTACTTGCCCGAGACTCGATTGTCGGTATCCCAATACCTCGTTCAATCTCGTTACCGGCAAGTCACTTTACTCGTACCGTAATGCATGATCCCGTGATCAACCACTTTGTCACATTGAGCTCATTATGATGATGCATTACCGAGTGGGCCCAGAGATACCTCTCCATCATACGGAGTGACAAATCCCAGTCTCGATTCGTGCCAACCCAACAGACACTTTGGGAGATACCCGTAGTGCACCTTTATAGTCACCTAGTTACATTGTGACGTTTGGCACACCCAAAGCACTCCTACGGTATCCGGGAGTTGCACAATCTCATGGTCTAAGGAAATGATACTTGACATTCGGAAAAGCTCTAGCAAACGAACTACACGATCTTGTGCTATGCTTAGGATTGGGTTTTGTCCATCACATCATTCTCCTAATGATGTGATCCCATTATCAATGACATCTAACGTCCATAGTCAGGAAACCATGACTATCTTTTGATCAACGAGCTAGTCAACTAGAGGCTCACTAGGGACGTGTTGTGGTCTATGTATTCACACATGTATTACGATTTCCGGACAACACAATTATAGCATGAACAATAGACAATTATCATGAACAAGGGAATATAATAATAACCATTTTATTATTGCTTCTAGGGCATATTTCCGACAATGATCAACATAGTGATGTTCACCATTGAAACTACTCCATCTCACGTGATGATCAGACATGGTTTAGTTGATATGGATCACGTGATCACTTAGAGGATTAGAGGGTGTCTATCTAAGTGGGAGTTCTTAAGTAATATGATTAATTGAACTTTAATTTATCATGAACTTAGTCCTGATAGTATTAGCATATCTATGTCGTAGATCAATAGCTCGTGTTTAGCTCCCCTGTTTTATTTTTGATATGTTCCTAGAGAAAACTAAGTTGAAAGATGATAGTAGCAATGATGCGGACTGGGTCCGTGATCTGAGGTTTGTCCTCATTGCTGCACAGAAGAATTATGTCCTTGATGCACCACTAGGTGACAAACCTATTGCAGGAGCAGATGCAGACATTATGAACGTTTGGCTAGCTCAATATGATGACTACTTGATAGTTTAGTGCACCATGCTTAACGGCTTAGAATCGGGACTTCAAAGACGTTTTGAACATCATGGACCATATGAGATGTTCCAGGAGTTGAAGTTAATATTTCAAGCAAATACCCGAGTCGAGAGATATGAAGTCTCCAACAAGTTCTATAGCTAAAAGATGGAGGAGAATAGCTCAAGCAGTGAGCATGTGCTCAGATTGTCTGGGTACTACAATCGCTTGAATCAAGTGGGAGTTAATCTTCCAGATAAAATAGTGATTGACAGAATTCTCTAGTCACCATCACCGAGTTAGTAGAACTTAGTGATGAACTATAATATGCAAGGGCTGACGAAAACAATTCCCAAGCTCTTAGCGATGCTAAAATCGGCGAAGGTAGAAATCAAGAAAAACATCAAGTGTTGATGGTTGACAAGACCACTAGTTTCAAGAGAAAGGGCAAGGGGAAGAAGGGGAACTTCAAGAAGAACGGCAAACAAGTTGTTGTTCAAGTGAAGAAACCCAAGTCTGGACCTAAGCCTGAGACTAAGTGCTTCTACTGCAAAGGGATTGGTCACTAGAAGCGGAACTACCCCAAGTATTTGGTGGATAAGAAGGATGGCAAAGTGAACAAAGCTATATGTGATATACATGTTATTGATGTGTACTTTACTAGTGTTTATAGCAACCCCTCAGTATTTGATACTGGTTCAGTTGCTAAGAGTAGTAACTCGAAATGGGAGTTGCAAAATAAACAGAGACTAGTTAAGGGTGAAGTGACGATGTGTGTTGGAAGTGGTTCCAAGATTGATATGATCATCATCGCACACTCCCTATACTTTCGGGATTAGTGTTGAACCTAAATAAATGTTATTTGGTGTTTGCGTTGAGCATGAATATGATTTGATCATGTTTATTGCAATACGATTATTCATTTAAGTTAGAGAATAATTGTTGTTCTGTTTACATGAATAAAACCCTCTATGGTTATACACTCAATGAAAATGGTTCATTGGATCTCGATGGTAGTGATACACATATTCATAATATTGAAGCCAAAAGATGCAAAGTTAATAACGATAGTGCACCTTATTTGTGGCACTGCCGTTTAGGTCATATTGGTGTAAAGCGCATAAAGAAACTCCATGCTGATGGGTTTTTGGAATCACTTGATTATAAATCACTTGATGCTTGCGAACCATGCCTCTTGGGCAAGATGACTAAAACGCCGTTCTCCGGAACAATGGAGCAAGCAACAAATTTGTTGGAAATCATACATACTGATGTATGTGGTCCGATGAATATTGAGGCTCGCAGAGGGTATCATTATTTTCTGACCTTCACAAATGATTTGAGCAAATATGGGTTTATCTACTTGATGAAACACAAGTCTGAAACATTTGAAAAGTTCAAAGAATTTCAGAGTGAAGTGGAGAATCATCATAACAAAAATAAAAGTTTCTACAATATGATCGCAGAAGTAAAATATTTGAGTTACGAGTTTGGGCTTCAGTTAAAACAATGTGAAATAGTTTCACTACTCATGCCACCTGGAACACCACAGTGATGTAGCGACCCGACCTCAGATGGTCAAGTCTCTGTGCTTCAGTGTCATCCCTGGATCGGTAATGCTAACACACAGTACTCGAAGGATTTATAATAGAGTAGCAATCACACACTTATTACATCGAATGTCTCAAGAGAGAACTTATTACAATAATATGGTTTAAGGCCATCTAATACGATAACAACGGAAGGCTTGGAAGATAAAGTGAGTCCATCAACTCCAACGGCATAGCTGAGCTGCACGGCAACGACCTAACAAACCTTACTCCTCGTCTGAAAAGTCTGCAACATAATACGTTGCAGCCCGAAAACGGGTCAGCACGTGGAATATGCTGGCAATGTAACATAGTAGAGCAAGAACAGAATAATGCTATCACTACATGCATATCTGGCTAGTGGAAAGCTCTATGGTTACAGTTTTGCGAAAAGCCAATTTTTCCCTACAACAAAGGAATAGATTTTATTTAACTATAATGGTAGTTGAAACATCATTGAGAAGGTTCCTCCAACTCAATCCCAATTAAAGTAATTAACAACCCAACAATATTAATTAAGAGTGATGAGATACATGTGATAACCCAAGTACTAGATACTCAAAAATTGTCCATAACCGGGGACACGGCTAACCATGATTAGTTTGTACACTCTGCAGAGGTTTGCGCACTTTTCCCCACAAGACTCGATCGCCTCCGTTTGATTTCTCGCACTACATGGTGTTTGAGAAACGGATGACCGAGACACAGTCTTTCAGAAACATTAACTCTCTACTCCGGACAGGCCATACCAAACCTACATCCCACTACCTGCTGATCTGCCTCTTCAAGAGCTTCACGTAACTTACTCAACTATGCTAGAGCCCATAATAGCTTGTGGCTGCACACGGAAGTTTCTAGCATGAATCATCTCAGTTCCCTTTGAGCCTGGGTGGTGGTCCATAGGAAGATCACACGGGTACTCCGGGATTTCCAAAAAATACAGGCAACACTGGGTACTCCAGGTGCCTCAATCCACCCAGATGTTTGATTAAGTTGCCACCTTAAGTTGAACCATTAATTAACAAGCTCACATCTGTCATGTATTTCACTCAAACCCAAACCGCGTCTACGGGCATAGCATAGCATAATATATATAAGCAATGCGTAGAGTAACTCCCAAGGGTTTGAATGTAACAGGGCAATAGGTTCTACCTCATCGACTACTTCCCAACCCACAAGTTAATAACATCCTAATCATGAAATGTTTGAGGATTGAGACTAATGCATAAAAACTGGGTGATAAAAGGGATATGATCAAAGTGTTACTTGCCTTGCTGACGATCCGCGAAACCTAGGGACTCGTAGTAGCATGCTTCGCACTCGGGGTGTTCTATCGCAAGCAAACGATAGCATACATAAGTAACAAGCAACGATGCACAAGCAAAACTCAAACAAAAGAGTTTGACCAGAAGTTTCAACTTAAGAACTCCGGTTCGCAAAAAGAATCAAATCAAATGGAGCATCGAAACTCAAACGGCGAAATAAAGAAAGCTTCGTTTACTAATCTGAAACTAGGTCAAATTTTATAGTAGAGAAAACTTGTTTGAGTTGGTTAAGCGGAAAGAGGGTTTCGAGACGAAACTCCAGGCGCTTAAATCGCCTGATTCCTACTAACGAGCGAAAAGAAAAACAGAAACTAAGATCGGATCAGAAATCGCGATCAGAGAAAATCACGGAATAAATCCGATAAAAGAAAACTGACGAGTAGACTAACGAACGAGCGTTCGTTGGCTGTTTCTAACGGGCGAACCGTTCCTTAAAACGATCGTTCGGACGAATGTCCGCCAAATAGAAGAACCGAGAAAAACCGGTGAATCCTAAAAAAACGGATCTAGGCTTCTAAAAAACCGGTCGGTCTTTAAAAAAACCGGCGGGGGGGCGCGGCGGCTACCTCCGGCGAGAGGTCCGACGGGGCGGCGGCTTAGGGGGCAGCGGCGCTCAGCGGCGGCTCGGCTGCGGCGGCGGCGGCTTGGCGCGGCGCGGGCGGCGGTGGTGTGGTGGGGTGTTGGGGGCGGGGGTGGCGGCGTATATAAGGGCGAGGCGGGGCGGCTTGGAGGAGGGGGCAAGACGCGGCGGCGGAGAGGAGTCCGGCTCGGACTCCTAGTCCGAGTCGGCGGCGGCGGCGCTCGCGGGGAAGGCGGCGGCGCTCGCAGGGAAGGCGGCGGCGGCTGCCTGGCGCGGCTGGGCCTTAGGCCCAGTCGGCGCGGGAACCTCTTTTTTTAAAAAAAAATAATAATTTTGCCGACCGAAATAAATCCTAAAAGAAATAAATAAAAATCTAAAAATGCGAAAATAAATTTTCACCGTCTAAATAAAATATTTAGAACGAGATGAACATTTTCTTGGCCCTAAAATGCAATTTTGGAAAATGTGCAATTTTTCTAATGCAAACAAAATTGCAATAAAATCCAAATAAAACAATTATTTGGTTTTAATATTTTTCCTCCAATATTTCAATTATCTTTGAGAAGTCATATGATCTCCTCTCATATATTTTTAGTGTGAAATATTTTTGGAGAGAAAATAATTAAAACCAAAAATCCTCGATTTCAAGTATTTGATAGAGATCAGATTTGAAAACCGGGAAATCCCCAACTCTCTCCGAGGGTCCTTGATTTGCTTAGGATTTTGATGATCGCGAGACGAAATGCGAATAAAATATGATATGCATGGATGACTATGTATAACATTCCAAATTAAAAATTTGGGATGTTACAAACCTACCCCCCTTAAGATGAATCTCGCCCTCGAGATTCGGGTTGGCTAGAAAATAGGTGTGGGTGGTCTTTGCGAAGATCATCCTCCCGTTCCCAGGTGGCTTCATCCTCGGTATGGTGGCTCCACTGAACCTTACAAAACTTGATAACCTTACTGCGGGTGACTCTGCTGGCAAACTCAAGAATCTTAACTGGTTTCTCCTCATAAGTCAAATCACTGTCCAACTGAATCGCCTCCAGGGGTACTGTATCTCTTAGCGGTACATCTGCCATCTCAGCATGACACTTCTTCAGTTGTGAAACGTGAAACACGTCATGAACTCCTGACAATCCCTCGGGTAACTCCAACTTGTAGGCAACTTCTCCCATCTGTTCCAAAATACGATATGGTCCTACAAATCTCGGGGCTAACTTTCCCTTAACTCCAAAGCGTTTCACTCCTCACAAGGGTGATTGAGGGAGTCCTAGATTAGGGGGTGTTCGGATAGCCGGACTATACCTTTAGCCGGACTCCTGGACTATGAAGATACAAGATTGAAGACTTCGACCCGTGTCCGGAAGGGACTTTCCTTGGCGTGGAAGGCAAGCTTGGCGACACGGATATGCAGATCTCCTACCATTGTAACTGACTTTGTGTAACCCTAACCCTCTCCGGTGTCTATATAAACCGGGGGGGGGGGGTTTAGTCCGTAGGGCAACATACACAACAACAATCATACCATAGGCTAGCTTCTAGGGTTTAGCCTCTCCGATCTCGTGGTAGATCTACTCTTGTACTACCCATATCATCAATATTAATCAAGCAGGACGTAGGGTTTTACCTCCATCGAGAGGGCCCGAACCTGGGTAAAACTTCATGTCCCTTGCCTCCTGTTACCATCCGGCCTAGACGCACAGTTCGGGACCCCCTACCCGAGATCCGCCGGTTTTGACACCGACATTGGTGCTTTCATTGAGAGTTCCTCTGTGTCGTCGCCGTCAGGCTTGATGGCTCCTACGATCATCAATGGCGATGCAGTCCAGGGTGAGACCTTCCTCCCCGGACAAATCTTCGTCTTCGGCGGCTTCGCACTGCGGGCCAATCCACTTGGCCATCTGGAGCAGATCGAAAGCTATGCCCCTGGCCGTCGGGTCAGATTTGGAAGTTTAAACTACACGGCTGACATCCGTGGGGACTTGATCTTCGACGGATTCGAGCCACTGCCGAGCGCGCTGCACTGTCACGACGAGCATGATCTAGCTCTGCCGCCGAACAGTGCCCTGGAGGCCGCACCCGCATCGGCTCCGACCCTTAATTCGGAGCCAACTGCGCCGATCGAGGATGGGTGGTTGGACGCCGCCTCGGGGGCTGCGATCCTAACGGAGATCGAGCCGAAAACCAGCCCCGCACTCCGCGAGACTCGTGATTCTAAGGAGTCGGACTCCTCTCCGGACTCTGAATCATTCACGCCTCTGTCGATCGAATCTGATTGGGCGCCGATCATGGAGTTTACTGCCGCGGACATCTTTCAGCACTCGCCCTTTGGCGATATTATGAAATCACTAAAGTCTCTCTCTTTATCAGGAGAGCCCTGGCCGGACTACGGTCAGAAAGATTGGGATACAGACGATGAAGAAATTCAAAGCCCACCCACCACCCACTTTGTAGCCACTGTCGACGATTTAACCGACATGCTCGACTTCGACTCCGAAGACATCGACGGTATGGACGCCGATGAAGGAAACGATGAAGAACTAGCGCCTATTGGGCCCTGGAACGCCACCTCTTCATATGACGTATACATGGTGGATGCACCAAAAGATGACGACGAGGAGCGGAACAACGCACCGAAGGATTGTTCCCTCGAAAAGCAGCCAAAGCGGTGACGCAAGCGCCGCCCCAAATCCTGCCTCGACAGAAATAGCGATCACACAGACCCAGCGCTGGAGCAGGGCGAACCGCTGCCGGACAATGGAAATCCGGATAATCAAACCGAACAAACAAATCCTATCAAGGATAATGGTCCGGACGACATAACGCCGGACATGCACCCGGAGCAGCAGATTGCCCGTAAAAGGCTTGTTGCCACCGCGAGGAGTCTTAAAAAGCAGAAGCAAAGGCTCAAGGCCGCGCAAGACACACTCCAAATCAGATGGAGTAAAATACTCAACACTGCAGCAAGGTATGATGACAATCTCCCCTCCAAGAGCTACCCAAAGCAGAAGCTGCTACCCGAATTCGATGAGGAGGCCTCAGACCCCGCACAACCAAATATCAAAGCAGCCACCTGGTCGGATAGACGACCCCTCTACCAACACAGAGCGGCATACAACGCCGCTCACAATACAATACACGACCCATGCGAGGGCTCGCACCCAAAGGACGGCGCAACAAGATCCATCTATGGACCACGCAAGCGCGCCCCAACATACAATGCAACACAACAAACATCCAAACAACGCGGTACACCCAGCTACAGGGGTGCCGCACACCCCCTATGTTTCACTGATGAGGTGCTGGACCATGAATTTCCGGAGGGATTCCAGCCCGTAAACATAGAGGCATACGACGGAACAACAGACCCTGGGGTCTGGATTGAGGACTACATCCTTCACATCCATATGGCTCGAGGAGATGATCTCCACGCCATCAAGTACTTACCCCTCAAGCTCAAAGGGCCAGCTCGTCACTAGCTCAAAGGCCTCCCCGAAAGCTCCATTGGAAGTTGGGAAGAGCTCAAAGACGCCTTTCGGGCAAATTTTCAAGGGACTTATGTCCGACCTCCGGATGCGGACGATTTGAGTCATATAACTCAACAGCCCGGAGAGTCAGCCCAAAAGCTTTGGAACATGTTTCTTACTAAAAGAACCAGATTGTCGACTGTCCGGATGCCGAAGCCTTGGCAGCTTTCAAGCATAGCATCCATGACGAATGGCTCGCCAGACACCTCGGCCAAAATAAGCCGAGAACGATGGCCGCATTAACAAACCTCATGACCTGCTTTTGCACGGGTGAGGACAGCTGGCTAGCCAGATGCAGCACCAGTGACCCCAGTACATCTGAAGTTAGAGATGGAAATGGGAAATCACGGTGCAACAGCAATAACAAACGCCGGAATAAATAAGACAACACGAAGGGCACGACAGTAAATGCCGGATTCAAAAGCTCTCGGCCAGGTCAAAAGCCGCCCCTAAAGGCACCAGGGATGAACTATCCAGCCTCAACAAAATTCTGGACCAAGTATGTCAGATCAATAGTACCCCTGGTAAACCTGCTAATCATACCCACAGAGAATTTTGGGTCTTCAAGCAGTCCGGCAAGCTCAACGCCGTACAGAAGGGGGAGGATACACCAAGTGAAGACGAGGACGAGCCCCCCAAGCAAGGCACGGGGGAACAAAAGAAATTTCCACTAGAAGTCAAAACAGTAAACGTGTTACACGTGATCAAGGCAAAAAACAACGCGGCACTCCCAGGAAAATATACCCAAGTGCCTGTCACCGCGAAGTCCTGCCACTGGTCGTCTCAACCGATCACTTTCGACCATCGCGATTACTCAGCAAGTATCCGACATGCAGGATGGGCTGCCCTGGTATTAGACCCAGTAATTGGCGGATATCACTTCACACGAGTCTTGATGGACGGCGGCAGTAGCCTAAACCTAATATATCAGGATACAATCCGCAGGATGGGGTTAGACCCAACACAAATTCGCCATAGCAATACTACCTTTAAGGGAGTAACACAAGGCCCAGGGGCTCGTTGTACGGGCTCCCACCTACTACAAGTTATATTCGCCCCCCCCCCCCGATAACTTCCGTCGCGAGCATTTTACTTTCCACATCGCTCCGTTTCAAAGTGGCTATCAAGCACTGCTTGGACGCGAAGCTTTCGCTTGCTTTAATGCAATACCACACTATGCCTCCCTCACACTCAAGATGCCCGGTCCACGTGGCATCATTACAGTGCATGGAAATATCAAGCGATCTCTGCGCACCGAAGAGAGTGAGGCTGCCTTGGCAGCCGCACACTAAAGGCGCCCGGACCAGCGAAAGCGTCCAATAGGTCGTCAAGACCTCAGACAGAACTAATCGAGTCCGGTGCCGCTACTTATACCGAATAAATGGTCAAACCCCTATTTGTCAATACAAGGGGCTCAACACGCGCAGACAAGTGGCAATTTCTTCTCATCTTGAATTATACATGGTTTCTTTAACAAACTATCTTTTTGCACGACAACTTTTTCACCTAAATTCCTCTCTTTTACAGACGATCATCATGCTACACCCATCCAGGATACGGCACAACAGAGACACAGGCGCAGACGTGCAGCAGGGACCCGGTCCAAGGATTCTTTTTAGATTAAGACCCTGCGTAAACCTTTTTTACTGTCTCTTGTTGATACATATCCACCGTTGAGAAGGATGCTGATGTCTTGGAATGTGGCCACGCCAGAACAACGCACGTACCTGGACACAAGGGGCTTCTTACAAAGGCCATTATTTAGGCCCGGTTTATACCACAAAGACCGAATACCTTAGGGAGTGTTCGGCGTCGCGAGTTTGGCCCTATATGCATTAGCTCCGAATCATTGTCTTTGATCAAATGTTGGGTTTTCCCGGCTCCTGTGTTTTGGTGCCTTACGTTCCGCTTTACCGGCTAAGGTAGCACCAGGAGAACTACTGCGATTGTGCCCTGGTTCATCCGGACGAGCACCTCAGTAGAGAAAGCCGAAAACTGACTGTCATGATATAGCGTGAGACTGGTCAACCACTCGATGACCTGTGGGAATGTTAGAATTCCTCCGTCTTAACGAAGGGCCATTTTCTGGCCAGGCATGTACGCACCCCGAGATCAGGAGAGTGCGGAGCCACCAGGGGCTATCTAGTAGCCCCACTGTCAAACTCCTATGGCTAAGTGAAAGTGCTAAAGCATTATAGTCCGGTTGCCTCGCTCGCTCCGCTATCACCTCCTTAATAGGACCAAGACGTTGGGTTAAGTGTGAATGTGTGTTTTTGCGCGCACCTCCACATTATATGCGTGAGGGTTGAAGCCGATGGCTGCAATCTTTCAGGTATACACGTGTATACATAAACGGCCACCCAGGAGGCATCATATTACTTTCAGGCAAAAGTATAAAAATAGCCTTATAAAAATTTATAAAAGCATTTCGCTTACAATGAGATTACATATCACTCAAACATAATTTTTTTGAGCACTGGGTCTCTATCAAATGAGCACCCTCAAGAACTTCTTCAAAGTAGTGCTCAGCAGCCCTTCGACCTATGGTCGAATCCCGCGCTGCAACAGTGGTAGCATCCATCTCCGCCCAGTATGCTTTAACACGGGCAAAGGCCATCCGTGCGCCCTCTATGCACGCCGACCTCTTCATCGCATTAATGTGCGGCACCACGTCAAGGAACTGCTGCACCAAGCTGAAATAGCGGTTCGGTTTTGACCTTTCCAGCCATAGTTGGTCCACAATAGACCTCATGGAAAGTCCGGACAACCTATTTAGTTCGGCCCATTCGGCTAATTGGTCAGTCAAGGAAGGCGGACGCTCGGGAGAATGGAATTGTCTCCAAAATAGCTGGTCTACTTCATGGTCCGTCTGACCCTGGAAATACTTGGCCGCATCGGCAACGCTCGCCGCCAAATCCATGTATACATCCTCCGAACTCCACAGCCGATCCAGAGGGGCATACCGTGGATCTCCGAACTTCCTCCGCAACATAAAGGGTTTCCCAGCTACAATATCCCCGGCTTCCCGCAACTCCTCCTTCTTTGTCCTCATAGCAGAGCGAAGGTCCTTTTTCATCGCAGCAGCCTTCTGAAGGTCCGATGCCTTCGCTTGGTTTTCCTTTTCAAGAACCCGATAACGGTCGGCGGCGGCTTTTAATTCTATGGCCATCTTGGCCATATTGTCTTGGCTCTCGCCATGCGTGGCCTTCTCGGCTTGCAACTCTTCGGCCACCTTCAAAGCAGCCACATTACCCAATCTCGCTTGTTCCTTGGCTTGGGCAAGTTCTGCCCGCAAGGCTTCAACAGTGGCAGCTCCATCTGCAGTCACAACATATTAAAGATACTGGCATCATGCTGCTATGCCTATGTGGCCTTTAACAGATAATGACACTTACCCTGTGCCTCGTCAAGCCTTTTGTTAACAAGCTCGATGTCGGTGTTTGCCGCATCCAACTGCCGTTCTAAATGGGCAAATTCGCTAGTCCGGCTAGCCACCGGAGCTTCCATCACCTGCACATAGAGGCAGTATGGTTATTACCTGGGAATATGATCCTCTGTTCGCCATCGTTTCCGACGACAACTAGAGTCTCAGGGGCTACTATATACACAGGGCACACCTAGCATGTGCAGGACTATCATACATTCTTTTACGTACCTCAAAGCCTATCAGTAGACTCATAAAAGCTTCATGCAATCCGCTTTCGGCGGACGATATTCTCTCCATCACCGTATTTGTCGGCGTTCTGGGAATGGGGGTCCCCAGACTTGCCTACCTGCGGCCTGCGGCGTGGCTCAAAAGGGGGCCCAGCACGGCCCATCTTCACCAACATAGACCCGAGACCCTCGCGAGGGGCCAAGCCTCGTGGGGCGGACGACGCGGAGCTTCCTCAGGCACGGCCTCATCAGGCTGGCTCGCGAGGAGGCGGTGTAACGCCCTTGATGCGGCTATATCTCCCACGTGTCAAAGCACGACTTAGAGGCATAACCGCATTGAAAGCAATGTCGCAAGTGAGGTAATCTTCACACAACCCATGTAATACAATAGGGGAAAAAGATACATAGTTGGCTTACAATCGCCACTTCACACAATTACATGAATAAAACATTACATCATCCAAACACTCATGGCCCGACTACGGCGCCAAAATAAAAGAGAACCCAACATGCGACAACGGTCCCGTTCACCCCCAACTGGGCACCACTACTGATCAACTAGAACAAAACAACACAAAGGACAAGATCTTCATCGAGCTCCTCCTGAGCTTGGTTGCGTCATCTGCACGGACTCATCGGCACCTGCAAACTGGTTTTGGAAGTATCTGTGAGCCACAGGGACTCAGCAATCTCGCACCCTCACGATCAAAACTATTTAAGCTTATGGGTAAGGTAAAGGTATGAGGTGGAGCTGCAGCAAGCGACTAGCAGATATGGTGGCTAACATACGCAAATGAGAGCGAGAAGAGAAGGCAAAGCACGGTTGATAAAAGTATGATCAAGAAGTGATCCTAGAACAACCTACGTCAAGCATAACTCCAACACTGTGTTCACTTCCCGGACTCCGCCGGAAAGAGACCATCACGGTTACACACGCGGTTGATGTATTTTAATTAGGATTAACTTCAGGTTTTCTACAACCGGACGTTAACAAATTCCCATCTGCCCATAACCGCGGGCACGGCTTTTGAAAGTTCAAATCCCTGCAGGGGTGTCCCAACTTAGCCCATCACAAGCTCTCACGGTCAACAAAGGAATAAACCTCCTCCCAAGACATTCCGATCAGACTCGGTATCCCGGTACTCCAAGACGTCCTCGACAATGGTAAAACAAGTCCAGCAAAGCCGCCCGATGCGCCGACATCCTGATGGGAGCTGCACATATCTCGTTCTCGGGGCAACACCGGATAGGTCAAGCTATGAGAAAAACCAGCCCTCAAGTTTCCCCGAGGTGGCCCCGCAGGCTGCCCATTTCGGACCAACACTTAGACAAACACTGGCCCGGGGGGGGGGGGGGGGGTTAAAATAAGATGACCCTCGGGATGCGCGACTCCTAAGGAAAAAGGCTAGGTGGAAAATGGTAAAACCAAGGTTGGGCCTTGCTGGAGGAGTTTTATTCAAAGCGAACTGTCAAGGGGTTCCCATTATAACCCAACAGCGTAAGGAACGCAAAATCCGGGAACATAACACCGATATGACGGAAACTAGGACGGCAAGAGTGGAACAAAACACCAGGCATAAGGCCGAGCCTTCCACCCTTTACCAAGTATATAGATGCATTAATTAAATAAGATATAATGCGATATCCCAACAAGTAAACATGTTCCAACAAGGAACAAAACTTCAATCTTCACCTACAACTATCAACGCTATAAGAGGGGTTGAGCAAAGCAGTAACATAGCCAAACAACGGTTTGCTAGGAAAAGGTGGGTTAGAGGCTTGGCTCAACAATATAGGAGGCATGATAAGCAAGTGGTAGGTATCACAGCATAGGCATAGCAAAAGAGCGAGCAACTAGCAAGCAAAGATAGAAGTGATTTCGAGGGTATGGTCATCTTGCCTGAAATCCCGCAAGGAAGAAGAACGAGTCCATGAAGAAGACAAACGGACATAGACGAACGGGTCCTCACAAACACGACGTTACCGGAACCAAACCCGACGAAGCAAACACCGGAAAGAAGCACACAACATAGTAAACAAGCAACACATGAACATGATAAGATATGCGGGATGCGGTATGCGATGGATATGCATGATTTGACAAAGAATGCATGAACCTGGCCTCAACTTGGAAATCCAAGTGTGCCACTGGAAAGATGAGGTGAAATCGCTTGAAAACGATATAAAGAACACCGGAATCGGAGTTACGGTTTGGAAATGGCAAGCAATTCAAATACGGCACCGGTCTGCGATTTTAGCAAATAGCCAGCTAAATGCAATGAGATGAACATGCTACAACACTCAAACATGACAATAAAATACATGGCAGGGATGCATTCATGATGCTTAACAAAATACTAGCACTGAGATACGGCTAAATCATCCATTAACAGGTTCGAACAAGCATGGCAAAAATGCATATGACAAACAGATTTCAGACTTAGTGAAATTAACACTTGTCTGGAATTTCAGATCAGGTAGCACTCTTCGGAGCAACAAAACTACATGCTACAGGACATGAACATGGCAAAGTAAAGCATGGCATGGAGCTACACAAAGAGCTTAACAAAAGTCCCTTAGTGACCTTGAGCCAAAAGGGATCAGAAAATACAATTGCAAGCATGTGAACATGGCAAAAACATAATCAGATCACAGACTTGGTGAAAACTGGAACATGCTGAAACATAACTCAAGTAGGCATGTTTACGAGCTCGATGCACTCACTACGGGGCAAGTCATGATAAGCTAAGCATACATCCATCAATAACACACAAAATGCAAGCTAGACATGGCAAGAACAATAGCATAGCATGCACGGATCAACTACAACATCATCGGCAAAATTGCAAACAAGTTGACAATCTGCCCAGATTCATAAAGTAGCAAAAGTAGAGCTCGATTGACTCAAGCTAGGGTGCTCCATAATTGCAAAAAAATACATGGATGGATAGAGCACTACAATATTAACAAAACATCCTTACTGATCATCCTCAAAGGAGGCACGGATCACTAGGAAACAACATGAACATATGGCAATATGAGATAAACAGCTCAAGGACTTTGTGGAATTGCTAAGCCTTTGAAAACAACATTACGAAGTGCCTCACTTGGAAAGCTTGTGCTAGTCGCCACACACATCACAAAAATACATGGGTTGCACCTCTGGAAAGATGGCAAAACCCTTAACAAAACATATGTAGAGCATCAGGGCATATCATGCCCACATTAAACATGGCAAAAATGACAAAAAGCTAAACGGAGTAGCAGATCTGACAAATATCTCAAGTAGCCTTCTTCTAACAGCATTTCGGGCATCAAGATGAACTCAAATGAAGATGATGCAATGGAATGAAATGATGTACTCTCTGAGATGAACATTTTGATATGCTATATGCATGAATCGGAGCTACGAATGCAAAGTTACGAGGCCACGAACATGAGCACTTGGATCTGGAAATTCTGGGACTTAGTAGAAATTTATACCCTGTGCAAAAAGTCAACGGGACGAGGATATCTCGGGACGGAGGGATCCGGGTCGAGATGACGGCGTTTGGATCGGGGGACGGGTGGATCTCATCCACCCGCCCGGATCTGACCGGAGCGGATTCCGGCGAGATGGCGCGAACTCCGGCGATGGAAGGCAAAGGCGAGGCGGCGCCGGCGGGGGTGGCGACGTCCAGGCGGCGGCGGCGCGGGATCTGGGGCGAACACCTCGGGCGCGGCGCGGTCCGGCGACCGGAGCTAGGGCGGCGCGGAGGCGGAGGCCGGTGAGGCGCGGGCCGGGCGGCGACGGAGATGCGCGGCGGCGGCGGCGAAGGTTCGGTGAGCGCGCGGAACTCCGGCGATGCACGGGATCCGGCGGGCGCGCGAGTGCGGCGGCAGGCGGCTCCGGGCCCGGTCGGGCCTGCCTCGGGCCCCGCGGGCCGCGGCGGCACGCTGAGGAGAGAGAGGGAGGCGGGGCTGAGGTGGCGCGAGGGGAGTGGTCGAGCGGTGCGGTGGAGCTGAGGTGGCGGGCTCCTATTGGTGGGAGTGAGGTGGCCGGCGAGATGGACACGTCCGGCGCGGCGCGAGAGGAGGAGTTTTTAGGGTTCATCCGCGAAAATTTCGGGGATGGCCACATATATATAGGTAGAGGGAGCTAGGAGAGTCCAAATGAAGCGCGGTTTTCGGCCATGCGATCGTGATCGAACGCTCTAGATGATGGAGAAGGGTTAGGTGGGTTTTGGGCCAAATTGGAGGGGTGTTGGGCTGCAACACACACGAGGCCCTTTTGGTCCCTCGGTTAACTGTTGGAGTATCAAACGAAGTCCAAATGATACGAAACTTGACAGGCGGTCTACCGGTAGTAAACCAAGGCCGCTTGGCAAGTCTCGGTCCAATCCAGAAATGTTTAATCCCCACACATGAAAGAAAGGTAGAAATGACCACCGGAGGAGAACAAAGTGCCGGAATGCAAAACGGACAACGGGGAAAATGCCCGGATGCATGAGACGAACACGTATGCAAATGAAATGCACATGATGACATGATATGCAATGCATGACACGCAAGCAATGACAAGGCAACAACAGCAAATAACTGCACGACACCTGGCACATCGGTCTCGAGGCGTTACTGGCGGAGAGATCAAGGCGGGGTACCTCATGAGGTGCCCGTGACGCAAGCCATGACGACCAAGGGCGCCAGGCGGGTACCAGCCCGCGTAGTGTCCTCCTTTCTTTTTTGGTGCAAAGGGGGCAAGCACAGCTGCGGAGTACCGAGGCATCAGGCAAAGGTTGCCATTTCGGTGCAATAAGACCAGGACCAGGAGGACTGCAAGACGGAGGTCATCGTGGAGCCCAAGACGACGTCACCACCAGAGCTTTGTGCAGGCGAAGACTACTTTTGTCAGGGTAGCTAGTACTAGTTGTCCCCCTTCAAATTAGCCCGCCATTGTTGGCGCCCTTCCCACTCGATATTTGGGAAGAGGACCAGGGCCTCTATAAAAAGGACCAGCCACCCACAGAGGAAGGGTTTTTTTTCAATCAGAGAGAGAGAGAGAGAGAAAGGTGGCTGAACTCCTCCCAGCAGTTCATCGCCCCAGCCAAGAACAGACCCTCGCGAGGCTGTTCTTCCTTGTATCACTCATTATCATCAGCCCAAGAGGCAATCCACCACACCACACACTGGAGTAGGGTATTACACCACAACGGTGGCCCGTACCAGTATAAACCCTGTGTCTCTTGTGTTGTTCTTTCCATAGTTTAGATCTTAGCGAGGTGGAGGGGTGCAGGTAGGTAGGAAGCGAGATCTCCATGCGCACCCTAGTGTTCGAACCTCAAGGGTCTGCCGGAACCCGAAATCCGACATTTGGCGCGCCAGGTAGGGGTGCACCAGAGTTTTCTCTTCTGCCACCGCCACGGCCTGCCTCGTGATGAGTAGCGCGTCGCCCGCTCCGGCCGCCGGCGCCAGCACGGGGGCCAGGGGGCTCCGAGTCCTGCAACGGGTATGGTGGCCAGACAAGCTCAAGCCAACGATGCCGCCGCGCTACGGCGGCGCGACAGATCCGCTGGCCTTCTTGCTGGCGAGCGAGGATGCCCTCCTCGAAGCCGGGGGTGACGATAGGGTCGTGGCCAACTGGCTCCCCATGGCCCTCACCGGCGCTCCACGCACATGGCTGCTCCACCCGCCGGCAGCCTCCGTGGCCTCTCGGGAAGAGCCCCGCAACCTCTTCCCCGCCCATCGCGCTACACCAACACCCCCGGTCATCGCGGCCCTCCTGGGCGGCTCGCAGGCGCCGCCTACAAGTCACCACGTCAAGCCGTTCATCCGCCGGGTCAGCGCCGCTTCCACGCGGCAGGGGGCTCCCGTGGACCGGGCGGCGCCCGAGACCGGCCTGACCTTCAGCTCGGAGGACCACCCCTCCAACTCGGCCTGCTCGGGTGCGCTCCCCATGCTGTGCACCCCCACCATCTGCCAGGTGGCCGTCACCAGAACCCTCATTGATGGCGGTGCGGGCCTTAGCATGCTCTCGGTCGAGGCCTTCAACCTCCTCTGCATACCCCTGGAACGGCTGCAACCCAGCCGGCCCTTCTCAGGCGTTGGGGCGGATCGTCCAGCTCCTTGGGACAGATCCGGCTCCCAGTAACCTTCGGCACCTACGACAACTTCCGCACGGAGCTGGTCGACTTCGACATCGCCCCCATCGGCCTCCCCTACAACGCCATCCTCGGCTACCCAGCGCTGGCCCAGTTCATGGCCGCGACGCACCTGGCGTACAACCTCATGAAGATGCCCGGGAGCAGCGGTGTCCTCACCGTGCACGGGGACACCGGAGACGCGCTGCGGGTGCTCAAGCTCGCCTTCAAGACGGCGGCGTCGGCACAGCTCGCCGACTTGGAGACCCCCGAGCCCAAGGGGGCTGCATCCGCCAAGAAGAAACAGTTGTTCACCCAAGACAAGGCAGAAACCAAGAAGATACCCGTCGATGAGGATGGGTCCACCAACGCCACTTTCACCATAGGCGCCCACCTCAAACCCGAGCAGGAGGAGGCCCTGGTCGGGTTCCTGCGCACAAACAAGAAGGTATTCGCTTGGGAGCCTGACCAGTTGGCAGGGATCCCTAGGAGTGTAATCGAGCATCACCTCAACGTGCGCCCTATGAAGCAGAAGGCCAGGTGGCAGTCCACAGAAAAGCAGGCCTTCATCGTCCAAGAGACCCGCAAATTAGAAGCCGCCGGGGTCATTCGCGAGGTCCGATACCTGGATTGGCTGGACAACCCTGTCGTTGTGCCAAAGAAGGGAGGGAAGGAGCACATGTGTGTCGACTTCACCAACCTCAACAAAGCATGCCCGCAAGATCCGTTCCCGCTCCCCTACATCGACCAGATCGTCGATTCCACTACGGAATGCGACCTGTTATGCTTCTTGGATGCCTTCTCTGGGTATCACCAGATCAAGATGGCGGTAGAAGACGTCGAGAAGACAGCCTTCCTAACCCCGTGTGGGGTGTACTGCTACACATGCATGCCATTCGGGCTGCGTAACGCAGGGGCGACCTTTCAGCGGCTGATGCACATCACCTTGGGCCCGCAGCTCGGGAAGAATGTTGAAGCTTATGTCGATGACATTGTGGTAAAGTCTCGGGAGGCCAGGACCTTGATACAAGACCTGGAGGAAACCTTCGCGAGCCTCAACGCAGTGAACCTACAGCTCAACCCAGAGAAGTGTGTGTTCGGAGTCCCCTCGGGCAAGCTCTTGGGTTTCCTGGTGTCCCACCGAGGCATCAAGGCTAACCCGGAAAAGGTCAAGGCGGTGGAAGACATGAGCCCGCCAAAGACCCTTAGAGAAATGTAGAAGCTCACGGGATGTGTGACCGCGCTAGGGCGCTTCATCTCCAAGTTGGGGGAACGAGCGCTGCCCTTCTTCCAGCTAATGAAGAAAAAGGGGCCCTTCGAGTGGACTGAAGAGGCCGACAAGGCGTCCTATCTTAGTTCCCTTTGAGCCTCGGTGGCGGTCCATAGGAAGATCACACGGGTACTCCGGGATTTCCAAAAAATACAGGCAACACTGGGTACTCCAGGTGCCTCAATCCACCCAGATGTTTGATTAAGTTGCCGCCTTAAGTTGAACCATTAATTAACAAGCTCACATCTGTCATGTATTCACTGAAACCCAAACCGCATCTACGGGCATAGCATAGCATAATATATATAAGCAACGCGTAGAGTAACTCCCAAGGGTTTGAATGTAACAGGGCAATAGGTTCTACCTCATCGACTACTTCCCAACCCACAAGTTAATAACATCCTAATCATGCAATGTTTGAGGATTGAGACTAATGCATAAAAACTGGGTGATAAAAGGGATATGATCAAAGTGTTACTTGCCTTGCTGACGATCTGCGAAACCTAGGGACTCGTAGTAGCACGCTTCACACTCCGGGTGTTCTATCACAAGCAAACAATAGCATACATAAGTAACAAGCAATGATGCATAAGCAAAACTCAAACAAAAGAGTTTGACCAGAAGTTTCAACTTAAGAACTCCGGTTCGCAAAAAGAATCAAATCAAATGGAGCAACGAAACTCAAACGACGAAAGAAAGCTTCGTTTACTAATCTGAAACTAGGTCAAATTTTACAGTAGAGAAAATTTGTTTGAGTTGGTTAAGCGGAAAGAGGGTTTCGAGACGAAACTCCAGGCGCTTGAATCGCCTGCTTCCGACTAACAAGCTAAAAGAAAAACAGAAACTAAGATCGGATCAGAAATCGTGATCAGAGAAAATCACGGAATATATCCGATAAAAGAAAACTGATGAACAGACTAACGAACGAGCGTTCGCTGGCTGTTTCTAACGGGCGAAGAACCGTTCGTTAAAACGATCGTTCGGACGAACGTCCGCCAAATAGAAGAACCGAGAAAAACTGGCGATTCCTTAAAAACGGATCTAGGGTGCTAAAAAAACCGGTCGGTCTTTAAAAAAACCGGCGACGGGGCGCGGCGGCTACCTCCGGCGAGAGATCCGGCGGGGCGGCGGCTTAGGGGGCGGCGGTGCTCGGCGGCGGCGCGGACTGCGGCGGCGGCAGCAGGCGGCGGCGGCGGCTTGGCGCGGCGCGGGCGGCGGTGGTGTGGTGGGGTGTTGGGGGCGGGGGTGGCGGCGTATATAAGGGCGGGGCGGGGCGGCTTGGAGGAGGGGGCAAGACGCGGCGGCGGAGAGGAGTCCCGCTCGGACTCCTAGTCCGAGTCGGCGGTGGCGGCGCTCGCGGGGAAGGCGGCGGTGGCTGCCTAGCGCGGCTGGGCCTTAGGCCCAGTCGGCGCGGGAACCTCTTTTTTTAAAAAATAATTTCGCTGACCGAAATAAATCCTAAAAGAAATAAATAAAAATCTAAAAATGCCAAAATAAATTTTCACTGTCTAAATAAAATATTTAGAATGAGATGAACATTTTCTTGGCCCTAAAATGCAATTTTGGAAAACGTGCAATTTTTCTAATGCAAACAAAATTGCAATAAAATCCAAATAAAACAATTATTTGGTTTTAATATTTTTCCTGTAATATTTCAATTATCTTGGAGAAGTCATATGATCTCCTCTCATATATTTTTAGTGTGAAATATTTTTGGAGAGAAAATAACTAAAACCAAAAATCCTCGTTTTCAAGTATTTGATAGAGATCAAATTTGAAAACCGGGAAATCCCCAACTCTCTCCGAGGGTCGTTGAGTTGCTTAGAATTTCGAGGATCGTGAGACGAAATGCGAATAAAATATGATATGCATGGATGACTATATATAACATTCCAAATTAAAAATTTGGGATGTTACAAGTGTAATGGTCTGTCCGGACGTCGTAACCGTACTTTATTAGATATGGTTCGATCTATGATGTCTCTTACCGATTTACCACTATCGTTTTTGGGTTATGCATTAGAGACAACTACATTCACATTAAATAGGGCACCATCTAAATCCGTTGAGACGACACCGTATGAACTATGGTTTGGCAAGAAACCTAAGCTGTCGTTTCTTAAAGTTTGAGGTTGCAATGCTTATGTGAAAAAGTTTCAACCTGATAAGCTCAAACCCAAATCGGAGAAGTGCAGCTTCATAGGATACCCAAAATAAAATGTTGGGTACACCTTCTATCACAGATCCGAAGGAAAGATATTCATTGCCGAGAATGGATCCTTTCTAGAGAAGGAGTTTCTCTCAAAAGAAGTGAGTGGGAGGAAAGTAGAACTTGATGAGGTAATTGTACCTGCTCCCTTATTGGAAAGTAGTTCATCACATAAATTTGTTCCTGTGACTACTACACCATTTAGTGAGGAAGCTAATGATGATGATCATGTAACTTCAGATCAAGTTACTACCGAACCTCGTAGGCAAACCAGAGTAAGATACGCACCAGAGTGGTTCGGTAATCCTGTTCTGAAAGTCATGTTACTTGACCATGATGAGCCTGCGAGCTATGAGGAAGCGATGATGAGCCCAGATTCCGTGAAATGGCTTGAGGCCATGAAATCTGAGATGAGATCCATGTATGAGAACAAAGTATGGACTTTGATTGACTTGCCCATTGATCGGCGAGCCATTGAGATTAAATGGATCTTCAAGAGGAAGACGAACGCTGATAGTAGTGTTACTATCTACAAAGCTAGAATTGTCGTAAAAAGGTTTTCGACAAGTTCAAGGTGTTGACTACGATGAGAGTTTCTCACTCATATCTATGCTTAAGTCTATCCGAATCATGTTAGCAATTGCCGCATTTTATGAAATCTGGCAAATGGATAAACAAAAACTGCATTCCTTAATGGATTTATTAAAGAAGAGTTGTATATGATGCAACCAGAAGGTTTTGTCAATCCTAAAGGTACTAACAAAATATGCAAGCTCCAGCGATCCATCTATGGACTGGTGCAAGCATCTCGGAGTTGGAATATACGCTTTGATAAATTGATCAAAGCATATAGTTTTATACAGCTTGTGGTGAAGCCTGTATTCACAAGAAAGTGAGTGGGAGCACTACAACATTTCTGATAAGTATATGTGAATGACATATTGTTGATCGGAGATAATGTAGAATTATTCTGCAAAGCATAAAGGAGTGTTTGAAAGGAGTTTTTCAAAGAAAGACCTCGGTGAAGCTGCTTACATATTGAGCATTAAGATCTATAGAGATAGATCAAGATGCTTGATAAGTTTTTCAATGATTACATACCTTGACAAGATTTTGAAGTAGTTCAAAATGGAACAGTCAAAGAAAGAGTTCTTGCCTGTGTTACAAGGTGTGAAACTGAGTAAGACTCAAAGCCCGATCACGGCAGAAGATAGAAAGAGAATGAAAGTTATTCCCTATGCCTTGGCCATAGGTTCTATAAAAAATGCCATGCTGTGTACCAGATCTATTGTATACCCTACACTGTTTTTGGCAAGGGGTACAATAGTGATCTAGGAGTAGATCACTGGACAGCGGTCAAAATTATCCATAGTGGAATAAGGATATGTTTCTCGATTATGGAGGTGACGAAAAGGTTCGTCATAAAGGGTTACGTCGATACAAATTTTGACACTGATCCAGATGACTCTAAATCTCAATCTGGATACGTATTGAAAGTGGGAGGAATTCGCTAGAGTAGCTCCGTGCAGAGCATTGTTGACATAGAAATTTGCAAAATACTTACGGATCTGAATGTGGCTGACCCGTTGAGTAAACTTCTCTCACAAGCAAAACATGATCACACCTTAGTACTCTTTGGGTATTAATCACATAGCAATGTGAACTAGATTATTGACTCTAGTAAACCCTTTGGGTGTTGGTCACATGATGATGTGAACTATGGGTGTTAATCACATGGTGATGTGAACTATTGGCGTTAAATCACATGGCGATGTGAACTAGATTATTGACTCTAGTGCAAGTGGGAGACTGAAGGAAATATGCCCTAGAGGCAATAATAAAGTTATTATTTATTTCCTTATATCATGATAAATGTTTATTATTTATGCTAGAATTGTATTAACCGGAAACATAATACATGTGTGAATACATAGACAAACAGAGTGTCACTAGTATGCCTCTACTTGACTAGCTCGTTGATCAAAGATGGTTAAGTTTCCTAACCATTGACATGGGTTGTCATTTGATTAACGGGATCACATCATTAGGAGAATGATGTGATTGACTTGACCCATTCCATTAGCTTAGCACTTGATCGTTTAGTTTGTTGCTATTGCTTTCTTCGTGACTTATACATGTTCCTATGACTATGAGATTGTGCAACTCCCATTTACCGGAGGAACACTTTGTGTGCTACCAAACGTCACAACGTAACTGGGTGATTATAAAGGTGCTCTATAGGTGTCTCCAAAGGTACTTGTTGGGTTGGGGTATTTCGAGATTAGGATTTGTCACTCCAATTGTCGGAGAGGTATCTCTGGGCCCACTCGGTAATGCACATCACTATAAGCCTTGCAAGCATTGCAACTAATGAGTTAGTTGCAGGATGATGTATTGCGGAACGAGTAAAGATACTTGCCAGTAACGATATTGAACTAGGTACTGAGATACCGACGATCGAATCTCGGGCAAGTAACATACCAGTGACAAAGGGAACAACGTATGTTGTTATGCGGTTTGACCGATAAAGATCTTCGTAGAATATGTAGGAGCCCATATGAGCATCCAGGTTCCGCTATTGGTTATTGACCAGAGACGTGTCTCGGTCATGTCTACATAGTTCTCGAACCCATAGGGTCCGCACGATTAAAGTTCGATGACGGTTATATTATGAGTTTATGTGATTTGATGTACCGAAGGAGTTCGGAGTCCCAGATGAGATCGGGGACATGACGAGGAGTCTCGAAATGGTCGAGATGTAAAGATCGATATATTGGAAGACTATATTCGGACATCGGAAAAGTTTCGAGTGATTCGGGTATTTTTGGGAGTACCGGGGAGTTACGGGAATTCGTATTGGGCCTTAATGGGCCATACGGGAAAGGAGAGAAAGGCCTCAAAGGGTGGCCGCACCCCTCCCCATGGGCTGGTCCAAATTGGACTAGCGAGGGGGGCGCCCCTTCCTTCCTTCTCCTTTTCCCTTCCCTTTCCTTCCCTCCTAGTCCTAATACTTGGAAGGGCTCCTAGTTCTACTAGGAAAGGGGGAATCCTACTCCCGGTGGAAGTAGGACTCCCCTAGGGCGCGCCATAGAGAGGGCCGGCCCTCCCCCTCGTCCATTACTTTATATACGGGGGCAGGGGGCACCCCAAAGACACAACAATTGATCTCTTGATCTCTTAGCCGTGTGCGGTGGCCCCCCCACCATAATCCACCTCGATCATATCGTAGCGGTGCTTAGGCGAAGCCCTGCGTCGGTAGAACATCATCATTGTCACCACGCTGTCGTGCTGACGAAACTCTCCCTCAACACTCGGCTAGATCGGAGTTCGAGGGACGTCATCGAGTTGAACATGTGCAGAACTCGGAGGTGCTGTGCATTCGGTACTTGATCGGTTGGATCGTGAAGACGTACGACTACATCAACCTCGTTGTGCTAATGCTTCCGCTTTCGGTCTACGATGGTACGTGGACACACTCTCCCCTCTCGTTGCTATGCATCACCATGATCTTGCGTGTGCGTAGGAATTTTTTTTTGAAATTACTACATTCCCCAACAATGTCCTGACTGCCGAGGAATACGGCCTCAACCGCCCAGCCAAGAGCTACCCATAATAAAGACGGAAAAGTCCACAGTCACATGTACGACCTCCGACAGACACTGGAAAATAGAGCAGGACACACAAGATCAATCTACTGATCACGAGGATGCGCTTCGAGAAACGACGACGGCCACCTCTTCGGACGTGACAAACCTAACCACGCTCAGGCCGAATACCGCAGACAGACTCCATCGAAGGTCCGCCATGATGCGGCCTGATACAGAGGAGCCACACACCCACTCTGCTTCACAGATGAAGTATTGGATCATGAATTCCCCGAGGGGTTCAAGCCTGTCACACTACTTGGAAAAGGCATGTTAGTGGCGCACCTGTTTTGGCCATTAATGGCGCACTACAGGTGCGCCACTATCATCACGCCATTAGTAACTAATACTAATGGCGCACCCCTGGTGTGCCATTAGTATACCAACAGTAGTGGCGCACTAGGCGGTGCATCATTAGTATGTCCCGTGGTGCGCCATTAGTATGCCTCCCAGGGGGCCATATTTACCTTGTGCTCTGGGTTACTAATGGCGCACTACTAGGCAGTGCACCACTAGTGTGTTTATTGCAGTGCGCCACTAAAGTGTTGTGTGGTGCGCCACTAGTATGAATATTAGGAATTATTTTTTTTCTTTTCTGATATTTGCACAGGTTACAAAATATATTACTGGACAGAATATAGACATCACCACACATCAACAACAGATTTATCGAATACAATAGAAGATTAGTCTCCGAATTCAAAAGACCGAACAAAGTTAGAACATTACAAGTCTCGAGACCGCGAGTAGCGATTTTGTCTTCACATTACAAGTCGATATCGATCATCTAAACTACCATCACATAGAAGAGAGCTGCGGTCATCACGGTTAGCATCATCATGATGAAACTGGTCTTCATCCGGTTCCTCCTCCGCTCCCTCCTCTCTCCCGCTAGATAGCGTGTGTATCTAGCTTCCGCCTCCGCCCTAGTGGTGTACCCTTTGTAACTGTTGCCGCTGAAACGGTGAACCTGTCTCCGACACTCCTCCCAGTCGTCGTAGACTCCGGGAACCTTACCCTTGTACACGACATACGACGACATCTCTATGCACTAGCCAAACAAAATGTTAGTAGCAATTCAGAGACAATACATAAGCAATATATAAGTATGCAACAAAAGGATCGGAAGAGAAAAACAAGACATTAATAGCACGATTCATGGTCGTACTAATAAATAGCATCTATTACATATAAGTTGAGCGACTGTCCAAACCAAAGAGACATACAAGTTCATTAAAGTTTAATTACAACATGAGCTAATCGATATTTCAGAACTACATAGCATCACTACTTTCGACTCGACTCAAGGACCGGAGCGTGGATGAAGCCGCCGTCTGTCGTGATGGTCCTGAAATCGCGGGCATTGTCAGCCTGCATTTGTAGCGTTGTTTCTATCTCACTGTTGGACGGTTGATATCTGAGGTAGAACTGCCCCGAGGTACGAAAGATCCACTGAAAGATCCACTAATAAGAAAGTGCATGCGATAGAAGAAATTAATGTTTTGAGTGGAAAGATGGATGAACTTATGAAATTATTTGCTAATAAAAGTGTTTCTTCTGATCCTAATGATATGCCTTTGTCTACTTTGATTGAGAATAATAATGAATCTATGGATGTGAATTTTGTTGGTAGGAACAATTTTGGTAACAACACGTATAGAGGAAACTTTAATCCTAGGCCGTATCCTAGTAATTCCTCTAATAATTATGGTAATTCCTACAACAATTCTTATGAAAATTTTAATAAGATGCCCTCTGATTTTGAATCTAATATTAAATAATTTATTACTTCGCAAAAGAATTTCAATGCTTTGATTGAAGAAAAATTGTTTAAGATTGATGAGTTGGCTAGGAACATTGATAGAATTTCCCTTAATGTTGATTCTTTGAAACTTAGATCTATTCCACCTAAGCATGATATCAATGAGTCTCTCAAAGCCATGAGAATTTCCATTGATGAGTGCAAAGAAAGAATCGCTAGGATGCGTTCTAAGAAAGATTCCTTTATAATAGCGTGTTCTTCTAGTTTCCATGATAATAAAGATGAAGATCTAAAAGTTATTGATGTGTCCCCTATTAAATCTTTGTTTTGCAATATTAATCTTGATAATGATGGGACTGAATATGATCCACCTTTACCTAGAAGGCGTTCCAAAAATTCGGAGTTTTTAGATCTTGATGCTAAATTTGATAAAAGTGGGATTGAAGAGATCAAAACTCTAGATACTAATGAACTACTATTTTGGATTTCAAGGGATTTAATTATGATAATTGCTCTTTGATAGATTGCATTTTATTATTTCAATCCGTGCTAAATTCTCCTCATGCTTATAGCCAAAATAAAGCTTTTACTAAACATATCGTTGATGCTTTGATGCAATCTTATGAAGAAAAACTTGAGTTTGAAGTTTCTATCCCTAGAAAACTTTATGATGAGTGGGAACCAAATATTAAAATTAAAATTAAAGATCATGAATGCTATGCTATATGTGATTTGGGTGCTAGTGTTTCCACGATTCCAAAGACTTTGTGTGATTTGTTAGGTTTTCGTGATTTTGATGATTGCTCTCTAAACTTGCACCTTGCGTATTCCACTATTAAGAAACCTATGGGAAGAATTAATGATGTTATTATTGTTGCAAATAGGAATTATGTGCTCATAGATTTTATCGTTCTTGACATAGATTGCAATCCTTCGTGTCCTATTATTCTTGGTAGACATTTCCTTAGAACGATTGGTGCAATTATTGATATGAAGGAAAGAAATATTAGATTCCAATTTACGTGAAGGAAAGGCATGGAATACTTTCCTAGAAAGAAAATTAAATTACCTTATGAATCAATTATGATAGCCACTTATGGATTGCCTACCAAAGATGGTAATAGCTAGATCTATCCTTGCTTTTTATGCCTAGCTAGGGGCGTTAAACGATAGCGCTTGTTGGGAGGCAACCCAATTTTATTTTTATTAATTGATTTTTGATACTGTTTAGTAATAAATAAATTATATAGCCTATGTTTTGGTTGTGTTTTTTGTGCTTAATTAGTTTTTGTGCCAAGTAGAACCGTTGGGAAGACTTGGGGAAAGTCTTGTTAATCCTGCTGTAAAAAACAGAAACTTTAGCGCTCACGAGAACTGCTTCCATTTTTATATGGAAAGTGATATTTAGTTAATTCTTTTTGAATATGATTAATAGATAAATTCCTCACGTCCAGCAATTTATTTTTGAATTTTTGGGGTTCCAGATCTTGCGCTAGCTACAGATCACTACAGACTGTTCTGTTTTTGACAGATTCTGTTTTTCGTGTGTTGTTTGCTTACTTTGATGAATCTATGGCTAGTAAAATAGTTTATAAACCATAGAGAAGTTGGAATACAGTAGTTTTAACACCAATATAAATAAATAATGAGTTCATTACAGTACCTTGAAGTGGTCTTTTGTTTTCTTTCGCTAACGGAGCTCACGACATTTTCTACTTTAAGTTTTGTGTTGTGAAGTTTTCAAGTTTTGGGTAAGGATTTGATGGACTATGGAACAAGGAGTGGCAAGAGCCTAATCTTGGGGATGCCCATGGCACCCCCAAGATAATATAAGGACACCTAAAAGCCAAAGCTTGGGGATGCCCCGGAAGGCATCCGCTCTTTCGTCTACTTCTATCGGTAACTTTACTTGGAGCTATATTTTTATTCACCACATGATATGTGTTTTGCTTGGAGCGTCTTGTATGATTTGAGTCTTTGATTCTTAGTTTACCACAATCATCTTTTCTGTACACACCTTTTTAGAGAGACACACATGATTTGGAAATTATTAGAATACTCTATGTGCCTCACTTATAGCTGTTGAGTTATATAATTTTGCTCTAGTGCTTCACTTATATTTTTTATAGCGCGGTGGTGGATTTGTTTTATAGAAACTATTGATCTCTCATGATTCACTTGGATTATTTTGAGAGTCTTAAATGGCATGGTAAATTGCTTAAATAATCCTATATGCTTGGTATACAAGATTAATAATAAAATTCTCTTATGAGTGTGTTGAATACTATGAGAAGCTTGATACTTGATAATTGTTTTGAGATATGGAGATGGTGATATTAGAGTCGTGCTAGTTGAGTAGTGGTGAATTTGAGAAATACTTGTGTTAAAGCTTGTGATTCCCGTAGCATGCACGTATGGTGAACCGTTATGTGATGAAGTCGGAGCATGATTTATTTATTGATTGTCTTCCTTATGAGTGGAGGTCGGGGACGAGCGATGGTCTTTTCCTACCAATCTATCCCCCTAGGAGCATGCGCGTAATACTTTGCTTTGATAACTTGTAGATTTTTGCAATAAGTATATGAGTTCTTTATGACTAATGTTGAGTCCATGGATTATTCGCACTCTCACCCTTCCACCATTGCTAGCCTCTCTAATACCGCTGTCGGGTGGTTGGTGCGACATATGCCAACGGGTGGCTTATCATTGTGGGAGCCAATAAAACATCGCCGGTGCCTAGAAACGGGATAAGGCGAAGACATGCACGCTGGCGAATCTTACCCAGCTTCAGGGCTCTCCGTGGAGATAACACCCCTACTGCTGCTCTGCGGGGTCTCCGCATGGTTACTAGATCGGCAAGAAGCTACAAGAGGCTCCTTGAGCTGTTTGGTGAAAGGATGAAGAGGGGCAAGGCTTGCCTGCTCCTCCTCTCATTGCGGTGTCTAAAAACTATCCAAAGAGAGAGCCCCCCTGCATGGGTTCCCTGGGGGTTTATATAGGCCTACCCCCCAGGGGTACAATGGTAATCCGGCTGGGCGTGGGCCCCAGCCGTCTGTGTCTATGCTGGCCGGCTTCTCCGCCGACCGATGGGCCCGCCGCCTGGCAGGCCCCGCCGGCTGCCGGCCCTCTGGTCGACAGGCCGGCCCCACCGCTCGGGAGTTTTGTCGGAGGCTGGTTACTGTTGCCTTGCCTCTGGTGACGAGGGCTTTGTCGTGGTAAGCATGGCTACAGTGTCATCGCGAGGCGGCTCATCACTGTAGCCTTACCTTGTCTTATCTCCTTAATGAGTCACCTCTTTCGAGGGAGAGAGCTGGCCGGCTATTGGGAGCCGGCCGTACCCCAGGCTGACTGCGGGAAGCCTGGACGCCTTTGGGGTCTCCCTGACTGAGGGGCCCCGCCACCCACGGGTCGTACTGATCGCTTGCCGTGGGTGACGTCACGATCAACGTGGCAACAGTGCTGCACCGGACGGGTGATGGTCACCCCGTACGACGCACTGTGGCCATGCATGCCCCGGCATTCGGGGGTGGCAGGCTTCACTGTAACCACGCCCCATCTTGTCGCCGTTATGTGGGTGCAGACTCTGAGGGCACGATCTTGGCCGCCTGCTGAGGGGCCGGCTCCTGGGAGTCGGCCTTCTCATGGCCGGCTTCTTGGAGTCGGCCTTCTCGTGGTCTTGTTTCCCAAGGATTTCAGGGCTGGGCCACCTCTGGACAGCCGGCCTGAGAGGTAGCCAGCTGGGGGAAGGCGGCCCCATGTCTTAGACGCTTGGAGGCTCAATCGGCCTATAATTTTTCTGAAGAACCAGGGGAAGCCGGCTAGGCTACCCATGGTCATTTACTCTGACAGTAGTCCCCGAAGCTGGTTGGGCTCGAAGGCAGAAAAAAGGTGAGGAGCTCAATCAGCTTCCTATCTTGAGGGGCCGGGAACTGGGAGCCGGCTTTGACTAGGCGTGCCGTCTTCTAGAGATTTCGAAGCTTGAAGGCGGGTTCCAGTGGGCGCGCGAGTCAGGCTGCGAGCTGACCGTTCGTCACCTGCGCGCCACATGGCACCCCACAGCTGGAGGGGCCTGCGAGCCCACGCGCGTGACGGGGCGCCGCCGCAGTCCGGGGCCCGCCACTACAGGGCCTCGGCCCACGCGCGGATCTTCTGCGGCCCAGATAGACTGCGCGCCTCCCAGCGGCGGTTTCCGCACGTCGTGAAGGCGCAATAATCGCGGGGCGTGGGGGAGTGGGTGCAGTTAATCCCACGCCCTGCCTCCGCGGCTTCGCGCGCTCTCCCCTGCTCTGCCCCTTCCTTCTTCTTCCTCCTCTCCGCCGCCACAGCCACCCGCCGCCGCCCGGGCTTCCCGCCAATCTCCTTGGCTTGCCGTTGCTTCGTCATAGCAGGGTCGCGCGCCTTTCTTCCGCCGCACCTTTCTCATCGCCACGCCGTTCCTATGGTGTTGTCGAGCTCCTGGGACGGCTCCAACGTCCACGATGACCACGTCGACTTCCTCCACCGGACGCGGCGGCTGCCAGGCGCGGATTTCGTGCGGGTCCGCCTTGTGCCGGAGAGGGAGATCTCGTTGGCACCGGAGGAGGACAAGCGGGTAATCTTCCGCTTGCACTGCCTGCGCGGCTTCGGCCTGCCGACGAGCGGGTTCCTCCGCTCCTTCCTCGAATTTTATCATCTCCAGCCACATCACCTTACTCCGAACGCGGTGATGCTGCTGTCGGTCTTCGTCGCCCTATGCGAGCGTTTTCTCGGCGTCCTCCCCACCCTCAAACTGTGGGGAGAATCCTTCCAGTGCAAGCTTGGCACTGTCGTCGCGGGCGTGCCCGCCCCATGTGGCGCCTTCATCCCCATGCGGAGGACGAGCGGCAACAACCCGTTTCCGCCCATCCCACTGATCCAGTCGGTGAAGCTCTAGCAGAAATCCTACTTCTACGTGAAGAACATCGCTCCCCAAGGAGACTTCGTCAATCTGCCGCCTTACGTAGCCGGCCCGCCGGGTGGTAGGCAGCCCTCATGGTCCTTCCGGGCCAGGTCGCTGTCTCAGGGTGGGGCCGCCTCCGTTGCACGGCTCCGGGTGATGATCCAGTCGGAGGGCCTGATTGGGTCTGACCTGGTGGCCGTCTTCGTGGAGCGCCGGGTGCTCCCGCTTCAGGGCCGACCTCATATGATCTGTCAGATGAGCGGCCGCTTCGACCCACGCCAGCTAAGCGCCAAGGAGATGCCTCACGCCGAGGTGTCTTACATGGTGAACTATATTTCCAACTGCAAGCTCACCGAGGAGTGGCACTACGGCAAGGTGCCGTACTCTCGCGCCAATCCTCCGCCGGTAGTAAGTTTCTCTTCTTTTCTTCTTTTGTTGTCACCGGGTTCATGGTGGCCGACTCCTGACCAGTCGGCTTGTTTTGGCAGAATCCCATACTTCCGCCGGCAACCGGTGCTGCAGGGGTGGAACGCCAGTTCCTCCCTGACCGCACGATGGACGACATTGACAACCCGGACCTGGGGCGGCCGCCATGGAAGAAGACGTCGTAGGGGAGGGCGGCGAGGCAGGCGGCTCTGGGCTCAGGGCCGCCTTCGAGGATTGGCTGGATGACGCCGAGGCCGAAGTCATTCCGCGCCGTCAGCCGGCGCCCGATCATCAAGGCGTGGGCCCATCCGCCGCGCCGGCTCCCCATGGCGGCGCGCAGAAACGCCGGGCCGCATCGACCCACTTCGGCAGCCGGCCGAAGAAGCCCAAGAGTACCGCGGCAGCGACCAAGCGGGATGAGGCGGCCGCGAAGGCGGCCCGCTTCCGTAAGGTGGTGAAGCAGCCGAAGTCAGTTTCAGTGTAGGCGTTATCGTTCTTACGCTTTTCTTTTTCTTCTTCGGTTGATATCTTTCTAAGCCTTCTTCTTGACTTATCAAACAGGGCCCCACTTTCTCATGAACGGGCCCCTACCGCCTCCGTAGTCGGACCCGCGGGAGGGTCCTCAAGCTCCTGCCATGTGGACCCCCGCGCCGATCTCCTAGAGGCGATAGAGCAAAACACGCGGGAAGCGTGGGAGGAGCGGGAGGCGGAGGAGCGGAAGGCGGCTCGGGAGGCGAGGGAGAAGTCGGCGGAGGCACGGGCCGATGCGGCTGCCAAGGCCCAGGCGGAGGCCACGGCCATGGAGGAGGAGGCGGAGGCCCAGCGAAACCAACCTCCGCTGCTCGTCATCCCCCTTCGCGCCGCGGCACCCGACATTCCGGTGCCCCCGACGGAGGAGACCAGCCGCGGCCAGCCGGCGAAGGGGAAGGAGGCGGAACCGACGCCGCCGGCTGGAACGGGCCAAGGTAACTGCCCCGACACGCCGCCTGTGCAGCCGGCCAGAGGTGAGCCGACTGTCGGGGCGGACCTTGTGGTCCTGTCGCCGTCCCGTCGGCGCGCGGAGAAGGCGACTTGAGTGCCAGATCCGCACAACGCCGCTGGCCCCGGCCAGTCAGCCCAGGACTTGGAAGCGGCTAGCGATAGCTCGTCCGGGTGGACGCCGGGCGGTGGGACGGTCGTGCTGAATGTGGCGGCGCAGGACGTCTGGAACCGGATTCAGGCCCAAGCTACCGCGCTGAAGCAGTACACCCAAGAATTTCTCACGACGCAAACGGTGATCCGGGTGAGTCCTTCCATTTTTCGTTGATTGTTCCTGATTTCTTCCATGGGGGCGCGTCAGCGCACCCACTGGGTGTAGTCCCCAAGTTCCGAGTCGGCTGCTGAGCAGGCGGCTTGGAACTTCTTGGTAGACTCTAATTGTTGTTTTGTTCTTACTTGTATCACTTATCTTGTTTGCAGGAGTACCATAACCTTCGCGCGGCTGCCTTCAACTCCCAGGCCCAGGAGTTGAATCAGAAAACCACTGATCTGACCGAGAGCCGGAGTAAGTGCTTCATCTTTTGTTTCAAGTGGGGGCGCGTCATTGCACCCACTGGGTGTAGTCTCCGAGATTCGGGCCGACTGCTGAGTAGTCGGGTCGGATCTTTTCCTGACAACTTCTTTCTTCATATCTGCAGGGGCCAATGCTGACTTGAGGAGCCAGCTGAGCAGAGCCCAGACCGCCCTTCGCGCTAAGGAGGCCGAGTGCGCCGCCCTGGCTCAAGAGCGTGACCGCCTGGCCAAGAAGCTGGCCGACCAGGAGGAGAGCCACAAGGCAGCCCTGAAGGCGGCGCAGGACAGCGAGGCCGCCCTCAAAGCCGAATATGAGACCGAGGCAGCGAACTGGGCCGAGGCCAGGCAGGCGCTGAGTCAAGCCTACAACCGGGTAGAAGATTTGATCGACGGTGAGCCGCCTTCTTCGTCGTTTCTTTGCCTGCCTCCTACTATCTAGTTCGTCTTTTGACTTTGTGCCACTGCTTTCTTCTTTGTGCAGATTACTTTCCCGGTTACTCTGCTGCCGCCACTCAAGCCATCGAGGCCTACCGCGACGCGCGACGGCAGGCGGGGGCCGAGGTTGCACCGGGTGCCAGCCGGTCGCATGAGGAGCAGCTTCTGGCACTTCAAGCCCGCCTGCAGCCAGCCCACCGTATGCTCCGCCGTCTTCAACGTGCCGGGGCGCAAGTGCTGGCCGCCCTCTGGCCCGGTGAGGTGATCCCGCGCACCCCAAGTCGGACCGCCGACTGGCTGGAAGTCACAGTCGGCCGCTTCGAGGCTTGGAAGGCGTTAGTGGCCTGGTCCGGCGCTGGGCGGGCACTGGAGTTCGTCCGAGCTTGGTATCCTGGGCTGAACTTGGACCAGCTAAGCACCTGGGGGCAGGAGGCTGATGAGGAGCTGGAGGCGGTGCAGCCGTCTATCATCCAGCGCGCCTCGGCAATCGCCATGTACACCGACACCAGCACCTTTGCTCCTGACGTGGATGACGCCAGCGTCGCTCAGCCGGAGGAGTGGTTCGGGCTAAACCCGGCCAAAGGTGAGGACTCGACGGAGGAGATTGCCTCCAGTGATGAGGGCGAAGGAGAAGAGGGAGAGGATGGTGAAGACGATGCGCCGGACGGTGAAGCGACCAGCCCGCCTCAGCCTGATCGTGCCTCTAGCAACGATGCCGAGACTCGCCAGCCGGTCACTCCTCCAGCCGGCACCGCCGACTCCAACAACCCGCCCAACTCGCCCGTCGTTTCCCTGGCTTGATCCGCCATCCTTGCTTTCCTGCTTGTTACTCTTTTGAACAATCTTTAAATTTGCGCAGTTCCACCCACTGGGGGTGTATTCAGACTATGTTGAATGCTGGCCTTTCGAAGGTCTTTTGTGTAAATATTATGCATGTGTTTGGCTTCAGTTCATGTTTGCTTTTCATCCTTTTGGCTTTTTCCTTTGCCGCCTTTCCTTAGCTGCCGCCTTCCCAGCCGGACAGCTGCTCTGCAGTCTGTGGCTGGAGAAGGATTTGGTTGTTTTGGGAAGGCAAGTACTCGAGCTTTCTTAGATTACAGCAAGGTGAACGGGAAGCCGGCCAGCCGACTGCTCTAGTAGCCGGCTGGCGGGGAGGGAGGCCGGCTCGCGTTATATAAGTTCGTTGGTCCTTAGCCATTTTTTGTGTGGGCATCCTTTCCTGCCCTTGGCTCTTGCCAGTCGGACAGTCGATTCTTCGAGCTGCGACTTTTGGCAAGAGGGGGCTTGGGTGCCGGCACACTACTGGTCTGACTGCAGGCAGAACTTTATATATAACTTAAGGCGGCGAGTCCCCGGGCCGACTGGTCAGGCCTGGTGCCAGACGAAAAGACAAATGTAGTAACATATTCATAGGCATGATACCCGTTATCCATAGATAAAAAGGGTAGTCCCCGAGTGCTCCTCGGGGGACCCTTTGTCTCGTACTTAGTACAAAAGTTAGCGTGATACATACTGCTTTTTAACTGTAGATCTTCGGAGGAGATTGGCGTTCCATGGTCGTTCCGACTCCTTGCCGGAATCATCTCTCTTGTGTGCCTTCGGCTTCTGCGCGTCGATTAGGTAGTAGGAGTCATTGCCTAGAGCTCTGCTGATGACGAAAGGGCCCTCCCAAGGGGCCGAGAGCTTGTGCTGGCCGGCTGTTCGCTGGATCAGCCGGAGCCCAAGATCGCCCTCTTGGAAGGATCTTGGCTTGACTTTTCGTCTATGGTAGCGGCGCAGACCCTGCTGATAGATGGCGGACCGGCTGAGGGCTAACATCCGGCCCTCTTCCAGTAGGTCGACGCCGTCTTCACGTGCTTCCTTGGCCTCCGCTTCCTTGTACATGGTGACCTGAGGTGAGTCGAACTCGATGTCAGTTGGAATGACCGCCTCGGCGCCATATACAGGGAAGAAAGGGGTGAAGCCGGTTGACTTGTTTGGGGTAGTGCGCAAACTCCAGAGGACGGTCGGCAGCTCGTCAAGCCAACAACCGGCCAAACGCTCCAGTGGCACGACCAATCAGGGCTTGATGCCGGAGAGGATGAGGCCGTTTGCTTGCTCGACATGGCCGTTTGACTGCGGGTGGGCGACGGATGCTAGGTCTAGCCGGATGTCGTGTGTTGCGCAGAAACATGCTAGTGCTCCCTTTGCAAAATTTGTACCATTGTCGGTGATGATGCTGTGCGGTATGCCATACCGGGTTGTGATATCTGCGACGAACGTTACGGTAGTCGGCCCATTCAGCTTCTTGATCGGCTTTGCTTCGATCCAGTTGGTAAATTTGTCCAAAACGACGAGCAGATGTGTCATGCCGCCGCGTGCCGTCTTGAATGGGCCCACCATGTCTAGCCCCCAGACGGCAAATGGCCAGGTGAGGGGGATGGTCTTGAGTGCGGAAGCCAGCAGATGTTGCTTGGAACTAAAAACTTGGCACCCTTTACAATGTTTGACTAGCTCCTTGGCGTCATCCAAAGCAGTCGGCCAGAAGAATCCATGGCGGAAAGCTTTGGCGACGAGTGATCGTGAGGCCGCATGGTGGCCGCATTCGCCTTGGTGGATGTCTTTGAGGATTGCTATGCCCTTCTCTGGCTTGACGCAGCGCTGGAAGACTCCAGTGACATTGTGCCTAACAAGCTCTCGGTTTACTATTGTGTATGCTCCGGCTCGGCGTTGAACTTGTCTTGCTGAGATTTCGTCGGTTGGTAACTCTTTGTTTATTAAGAAGTTGAGGATGGGTTGGGCCCATGATGGAGCTGTGACTTCTTCCATTGTCAGAACTGCTACTGTGACCAGGGCGGGTGGGCTGGGCGGTGAAGAGTTGGAGTCCGCCGCCGCCTGCTGCGTCGATGCAGTCCCCGGGCCAGCTGCAATAGCCCCCGGGCCGAGTTCCGAAGTCCCCGAGCCGGGTGCGACTACGGCAGTCCCCAGGCCACCTGTTGAAGTCCCCGAGCCGTCTGCTTGGTTCCCCAAGTCGGATCCGACTGCGTCGGGGTCAGGCGGCACGAAGATAGAATCAGATTCTGGAGACAGCTTGATAGACGGCTTGAGGAGGCGGTGGAGAGAAACGCTGGCTGGAATAGCTTGCCGGGTGGAGCCTACACGTGCCAGGGCATCTGCTTGCATGTTGTCGACGCGTGGTACATGAAGGAACTCGCATCCTTCAAAATATCCACTGATTTGCTGAACGAGGAAGCGGTAGCTCGCCATGTTCGCGTCCTTGGCGTCCCAGTTTCCAAATGACTGCTGGACCACCAAATCCGAGTCTCCATAGCACAGGATCTGGTGGATGCCGAGCTCCTTGGCTAGCCGGAGCCCGTGTATGAGAGCCTCGTACTCGGCCACATTGTTGGAGGCGGCAAAATGAATTTGCAATGTGTACTTGAGCTTGTCACCTTTGGGGGAGGTGAGGATGATGCCCACTCCCAAGCCGGTGTGCCTCTTGGACCCGTCGAAGTGCATCCGCCAATGAGTGGAGTCGGGGGTCGGTGGCAGGTACTGGGTTTCAGCCCAGTCGACGAGGAAGTCGGCCAGTGCTTGGGATTTAATGGCGGTGCGAGGTAGGTAGAATATCTTGTAGGGAGCCAGCTCAATGGCCCATTTTGCCACTCGGCCGGATGCATCCCGGCTGCCTATGATCTCGGCGAGCGGGGCAGTACATACGACCATGATGGGGTGCTCTTGGAAGTAGGGCTTGAGCTTCTTGGCAGCGAAGTACACACCATAGCACATCTTCTGGTAGTGTGGGTAGTTCTGCTTCGAGGTGGATAATACTTCGCTTAAATAATACACCGGCCTCTGGACCAGCTGAGCTCGGCCTTCTTCTGGGCGCTGGACCACGACGATTGTGCTGACCACCCGGTTAGTAGCGGCAATGTAAAGGAGCATGGGCTCATTTTCAGTCGGTGCCGCCAAGACAGGTGGCGTGGTCAGCATCTTCTTTAGCTCATGGAAGGCTTGGTCCGCCTGGTCGTTCCACTTGAAATGAGCAGACTTCTTCATGAGTCGGTAGAGGTCGTCGGCGGCATGCTCGTCGGGGAATTCATCTTGAACGGCCCCGACTGCCGGTCGAGCAGCCGGCTGCGGAGGGGCCGGAGGCGGCTGACCGGCAGGCGGAGGCGGCGCTATCCCCTCGCCCTTGGAGATCCGCGTGAGCCAGTGGAACTTTCGGGTTGTGTGGTTTGAAGGCTTCGCGCTGCTGTGAAACTTGCAGGGGGCATCAAGTGCTTGCTCGTAGGAGAAAGCGGGCTTCCACGCCGGCCTGCTGCCCTTCTGCTTCTTGGGCGTGGGCCGCCCTTCTGGTTGTTCATCTTCGGCGGTGGCCACCAACCGACTGATGGGAGGCGGCGGGGGAGCCTTGCGCTTGTGGTCGTTCGGGTATGGGCGTCGGCTGGAGTCTCCTGCCGGCGTCTTGGGACTCGGAGCGAGTACCTTCTCGGAGGCGTCTACTCAGAGCTCGGTCTTCATTGAGGAATCGGCCGTGGCGTATTTGTCAGCTATGATCAGTAGTTCGTCGAAGGTAGTCGGCTTCTCGCAGAGGAGTCGGTGCTTGAGGAGGGTGCCTTCTCGGCACCCAGCGGTGAAGTACTCTATAGCTTGAACCTCATGCACCCCTTCGCAGGAGTTGCGGAGTTCGGCCCAACGCGTGAGGTAGTCGCGAGTTGACTCACTGGGCCCTTGCACACATAAGGAGAGCTGTCGGGGTTTAGGAGCCCGCTTGTAGGTGCTGGTGAAGTTGCGGATGAAGGCTTTTGTGAAGTCCAGCCAGCTGTTGACGCTGTAAGGCTTGAGGCTGTTGAGCCAGGTACGCGCTGTGCCTTTGAGCATGAGGGGAACATACTTCACGGCAAGGCGCTTGTTGCCGTTCGCGATGCTAACCGCAGTGGAGTAGTCGATCAGCCAATCTTCCAGCTTCATGGAGCCGTTGTACTTGGGCGTGTCTCTTGGGAGCGAGAACCCTTTGGGGAAGGGTTCATCGCGGATGCGGGGGCCAAAACAGGGTGGGCCGACATCATCTTCTTCTTCCAGAGCCAGGGATCGCGCTAGGCGGTCGATCTGGTGGCGGGCGTCATTCTCGCCGACTCCTTCGCGGCGACCCAGTCGGCCGCTGAGAGTCCGATGCATGACAGGTGGCGGAGTGGGGTATCTCTCCCGACGAGGTGGAGGAGGGGGCGGATCGCCCCGTCATTCCACAGCTCGGGGACGGCCTTCCGCGTCACGCTCGATGGAGATTCGAGTCCGGCTGCGGCTGGCAGCCGGCTCCTTTTCTTTCCTTGCGCGGGTGTTGCCCGCCATCGTCATTCGGGACGTCGCATCGTGCTCTCGGCGCGGGGGAGGACTGTCGGCGCGGACACCGGCTTCATGCCGCTCTGTGGCCACGTCGATAAGCTGCTGGATGCATCTGGTCATGTAGGGGAGCTCGTCGGCTGTAATGCCCTCGATGCGGCTATATCTCCCACGTGTCGAAGCACGACTTGGAGGCATAACCGCATTGAAAGCAATGTCGCAAGAGAGGTAATCTTCACACAACCCATGTAATACATAAGGGAAAGAGATACATAGTTGGCTTACAATCGCCACTTCACACAATTACATGAATAAAGCATTACATCATCCAGATACAGTCAAGGTCCGACTACGGAACCAAAATAAAAGAAGAACCCCAAATGCGACAAAGGTCCCCGATCGACCCCAACTGGGCTCCACTACTGATCAACTAGAACGAAACAACATAAAGGACAAGATCTTCATAGAGCTCCTCCTTGAGCTTGGTTGCGTAATCTGCACGGACTCATCGGCACCTGCAAGCTGGTTTTGGAAGTATCTGTGAGCCACGGGGACTCAGCAATCTCGCACCCTCGCGATCAAGACTATTTAAGCTTATGGGTAAGGTAAAGGTATGAGGTGGAGCTGCAGCAAGCGACTAGCATATATGGTGGCTAGCATACGCAAATGAGAGCGAGAAGAGAAGGCAAAGCACGTTTGAGAAAGTATGATCAAGAAGTGATCCTAAACAACCTACGTCAAGCATAACTCCAACACCGTGTTCACTTCCCGGACTCCGCCGGAAAGAGACCATCATGGTAACACACGCTGTTGATTCATTTTAATTAAGGTCAAGTTTAGGTTTTCTACAACCGGACGTTAACAAATTCCCATCTGCCCATAACCGCGGGCACGACTTTTGAAAGTCCAAATCCCTGCAGGGGTGTCCCAACTTAGCCCATCACAAGCTCTCACGGTCAATGAAGGAATAGACCTCCTCCCAAGACGTTCCGATCAGACTCAGTATCTCGGTTCTACAAGACACTTCGACAAGTTAAAAACAAATCCAGCAACACCGCCCGAATGTGCCGACAAATCCCGATAGGAGCTGCACATATCTCCTTCTCAGGGCACACTCAGATTGTCTTAGGTACGGGTAGGCCAGCCCAGAGTTGCCCCTGGTGGCCACCGGCAGCTGACAGGTTGGACCAACACTCAGAGGAGCACTGGCCCGGGGGTTTAAAATAATGATGACCCTTGGGCGCGCGACCCCCAAGGGAAAAGAAAAGGCTAGGCGGCGAATGGTAAAACCAATGTTGGGCATTGCTGGAAGAGTTTTACTCAAAGCGAACTGTCAAGGGGTTCCCATTATTACCCAACCGCGTAAGGAACGCAAAATCTGGGAACATAACACCGATATGACGGAAACTAGGGCAGCAAGAGTGGAACAAAACACTAGGCATAAGGCCGAGCCTTCCACCCTTTACCAAGTATATAGATGCATTAATTAAATAAGATATATTGTGATATCCCAACAAGTAAACATGTTCCAACAAGGAACAACATCTCCATGTTCCAGCAAGGAACAAACTTCATCTTCACCTGCAACTAACAACGCTATAAGAGGGGCTGAGCAAAGCGGTAACATAGCCAATCAACAGTTTGCTAGGACAAGGTGGGTTAGAGGCTTGGTTCAACAATATGGGAGGCATGATCAGCAAGTGGTAGGTATCGCAGCATAGGCATAGAAAAAGAGCGAGCAACTAAGCAAGAAACGATAGAAGTGATTTCGAGGGTATGGTCATCTTGCCTGAGATCCCGCAAAGAAGAAGAACGAGTCCATGAAGAAGACAAATGGACGTAGTCGAACGGTTCCTCACAAACGCGACGTTATCGGAACCAACACGAAGAAGCAACACCGGAAAAGAGCAAACAACCTAGTAAACAACCACCACATAGACATGGCATGATGTGCAAACAAGAATGATGCATGTCCGGTTTAATGAGGGCATGGCATGACAAAGTGCAACAAACAACACTAAAAATTAAGTGGAGCTCAATATGCAACGAGTTGCATATTGACGAAAAACCACATGACTTATTTAGTTCTCTCTCGTTTATGTACCCAACAAGATTAAATGTTGTTAGCATGGCAAGAGGTGAAGCAAATGAAAACTACCTATCTAGTCAAGGTTAAATGAGGCCGGAAGCAACGAACAACAATTCCGGAAACTCCTCATGAGCATATTATAGATTTGGTACTGTTCTGCCCTAAACACAATTTTAGAGTTGTTTAACATGCAAATAAAGGTCACCATGTTAAACTAGGCATTTTCCTACCCCATTTACATATAAAGTTTGTTAGATTTGGAGCTACGGTTGAATAGTTATGAATTAAATCATTTTAGCATGCTATTTGAGCAAATTTAAACAAACTTCATTTAAAACATTTTAAACATAGATGAAAGTGGCAAATTATTAATCCACACAAAATTTTAAGCAAGTTTCATATATTAAGTTTTTACATGTGATGCATGATTGGGAAGTTATTATATGCATGTAGCCTAGGGGGTTTTCTGCAAAGCCGGCAGCCTCAGGATAATTCAGAAAAACATCCTGACAGGAAAAAAACACATAGGCCGAAACTGGCAGGCCCGAAGGAACAGGGAAACGGGAGGGCTCCTCACCCAGGGGCTCGGCCCAGTAGGAAGCAGAGGACGCCGGATGGGGCAGAAGTTGGGCCGGCCTGTCTGAGGCCCATGCAGCACTGGATCCGGGCCTTGAGTGCGGGGTCAACGCGCTCGGTCTCCTCGAGCACCCGCTCGAGTAGAAAGCAGGGGCGGCGGCTGCCGCGTCAAACACCGGCGAGGGGCGGCGCAGAGAGGATCGGCGAGGAGCGGGATCCGGCCTGAATGGATGCGGGGCGGCGCGGGCTTCCCAGATCTGCCAGAAGGGAGGCCGGACTGGGCGACTGGCGGCATATTCCGGCGATGGCGGCACAGATACAAGGCCATGGAGGCTCTACAGGAAGAGGCAGAGAGAGATGAGACAGGAAGGAAAACGAGGAGGGAGGAAGGAGAGGGGCTGCCTGGGACGCGACCTGTGGGGCGCCGGTGACAAGGTGGAGTACGACGGCGGCGAGGTTCCGGTGGCGCGGGAAGCGAGGTGGAGGTGGGAGGAGGCTGGCGACGCACTGAAAACAAGGAGGGATTGTCTGCTGCCAAAAATGGAAGGGGTTCCCTTTTATATCTAGGGCTAGGGCAAGAGGGGGTTAGGAGGGGTGCAGGTGGGTTGTGAAAAAGAGGTTGGGCTGAGATGAGAGGAGAGGGGTGCAGCCCGGCAACTGTTTACGGAGACCGGAAACGTCCGACATTTGACCGGCTATAATGCCGCTATAGTTTAATGGTTGGGCTATCAAACGAACTCCGAATGCGATGAAACTTGACAGGCGGTCTATCTACACTATAATAAGACCACATGCCAACTTTCATCCAATTCCGAGAACATTTTTCGACCACTTATAAAATACTATTTCGGACATGCCACGGGCGCGTGCAAGTGTGGTTGGACTCAGAACGGACAACGGAAGGAACAGGGAGACCCGGACGGATGCAAGTTTTGAAAACATGATGATGCAATGCACATGATGACATGACAAGATGCAACACGCAAGTGAATGACATGGCAACGGCGGTGAATAACTGGACGACAACTGGCACATCGGTCTTGGGGCGTTACAGGCCCTCAGTCCGTCCAGCTCGTCCACAGCCGCCTGGGCAGCGCATAGGTTCTCGAGAGGCGTGGCATAGACTGGGCGATCTGCTCCCAGCGTGCCAGCGATAGCTACACCGCGTTTCTTGATGATACCGACACGGCTTGGCCCGTCGGGAGGCGGTGTGCCGAAGGCGGCGCGGTCGACTTCGCGCTGGTGAGCCTCGGTGAGGCGTCTCATGGAGGCTAGCTTCTGGCCCTCCGCGATGAGGGCGTGCCTCTAGTGTCTGGGCGTCGGCGTCAGCCGGGATGGTGGCGGATAGGTCGTGCAGCGCCGCCTGCAGGGCGTCGTGGGTGTTTTCGCCAAAGGCGGCGCCGTGGCTGATGACCAGTACCTCGGTGATGGCGCTGCCACTGCTGTCGGCTCGAGGAAGAGGGTCATTGATGATTACCACGTTGGAGGGGAAGGCGTCAAGTGATGCCGTGTCGAAATCGACAAGCATCGGGTCGGTGGAGCCAACCGACTCCAGGTCCGCAGCCAGCTCGCCGGAGACGTGGAGTTAGTCGAGGAGGCTGACGAGTTGGCTTTCGGGGCAGCCTGTGCCCGCGTCGGATGCGGGCTCATCAGAGATGCGAGCCTCGCCAAGAAGATTGGCGAGGCAGCTCGCCGCACATGCATCAGCGACGCCTTGCAGCGCGTCGGGGCAAGCGCCATCGGGCGAGCCGTGCTGGCTTCGCACACTGGGGAGGAAAAGGGTTCCCGGCCAGAGCAGGTCTCCGGACGACGGTGCACCTGGCCCCACGGTGGGCGCCAAATATCGGGTGGTTGGTGCGACATATGCCAATGGGTGGCTTACCATTGTGGGAGCCAATAAAACATCGCCGGTGCCTGGAAACGGGATAAGGCAAAGACATGCACGCCGGCGAATCTTACCCAGCTTCAGGGCTCTCCGTGGAGATAACACCCCTACTGCTGCTCTGCGGGGTCTCCGCATGGTTACTAGATCGGCAAGAAGCTACAAGAGGCTCCTTGAGCTGTTTGGTGAAAGGATGAAGAGGGGCAAGGCTTGCCTGCTCCTCCTCTCGTTGCAGTGTCTAAAAACTATCCAAAGAGAGAGCCCCCCTGCATGGGTGCCCTGGGGGGTTTATATAGGCCTACCCCCCAGGGTTACAATGGTAATTTGGCTGGGCACGGGCCCCAGCCGTCTGTGTCTACGTTGGCCGGCTTCTCCACCGACTGATGGGCCCGCCGCCTGGTAGGCCCCGCCGGCTGCCGGCCCTCTGGTCGACAGGCCGGCCCCACCGCTCGGGAGTTTTATCGGAGGCTGGTTACTGTTGCCTTGTCTCTGGTGATGAGGGCTTTGTCATGGTAAGCATGGCTACAGTGCCGTCGCGAGGTGGCTCATCACTGTAGACTTACCTTGTCTTATCTCCTTAATGAGGCACCTCCTTCGAGGGAGAGAGCTGGCCGTCTATTGGGAGCCGGCCGTACCCCAGGCCGACTGCGGGAAGCCTGGCCGCCTTTGGGGTCTCCCTGACTAAGGGGGCCCGCCACCCACGGGTCGTACAGACCGCTTGCCGTGGGTGACGTCACGATCAACGTGGCAACAGTGCCGCGCCGGACGGGTGATGGCCGCCCCGTATGACGCACTGTGGCCATGCGTGCCCCGGGATTCGGGGGTGGCAGGCTTCACTGTAGCCACGCCCCGTCTTGTCGCCATTATGTGGGTGCAGACTCTGAGGGCACGATCTTGGCCGCCTGCTGAGGGGCCGGCTCTTGGGAGTCGGCCTTCTCATGGCCGGCTTCTTGGAGTCGGCCTTCTCGTGGTCTTGTTTCCCAAGGATTTCAGGGCTGGGCCGCCTCTGCGCAGCCGGCCTGAGAGGTAGCCAGCTGGGGGAAGGCGGCCCCACCTCTTGGACGCTTGGAGGCTCAATCGGCCTATATTTTTTCTGAAGAACTAGGGGAAGCCGGCTAGGCTACCCGTGGTCATTTACTCCGAAAACCGCACACCTTTTGTCGGTATCATACACCCACCATATACCTTCCTCAAAACAGCCACCATACCTACCTATCATGGCATTTCCATTGCCATTCCGAGATATATTACCATGCTACTTTCCTCTGTTCCGTTTACTATGACACGCTCCATCATTGTCATATTGCTTTGCATGATCATGTAGTTGAGATTGTATTTGTGGCAAAGCCACCGTTCATAATTCTTTCATACGTGTCACTCATGAGTCATTGCATATCCCGGTACACCGCCGGAGGCATTCATATAGAGTCATATCTTGTTCTAAGTATCGAGTTGTAATTCTTGAATTATAAGAAAATAAAAGTGTGATGATCATCATTATTAGAGCATTGTCCCAGTGAGGAAAGGATGATGGAGACTATGATTCCCCCACAAGTCAGGATGAGACTTCGGACGAAAAAAAGAGGCCATAAAAAAAGAGAAAAGACCCAAATAAAAAAAATATATATATATATATATATATGAGAGAAAAAGAGAGAAGGGACAATGCTACTATCCTTTTACCACACTTGTGCTTCAAGGTAGCACCATGATCTTCATGATAGAGAGTCTCCTATGTTATCACTTTCATATACTAGTGGGAAATTTTCATTATAGAACTTGGCTTGTATATTCCAATGATGGGCTTCCTCAAAATGCCCTAGGTCTTTGTGAGCAAGCGAGTCGGATGCGCACCCACTTAGTTTCTTTTTGAGCTTTCATATACTTATAGCTCTAGTGCATCTGTTGCATGGCAATCCCTACTCACTCACATTGATATCTATTGATGAGAATCTCCATAGCCCGTTGATATGCCTAGTCGATGTGAGACTATCTTCTCCTTTTTGTCTCCTCCACAACCACCATTCTATTCCACCTGAAGTGCTATGTCCATGGCTCACGCTCATGTATTGCGTGAATATTGAAAAAGTTTTGAGAATGTCAAAAGTATGAAACAATTGCTTGGCTTGTCATCGGGGTTGTGCATGATTTAAATACTTTGTGTGGTGAAGATAGAGCATAGACGGACTATATGATTTTGTAGGGATAACTTTCTTTGGCCATGTTATTTTGAGAAGACATAATTTCTTAGTTAGTATGCTTGAAGTATTATTATTTCTATGTCAATATTGAACTTTTGTCTTGAATCTTTCGGATCTGAATATTCATACCACAATTAAGAAGAATTACATTGAAAATATGCCAACTAGCATTCCACATGAAAAATTCTGTTTTTATCATTTACCTACTCGAGGACGAGCATGAATTAAGCTTGGGGATGCTTGATACATCTCCAACGTATCTATAATTTTTGATTGCTCCATGCTATATTATCTACTGTTTTGGACATTATTGGGCTTTATTATCCACTTTTATATTATTTTTGGGACTAACCTACTAGCCGGAGGCCCAGCCCAGAATTGATGTTTTTTTTGCCTATTTTAGGGTTTCGAAGAAAAGGAATATCAAACGGAGTCCAAACGGAATGAAACCTTCGGGAACGTGATTTTTGGAACGAACAAGACCCAAGAGACTTGGACCCTACGTCAAGCAACCAACAGGGAGGCCACGAGGTAGGGGGCGCGCCTACCCCCCCCCCCCTAGGCATGCCCTCCACCCTCGTGGGCCCCCTGTTGCTCCACCGACATACTTCTTCCTCCTATATATACCTACGTACCCCCAAACGATCAGATACGGAGCCAAAACCCTAATTCCATTGCCATAACTTTCTGTATCAATGAGATCCCATCTTGGGGCCTGTTCCGGAGCTCCGCCGGAGGGGGCATCGATCACGGAGGGCTTGTACATCAACACCATAGCCTCTCCGATGAAGTGTGATTAGTTTACCTCTGACCTACGGGTCCATAGTTATTAGCTAGATGGCTTCTTCTCTCTTTTTGGATCTCAATACAAATTTCTCCCCCTCTCTTGTGGAGATCTATTCGATGTAATCTTCTTTTGCGGTGTGTTTGTTGAGACCGATGAATTGTGGGTTTATGATCAAGTTTATCTATGAACAATATTTGAATCTTCTCTGAATTCTTTTTATGTATGATTGGTTATCTTTGCAAGTCTCTTCAAATTATCAGTTTGGTTTGGCCTACTAGATTGATCTTTCTTGCAATGAGAGAAGTGCTTAGCTTTGGGTTCAATCTTGCGGTGTCCTTTCCCAGTGACAGTAGGGGCAGCAAGGCACGTATTGTATTGTTGCCATCGAGGATAACAAGATGGGTTTTTTCTTATCATATTGCATGAATTTATCCCTCTACATCATGTCATCTTGCTTAAGGCGTTACTCTGTGCTTATGAACTTAATACTCTAGATGCATGCTGGATAGCGGTCGATGTGTGGAGTAATAGTTGTAGATGCAGGCAGGAGTCGGTCTACTTGTCTCGGACATGATGCCTATGTACATGATCATACCTAGATATTCTCATAACTATGCTCAATTCTGTCAATTGCTCAACAGTAATTTGTTCTCCCACCGTAAAATACCTATACTCTTGAGAGAAACCACTAGTGAAACCTATGGCCCCCGGGTCTATCTTCATCATATTAATCTTCCAATACTTAGTTATTTTCATTGCCTTTTATTTTAATTTGCATCTTTATCATAAAAATACCAAAAATATTATCTTACCATATCTATCAGCTCTCACTCTCGTAAGTGACCGTGTAGGGATTGACAACCCCTTATCGCGTTGGTTGCGAGGATTTATTTGTTTTATGCAGGTGCGAGGGACTTGCGCGTAGCCTCCTACTGGATTGATACCTTGGTTCTCAAAAACCGAGGGAAATACTTATGCTACATTGCTGCATCACCCTTTCCTCTTCAAGGGAAAACCAACACAGTGCTCAAGAGGTAGCATGGGCGCGCCCCATGCCTCGTGCTCTCCTCGTTAATCCCCTGACGTGCACTCCAAGTCTCCTGTATTGCTTTCTTTCCAAAAATAACTTTTTTGAAGGTTTCATTCCGTTTGGACTCCGTTTGATATTCCTTTTCTGCGAAACACTAAAAGAAGGGAAAACAGAAACTGGCACTGGGCTCTGGGTTAATAGGTTAGTCCCAAAAATCATATAAAATAGCATATAAATGCATATAAAACATCCAAGGTTGATAATATAATAGCATGGAACAATCAAAAATTATAGATACGTTGGAGACGTATCAGCCATACTGTTTCCGGCACGTTAAATGGCTGGATACTTCTAGCACCATCTGTACAAGATACGCCTTGACATATACATCCAGTTATAATAAAAATGGTTCGTGGCCCAGTCCCTGTGTTTTTCGCTTCTTACTTCGTTTTATTTCGATCTACCTATCTGCTGCATCGACACTATTTTACGTTTCATATTCTCCAGGGGCTACCTATAGCCCACAATATGGCAGCACAGTCCGAACACTTCTTACATATAAGTTCGGCACCCCGAATCTAGCATTATATGCATTGGCTCTGAATCATGTCTTTGGTCAATAGTTGGGTTGCCCGGCTCCTGTGCTTGCTACCCTACGTTCCGCTCCATCGGCTAGGGTAGTAAAGGGAGAACTACTGCAATTGTGCCCTAGCTTGGACCGGACGAGCACCTCAGTAGAGAAAGCCGAAAACTGACTATCATGATACGGCGAGAGCCGGTCAGCTACTCGAGGGTTACAATTCGTTGGAGATTTTATTCGCATTATGCGAAAGATCGGCACTTCCCGATCAGATGATGACATCACTCTGGCTCGAACCAGGGGCTGCACCCATGCTTTATTATAAAACTCCTATGGCTAAGTGAGGCCGTTTAAGCCGTATAGTCCGATTGCCTTGTTCGTTGCGCTAAACAACTCCTTCAAGGACCATGTAATTGGATCAAGATTGTTTAGATTCCACCCCGAACACCTCCGTACTATCTACGTGAGGGCAGAAGCCGACGACTAGCCAACCCTCAGATTACATATAACACGGCCGCATAGGAGGAAACAATCAAAGCATAACAAAATTGCATTAACAAAACAGGCTTTGTTTCTGATAATACAAGGCAAAGGCAAACACACTACAAAAAAATACACTTCCGTGATGATACGTGTTTGTCACAGTAGGTCGCTTTTTTTGTCATGCATGCACATCCATGACAAATTTATGACAGAATCAAGATAGTCATACCTGTGCTGTCGTAGAAGTGTTCCATGACATTACCAAAATTATCATCACGGAAGTGTCCACTTCCATGACGATAAATCGCGCGTCACAGAAGTGCTTTCGTCAAGGGTGACCGACACGTGGCATCCACCATAACGGAACACCGTTAAGCTATCGGGTCGGGTTTTGGATCCGATAACCTGTTAACAGCCCCGACCAATGGGGATTTTCCACGTGTAAAATCATCATTGGCTAGAGGAAACACGTGTCGGCTCATCGTCGGGACAGATGTCATCCACTCACTGGACAGAAGGCACCTATGATACGTCAACACGTGGCACGGCCCAACAAGTTTAAATGGGCCGGCCCAACTAAAGGCCCACAAGATTTTGCGGACCATAATGGGCCAGCCCAGCTAAAGGCCCACGAGATTTTGCGGACCATAATGGGCTGGCCCAGCTAAAGGCCCACAAGATTTCACGGGCCATAATGGGCCGGCCCAGGTAAAGGCCCACAAGATTTTCGTGTGCCATAATAGGCCGGCCCAGGTAAAGGCCCACGGTGACTCTAGCCCATAATGAACATTAATTTTCTTTATACCCGTTAACGGCCCGTGATTTACATGGGCCGTTTCCAGCCCGTGTTAGCTTTCGGCCTATTGATGGCCCATACGTTCTTGGGCTCCTTTTCGGCCCTCGATTACTTCCGGCCCGTTACTGGCATGTTCCCCTAATGAGCCAAATTCGGCCCATGGCTAGAGTCGGCCCGTTACTGGCCTGTTCCATTAATGGGCCAAAATCGGCCCATGGCAAGAGTCGGCCCGTTACTGGCATGTTACCCTAATGGGCCAAATTCGGCCCATGGCAAGAGTCGGCCCGTTTCTGGCATGTTAACCCGTTGCGCCGTTTCCAGCCCGTCCTATATTCTAGCCCATTAACGACCCGTTATGCCCGTGACAGAATTAAGCCTTTGCTGTCCTATGGCCTGTTAACGGCCTGTTACCGTGCTGGGCCGATACCAATTACGCCTGATTATGGCCCATGTAGACCCATTTATCCGACGGCCACAGGCCCATTTATCGATGGCCCGTAGGAGACCCATGGATCATACGGCCTGTATATGGCCCATGGTAGTTGCTGCCACTAGCAAACCAGGGAAAAAGAAGACTAGGAAATAAATAAGGCCGAAACTAACGCTAGGCTATTAAGGAGATTGCACAGATTACATCCACACGGCATCAAAGATCGCCACCAGTGCAAATATAGGGAACACCCTACACTATACAAAAATGGCTTGCTGTTTTCTTCAGGCGGTGGCTGCACGTTAAGAATAAATTTTGTATCGCACCAAAACAAATTACAACTATATAAAAAAAGGAAGGTTGGCTTAAAACTTAACAGTCTAGCAGATAAATGCACCACCAGAAGTTCAGAAGCTCAGTTCATTTGACCTGACTGTTATGTTTTCATGTTGTATTGTCCGATGGAGCACCATAACCCTCGCCTTCATTTCCCCTAGGCTCCTGAACAACATAGCAAATGTCTGATAGTCTGGTTTCAAAACCATGCATATCTTGACGACATTGAGCAATGTTTCTCCTTGTTTCACAAAGGGTCTCTGTTAGGGAATGGACTTGTGTCTGGAGCACAGATGCAACATTGCTTTGAGCTTGCATATTGATCATGAGGCAGTTTGGACGATATTGCCTTAACAACCAACCCAATATTACGCAGGAACGTGCTTTTGGCACTGTTAGTGGACAGGTACTGACCCACTGCAGCAAGAGCTGACATTGCGGTTATAGTTGCCTCGCCACCTTCAGAAGGTGGCGGTTCCACCATTTTTTCGATAGCTCGCTGAAAAGTTGAGGTTTTACATTAGTAGTACCAGAACAGAAGATATTAAGGAGGCAGCAAAACCAAACAGAATAGCTTTGGTCTATATACAGAACTTATTCTGGTGAACCCATGTAAAATATTAGTTGTATTTTATTGCAAAGTACATAATAAAACCAGGTTCCAAACATATGACCATGTACCATCGCTAATGTATTGTCTATTTCTTCACATTGTATTGAGGGCTAAGGATAAAGAGATGAAGTTTATAATACGGTAAGCATAGTATGACGTCATTCATATCACAAAACAACTGAGAACAGACAAACAGGCAATTGTAACATTGTGTGGGCAAGTCCAGCACGGAACTAGATTACGGGTCAAGATCAAAGGAACATCACTCCTCTCTTTTAAACCTTGTAAGGTGCAATGATACGCTAAGAAAATTGTGTATAAAATTGAAAAGAGTAATAGACATTGGCTGCAAACCATGCAGTTCAAGGCACAAGTCAGACTAAGTAGTAGTTAAAGGGCATGAGGATGAAGGACTTACAACAGCGGCTTCGACTGGTGTAGTCATGCCCTTCTTCTTGCTGGTGTGACAATCCTTGAAGATTTCCTCTGCATTTGGTTCAGGTACTCTTTGGTCCTTGCGGGCTTTCCTCTGCATTTGGAACAAGTCAATATATATCTGATAATATGGTACAGCGAAAAGAGTGAAACAGCAGCTAATTACAAGAGCCTCGCAGTGTGCAATATAGCTATGAGATCCTGTCGTCTGTTGGAATTTCACTTTCGTATGGTTTGCCTTGTTCTTTGAACAGTTCACCTACAAGAAGATAGATTTGTGTGGCACATGCGTAAATAAGACTTCAACATGTGATCTGATGACATATATATAATGTACCTGATACTTCGGATCAGACTAGTGTTTAATGAGGCCTCTCCAGTCTTCATCAGATATATTTTCCACTGGAGATGTTTGGGCAAGTTCACTGTTAGCCTTGCCTTTAAAGTGAGTTTTCCTCAAGTTATACCGATACTGTCGCAGAGCAGACTTGAAAACATGGGTGCAAGCTTGTCTGGTTGCATCATCTTGGCTATCCAACTTGAACCTCATCTGTTGAAAATTATGGGAGTCTCATTATCAGCAACCTAGAAAGTATTGGACAGAGCAAGACGATATTACTAGTTTCCATACATAACCATACTTATAGATAAATGGTCGAGGAAGATGTTGAACTGGGTTTCGTCTTTGTCATTATTGTACTGAATCCATGTTGGGAGGATACGTACATGACACCTAACAGCAACCGCTGCCTCTGATACTAACTTGGCTGACTCTGTAGCATCACGTGGCCTTTTTAAACCTGCCTCAAAACGGATCTCCATTCTTCCTCCTCTATATTTAGTTAACCTATCGAGCATTATCCCTGATGTTTGTTTCCTCTTGCGCCTAGGTGCTAGTCCAACAACAAACATAGGAAGTGTTAGTGTACATCAAACTGTGAGACTACATATAAAGAAGCATGCAACTGTAACTTGACTCCAGCAACTACCTTCTTGTTGTTGAAGCTCACAAGGTTCATCTAATATTGCCAACTCGTCTTGTGTCAAGAGTGCTTGGGAAGTAGTGTCAGGTGGCAAGGGAGCTTGGGAACGTGCTGCTAGCTCAGTTGACGCACGAGTACGTCGTGTAGCTGGTAGTACTGTGGTAGGTGTTGCATGAACTAGGGCTGTCTCTGCTTGTTTGGTGGCAGCTATTTGTTTCTGTTTGTCTTTTTTTGCAACTCATGTAGCATGGGATGCCGTGTTTGTAGAATTTTCTGCTGGACTTTGACCTTCTATTGCACCATCAGTACCAGCAGAATCTGCAGCATTCATCCGCTTCTCATTCCCTGCCATTCTGTGTTTCTTCCTCTTTCTCTGTGCCATGTTAAGTCAAGCCGACAAGAAAAACGAATAACAATTTAGTTCTTCAGAACAAATTGATGCGTGATGCAGACGAACTGAACTTTGATGTTAGACAACCACATGATAGGAGGATGTAATATGTATGAAAAATAGGACGGAAGAGATAACCAGAACTATGATGTGTAAACTAAGAAGAAGACATTTCACCAAATTAGAAGCAATGCAATGGAAGGTAGACACCATATGAAAGATGCTACAAATATCGCTCTGCCAAGTTAACAATGTCTCATCATAAATGGCGTTTAAACAAATGTGAAGCAGTACAAGAAATAAATCATATGCAAGATGCAAACAACATCACACTACCATGTTAGAGGTCTCTCATCATTAGTGCCATTGCATATTCACAGCATTGCATATTCACAACTTATGATGTGTAAACTAAGTAGAAGGCATTTCAACAAATTAGAAGCAATGAAAGCTAGACACCATATGAAAGATGCAATGAATATCACTCTACCAAGTTAAAAATGTCTCGTCATAAGTGCCATTTCAACAAATTAGTAATACAAGCTGGAAAAGAATGTGAGATGTAACCTATATCACACTCCGAAGTCAAACGTGTCTTATGATAAGTGATTGTTGCAGGTTACACAACAGTAGTAATTTGATGTAAGAACATGGTGTGATAGACAGATATTGTATGTTCTAGAAACAGGAACACGTGTCTTATTCAAGTATAATGTGTAAAGTAAGCAGATGGAATTCAACAAAATTAGAAGCAATACAATCTAGACATCACACATGACATGCAACCACATATAACAGTGCAAAGTTAGAGGGAGCACCGATGATGCTGCACTAGGGGAGACGTGCTCATCATAAACACAGCTTTGTTGAGTGTCTATGCATGTGTTGTCTTGGAAATCATCTTGGGGGTGTGGAGGAGTAGAAACTGTAGAGGCCCTCCATTCGGAAGGAGCACCTTTATCCGCTACCTTGCTAACTTCCTTCCGCTTTATTGATTTTGAATCGTCAAGTAAAACCGACAAGAAAAAGCAATAAAATTCTCTCTTCAGAACTCATTCATGCATGATACTGACAATCACTACTTTGATGTAAGGCAAACACATGATACTAGAATGGAATATGTATGAAAAACAGGATGGCATGGCATGTTCACAACTGTTTGTGTAAACTAAGCAAAAACCATTCTAGCAAATAAGAAGCAATGCAAGCTAGACACCACATGAAAGATGCAACCAATATGACTCTGCCAAGTTAAAAGCGTCCCATCATAAATGGAATTTCAACAAATTAGAAGCAGTGGATGCTATAAATCATATGAAAGATGCAACTAATATCGCACTGCATATACTAAAGGTGTCTCGTCATGTTGATTGATGCGGGATACAAAAAAACAATAGTTTTATGTAAGGACATGCTTAATAGACAGATGTACTATGTACTAAATATAGGAAGGCATGTCACATTAACAGGTATAATGTATAAGCTAAGCAGACTAGCACATGCAGTTTAACCAGATTGGAAGAATTACAATCTAGACACCATATGCAACATGCAACCACATATCACGCTGCCAAGTTAGAGCAAGTACCTGCGATGCTAGTGTAGGGGAAATGCTGTGATCAACTACAGAGCTACGTTCACTATCTTCATCTAGCATTTCTGTTTCTTGAGAATCATGTCGGGAGGCTGACGCTGCATTTTTTAAATGAGGAGTAGTCCCCTTGCCTGCCTGCCTCATCATAAGTGATTGATGAGGGATACACAAGAACATTAGTTTGATGTAAGAACATGGTTAATACATAGATGTACTAGTATGTACCAAAAACAGAAAGGCATGTCATATTCAAAGGTATAATGTGTAAGCTAAGCAGATGCAATTTAACCAAATTGGAAGCAATACAAGCTAGACATCCGGCTGGAGTGGTGAGCATGATCATCTAGGACCTGAGAGCCTGGTGGGAGGCGGGCTGCTTCACCACCATCGCAGCTTTTTAGTTGGCTTCCAAGTGATGCCTATCTTTGCGGGGCTTGTCACTGGCTCGACCAGTGCCCTGACTAGCTATTTGTCTTCTGGTGCTCACGGGATGGTGGTTCATGTAAAAAAATATCTTTCCTTATCTTACCGACTTCTGCCTTTCGAATACAAGCTAGACACCATATGGAACATGCAACCACATATGACACCATGAAGTTAAAGCAAGCACCTGGGATGGTGGTTCATTGCGAGCGAGGTCATCAACTCCAGAGCTACGTTTACCGTCTCCATCTGCTGACACTGCACCCATTATAGCGCTGAAACGTGTCTTGCCTACCCGCACACCAAACTAGAGCGACTTCTCTCTTTTCTTTTTGGCTTCTCTCATGGCAGCAGAGTCTGAAGTACCCTTGCATAAAAACACAACAGTGAGAGTAAGGGTGAATTGTGTGCAGAACTAGTGCACTGTAAAAGTAGCAGATAGCAGGTGGCTGAAAAATAAATGACAGGAGACATATGATAGCTCTACAACATTGCATGGCAAACAAAATTAGATTCTACTCTGTATGATTTTGTAATATATGAGCACAGGAAATGCAGGTACTCCTCCAGCACACCACCACATGTGGTCATATCTAAGATAACAGTCGACTAAAAATAAATAGGTCAGTCGATTTTTTTAATGAACCGTATGATCTATAAGGAACGGGCAGATAGCCTTCGTCTACCTCCCGCCAGTCACTGTTGACGATCTTTCTCGAACCGCCAGCGACTACCGGCCCAGACCCCTGCCTCCGCCGCCCCGCCCTCCCATTGACCTCACACCACCACCGTGCTTGGCAGCGCCCCCAGGCCATCCCTTTAATCTCGGCCGACCTCCAGATCGGGTGCCAGTAGCTCTAGGCCGCACACGCCCCTAAGATAAACACCAAGGCGCTGCTTCCCCGGTGTAATAGGCGTACTAGCGCCTGTTACGCCAGGGAATGTTCCGTTAATTGGGAATCAAGTGGCCAGAAATTGAAATTTAGGGGGGTGACGGACCTCTAGCTAAGGTGAAATAGTATATGAGAAGAAATCTTGTGCATCGCGAGTTACTAGGAACATCTAGTATCAAGAAGAAGCGGTCAACTAGTGTCTTCTATGGGATGAATACCATGCAAGCAAAGACGTAAGATTTGCACGAATAAGGGAAGAGGAGTACCTTTTTCGGTTGCCGATGTGGTCACCTCCACAACTCGCGCCGATTTTCTTCTTTTTACCGGGGAAAAGATGTTCTGGAGGGTGCAGGCTTGGACGAACCCATGGCCAAATTGTTGACTGTGTTGCCGTGGCCGTATATCGGCGAAGGGGAAGCAGATCCGAGGCGGCGAAGGACGACGTAGCAGGAACAGCTCCGGTGCGGTGGAGGGTGGCGAAGTTGGAGCAGCAGCGGTGAGGCATAGGACGGCGTGGTTGAACTGGCTCGGGTACGGATGGCTCGGCCTCGGCTTCAACTACTAGCCGTGGAGGGCGTTGCGGTTGAGGTTGCGGTGGAGGACGATGTCGGGGTATCGACTCCGGCATGATGGAGGAGGGCGGCGGTTGATGGGTGGGATGGGATGGTGGACGGAGGACGCCGGGGTTTCACGGCTGGTGGAGAGGTAGTTTTGGCGCCCACGGAGTACGAATGGGGAATCAGACGGGTGGGGGGAACCATGTTTTGGTGTGGGATGCGCTTGTTTTTTGCTTTTTGAACAGAAATGGGACGCGCTTGTTTGAAATTTGGGGAAAGTACAAACTTTGCCCCCCTCTTAAATTTCGGACCTACTGTGGGTCGGGGGTAGGATGGTAATCCCAGGTGTCCCAAGTAGTGGGCAGGAGCGATTTCGGCCATGCGCATGTGTGCTTTGGCGGCCATTGTGTATGAATGTTTTTCGGATGCGGTTGCGTGGCGTCCAGATGAAGCTACAAACCTACCCCGGTATAGAACTTTGGACATCGGGCCGGTAGGTTTCACGGGTCGGAGTTATTAGAAAAGTAATTTCCTTGTACTACCAAACATTGGTCTCACACGGTTTCGGGCGAGTAGAGGCTCTTTTGGCTCTTTTGGCGCTTCGTTCGAAGTTTAGAGTACTCTTAAACTATGAGGATTGACCTAAATATACAACGTTATATTTGACCTTGTATGTTTGAAAACCTCATTAAATTATCCGCTTCTTTTTGAAATTTTGACACTTGAAAATCCTATAACTGTGATTATTTCGGAATGGAGGAGCTAAATTTGAATCTATTTTGTACACGACTACATATGCTATTATGTACAAAATCAGAGCAAAGATTGGTGCCCCCATAATTTAGGTATGTTTTACAAATGCCATGATATCAAATTCAAATAATTGAATGGACTTCATGTTCAATTCGATTTTTTTAAACCACCTTAAGTTGAATTCAAATGTATGCTAGTTCATAGGTAGTAGCTATTTATAATGTCCATTGTGTAACTTTCGTATGTATAATGTGCTTTACACACACAACATGAACTATACTCACGTTTATATTCGATTGCTAAAGCGATGCATTGTCTGGAGTTCAAAATACTAACTATGTGGATCAATTGTGTCGAATAATAACATAGACATGCTCAAATTTGATAGAATCTAGATGTCTGATGGATCAATGACCGCTCCTTACGCGAATTGCAAATATCATGATCCCATCCTAATATTTGGATACAATTTATATATTTAATCAATGTGTAGAGCAGTCTTTTATGTGTAGTTTCACTCTCCATCGGTGGTCTCTCACACATGCTCACACACTCTCTCCCGAGGTGTCTTTCTCGCACACATGCTCTAGATATAACCCTCCCTCCCTCTCGTAACCATTTACAACTGTTTTCACTAACCTTTATCACAAGCACTCTTCCTCTCGCAAACATACACACGCACAATCCTCATCGACCCTTTCTATATACATGGACCTGCCTGCGTGTCTCATGTACGCACATTATCTTCCTAATCGACGAGTATGATTCTAGCAGAGCATTCTGTAGGATGCCCCTTAAAGTTAGGTTGGATGAATAGTAATATCAGAGATAAAGGGGTTACCTTAGTCCGAGAACCTAGGGTTACAAATCCTAGCCGGCTTTGTCAGTGGACACAGAGTCCTTCACAATTCTGCTATCTTTGTCTTGTACGACTAGTCATCCATGGGTCTTCCTAAATGCATTACGGGCCGACCAATGTGGCGCAGGACGGAATAGAACAAAGGGCCTCACCTCAACCCACCGGACCTCACGCGGTGACACAGCCTCTGCCCCCACGTCTCATTATCTTCTCACACCCACACATACCAACACAAACACCACACACACAGAAAATTTATCCTGGTGCCTCTATTCCCTCCCCCCTTGCATATACACACTCAAGGGAATGGAATGTCTTGTCATGACGTCATATTCGTCTCTCTCTCTAGACCACTCTCATTTCTCATGCTATCTCTCCCACGCCCCCCTCCCCCCGCGTCGGCCCCTCTATCCATGCCTCTCTTGAATACGTAATACACACACATACCTCTCTAGGCCCCGCCAAATGCATCAACTACACATTCACACATGTTACATCACGTACCCCATTGATCTAAAAAGCCCTCTCTTCACGTTTATTTCGCATACAACATTCCTTTTGAATAAAGTGTGGCCAAAAAATTATTTTAGAGTTTCTACATATATACAACATTACAAAGTTATATGGAGGAGTATGAACGCTAATTTGCATTGCATGGTGCCCACAATGATATTTATTATATTTTTATACTATATACAAAGTTAGTCATAATAAAGAGAAATGAAGAGCATCTCTCTCTCCATTGCATACCTCCCCTATACGCCCCTTTCACGTATGCACACAAAACTATCTCCAGGTCCTCTAAAAGTAAGCCCCCAGAAAATTCACGCATGTTTCATCTTTCTCTCGCGATATATGCAATGACGATCATTGTATTTGAAGCGAAAGCACGATATGTACATTGGACTTGAGAATCCACTCATTATGGTCACCATTTACGTTTAGTGGTTATTATGCAGTCACGGGCTCACCGTACAACTCTATATTTGCTCATGACATGACTAGTTGACCAGTTAAACACGCCACGTGGCACCTCTAGTGTTGCATCACATTATCTCACTACCATCGTGCCCACCTGTCGACTTGTATCTACTCTAGATCTACACTCTTATAAAATACATAAAATACACTCTTATAAAAAACAGAGTTGGTGATGATGGTGTGCCTGCCATCCTGCAATATAGGCCGTCCAATTTATATATGACAGATAGGAAAGAAACTATGGTAATTTTGCAAAAAGGTACCCACACACCTCTCCACATTTGCAAATAAGGTCTTCCCTCGTTCATCCTTTTCTCTGACAAGATAAACAAGTCATACAAATGCATCTTGATGTTACATGCAACGCATGTGCATCTTGCTAGTAAGAATGAAAACAAACGACAAAAAAATATTTGGACGGTGGTTCGAAGTCATGACCGCGGGCACAGCGGACAAGGTGGCCTTGTATTGGTATGCTGAGCCGTCTGTTTTAACACACAGGAGCTGGTGTGGTGATTATACACACACGCACGCATGCACACGAACTGCATCCATGCAACACTCACACAAACACATGCACCCACCCACGCACGCAACACTCACACGTACACACGCAGCCAGGCACGCAACACTCACACGCACACACGCACGCATGCATGCACACACTAGTACACCACACGACCTTTTGCCTATGCGAACTGACAGGTGGGACCCACAACAAACGTGGTCAATTTAACTAGTCAATATGGCGCCACGCAGCCTATTTGGCCAGTCAACAGAGTGCAATCCGATGCTGGGCTGTGAGCAAGTGACCATATAATCACCGCAAAACGTATATAGTGACCATAATCGCTTATTCTGAAGTTCGGTGACCGTATTACGCTTTTCTCTCTGTAGGCCCTCCAAAACTACATCTATACACGTTCTCGCATGTTACATCTAACAACTATGCAATACAACACTACTACTACACTCTAACACAATAAATCATATGTGTTTTTAGTTTTACTAGATATCATATTGTTACGTATAATTATTCAGTTTGCATACATTAAAATTTCCTTTGAAATGTATGGCCAGTATCATCTACCGCGTGGGAAAAATCCCGCCCTTTCCTGTTTAATCGGGTTTGTATCGATGGATCGTGCGAAACAGCAAAACTATAGTACTATACAGTACAAGTGACAGTTCACTGGGCCGTTGTGTCATCTACTCCTCCGTCGTAAGGTGGAGCGCTCGCTTTCATAAATCTTCTAGTCCCTTTCGCCGACATGTGGGACATCAAGCTACCGGGTCCACGTGCCATACCGGAATACAGTGCAGAGCAGCCGGGGTGAAGCACCCCCGTCATGGCGCCGGCGTAGTAATGAGCAATGAGGCGTCAAATCAAAAAGCTGCACCTTTCCCGCAGTTAAGTTGGAGGGATGAAGCAACCATCATTTCACTCATTGCTGAATCCGCTTCGCCCTCATCTTCTTCAACTTAACCACGTGTTGCTTCTGTCGTTGTTCTTCCTCATGTGGGACGCGGATCGGCTTGGTAAAGTACTGACACGTGGGACCGCATGTTAGCTAACTGCCAGGATAACATCCTCCGAAAATAAGAAACCTCCCCCGCCATCCGCGCGGCAAAATCACCTCCTTTTTACTAATCTCGATTCTATAATTTTTTAGATCAATATAATTGAGATTTGTATAGGAGCATGTAGTATAGATAGCACACATGAGAAAAACCAAGTGGTACGGTTAGGGGCATCCACAATGTGTAGCCAAATGTGAAAATAACTTTTGGCATCGTGGGAACCATTGTGGACGGTGTTGCCAAAGCCAAAAAGATGGAACCGAAGCTCCCTGATTGATTGATTGAAGGAATAGAAAAATCCAACGTCTCGCCTCTTTCTCCCATGCTTGGACGCATGTAGTACAGTATAGAGCACAGAGTCTACTCCCCTGTCCCTTCTATCACAAACCACAAAGCAGTGAGGCGTCAAATCACAAAAGCACGGACGAAGCAACCATCATTTCACTCTTCGCTGACTCCGCTTCTCCATCGTCTTCTTCGAGAAGCCATCTCACCGCATTAGTTATAGTAGTACTAGTAAAGGACTTCCTGGATGCAAATAAGGCGGTTATCTCGGCTTGCAGGTGGCACTTGCAAACGACTTGCCATGGTCTCCCTCAATGGTGTTCTCCGTCGAACGCACTTCGCCAAACCACCAAAAAAAATATCGTCGACGTCACCGCAATGGGGAAGGAAGTCAAATATAGTTACTACTCCCTCCTTCCATCTATATAGGGCCTAATGCATTTTTTAAGGCTGCCTTTGACTATTGATAAGATTAATAATACATGAGATATATAATGTGAAGATTATATCATTGGAAGCTTCTCTCACGTATGAATTTGATGGTATGCTTTGTGTGACTTGCATGTCATATATTATTGCTCCAAAACTTGGTCAAAGTTAGTCTCAAAAAACATATTAGGCCCTATATAGATGGAAGGAGGGAGTACCTCCATTTTTTTGTACACAAGGCCAGTATATCAAAATTACAATTTGCAAAGAGCCACTAACACTAATCGAGGCAAAATTGATGGGGTTAGCAAGCAAGGACATTAATATCCCATGCATGCATGCGGAAGTGAGAAGGTTGGTTTGCATGGCGCTGCATTAATCAAGCGATGAGGAGTGAGATGGTTAGCTCTTTGGTCTTTGGAGAAAAAAATACGCATTAATTGACACGTGAAACGAGGATTTGTATCGATTAAATCCCGTGAAGGAAAACCCAGCCTTTCTTTTTTAACACTAGTACTCCTAGTACTTACGTACTTATCCTGTTTGGGTCTAGGCCTTGCATTGCCAAACTTCGCCACACATTTTTTCCAAGCTTGCCTAAAGTTTTCAAAATGAGAAGGAGGTACACTTGCGCATGCCTATCGCGGTCTCACCGCACCCTCACACGGTCGCTCCTGCACGCCGCAAACCCAACCAAGGGAACGCACCCTCACTGACACGTGTTGTTGCATGGGAACACACCAAACTCAGCCATCCTATCGCTGACACATAATTTTCGTTCATAGAGTATGTTTATCCAACCGCATGTTGGGGAGTATCCGTACGGCCCGTGCGGTGGTCTGTTGGGGAAGAAGAAGAGGTGAGGAAGAAGGAAAGAAGGGTTAGGAGACGTAGGATATTCATCCAACCGCCTGAAATGGTAGACTGACCCAAGTCAGGCGACTTGCATAACAAATATATGTTTTCACACAGCAAAAGATCTAAAAACAACAACATAAAGAAAAACTATCACTGCTCGTGGAAAGAGACGACCTCGTCATCTTTGGCTGCCGGCGCGAACCAGCCGTTGCTGCCGACGTGTGTCTCCGCACCGTGGTTGTCCTCGGCCTCCAGCTACTTGTTCAAGCGGAGCGTGCGGGCGCTCTGCACGGATGAGAGCACAACCCGGTTCAAGTCGAGGACGTCCGGTTCTGCCTGCAGGAGGGCCTCGATGGCAGCGGCATCCGCGCGCTCCGTGTTGAGTCGAGCCTCCGCCGCCCGGTTCAAGTCCAGGACGTCCAGTTCCGCCTGCAGGAGGGCGTCGATGAGAGCGGCATCCGCGCGCTCTGCGTCGAGTCGAGCCTCTGCCGCTCGGTTCAAGTCTAGGACGTCCGGTTCCGCCTGCAGGAGGGCCTCGATGGCAGCGGCATCCGGGCGCTCCACCTCAAGTTGAGCCTCCGCCGCCCGGTTCACATCCACGACATCCGGTTCCGCCTGCAGGAGAGCCTCGATGGCAGCGACATGCGCGCGCTCCATGTCGAGTTGAGCCTCTGCCTCCCGGTCCTCCTTTAGTATCGCCATGTTGAACCGCTGGTTCGCCTGCACCATGGGAGACTCGGACATCGGCACGAAGTCGACGTCCATCGTCTCATACCCATCGGGGGCCTTCTGCGTCGCGACCTCCGCCATGAACATTGGATCGGCTTCCTCCTCCTCGTAGCTTGGCTCCAGAGAACTCGGGGATTGGCCCACCGCAAAGCAAGCTTGGGAACGGAGGTCTGTGGCGCCGACCGCCGCCGCGATTTCTGCGCGGCGCTCCGGCGTCAGCATCTTGTAGTAAGTGATCTTGCGGCGCACCATGGCTTTCCAGCGAACTAGGGGACGCTTGATGCGGGCTAGGGGATCAAAAGGTGGGGGAATGGGCTGGAGATTTGGTATGGTTTTAGGGCAGTGGCTGGCGTAGGCCGAGCAGGGAAGGTTCTGGTGTGAATAGTGGTTCCGGTGACGACCGGTCAATCGGTTTTGATTGTACATCTCTCTTGTCGCATTCGCGTTGCAGCCCGGCACGCTGGACCCTCCACGTCGCTCACCGAATTGAACGTGCTTCGTCTTGCGTTTTCGCTGGCTTGTGGGACCGCAGTTGAGAGCAAACCGACGTCCCTCCCCCTCCCCCACCCGCGTCATTTATTATACCACCACTCCCTCCGTTTTATGCGGAGTAAATAAAAACAGAGGGAGTATACTATGGATGAGGATCCCCTGACGTGGCCGAACCCATTGAGTAACTGACATGCGGGGCCTAGCAAGCATGGGGTCCGCCAGTAAGTGACCGAAAGGGAGGGTAAGGCAGGGATACCTACGTCAGAGGATCCACTTCCACTATACTACTTTGACCAAATGTTAGAGTAATAATATATGACATGCAACTTACACAAATGTTAGAGTAATAATATATGACATGCAACTTACACAAAGCATACAGGGTCTAATGCATTTTTCGAGGCTAACTTTGACCAAATGTTAGAGTAATAATATATGACATGCAACTTACACAAACATATGGTCAAATTCATATGTGAAAGGAGTTTCCAATGATATAATTTTCACATTATACATCTCATGTACTATTAATCTTGTCAATAGTCAAATTGGAAACCATCTCGAGTACAAATCTAGGAGTACGTACGAATCTAACAATATTGATTGGCGTTGTTGAATGTTGATACCTTTTTGATCAAAGTAGATATACTTTGACTACACATAAAACTTATATGTAAACTAGAAAGGATAGGAGGGAGTATATTGTACATTCAAAAACGAAATGAACCTTGAATACCCTTTATATATGATTTGCGGATGCTATGATCACCGGTTCAAAATTTTGAATCCGCCTTAGGTATCACGTGCCCCCACTCGTTCCCTCTCGATTTCATCTTGGTGTCCGGAGATCTATTGAAAGAGGATTAGGGTGGGTACATGCGAATGATACTCGGCGGAATGTTCAAATGAGGCATGCGGGAGGATGGACTCGACTGGAGGGCGACATGATCGATGGAGAAGAGGGTTGGAGAGGAATGAGAAGTAAGCAAATGCCACATGATTATACTTGAACGGCGCAAATAAACAATAAGTTGTCTCGCTTGGCCTACATAGTGAAAGGCCTAATGCGCAACGCGGAGCACTGACGCTCGAATATGGCCGGGAAAATAGGGAAACAGACATGTGGGGCACACCCATCGGGACGACATAGCGCAGACTAGTCCAATGGAGGAGTTGGCCCACGACCTCCTCGCCATCGACAACCGTTCATGTGGGTCGTTGGGGCCAACAATGAGGCGCAGCTCCAGCACCGCCTCTGGACACGGCGACCGCGGTGAGCGACACGCTCATATTGTCGCTACACACGGTCGATTTCAGTTTGCCGAGGGTGGCGTTAGTGCTGTGGCACGACCAACGATATGTTTGGTTTGTGCCCAAGGTTGCCCCATCAAAGCATTGGGTAGCCAAAATTTTGGTTGAGGTATTCGTTGCCCATGATTTGGCCGACATTGGCAAGAAAAATGAACTTGAGTTGGCTAGAGTTCATTGGCATGCCAAAGAAATGGCAACCATCCAAACAAAGACCAATCTTTGGGTCATGACCAAAATTTTGGTTGAGGTATTGGTTGCCCATGATTTGGCCGACATTGGCAAGAAAAATGAACTAGAGTTGGCTAGAGTTCATTGGCATGCCAAAAAAATGGCAACCATCCAAACAAAGAACAATCTTTTGGTCATGACCAAAATTTTGGCAAGGTGCACTTTGGCCACAATCCAAACACACCCCAACACCCGGCTCCTCGAGGATGCACGGGGCGCCGCGATGCGTCGGCGGAGTGGTGTAGTGCGGCCAACTGCATCCTCTGGACCTGAGACCATGTTGGGTCGTCTTGCTTTTCCAATGACATGCGGGGGTCGCATGTGAGCAAAGGGCATCTCCAACGTTGCCACGACCGCAGCTGACTACCCTCGCACACCAAAACCCTCGTCCCTCGCGCCGTCGCGCGGTGTGTTCCCAGCCGGCATCAGCTGCCCGCATTCATGTCGTCTGTTCGTATGTCGTCATTAAGAGGCTCGGTGCCCGCGGAACCAACTCCGGCGACTTAATGACGCACCCGGACGCTTGGCCTCACCGGAATGCGCTACTTAAAGCGGCAACGCCCAGCTAACCTCCACACCATAGCGCATCGTCCTCCTACCTGGAACCACATCCGCCATGACAGCAAGCGCGAACGCTCTGCGGGAGATCTTGTCTTCGGGGATGGAGCTCGAGGTCGCTGCCCTCGCTCAAGTCGCCGCACAAGCGGTGGCCACGCTGGGGGCCGACGACGGGAGCACCGTCAGCCACGCGTCCTACTTGCCGTCGTCCAACATCCGGCACCGCCGAGGTCAGGGACTCCTCCGAGGATGAGTAGGGCATGGGAGGCGGCAGGGCATGGTGTGCCAACTGGCCGGTCCGTCTCCCGTGTTCTACTTTTCCTTGCCAGAGACCGCACCTTCACTTCACGGGTCTTGAACCCCGCCCACGTACATGGAGATCATAGATGGAGGACGTCGGTCGCCGCCATAGAATAGGTTTAGGGTCGGGTTTCTTTTATTTTTTTGTCCTATAAAAGTTCGAAATGTAATGAAAAGCTGCCGTGTTTGCATTAATCTCGGCCGGTGTATATGAACTTTCACAATAATATACATATTGTAGGAGTACTAGCAAGATGCCCGTGCGTTGCACGGAAGATCAAGATCTTGTGGGAGAAAAGGATGAACGGGGGAAAGCCTTATCTGCAAATGTGGAGAGGAGTGCGGGTAAATTGTCATAGTTTCCTTCCTATCCATTAGATATAGATCGGACGTCCTATATTGCAGGATCGGACACATATTTGTACATCTACGGGAACCTACGAAAGGGTTAACGTAAATTGCCTCTCTCTCTTCTCCCCTGATTTTCATGGTGGTGGGCCCCTCCCTTCACCCAATCTAAAATCAACAGCTCACACGTTTCACATTGCGTTAATTATGTAACTGGGATTACGTAGGTGTAGCATTACTCGTCCTAAAAACCCAACTAAGCCAACCTCCCAGCATATCACGCGGGAAAAGACCCAGCCGCGCCGTTTTAGTCGGGATTACCGGATTACTAGTAGTAGTATCGATGGATCGCGCGAAGCAACAAATTTTTTTGAGGGGACGAAGCACCTAGTTTAAAAGGAAAAAATGTGGTACACTCACAACACTCCTGTCGCGGTCGCATTGCAACACACACACGTTCGGTCCTGCACACGGCTCATGCAAACGGAACGCGCTTCGGCTTGCCTCTTCACTGACACGTGGGACTGCACTTGGAGAAACCGACCATGCGCCAAACTCCCCCCGCCCACCACGCGAAAATCCTCCCCCCCCCCCCACACACACCCGAAAATTCCCCCCAAATCCGATTCAACCGCCCTTCGGCCAACTAGCCAATAATATTCCCCAAACCCCCTCCCCCTGTCCCCCTCCACTCCATTCACTCCGCCAAAGACGCCCTCCCCGCCACGCCGATACGTCGGCGCCACGGTTCGGCGATCCTCTCGCTCCCACAGTACGCTCTCGTAGACTGCCGTCCTCTAGCCGCGCCGCCACCTCTGGCTACGTTCTTGTGGAGGCGCACGGCGGTCAGTGCCGCCACCGCTGGCGACGTTCGTGTGGAGACGCACGGCGGTTAGCTTCTCCCATGGTACGCACATTCTAGACGGAGGCCCCATTCATGTCGGTGTAGTGCTGAATGTTAGCTGATAGACGTTGTTAATCTCACTGTTTGCCAAAGTAGTTTACTGTCAATATGCTCTGCTTAAGAAGCTTCCTTGCCCTGTTCTGCACTCAATCTTCTTAGCTGAGATGGCACGCCAAGGCCGATTAGTTGCTAAAATATCCTGCCATATATTTATTGTGACGTAGATTGCCATGGTCTAGTAGCCAATCTGTTAGCTGAAATAGCTCTACACCGTTTTATACTCGATCTTTGTTGCTGTGATGGCCTTCGATAGTTTGATGGCTGTGTGCTTGGCCTCATTGACTGCTGAAATAGCCTGCCATAATTTGGCACTCAAATCTGTTTGCTGAATTAGCTTTACATATATTTCGTTACTTAGATCTGCTCGTCCAAATATCTTGCCATAGCTTTAGACATCGACCTAGGTATTTTTTTCTGGACTTCATAAAAAAGCATATATGTTTTTCCTGTAATATCTAGTAGAAGAACTAATTTGTATGTCTAACAGATGGATAGGACTTGGAGAACTTCTGCTCGAAGATTCTCCGCTGCATATGTCGAGGGGGTTGAAAACTTCATGAACTTTATCAAAGCTGAGTACGGTGGTCCGAAATCAGATGTGCTCTGCCCGTGTAACAGTTGTATGAATTCAGTTACAAGACCCCAGTCAACTGTGCAAAATCATCTACACTTGTATGGGATGTCGGTCACATATACTAGGTGGGTTCATCATGGTGAAGCTGTGAACGTCAATGTTATTGACTACGTGGAAGCAGCAGATCACCATCTTGATCTGCCTGATGCTCAGGTGGAAGAGGAGGACGCGGTGGTGGTGGCGGAGCCAGTGAGTTTGACCAACATTGAAACAATGCTACGAAATGCTCGTGCATTCCGTGAACTTTCACCTGCAGAAGAAAAACGGTGGGCCCGCATGTTGGAACAATGCAACGTTGCTGTCACCCCAGGAAATAAGCTGTCAGTATTCTCAACTATGGTCACCTTTCTTCAGGTGAAGACATCTGAGCGGATGACCAACAAATCATTCGATGCGATGTTGGCTGCTTTCCGCGAATCTTTCCCAGATGCGTCTGAGCTGCCACACACCTACAGTAAAATGAAGAATTTCCTTCGTGCAGTTGGAATTGGATATGATATGATCCATGTTTTAAGAATAACTGTGTTCTGTTCCAGAAGGATTATGCCAACTAAAGTGAATGCCCAAAATGCAAATCATCAAGATGGAAAGATGGCGATGCTGTGAAGAGGATTCCTCATAATGTTCTGAGACATTTTCCAATTACACCAAGATTGTAGAGGTTGTTTCATGATGTTGAAACAAGAGAGGATGTACTATGGCATTCTAGGAACCAGGAGTACAGAGATCAGAATGTAATGAGCCATCCATCTCATGGTAGTGAGTGGAAAAGCTTCAATGATAAACACAAAGAGTTTGCTGCTGACCCGAGAAACATTAGACTTGGCTTAGCTTCAGATGGATTTAACCCATTTGGCCACCAGAGCGCCACATATAGCATGTGGCCAGTGCTTGTTATCCCTTAAAACATGACTCCAAATGTCTGCACCGAAGAATCAAACTACATGATGGCCTTGCTCATCCCAGGTCCAAAAAGTCCTGGAAAGGATTTTGATTTGTTCATGGAGCCTCTTGTGGAGGAACTTCAACAGCTATGGAAGGGTATTCTCACTCGAGACCTATATAGCAGCCCACCAACTGATTTCTTTCCGCGTGCTGTTATAATTTGGTGCATCCATGATTATCCGGCTTTGGGAACTATGTCAGGGTGAACGACACATGGTTACAATGCAAGTGTTCGCTGTGACAGGAATCCGCTGTCATACGCAATACTTAGCAAGATCTGTTACATTGGACACCGCTGTTTCCTTGCCAAGGACAAGCCGCATCCTAGAAAATACCGAAGACATGTGTTCAATGCAAAGCATGAAAACCGTGATGCGCCAAAGAGGCTCACCGCCGATGAGTTGCAAGTGGAATTAGGGAAGGTCGGGCATATTACACCAGGAAACCATCCTGGTAATGGTAGCGGGAAAAGGAAGCATGGCAGGGTAGAAGAGAGATTATTGTTTACCCGCAGGTCCACTTTGTGGGACTTGGAGTATTGGAAAGATTTGGATCTAAGGCATAATCTTGATGTGATGCACATCGAGAAAAATATATGTGACAGCATTATCGGCACACTTCTTAATATTGAAGGCAAGACGAAAGATACCTTAAAATCTAGGATTGATTTGACACACCTGGGTATCAGAAAGGATCTGCAGGTGCAAGATGAAGATAAACCACGGGATATGGCACCAGCTGTGTACGTCTTGGACAAGGTAAAAAGAAAAGAATTCTGCGAGGTCCTGTCACGTGTGACTGCCACGTCCTACTTCAAAGGGTTTTAACTGTTATCCTTAGAGGATTGGGCCGCCCTGACTTGTACAGAGCAGTTGCAGAGTTGGGACAATTCTTCAAGGAACTCTGCAGTAGGAATATCAGGATAGATGCTTTTGTTGGAAATATGCCCTAGAGGCAATAATAAATTGGTTATTATTATATTTCCTTGTTCATGATAATCGTTTATTATCCATGCTATAATTGTATTGATAGGAAACTCAGATACATGTGTGGATACATAGACAACACCATGTCCCTAGTGAGCCTCTAGTTGACTAGCTCGTTGATCAATAGATGGTTACGGTTTCCTAACCATGGACATTGGATGTCGTTGATAACAGGATCACATCATAAGGAGTATGATGTGATGGACAAGACCCAATCCTAAGCCTAGCACAAAGATCGTGTAGTTCGTATGCTAAAGCTTTTCTAATGTCAAGTATCATTTCCTTAGACCATGAGATTGTGCAACTCCCGAATACCGTAGGAATGCTTTGGGTGTATCAAACGTCACAACGTAACTAGGTGATTATAAAGGTGCATTACAGGTATCTCCGAAAGTGTCTGTTGGGTTGGCACGAATCGAGACTGGGATTTGTCACTCCGTGTAAGCGGAGAGGTATCTCTGGGCCCACTCGGTAGGACATCATCATATGCGCAATGTGACCAAGGAGTTGATCACGGGATGATGTGTTACGGAACGAGTAAAGAGACTTGCCGGTAACAAGATTGAACTAGGCATTGGATACCGACGAACGAATCTCGGGCAAGTAACATACCGATAGACAAAGGGAATTGTATACGGGATTGATTAAGTCCTTGACATCGTGGTTCATCCGATGAGATCATCGTGGAACATGTGGGAGCCATCATGGGTATCCAGATCCCGCTGTTGGTTATTGACAGGAGAACGTCTCGGTCATGTCTGCATGTCTCCCGAACCCGTAGGGTCTACACACTTAAGGTTCGGTGACGCTAGGGTTATGAAGATATGTGTATGCAGTAACCCGAATATTGTTCGGAGTCCCGGATGAGATCCCGGACGTCACGAGGAGTTCTGGAATGGTCCGGAGGTAAAGATTTATATATAGGAAGTCCTGTTTCGGCCATCGGGACAAGTTTCAGGGTCATCGGTATTGTACCGGGACCACCGGAAGGGTCCCGGGGGCCCACCGGGTGGGGCCACCTATCCCGGAGGGTCCCATGGGCTGAAGTGGGAAGGGATCCAGCCCAAAGTGGGCTGGGGCGCCACTTCCCTTATGGCCCATGCGCCTAGGGTGAAGGGGGAAACCCTAAGGAAGAGTCCCAAGGAGGGAAGGCACCTCCTAGGTGCCTTGGGGGGGGAGGACTCCTCCCCTGGCCGCCGCCCCCCTGGAGATTGGATCTCCTAGGGGCTGGCGCACCCCCCCCTTGGGATTCCTATATATAGTGGGGTAGGAGGGCCTCTCAAACACACCTTTTGCCTTTGGTGCAGCCCCTCCCTCTCTCCCCGTTACGTCTCTCTCTCGTAGTATAGGCGAAGCCCTGCTACTGTGACGCCCTGCATCCACCACCACGCCGTCGTGCTGCTGAATCTTCATCAACCTCTCCCTCTCTCCTTGCTGGATCAAGGCGTGGGAGACGTCATCGGGCTGTACGTGTGTTGAACGCGGAGGTGCCGTCCGTTCGGCACTAGGATCATCGGTGATCTGAATCACGACGAGTACGACTCCATCAACCCCGTTCACTTGAACGCTTCCGCTTAGCGATCTACAAGGGTATGTAGATGCACTCTCCTTCCCCTCGTTGCTGGTTTCTCCATAGATAGATCTTGGTGATACGTAGGAAAATTTTGAATTTATGCTACGTTCCCCAACAGTGGCATCATGAGCTAGGTCTATTGCGTAGATTCTATGCACGAGTAGATCACAAAGTAGTTGTGGGCGTTGATTTTGTTCAATATGCTTGCCGTTACTAGTCTTATATTGATTCGGCGGCATCGTGGGATGAAGCGGCCCAGACCAACCTTACACGTACTCTTACGTGAGACCGGTTCCACCGACAAACATGCACTAGTTGCATAAGGTGGCTAGCGGGTGTCTGTCTCTCCCACTTTAGTCGGATCGGATTCGATGAAAAGGGTCCTTATGAAGGGTAAATAGCAATTGGCATATCACGTTGTGGTTTTGCGTAGGTAAGAAACGTTCTTGCTACAAACCCATAGCAGCCACGTAAAACATGCAAACAACAATTAGAGGACGTCTAACTTGTTTTTGCAGGGTATGCTATGTGATGTGATATGGCCAAAAGGATGTGATGAATGATATATGTAATAGATTGATCATGTTCTTGTAATAGATGATCATGGAGCCCCAAGATGGAGATCAAAGGAGCTACATGATATTGGCCATATCATGTCACTATTTGATTGCATGTGATGTTTATCATGTTTATACATCTTATTTGCTTAGAACGACGGTAGTAAATAAGATGATCCCTCATAATAATTTCAAGAAAGTGTTTCCCCTAACTGTGCACCGTTGCTACAGTTCGTCGTTTCGAAGCACCACGTGATGGTCGGGTCTGATAGATCCTTACGTTCACATACAACGGGTGTAAGACAGATTTACACACGCAATACACTTAGGTTGACTTGACGAGCCTAGCATGTGCATAGACATGGCCTCGGAACACAGAAGCCCGAAAGGTCGAGCATGAGTCGTATAGAAGATACGATCAACATGAAGATGTTCACCGACGTTGACTAGTCCGTGTCACGTGATGATCGGACACGGCCTAGTTGACTCGGATCATGTAATCGCTTAGATGACTAGAGGGATGTCTATCTGAGTGGGAGTTCATAAGATGAACTTAATTATCCTGAACATAGTCAAAAGATCTTTGCAATTTATGTCGTAGCTCGCGCTATAGTTCTACTATTTAGATATGTTCCTAGAGAAAAATTAGTTGAAAGTTGATAGTAGCAATTATGCGGACTAGGTCCCTAAACTGAGGATTGTCCTCATTGCTTCATAGAAGGCTTATGTCCTTAGTGCACCGCTCAGTGTGCTGAACCTCGAACGTTGTCTGTGGATGTTGCGAACATCTGACATACACATTTTGATAACTACGTGATAGTTCAGTTAAACGGTTTAGAGTTGAGGCACCAAAGATGTTTTTGAAACATCGCGAAACATATGAGATGTTTTGAGGGCTGAAATTGGGATTTCAGGCTCGTGCCCACGTCAAGAGGTATAAGACCTCCGACGATTTTCTTAGCCTGCGAACTAAGGGAGAAAAGCTCAATTGTTGAGCTTGTGCTCAGATTGTCTGAGTACAACAATCACTTGAATCAAGTGGGAGTTAATCTTCCAGATGAGATAGTGATGTTTCTCCGAAGTCATTACCACCAAGCTGCTAGAGCTTCGTGATGAACTATAATATATCAGGGACATATATGATGATCCTTGAGATTTTCGTGATGTTTGACACCACAAAAGTAGAAATCAAGAAGGAGCATCAATTGTTGATGGTTGGTGAAACCACTAGTTTCAAGAAGGGCAAGGGCACGAAGGGATACTTCATAAAACGGCAATTCAGCTGCTGCTCTAGTGAAGAAACCCAAGGTTGAACCCAAACCCGAGACTGAGTGCTTCTGTAATAAGGGGAACAGCCACTGGAGCAGAATTACCCTAGATACTTGGTAGATGAGAAGGCTGGCAAAGTCGATAGTAGTATATACATTGTTTTGATGTGTACTTTGCTAGTACTCCTAGTAGCACCAGGGTATTAGATACCGGTTCGGTTGCTAAGTGTTAGTAACTCGAAATAAAAGCTACGGAATAAACGGAGACTAGCTAAAGGTGAGATGACGATATGTGTTGGAAGTGTTTCCAATGTTGATATGATCAAGCATCGCATGCTCCCTCTACCATCGAGATTGGTGTTTGCGTTGAGCATAGACATGATTGGATTATGTCTATCGCAATACGGTTATTCACTTAAGGAGAATAATGGTTACTCTGTTTATTTGAATAATACCTTCAATGGTCTTGCACCTGAAATGAATGGTTTATTGAATCTCGATTGTAGTGATACACATGTTCATGCCAAAAGATAGTAATGATAGTACCACCTACTTGTGGCACTGCCACATAAGTCATATCGGTATAAAACGCATGAAGAAGCTCCATGTTGATGGATCTTTGGGCTCGCTCGTTTTTGAAAAGTTTGAGGCATGCGAACCATGTATATTGGTGTATATGCATGAAGAAACTCCATGCAAATGGACCGTTTTGTACTCACTTGATTTTGAATCACTTGAGACATGCAAATCATACCACATGGGCAAGATGACTGAAAGCCTCGGTTTCAGTAAAATGGAACTAGAAAGCAACTTGTTGGAAGTAATACATTTTGATGTGTGCAGTCCAATGAGTGCTGAGGCATGTAGTGGATATCGTTATATTCTTACTTCACAGATGATTTGAGTAGATGTTGAGTATATTTACTTGATGAATCACGAGTCTGAATTATTGAAAGGTTCAAGTAAGTTCAGGGTGAAGTTGAAATATCGTCGTGACAAGAGGATAAAATATCTATGATATGATCATAGAGATGAATATCTGAATTACGAGTTTGGCACAGAATTAAGACATTGTGGAAATCGTTTCATAGCTAATACAGCCTGGAACACCATAGTGTGATGGTGTGTCCGAACATCATAACTGCACCCTATGGGATATGATGCATACCATGATGTCTCTTATCAAATTACCACGATAGTTTATGGGTTAGGCATTAGAGACAATCACATTCACTTTAAATAGGGCACCACGTAATTCTGATGAGATGACACCGTATGAACTATGGTTTAGAGAAACCTAAGCTATCATTTCTTAAAAGTTTGGGGCTGCGACGCTTATGTGGAAAAGTTTCAGGCCGATAAGCTCGAACCCAAAGCGGATAAATGCATCTTCATAGGACAACCCAAAAACAGTTGGGTATACCTCCTGTCTCAGATCCGAAAGCAATAAAGGATTGTTTCTAGAATCGGGTCCTTTCACGAGGAAAAGTTTCTCTCGAAAGAATTGAGTGGGAGGATGGTGGAGACTTGATGAGGTTATTGAACCGTCTCTTCAACTAGTGTGTGGCAGGGCACAGGAAGTTGTTCCTGTGGCACCTACACCAATTGAAGTGGAAGCTTATGATGGTGATCATGAAACTTCAGATCAAGTCACTACCAAACATCGTAGCATGACAAGGATGCGTTCTACTTCAGAGTGGTACGTAACACTGTCTTGGACGTCATGTTGCTAGACAACAATGAACCTACGAGCTATGGAGAAGCGATGGTGGGCCTGGATTCCGATAAATGGCTCGAGGCCATATAATCCGAGAGAGGATCCATATATGAAAACAAAGTGTAGACTTTGGAAGAACTACTTGATGGTCGTAAGGCTGTTGAGTACAGATGGATTTTAAAAAGGAAGACGGACAATGATGGTAATGTCACCATTAAGAAAGCTCGACTTGTCGTTAAGATGTTTTCCGACAAGTTCAAAGAGTTGACTACGATGAGACTTTCTCACTCGTAGCGATGCTAAGAGTCTGTTGGAATTATATTAGCGATTACTGCATTATTTATGAAATCTTGCAGATAGGATGTCAAAACATTGTTTCCTCGACGGTTTTCTTGAGGAAAGGTTGTATGTGATACAACCGAAAGGTTTTGTCAATCCTGAAAGATGCTAATAAGTATGCAAAGCTCCAGCATTCCTTCTAAGGACTGGAGTAAGCATCTCGGAGTTGGAATGTATGCTTTGATGAGATGATCAAAGATTTTGGGTTTATACAAAGTTTATGAGAAACTTGTGTTTCCAAAGAAGTGAGTGGGAGCACTATAGAATTTCTGATAAGTATATGTTGACATATTGTTGATCAGAAATGATGTAGGATTTCTAGAAAGCATATAGGGTTATTGGAAAGTGTTTTCAATGGAAAGCCTGGATTAAGCTACTTGAACATTGAGCATCAAGATCTATAAGGATAGATCAAAACGCTTAATGGTACTTTCAAATGAGCACATACCTTGACATGATCTTGAAGCTGTTCAAGATGGATCAGTTAAAGAAGGAGTTCTTGCCTGAGTTGTAAGGTATGAAGTTAAGACTTAAAGCTCGACCATGGCAGAATAGAGAGAAAGGACGAAAGTCGTCCCCTATGCTTAAGACGTAGGCTCTACAGTATGCTATGCTGTGTACCGCACCTGAAGTGTGCCTTGCCATGAGTCAGTCAAGGGGTACAAGAGTGATCCAAGAATGGATCACAGGACAGCGGTCAAAGTTATCCTTAGTAACTAGTGGACTAAGGAAGTTTCTCGGTTATGGAGGTGGTAAAAAGAGTTCGTCGTAAAGGGTTACGTCGATGCAAGCTTAACACCTATCCGGATAGCTCTGAGTAGAGATACCGGATGCATATAATGGAGCAATAATTTAGAATAGCTCCAAGTAGAACAGTTATTTGGAATAGCTCCAAATAGAGCATGGTAGCTACATCTAGGAGATGACATAGAGATTTGTAAAGCACACACAGATCTGAAAGGTTCGGACCCGTTGACTAAAACCTCTCTCACAAGCAACATGATCAAACCTAAAACTCATTGAGTGTTAATCACATAGTGATGTGAACTAGACTACTGACTCTAGTAAACTCTTGGGTGTTAGTCACATGGCGATGTGACCTGTGAGTGTTAATCACATGGCGATGTGAACTAGATTATTGACTCTAGTGCAAGTGGGAGACTGTTGGAAATATGCCCTAGAGGCAATAATAAATTGGTTATTATTATATTTCCTTGTTCATGATAATCGTTTATTATCCATGCTATAATTGTATTGATAGGAAACTCAGATACATGTGTGGATACATAGACAACACCATGTCCCTAGTGAGCCTCTAGTTGACTAGCTCGTTGATCAATAGATGGTTACGGTTTCCTAACCATGGACATTGGATGTCGTTGATAACAGGATCACATCATAAGGAGTATGATGTGATGGACAAGACCCAATCCTAAGCCTAGCACAAAGATCGTGTAGTTCGTATGCTAAAGCTTTTCTAATGTCAAGTATCATTTCCTTAGACCATGAGATTGTGCAACTCCCGGATACCGTAGGAATGCTTTGGGTGTATCAAACGTCACAACGTAACTGGGTGATTATAAAGGTGCATTACAGGTATCTCCGAAAGTGTCTGTTGGGTTGGCACGAATCGAGACTGGGATTTGTCACTCCGTGTAAGCGGAGAGGTATCTCTGGGCCCACTCGGTAGGACATCATCATATGCGCAATGTGACCAAGGAGTTGATCACGGGATGATGTGTTACGCAACGAGTAAAGAGACTTGCCGGTAACGAGATTGAACTAGGTATTGGATACCGACGATCGAATCTCGGGCAAGTAACATACCGATAGACAAAGGGAATTGTATACGGGATTGATTAAGTCCTTGAATCGTGGTTCATCCGATGAGATCATCGTGGAACATGTGGGAGCCATCATGGGTATCCAGATCCCGCTGTTGGTTATTGACAGGAGAACGTCTCGGTCATGTCTGCATGTCTCCCGAACCCGTAGGGTCTACACACTTAAGGTTCGGTGACGCTAGGGTTATGAAGATATGTGTATGCAGTAACCCGAATATTGTTCGGAGTCCCGGATGAGATCCCGGACGTCACGAGGAGTTCCGGAATGGTCCGGAGGTAAAGATTTATATATAGGAAGTCCTGTTTCGGCCATCGGGACAAGTTTCGGGGTCATCAGTATTGTACCGGGACCACCGGAAGGGTCCCGGGGGCCCACCGGGTGGGGCCACCTATCCCGGAGGGTCCCATGGGCTGAAGTGGGAAGGGATCCAGCCCAAAGTGGGCTGGGGCGCCACTTCCCTTATGGCCCATGCGCCTAGGGTGAAGGGGGAAACCCTAAGGAAGAGTCCCAAGGAGGGAAGGCACCTCCTAGGTGCCTTGGGGGGGGGGGAGGACTCCTCCCCTGGCCGCCGCCCCCCTGGAGATTGGATCTCCTAGGGGCTGGCGCACCCCCCCCCTTGGGATTCCTATATATAGTGGGGTAGGAGGGCCTCTCAAACACACCTTTTGCCTTTGGTGCAGCCCCTCCCTCTCTCCCTGTTACGTCTCTCTCTCGTAGTATAGGCGAAGCCCTGCTACTGTGATGCCCTGCATCCACCACCACGCCGTCGTGCTGCTGAATCTTCATCAACCTCTCCCTCTCTCCTTGCTGGATCAAGGCGTGGGAGACGTCATCGGGCTGTATGTGTGTTGAACGCGGAGGTGCCGTCCGTTCGGCACTAGGATCATCGGTGATCTGAATCACGACGAGTACGACTCCATCAACCCCGTTCACTTGAACGCTTCTGCTTAGCGATCTACAAGGGTATGTAGATGCACTCTCCTTCCCCTCGTTGCTGGTTTCTCCATAGATAGATCTTGGTGATACGTAGGAAAATTTTGAATTTATGCTACGTTCCCCAACAGCTTTGGAGCGTCTTAGAGACAAGATACCAACTATCCTACGCAACCTTGAGAAGATATATCCTCCAGCCTTCTTTGATGTGATGGTGCATTTGGCTGTTCATCTACCTGATGAGGCACTACTTAGAGGTCCAGTACAGTATGGCTGGATGTACCCTATTGAAAGGCGTCTAGGCACTTTCAAGGGCTATGTTAGGAACAGAGCTAGACCCGAGGGTTCCATTGCAGAGGCCTACACTGCAAGAAGCATTGACATTCTGCTCAAAATACATTGAAACAGCTGATCAGCTTAGCAAAGAGGTGGGTGAAGACAATCCCGGGCTCAATGTTTTCGATTATTCTGTTCGAGTTATAGGGAAGAGTCGACAAGAGGACAAACCTAAAGATTTGGACAAAATGGTTTGGTATGTGTTGAATAACTGTCCTGAGATACTACCTTATATCAAGTAAGTGCAGTACTGCAGCTTATACATCATAATCTACTAAACTTGCAGCACATTCTTATATATTTAGATGTTTGACGTGATCACTATGTTGTGCAGCATCTACAAAGATGAGTTACTGCCGCAAAAGCCAAGAAACATTGACAAACTGGTTATGGCAGGATTTGCGAAATGGTTCAAGAACCATGTAAGCTTTTGAAGTGCACCGCCAGTTTTTTTAATATATTGAGTACATAAGATAATCAGCTTGTCTATTTTCTAACCATAGGTTAAGAAGATGTGGGAGGATGGGCAGGCAGTTGATGATGCCCTTTACTCACTAGCAATGGGTCCTGATACTCGGGTAAGACATTATGAATCTTGCGTTGTTGGAGATGTGCGCTATAACACCCTTGCACGAGATGAAGGCAGGAAGACACAAAACAGTGCCATCATGAGCACGGATACGTATGACAAAGAGACAACTGAAATGTATGCTAACATAACAGACATTATTCAGTTGCAGTATATCTCCGGTTTCGAGGATCATCGGTGTGTGGTTTTGTTGTGTTGTCGTTGGTATAACCTGTTTTCCAGGATCGCAAAACCCAGAGCTGATGATTATTTCAAATCCATCAATGTCAAGGCGGCGTACCATACCAACGAGCCTTTTATTTTGGCAAATCAAGCAACACAAATATTTTTCTTGGAAGACACATTTGCACGTAGCGATGACTGGAGAGTATTGCAAAGGTTTGAGCAGAGGAATTCATTTAATGAAGTTGCACAACAAGATGATGCTTACACTGCTCCTGGTGTACAAGATAACACAGATGTTCCTAATATCTTTGAGAACCATCACGTCAATGATCCCGGCGAAAAGATTGCCTGTCATGCTGTGGACATACAAGAGTTGATCAAGAAGAAGCCAACATTCGAGGACGTTGAGGACGAAGAAGAAGATGACACTATGGGGAATTACGATTCAGACTGATACAGATGGCGAAGATGTTGATGCTACTGCTGCGGATGATGATTACATTTCTTTTGTCGTATTTGCCTATCAGAAGACGTTTTTTTATCTACTATGTGAAATTGTGTTTGCTATGACAACTGAAACCTGATGAACATGTTGTTTAGTATTTTGTTGTGAGAACATCACTTGTTATGTATGCTGATTTGTGTTTGGTGATTGTATGACAACTAAAACATGATGACATTGTTGTTTAGTTGTACTCATATTTGGCTGTGAAACTTGAATTTTATGACATAGTTTGCTGTTGGACTGTAATTTGCTCGACGTCTTTGAATGAGAACAAAGCTGACCCGACAGGGCCTCTGCTATTTATTTATTTATATGAGCAAAAGGGGATACCCCCTGATTTCCGTTAATAGAAATCATTAGATGTTCACAACACTACGCCCAGCCTGCTACACAGGTTTCATTCATTACTAGTTTCAGCAAAGTGCTCATGTCGTAGCCACTGAATACATCACGAGTGCTACATACACTCCAAATAAAGAGACAATCATCCTACAGAGAACATCGATTTTTCCCATTATCTTCACAAGCTCTTTCATCTCCTCATTGCTGTCAAGGCCGTTCAGCAGCTGTTGCTTAGCCATGATCAGAGGAACTGCATCTTTGAGCTTCTGCTCTGCATCTTCCTCTTCTGTCGTTCCTTCAGTTACTTGTCCAACACCCCAACCTGCTGGTATTGGGATTCCTCGGCTAACCAAATAATCAGCGTAGTTGCATTCCCCCACATCAGCAACTTCCTAGAAATACAAATCACATGAATCTTCCCTTTTCTGCACGAATCAAATTGGTAGATCATCAACCAAACTATTAAAAAAATCAGCAACTGAAAGCAGCAGAACAACACTTAAACATATTATTACCCCATGATTCGGGCATTTTTAGAAGACTCGACCAGGGTTGCGGATTGTGGTTGAGACGCGACGGATGACTCTGCGTGATTTGCAGCAGTGGCACCACACCAACGGAGCGGGTTGCGATGAGCAATCGGCTGCGGTGCGCGTGCCGGCGAGGGTGTGATGAGACCCACAGGCGATGGTACGGGTTGCGACTTGGCGCATATCTGGTTGTTGCCTGCTGAAGAGCAGGTGGACGAGCAGCCAGCGGACATGGTTGCTGCGGCCAGAGCTTCTGATGCTAGGCAGAGTAAGTAGAGAAGAGGAGAAGCGAACATTGGATATGTCAGTTTCATTACTTGCAGAGTAGCATAGCACCATATATAGTCATAGTCTAGTTTTGGATTCAAACCAGCTCCAGGAGCACGTCTTTCTTTTTTCTAAAACTCGGCAACGTCTCATTACTGGTACACTAGCTTGTTATGTACGCCTTCCCAAGTCTTTGATTTTTCTTTCCCTTTTTTTTGCGAGGAAGGAAGGAGAACAAAATTGAGAGTTTCTGGGACTCGAACCCAAGACCTCTCGGTTGAAAACCAAGGGTGCTAGTCACTTATGTGGCGAATGTTCCCTGTGAGGAGAACGATAGACGAACGCATTTTCCTCGCAGTTTTCTTCCTATATATAAAAAAGTATGCTACTTGGTGTCCGCTTAGTCAACAAAACAATTGTGCCAACCTTGACCGTTGGATTGACATTCAACGTCTGTGGCGTTTCTTCAGTCTCTTCTTCCTCGAGCCGCCAAAGCCAAACCAGCGCCGGTGGGACCGCTTGCTCCCGCCTCCCATGTCTGGCTGTGATCTGCCCCGGCTCCTGTTCGTTCCCGTCCGAGGCCTCACCATCGCCCTCTGCCTTGGTTCGCTTGCCGCGGCGCCGCCCTCTAGTGTTGTCAACATGGTCAACAACCGAGAGGAATAAGGAGATGACTGTACATGGTGAGGATGACAGTAGGGACCCAGCAGCGCGCGCAGTAATTTTGTTTTTTCAAGACGGAGAAGGGTATCAACTGGTTGTGCGGGACCCGTGGCCCGTCTAGCCCAGGCTGTTATTTCATATGTTTAGCACATGGCCAGCCCATTTTGTTTTTTTCCTTTCTTAAAATTGCTAGCCAGCTATTTTGTTTTTTGCAGAATAACCAACGTAAGCATACTTGCTTTTCTACGCCCTGCTGGGCCAGAAATCTTTCAAGACGAGGAGGGATGCATTTTGCCCAGAAAATGGGCTATAAGTAATAAGAAACGGGCTATAAGTAATAATAAATGGGCTGTAAAATGAAAAAATACAGCAAACAGACAATTAGTTCCAAAATAATGTTTTCTTTCGGATTTTGATATTTCAAATTTCATTGTTTTTGTGCGGGTAAAATTTCATTGAATTTAAATTAAGGTATATTTGGATTTAAAATTAATTTGAATCTGGCTAGAAATTTCGGGTTGTATGCTGTTTGGGACAGATTTGGAGGCTGACTTGTGGGTCTACTAGGTTGACGTGTACTTTGCCTTTGTCAACTTAGTCCACAAACGATTCTAGCAGCAGTGACCGTTGGATGTTAATCCAACGGCCGTGCTGCTTATCTGATCTTCTTGCTCCAGCCGCCCAAACCAGCTCCGGTGGGACTGCCTGCTCCCGCCTCCCATGGCCGGCTGTGCTGCTGCACAGGCCGCACCGCCCACCCTACTTCATTGCTGGCCAGGCCATTCCTCTACTCACCCACACCTCCTGTTATTTTCCGGTGACGGCAGCCGGATCAGTAAACCCTCGTACTCCCCACCGCGTGGGCAACCATTGCCGAGTCTTCCCCAGCTCCATCTCGTTCCCTTCCTAGGCCTCGCTGTCGTCCACTGCCATGGTGCTCTCGGCGCGGCCTGGTCAACTTGGTCAATGAACGACATCCATCGGCCGTGGACTGTACGCGCAAAATAATGATTCCTCCACCTGAAAGTTGGGACCCACCGGAAGGGCCTCTATATTTCACGAAAAAACATTCCCCCCGCTGACATGTCAGACCCACCAGCTATATCTTCGCACGCAAGGAAGTTCCTCCTTATTACGCACAAAAAAATGAATACCCCCTGCTAGCTGGGACCCACCATAGTGGGAGGATGACTTGTGGGCCAAAAAAGTTGACGGGGACGGAGGGCTTTGTCAACTTAGTCAATATGAACGATTCTAGCTTCAGTGACCGTACGATGTCCATCCAACGGCCGTAGTGCTTCTTCAACCTCTGGTCTTCTTGCTCCAGCCGCCCAAAGCAACGCCGGTCGTGCCGCATGCTCCTGCCTCCCGTGGCCGGCTGTGCTGCCGTGGAGGCCTCACCGCCCCCTACTATTCCCACCCCTGGCCAGGCCCTGCGGCGACGGCAGCCTCACACCGCAGCCGAACCAGTGAACCCTCGTACTCCTCTCCGCGCGGGCTTCACTGTCGCGTCTTCCCCGGCTCCGCGTCGTCCCCTTCCTAGGCCTCGCCGTCGTCCACCGCCATGGTGCTCTCCGCGCGGCGTGGTCAACGTGGTCAAGGAACGGCTTCCATCGGAAGAGTACTGTACGTGGAGAGGCTGACAGCTGGGTCCACGGCCACAGCCCAGTTTTTTTGTGATTTGCCAAGTAAGACGCTTTGTCAGGCCTATTGGGCTGCAAATCTTTCAAGACGAGGAGAGCTTTCATTCGGCTAGCCGAGAAAATGGCCCATTAGTAATGAGAAATGGGCTGTACATTTTTAAAACACATCAAACCAGCAATTAGTTTCAAATATATTTTTTTCATTTCAAGATTTTAAATTACATTAATTTTTATGTGTGGAGAATTTGTTGGATTTTATATTGATATACATTTATTTTTAAAATCAGTTTGAATGTGAGTCGAAATTTCGGGATTAAAAACAGTTCGGACCGCACCGAAATATGCAAAATTTCGTATAATTTTTTAACCGTGGCCACAATTTGGGCTGTAATGCTAACAAAAAGAATATGGGCTCCAAAAAAACCTTAAGAATTAGCAAATGGGCTGAAAATTATTAGAAATAATGGCAGATGGGTTGTATGCTGTTTTCCACAGATTTGAGGCTTTCCTAAAAAAGGTTGACCCACAAGCAGTGACTATTGGATGTCCATCCAACGGCCGTCGTGCTTCTTCAATCTCTGCTCTTCCTGCTCCAGCCGCTCAAACAAGCGCCGGCGGGACTGCCTGCTCCCTCCTCCCCGCGGCCGGTTGTGCTGCCGCGCAGGCCTCACCGCCCCATCGTACTCCCATCGCTGGCCTAGCCATCCCTCTACTCACCCACACCTGCTGTTATTCTCTGGCGACGGCAGACGAACCAGTAAACCCTCGTACAGTCGTACTCCCCTCCGCTTGGGAAACAACTGTCGAGTCTTCCCTGCCTCCGTGTCGTTCCGTTCCTAGGCCTCGCCATCGTCCACCGCCCTGGTGCTCTCGGCGCAGCCTGGTCAACATGGTCAACGACTGACATGCATCTAAAGTGGACTGTACGTGGAGAGGCCAACAGCTAGGTCCACGGCCGCACGCAAGGAAATGCCTCCTTATTGCGCGCAAAATAATGATTCCTCCACCTGACATCAGGGACCACCGAAAGGGCCTCTGTATTTCGCGAAAAAAACGTTACCGCCGCTGACAGCTCGGACCCACCAGCTATATCTTCGCACGCAAGGAAGTGCCTCCTTATTACGCACAAAAAAAATGAATACTCCCCCTGTTAGCTGGGACCCAGTATAGTGGCAGGCTGACTTGTGGGCCTACTAAGTTGACGGGGACGGAGGGCTTTGTCAACTTAGTCAATATGCACGATTCTAGCTCAAGTGACCGTACGATGTCCATCCAACGGCCGTAGTGCTTCTTCAACCTCTGGTCTTCTTGCTCCAGCCGCCCAAACCAGCGTCGGTCGTGCCTCATGCTCCTACCTACCATGGCCGGCTGCAATGCGACGGAGGCCTCACCGCACCCTACTACTCCCACCGTTGGCCAGGCCATCCCTCTACTCACCCACACCCCCTATTACTCTGCGGCGACGGCAGCCTCACACCGCAGCGAACCAGTGCCCTCGTACTCCTCTACGCGTGGGCATCCACTGCCGCGTCTTCCCCGGCTCTGCATTGTCCCCTTCCTAGGCCTCACCTTCGTCCACCGCCCTGGTGCTCTCGGCGCGGCGTGGTCAACGTGGTCAAGGAACGGCTTCCATCGGACGTGGACTGTACGTGGAGAGGCTAACAGCTGGGTCCATGGCCGAAGCAAGGAAGTGCCTCCTTATTACATGCAAAATAATTATTCCTCCACCTGACAGCGGGGACCCACCGGACGGGCCACCGTATTTCGCCCCCCTAACTGCTGGGACCCACCAGCTACATCTTCGCAGGCAAGGAAGTGCCTGACAATCGGGACCCACCTGGTCCAAGTGTACGTAGCGTTGTCATTCTGGTCGCGAACGTGTACGTACATACTGGTCGATGTAGAGGCGCGCACGTGTCGTAGTAGAGGCGCGCACGTAGCATGTACACGTACGTATAGCGGCCAGGGTGCAAGAAAGAAAATACGGCCACGTATGTGTACATATGGGCGGGGTCTCGAACGCCTACTCGCGCATACGTACGGCCAGGGCTCGTGTACATGGCTGGGTCAGAACGGAGAAACAGCATTGTCGTCTTGTTCATGGGGAGGCAACGGAATGCTCGTGTTCATGGGGAGGCAACGGAACGCGTCGTGTTCATCGGGAGGGCTTGGACGGAACAGGCGATGGAAACGAGGCCTGGCGTACCGCAGAACGGAGGAAACGGCCTTGTGTTCGACTGGCCACGTTCGAAACGGATCCTGTTCATCGGGAGGGGTCTGGCGTACCACAAAACGGACGAAACGGACCTCCTACGGTCGAAACGGGGGTCCTGTTGATCGGGAGGGGTGTGGCATACCCCAAGACGGACAAAACGGACTTGTGTTGGAGCGCTACGGTCGAAACGGGGGTCCTGTTCATCGGGAGGGGTGTGGCGTACGGCAAAACGGGACTCCACGGGATACTGTTCATCTCCACTATCGACCCCCTCCAGCCTCCACGAGCTACTGTTCATCCACCGTCGACCTCCTCCAGCTTCCACCTGCGACTGTTCATCCACGGGCTCCTGTTCATCCAGCCTCCACCGCGCGCTACTCCACCGGCTACTGTTCAACCAGCCCTCTCCACGGGCTCCTGTTCAACCACCCCTCCACGGGCTACGGTTCATCCTGCCCTCCACCATCTACTGTTCATCCAGCCCTCCACGGGGTGGTCTTGTTCATCCAGCCCTCCACGGGGTCCTATTCATCCATCCCCAACCGGCTCGATCGATCGGGGTCCTATTCATCCAGAGGCAACACCACGGGGTCTTGTTCATCCACCCCCACCGGGAACTGTTCATCCACCCCCACCCCCCCCCCCCCCCGCAATGCTCACTGTTCATCCAGAGGCAGCATCGATCGGCTTCAGTTAGCAGCAGTAGCGAAGGAATCACTCGATCGGGTTCAGTTAACAGCCATCGATCGATCGCTCGGGTTCAGTAACGCGTACCCTACAGTGCAATCGCTCGGGTTCAGTTAGAGCCCAACGCCTCGCTCGGGTTCAGTTAGAGCCAACGCCTCGCACACACGCGCGTACGTGTACGAGAGAAACGCGCATCGCTCGGCCCCCGACCTCCCACCGTAACCGGGAACTCCCCGAAATTCCCCCCCCCCTCGCTTCTACCATGGTTTTTTTCGTCATGGACGGCCCAAAGAATGTCATGATTTTTTGTCATAGAAGTAGGAGCCCACCACATCTATGATGATACCGGGTTTTGTCACAATTATCGTCATAGAAGTGTCACGGATGTGTCACGGATGTGTATTTTTTTTGTTCGGCCCAAAATGTCACAATTTGTTCGGCCCAAAATGTCACAATTTGTTCAGCCCAAAATGTCACGGATGTGTCTTTTTTTTTTGTAGTGACATGAATACATTCATTCAAACACAATGTCCTATGAACATTGTGCTGCCACAAGGCGAGACCCCTCCAGGACATCCGCAAAATACCGTTCTGGTGTACGGTGCTCCTTACCCTCCGGTGGCCCCCTGGTCACCTCGACGGCATCCATCTTCGCCCACCACATCTTGCAATGGGCGAAGGCCATGCGCACACCTTCAATACAGGCCGAGCGCTTCACGACGTCCAGTGAGGACAGGCGTTCACCACCCGCCTCATGAGTCCGAAGTAGCTGCTGGACATAGCTTCGGCTGGCCATAGCCGGATTATCAAATCCTTAATGGCTAGTTCGGCCACCCTATGCAGCTCCACCAGCTGTTTTCAGCTGATCGGTGAAGGACACGGGATGCTCCGGCGCCACATACTGCGACCAGAATAGTCTCTCTGTGGAACCCCCTCCTTCGGCTCGATAGAACTCCGTGGCATCGGATACACTGCGTGGCAAATCCATGAAGGCCCCTGGGGAACTCCGAACTCGAGTTAGTAAAAGGTACTACTTCTCCGCATACTTGCTTTGCATCTTAAATGCCTTACCCGTCGTGATCTTCTTGGCCTCCTGGATCTCCTGGAGGGCGGCCTAGGCCTCATTCCGGGCAGTCTCCGCACTTTGACGAGTCTTGGCGAGTTCGGTCCCTTGAACCGACGCATCATGCTCCAAGGTCTCGCTTTTTTTCACCGCATCCTAGAGCTCCTACTGGACTTCTTTGACTCGGGCCTTGAGCTTCTTACAATCGGCCTGCTGCTAGACAACCTTCTCCTCGGCCTCGCCTAGGGCCTTCTTCAAGGCCTCGACCTCGGTCGCGGCTTCTGCACATATAACGATACCGCTGTCAATACACATCGCTTATCCTTTCCTGAACATATAGCAAGGCGTTCCTCACATTGCTTCTCTTGGAGTCGAACTTTAATCTCACCGAGCTCGTTCTCGGTCCGCTCCAGCTTCCGCTTCAGCTCGAAGACCTCGGCAGTATGCGATGTCGCGGCCAACAGCGACGCATGCTTATTCATACATATTCTGTTAGTCTCCTACAATAAGAGGTTGATCCTCTGTCCGGTTCTTCCTGCCGAACTCTAGAAAGTGTCTCAGGGGCTACCGAGTACATGGGGTTTTCCTCTTTCTATGTCACTTACCTCAAAACCTGTCAACAGATTGCTGCAGGCTTCGTCTAGTCTACTCTTGGCGGACTGAACCTTCTTGATCACCGCACCCATAAGGACACTGTGCTCGTCCACAACGGAGGCGCCTTGTAGCGCCTCCATCAGGTCATCCGGTGCCCCTGGGTGGACGGAGGCCACCTGAGGAATTGGCACACCCCCTCCTTCGAAGGAGGGTTCTCGTCTGATTCCGGAGCCATATGGATCTCCGGAATCGTATCCGGCTGAGGGCCGAACTCAATACGGCCCTCTTCGCCGGTCTCCTTGGGGATCTGCTCCCCCATCTGTCCGGCAGCGGAGGTGCCGCCTTGTGGCGCCCCCCGGACAATGTCCTGAGCTCCTCCCTCCGGAGCGGCCCTCCGGGATAACACGTCAGTGTCGTCCCTGGCCCTGGGGGAGCAAGCAGGCGGTGGTGACATGCTCGCCATCTCCGACAGAGCCAGCGAAAACTCCAGATGAGGAACGCTGGATAAGGTCACGGGCCGGACTGCAAAAGTATGGATTAACCATGTCCGCATAATAAAAAGAAAGGGATGGATATGCGCGTAAATGAGCCATGTTGCTTATGATGCGGCCTGAGGCCTAGTGCGGGGGCATCGTTTCAGACTACTCTCAACGTCCCATGCGGTGTTGACCGCTGGGGCGCCCTTCCCCTTTTTGGGCGCTTTCGCCTCCGGATGTGCTGGGGCCACCCTCTTCTTCTTCTTCTTCTCTTCGGGAGGAGGGTTGTTTTCCTCCTCCTCCTCTTCCTCGTCATTGTCCTCGGGGATGGAGGAATGGGTCTCGCCGTCTTTGGACGTCGCGTCCGAAGCGCCCTTGCGACGGGGGCCACTCTTGGCCCCATTGGCCTTCTTCTTAGCCTTCTTCTCCGGCGCCATATATGGCGCAGGCACCAACATCCTCGCCAGGCGCGGGATGACCAGTTCCTCGGGCAGCGGCGCCGGACACTAGATCCGTTGTGCCTTCTCCACCCAGTCCTGAAGAAGCAATGCTAAATCTCAGACATCATCCTCGAAACAATCAAGTTGGGAATACGTCAAAAGAAACATACCTTGTTGGTGGGGCATTTACAATTGTGACCATGGTCTGAGTCCGTGGCCGGTGGCTTCTCGTTGCCCTTAAAGAGCAACTTCCAGGCCCCTTCATGAGAAGTGTCGAAGAGCCTTCTCAGGGTCTGGTGCTTCTTCGAATTGAACTCCCATAAAGGGCGGCTTCGGCGCTGGCACGGAAGAATCCGGCGGACCAGCATCACCTGGATGACGTCGATGAGCTTAACGTCACTGGTCACCATGCTTTGAACATGCGTCTGCAGCGCTATCAGCTCGTCGGGTGAACACCAGTCCGGACTCTTCTCGACCCAGGAGGTGAGCCGCGTGGGAGCACCAGAGCGGAATTTGGCAGCTGCGCCCAGGTGGTGCCGCGAGGTTCTGTGATGTAGAACCACTGCTTTTTCCATTCCTTTACCGTCTCTATAAAGGTTCCTTCGGGCCAGGAGATGTTGGATAGCTTGCTCACCATGGCCCCTCCGCACTCCGCGTGCTTACCATACACCACCTTCGGCTTCACGTTGAAGACTTTGAGCCACAGCCCGAAGTGGGGATGGATGCGGAGGAAGGCCTCACACACGATGATAAACGCCGAGATGTTGAGGAAGGAATTTGGGGACAGATCATGGAAATCTATCCCGTAATAGTACATCAGCCCGCGGACGAACGGGTGGAGTGGAAACCCTAGCCCGTGGAGGAAATGGGGGATGAAGACTACTCTCTCTGTGGGCTTCGGCGTGGGGACGACTTGTCCCTCGGCTGGCAGACGATGGGCGATCTCCTTTGCCAAATATCCGGCCCCCCGAAGCTCAGTAATGTCCTCCTCATTGACGGAGGAGACCATCCACTTGCCCTGACCACCAGATTCGGACATGGTTGCTTGAGTGGAAAGGAGATGGGAACTTGGGCGCTGGAGCTTGAGATCGGAAGGGCGAAGATAGAGAGAAGGCATGAGGAGAGGAAGGGGGAATCCTTATCCCCTTATAAAGGCAGCAGATATTAAACGCCTCCTCACTCGCCTTAGGATTCGCCTGTTCCCTAGGGCTATATGAACGGCACGGTTGAGTTACCCATGCTCGCATTGATGAGAATCCCGCGCTAAGGTGACACGATCTATGTTTCGATAAGACGTGCCAGTAGCAACCGCATCTTGAAATGTGGGATGGCAGAAGAAAAACGGTTCGAAATTATAACCGGACAGACATGATGCCGTGTTGGAGAGAAGCTGTCAACAGATTGGATTCATGCAAATATTATATTCTCTCTGCGGTTGTGTATGGTGTGCGTAACAGGTCCGGATACACTTATTTTGTCCGAAGACTAGTCTGGAGTTTGGAAGGAGGGAACCCGCCTTGCAATGCCTAAGACAAATCTGCGCGCCAGACTTCTCGTCATTGAAGCCAGGTTCAGGGGCTACTGAGGGAGTCCTGGACTAAGGGGTCCTCGGACGTCCGGCCTATTATCCATGAGCCAGACTGATGGGCTGTGAAGACATGAAGACCGAAGACTGCACCGTGTCCGGATTGGACTCTATTTGGTGTGGAAGGCAAGCTTGGCGACCGAAGATTCCTTCTTATGTAACTGACTCCATGTAAACCCTAGATCCCCTCGGTGTCTATTTAAACCGAAGGGGATAGTCCGGAAAGGACAACACATATACTCATTACAATATTCATAGGCTAGACTTCTAGGGTTTAGCCATTACGATCTCGTGGTAGATTAACTCTTGTAACACTCATATTCATCAAGATCAATCAAGCAGGAAATAGGGTATTACCTCCATAAAGAGGGCCCGAACCGGGTAAACATCGTGTCCCCTGTCTCCTGTTACCATCGATCCTAGACGCACAGTTAGGGACCCCCTACCCATGATCCGCCGGTTTTGACACCGACAATGACCGAGGTGGATTATGGTGGAGGGGGGCACCGCACACGGTTAAGACAATGATCAACTTGTGTGTCTATGGGGTGCCCCCTCCCCCGTATATAAAAGAGTGGAGGAGGGGGGAGGGCCGGCCCTCTATGGCGCGCCCTAGGGGAGTCCTACTACCACCGGGAGTAGGATCCCCCTTCCAAGTACTAGGAGTAGGAGAGTAGGAAGGAGAGGAGAGTGGGAAGGAAAGGGGCACCCAATTTGGATTGGGCTAGGCGGGCGTGCCTCCCACCTTTTCCCTTCCTAAACTGTCTGTAGAGACGTCATATTCAACAGCTAGAGATGTGTTATTTCATCTCTAGGCAACCATAGAGTCGACTTACTAAAGCGTCTTTGGAGCGTCTCCCTACGAACCGTCTCAAAAAGTGTAGACACGTTGGCTAAGCGTATGTACATGGCATGAGACGCTATATTGGGACGTTCAAAAGCGTCCCTAGATATGAGGCGATATATTAAGACGTTTGAAAGCGTCAATAGATATGAGACGCTATATTGGGACGTTCAAAAGCGTATCTAGATATGTAGAGTCGTTCTATTAGATGCGTTTATCACGTCTCTACTCATAGAGCCGGTTCATTCATCATGGGCACTAACTCCTTCTGTATACACGCTATGTAGAGACGTTATATTCTTCTCTAAATATACTTAACTTTAAAAGTTATTTGATTTATATTGTCATATAAAGGCATCCACTCATATCATGATTCACATTCATAGGCAACAAATATTATATAAAGGGATCTTCCCATATCACCAATTGTATCACAAGCATCTCATTCGCACAATTTCAATTACGAACAAACACCTTGAGTTCGGAATTCAATCAAATCAAATATTCATATGAAAGATGAAAATAATTAAGAAAAGATCATACAACCAGAACTAAGTTTTCCTATGAAGCTAAATCCTTTACAAAATACATAATATTTGTCCATTTTAAAAACTAATTGCTCTGTAGTTGCTCCTTGCTCCTACAATGCACTCCTTTTCTAATCTTGAGCTACCCTGAAAAAGGAAGATAACAGAGAAAAAATTAGAACGTAAGCTTTTAGAGCAGTGTGTGAAGAAATGTACTTGATGAAATTGGTAAGAGATGTACAAGTGTTTGGTGGCTTGTTTTGAGGTTGTGAAGGAGTGCTGGGGAATGTTTTTTTTACCTAAAAAGCACATTGATTCTTCATAAATAATAAACCACAAGTATGTACATTGGAGCATAATCGATGATTGTATGGAAGTGTACTTACTGCCTCGATCGATTCAGTATTTTTTTTGAAATTTAAGTATGATATCTAATTAAAATGATTTGAAGTACAGTTCTTTTTACAGCAATAAGAATCTTACAAGTATTTTGTCTTCAGGATGTGAGAACCTCTAGCATCAAAATGTTTGACATTCCTCTTGTGGTCTAGACGTTTCCAACATGGTATAAAAGGGAAACTTAAGGACATAGTCCATCTGAAATTATCAAAGCACAGAATTAGACATAACTTGAGAATAAGCTGCCAGACCAATAGCATATGTTGTCTAGGATTAATTCATGTTCTAATACACTGACTGTTGAAGCCTTGTATAGTTCCAGTACAATGACAAAGATATATGAGGTTCTAGATTAGCAAAATGTACAAAATTAGGCTAGCATGCATCTAATATGTTTGATACTCAATACTGGAAGAAAAGCAATACACGCCCCAACCACTTTCCTACTTGTACTACATGGTGTTATACCATCATACTCAGAGTACAGGAATATGAAGTATTGGTATGTGCAGTATAGTATATGATCTTTTTGTCTCTAATTGCATGTCTCAATCACTCAAAATAAATCTTTCACCTTTGTTGAAGAATTTGAAGTCCCAGACTAATTTTGCATGGCTGCCATGCTAGCTGTTAACAACCACATGTATTCGGTGGAAGGACTGAAACTTCTTTTGCTCAGAAACAATGATAATTGAGCTCCGCCAAATTTTCATGCTTTGGAAAACACAACAATCTTTGCAGGCATGTTCAGTCCAATACTGATTTTTTTTATGAAGAAAAGAAACACAATATTACACTTCAAATAACAGAATAAGATAAAATTACTATTAATTAAGAAATGGAGGTCCGTAACAAGGAACCCTAACCAACAAGGGCAGTAATTTTCACACATTCTAATTTGTAATTTGGAAATTAAGATTTCCAAAGAAAGAACCAACAAGAGGCAATGGTATAAACAAAAGGTGTGGTTAGGCTTAGTTAAGAATATTGGAACAACCGATACCATTAGCTACCAAGAAAAAGAAGCACCAGGTGAAGAAATAAGCAGTAGATTGTTGGAGATTAGATCAGACACTGTGACGCTGCACATCATCTCTCAAATCCCTTCGCATCGAATTAGCTCAGCGTTGCACATCATGATTTGGCGACCTCAATATTTCCATGACCCCATCACAATGTCATACAAATAATTGTTTAAAGAAAGGCAATGCAAGGAGTATAATATGTATATCTAGTCGAGTCTAATTCTCTTTCATATTTCTTCTACAGAGTATGAAACTCATATCCCAAGCAATCAACATCACGTGGAGCTTCAGTGGGACAAAATAATGAACGACTCACTATTTTGCACTGTTTCCATGAATAAGATCATAGATCCATGCCCTGATTCTCATCCTGCAAATTGCAACAAGAGATGTAAGCTATAAATAAACATGTAAAACAAAAAATGCCATGCACTTACCACACAAATTAGAATCTACACTAATTTTTTGGTTAAAATCATGGCAATTTGAAAAGAACCAGAACCATAACTCATTGGCTTGAAATCCTTCCTGTGCGTTGACAAAATTACAAGCATGTACATAATTTACAAAATCCCAACCCAATAGAATCTCGCACGAGGAGGTTACAATACAAGAGAAAGAGCTCACCTCCTTTTTCCTTGTGAGGTTCCAGATCCTCCATGTCATGTTCTCCATCTGTGTGTTCCTCATTCGCCTATGACACATCTTGCAAATCGATCAATAAATCCGAAGCAAACAGAAGAAATCTTGTCACGTTCTCCGGCAACAAATGGATATCTACAAGGAATCAAGAACTGACAAAATAAAAGCAAGCGTAAACTTGTGATAAATGGGGCTTTCAGTTTCACAAATAACCATCAGCAGTTAGTAGCACATTGCAGCCGCAACAGAACCAGCATAAGATAACAACACCGAACAGATACAACCAGCATCACACACACATCTCCAGCAGCACAGATAGTAGCCGTACTCCACAAATTAAGATCTAGATAGGAAACTGAGAGAAGCAAGCCTGAGCCTAATGTGTAATAACTAACTAGCGTAATTAGCTTATCAGCAAAGAGATTTCATTCATCACATCATCTTCTATTTGATAGTGCCCAGATAAGTAATCAACTGGAGCTTCATTCATTAAATCTAGTCTGAGAATTGGACAAATCTTCTTGTATTTAGCCTCCAATTTTGTACTCCTTCCGTTCGGAATTACTTGTCTCAAAAATGGATGTATCTAGAACTAAAATACATCTAGATACATCCATTTCTTCGACAAGTAATTCCAAACGGAGGGAGTACTTTGTTGGCTCTCTTTGTGTACAATTGAGAGAGGTTCAGGAAGAGAGATAGGGTAAGGGAGACGGGGCCGAGGGGAGCGAGGGAGTATCTGCACATGGAGGGAAGAATGGCCTCACCGGCGTCCACCAGTGGTGGCGAGGAAGCCACATGGACGATGACTGCCTCAAGCAGAAGAACAGCGCCGATGACGGATCTTTCGAGCTCTCGTTGCAGTTGTCAACACCCACCTCGTCGTCCTCGTCAGGAGGCCCCATCGTCGTTCACCAGTGATGTCGGCTGGTGCTCCTACCACCCAGCACCTCTGACAACCACTTCGACCGAATCGATCTGCCACCTCCCTCGTCGAGTCAGATCACGGGTCGAAACCGCAGCCACCTCCACCTTCTCCTCCCACCCTCTCCTTCCTCCGTCAGACTATCTAAGACCAATTGTACTACTGTTGAGTTTTGCCATCTAAAATTAGATTTGACCAAACAGTTGCTCACATATGTCAGAATTGAATTCCAGGCAAGCAAACAATTCACCAAACACTTAGAGTGCATTTCCTACAGGAAGGAAGTAAGGAGACGAAGGAGAAGATGATCCAGACTTGAGATGCATACATGAAGGAGGCCAGTTTGGTTGATTTGATGATAAAACTGTAGGGGCTATGGGAATCAAGGATCACCTGCTTGACGTGGTGGAGGCTAAAGATGCTGGATGAAGACGAGAGCTGCTTGCGTGGTGGTGTACCGACGGAACGTGCGGCGGAGCTTCGAGTGAAGAATGAGACCTGCGTGGATGCGGCTTCGTGACCGCGAGGACGACGTCGGGAGGAGCATGGCTTTGTGATGGTGAGGATGATGGCGTTGACGGCTCCAAGTAGCGAGCTTGCCGATGGAGGAAAGCGAGAGTGGCCGGCAGGCGGAGCAAGGGGCGGATGGCACCCCGTGAGGGCGAGGCTTACATTGTGCGGGGTGCGGGAATGGGCGGCGCGGGGGGTGCGGGGATGGGCGGCGCGCGGGGTGATGCCTGCGTAGATTGGAATCAGGAAGTTGGATAAATGGGGAGGTGGGGGAGATGGGGGCGAGTAAAATTATCCGGCGACATACATGGAGATAAAAAAATTGAGAGACGCGGGAAGTCTTTGCGCGGTAAAGAACGCGCTAAAAAATAAGCGAAAATAATCCAGAAACCTCAGATTTGGTTATAAGTGTAAATAGTTTGGGATCGCCAAGTAACCACATATATGGATAAATATTTTTTATGTTTATTTTTATTGGATAAATCCGCATTCTTAGTTCTTTTTCAAAAAAGATCAAAGTTTATGGGGTAATGTGTATGAAGCAATATGCACGTAGTTTTAATAAAAAGGTATAAAGCCAGTGGTAGATAAAGGATGTCACTATCTGTCCACGGACTCGTTCGCAAACACAAATTTGGGAGCCGGCCATCCATTATTATACCCGAAATGCCTGCATGCATTTTCAAACATAAAAATAAGCCAAACAGAGAAATTTTACGCAAACCGGATAAATAAAGTACGATACATTTACATAAACCGGGCGAGGACAAGCAGTGAATCCTCGAGGGCAATCTTGATTGTTAAGACTTTGTATTTGTATTAGTTTGTAACTTCTCATATACCTTATAAATGTTGGGGAACGTAGCATAAATTCAAAATTTTCCTACGTATCACCAAGATCTATCTATGGAGAAACCAGCAACGAGAGGAAGGAGAGTGCATCTACATACCCTTGTAGATCGCTAAGCGGAAGCGTTCAAGTGAACGGGGTTGATGGAGTCGTACTCGTCGTGATTCAGATCACCGATGATCCTAGTGCCGAACGGACGGCACCTCCACGTTCAACACACGTACAGCCCGATGACGTCTCCCACGCCTTGATCCAGCAAGGAGAGAGGGAGAGGTTGATGAAGATTCAGCAGCACGACGGCGTGGTGGTGGATGCAGGGCGTCACAGTAGCAGGGCTTCGCCTATACTACGAGAGAGAGACGTAACGGGGAGAGAGGGAGGGGCTGCACCAAAGGCAAAAGGTGTGTTTGAGAGGCCCTCCTACCCCACTATATATAGGAATCCCAAGGGGGGGGGGGTGCGCCAGCCCCTAGGAGATCCAATCTCCAGGGGGGCGGCGGCCAGGGGAGGAGTCCTCCCCCCCCAAGGCACCTAGGAGGTGCCTTCCCTCCTTGGGACTCTTCCTTAGGGTTTCCCCTTTCACCCTAGGCGCATGGGCCATAAGGGAAGTGGCACCCCAGCCCACTTTGGGCTGGATCCCTTCCCACTTCAGCCCATGGGACCCTTCGGGATAGGTGGCCCCACCCGGTGGGCCCCCGGGACCCTTCCGGTGGTCCCGGTACAATACCAATGACCCCGAAACTTGTCCCGATGGCCGAAACAGGACTTCCTATATATAAATCTTTACCTCCGGACCATTCCGGAACTCCTCATGACGTCCGGGATCTCATCCGGGACTCCGAACAATATTCGGGTTACTGCATACACATATCTTCATAACCCTAGTGTCACCGAACCTTAAGTGTGTAGACCCTACGGGTTCGGGAGACATGCAGACATGACCGAGACGTTCTCCTGTCAATAACCAACAGCGGGATCTGGATACCCATGATGGCTCCCACATGTTCCACGATGATCTCATCGGATGAACCACGATGTCAAGGACTTAATCAATCCCGTATACAATTCCCTTTGTCTATCGGTATGTTACTTGCCCGAGATTCGATCGTCGGTATCCAATACCTAGTTCAATCTCGTTACTGGCAAGTCTCTTTACTCGTTCCGTAACACATCATCCCGTGATCAACTCCTTGGTCACATTGCGCATATGATGATGTCCTACCGAGTGGGCCCAGAGATACCTCTCCGCTTACACGGAGTGACAAATCCCAGTCTCGATTCATGCCAACCCAACAGACACTTTCGGAGATACCTGTAATGCACCTTTATAATCACCCAGTTACGTTGTGACGTTTGATACACCCAAAGCATTCCTACGGTATCCGGGAGTTGCACAATCTCATGGTCTAAGGAAATGATACTTGACATTAGAAAAGCTTTAGCATACGAACTACACGATCTTTGTGCTAGGCTTAGGATTGGGTCTTGTCCATCACATCATACTCCTTATGATGTGATCCCGTTATCAACGACATCCAATGTCCATGGTTAGGAAACCGTAACCATCTATTGATCAACGAGCTAGTCAACTAGAGGCTCACTAGGGACATGGTGTTGTCTATGTATCCACACATGTATCTGAGTTTCCTATCAATACAATTATAGCATGGATAATAAACGATTATCATGAACAAGGAAATATAATAATAACCAATTTATTATTGCCTCTAGGGCATATTTCCAATAGTCTCCCACTTGCACTAGAGTCAATAATCTAGTTCACATCGCCATGTGATTAACACTCACAGGTCACATCGCCATGTGACTAACACCCAAGAGTTTACTAGAGTCAGTAGTCTAGTTCACATCACTATGTGATTAACACTCAATGAGTTTTAGGTTTGATCATGTTGCTTGTGAGAGAGGTTTTAGTCAACGGGTCCGAACCTTTCAGATCCGTGTGTGCTTTACAAATCTCTATGTCATCTCCTAGATGTAGCTACCACGCTCTATTTGGAGCTATTCCAAATAACTGTTCTACTTGGAGCTATTCTAAATTATTGCTCCATTATATGCATCCGGTATCTCTACTCAGAGCTATCCGGATAGGTGTTAAGCTTGCATCGACGTAACCCTTTACGACGAACTCTTTTTACCACCTCCATAACCGAGAAACTTCCTTAGTCCACTAGTTACTAAGGATAACTTTGACCGCTGTCCTGTGATCCATTCTTGGATCACTCTTGTACCCCTTGACTGACTCATGGCAAGGCACACTTCAGGTGCGGTACACAGCATAGCATACTGTAGAGCCTACGTCTTAAGCATAGGGGACGACTTTCGTCCTTTCTCTCTATTCTGCCATGGTCGAGCTTTAAGTCTTAACTTCATACCTTACAACTCAGGCAAGAACTCCTTCTTTGACTGATCCATCTTGAACAGCTTCAAGATCATGTCAAGGTATGTGCTCATTTGAAAGTACCATTAAGCGTTTTGATCTATCCTTATAGATCTTGATGCTCAATGTTCAAGTAGCTTAATCCAGGCTTTCCATTGAAAACACTTTCCAATAACCCTATATGCTTTCTAGAAATCCTACATCATTTCTGATCAACAATATGTCAACATATACTTATCAGAAATTCTATAGTGCTCCCACTCACTTCTTTGGAAACACAAGTTTCTCATAAACTTTGTATAAACCCAAAATCTTTGATCATCTCATCAAAGCATACATTCCAACTCCGAGATGCTTACTCCAGTCCTTAGAAGGAATGCTGGAGCTTTGCATACTTATTAGCATCTTTCAGGATTGACAAAACCTTTCGGTTGTATCACATACAACCTTTCCTCAAGAAAATCGTCGAGGAAACAATGTTTTGACATCCTATCTGCAAGATTTCATAAATAATGCAGTAATCGCTAATATAATTCCAACAGACTCTTAGCATCGCTACGAGTGAGAAAGTCTCATCGTAGTCAACTCTTTGAACTTGTCGGAAAACATCTTAACGACAAGTCGAGCTTTCTTAATGGTGACATTACCATCATTGTCCGTCTTCCTTTTTAAAATCCATCTGTACTCAACAGCCTTACGACCATCAAGTAGTTCTTCCAAAGTCTACACTTTGTTTTCATATATGGATCCTCTCTCGGATTATATGGCCTCGAGCCATTTATCGGAATCCAGGCCCACCATCGCTTCTCCATAGCTCGTAGGTTCATTGTTGTCTAGCAACATGACTTCCAAGACAGCGTTACGTACCACTCTGAAGTAGAACGCATCCTTGTCATGCTACGATGTTTGGTAGTGACTTGATCTGAAGTTTCATGATCACCATCATAAGCTTCCACTTCAATTGGTGTAGGTGCCACAGGAACAACTTCCTGTGCCCTACCACACACTAGTTGAAGAGACGGTTCAATAACCTCATCAAGTCTCCACCATCCTCCCACTCAATTCTTTCGAGAGAAACTTTTCCTCGTGAAAGGACCCGATTCTAGAAACAATCCTTTATTGCTTTCGGATCTGAGACAGGAGGTATACCCAACTGTTTTTGGGTTGTCCTATGAAGATGCATTTATCCGCTTTGGGTTCGAGCTTATCGGCCTGAAACTTTTCCACATAAGCGTCGCAGCCCCAAACTTTTAAGAAATGACAGCTTAGGTTTCTCTAAACCATAGTTCATACGGTGTCATCTCATCGGAATTACGTGGCGCCCTATTTAAAGTGAATGTGATTGTCTCTAATGCCTAACCCATAAACTATCGTGGTAATTTGATAAGAGACATCATGGTATGCATCATATCCCATAGGGTGCAGTTATGATGTTCGGACACACCATCACACTATGGTGTTCCAGGCTGTATTAGCTGTGAAACGATTTCCACAATGTCTTAATTCTGTGCCAAACTCGTAATTCAGATATTCATCTCTATGATCATATCATAGATATTTTATCCTCTTGTCACGATGATATTTCAGCTTCACCCTGAACTTACTTGAACCTTTCAATAATTCAGACTCGTGATTCATCAAGTAAATATACTCAACATCTACTCAAATCATCTGTGAAGTAAGAATATAACGATATCCACTACATGCCTCAGCACTCATTGGACTACACACATCAAAATGTATTACTTCCAACAAGTTGCTTTCTAGTTCCATTTTACTGAAACCGAGGCTTTCAGTCATCTTGCCCATGTGGTATGATTTGCATGTCTCAAGTGATTCAAAATCAAGTGAGTACAAAACGGTCCATTTGCATGGAGTTTCTTCATGCATATACACCAATATACATGGTTCGCATGCCTCAAACTTTTCAAAAACGAGCGAGCCCAAAGATCCATCAACATGGAGCTTCTTCATGCGTTTTATACCGATATGACTTATGTGGCAGTGCCACAAGTAGGTGGTACTATCATTACTATCTTTTGGCATGAACATGTGTATCACTACAATCGAGATTCAATAAACCATTCATTTCAGGTGCAAGACCATTGAAGGTATTATTCAAATAAACAGAGTAACCATTATTCTCCTTAAGTGAATAACCGTATTGCGATAGACATAATCCAATCATGTCTATGCTCAACGCAAACACCAATCTCGATGGTAGAGGGAGCATGCGATGCTTGATCATATCAACATTGGAAACACTTCCAACACATATCGTCATCTCACCTTTAGCTAGTCTCCGTTTATTCCGTAGCTTTTATTTCGAGTTACTAACACTTAGCAACCGAACCGGTATCTAATACCCTGGTGCTACTAGGAGTACTAGCAAAGTACACATCAAAACAATGTATATACTACTATCGACTTTGCCAGCCTTCTCATCTACCAAGTATCTAGGGTAATTCTGCTCCAGTGGCTGTTCCCCTTATTACAGAAGCACTCAGTCTCGGGTTTGGGTTCAACCTTGGGTTTCTTCACTAGAGCAGCAGCTGAATTGCCGTTTTATGAAGTATCCCTTCGTGCCCTTGCCCTTCTTGAAACTAGTGGTTTCACCAACCATCAACAATTGATGCTCCTTCTTGATTTCTACTTTTGTGGTGTCAAACATCACGAAAATCTCAAGGATCATCATATATGTCCCTGATATATTATAGTTCATCACGAAGCTCTAGCAGCTTGGTGGTAATGACTTCGGAGAAACATCACTATCTCATCTGGAAGATTAACTCCCACTTGATTCAAGTGATTGTTGTACTCAGACAATCTGAGCACAAGCTCAACAATTGAGCTTTTCTCCCTTAGTTCGCAGGCTAAGAAAATCGTCGGAGGTCTTATACCTCTTGACGTGGGCACGAGCCTGAAATCCCAATTTCAGCCCTCAAAACATCTCATATGTTTCGCGATGTTTCAAAAACATCTTTGGTGCCTCAACTCTAAACCGTTTAACTGAACTATCACGTAGTTATCAAAATGTGTATGTCAGATGTTCGCAACATCCACAGACAACGTTCGAGGTTCAGCACACTGAGCGGTGCACTAAGGACATAAGCCTTCTATGAAGCAATGAGGACAATCCTCAGTTTAGGGACCTAGTCCGCATAATTGCTACTATCAACTTTCAACTAATTTTTCTCTAGGAACATATCTAAACAGTAGAACTATAGCGCGAGCTACGACATAAATTGCAAAGATCTTTTGACTATGTTCAGGATAATTAAGTTCATCTTATGAACTCCCACTCAGATAGACATCCCTCTAGTCATCTAAGCGATTACATGATCCGAGTCAACTAGGCCGTGTCCGATCATCAGGTGACACGGACTAGTCAACGTCGGTGAACATCTTCATGTTGATCGTATCTTCTATAGGACTCATGCTCGACCTTTCGGTCTTCTGTGTTCCGAGGCCATGTCTATGCACATGCTAGGCTCGTCAAGTCAACCTAAGTGTATTGCGTGTGTAAATCTGTCTTACACCCGTTGTATGTGAACGTAAGGATCTATCACACCCAATCATCACGTGGTGCTTCGAAACGACGAACTGTAGCAACGGTGCACAGTTAGGGGAAACACTTTCTTGAAATTATTATGAGGGATCATCTTATTTACTACCGTCGTTCTAAGCAAATAAGATGTATAAACATGATAAACATCACATGCAATCAAATAGTGACATGATATGGCCAATATCATGTAGCTCCTTTGATCTCCATCTTGGGGCTCCATGATCATCTATTACAAGAACATGATCAATCTATTACATATATCATTCATCACATCCTTTTGGCCATATCACATCACATAGCATACCCTACAAAAACAAGTTAGACGTCCTCTAATTGTTGTTTGCATGTTTTACGTGGCTGCTATGGGTTTCTAGCAAGAACGTTTCTTACCTACGCAAAACCACAACGTGATATGCCAATTGCTATTTACCCTTCATAAGGACCCTTTTCATCGAATCCGATCCGACTAAAGTGGGAGAGACAGACACCCGCTAGCCACCTTATGCAACTAGTGCATGTTTGTCGGTGGAACCGGTCTCACGTAAGAGTACGTGTAAGGTTGGTCTGGGCCGCTTCATCCCACGATGCCACCGAATCAAGATAAGACTAGTAACGGCAAGCATATTGAACAAAATCAACGCCCACAACTACTTTGTGTTCTACTCGTGCATAGAATCTACGCAATAGACCTAGCTCATGATGCCACTGTTTGGGGAACGTAGCATAAATTCAAAATTTTCCTACGTATCACCAAGATCTATCTATGGAGAAACCAGCAACGAGGGGAAGGAGAGTGCATCTACATACCCTTGTAGATTGCTAAGCGGAAGCGTTCAAGTGAACGGGGTTGATGGAGTCGTACTCGTCGTGATTCAGATCACTGATGATCCTAGTGCCGAACGGACGGCACCTCCGCGTTCAACACACGTACAGCCCGATGACGTCTCCCACGCCTTGATCCAGCAAGGATAAAGGGAGAGGTTGATGAAGATTCAGCAGCACGACGGCGTGGTGGTGGATGCAGGGCGTCATAGTAGCAGGGCTTCGCCTATACTACGAGAGAGAGACGTAACGGGGAGAGAGGGAGGGGCTGCACCAAAGGCAAAAGGTGTGTTTGAGAGGCCCTCCTACCCCACTATATATAGGAATCCCAAGGGGGGGGGTGCGCCAGCCCCTAGGATATCCAATCTCCAGGGGGGTGGCGGCCAGGGGAGGAGTCCTCGCCCCCCCCCCCCAAGGCACCTAGGAGGTGCCTTCCCTCCTTGGGACTCTTCCTTAGTGTTTCCCCCTTCACCCTAGGCGCATGGGCCATAAGGGAAGTGGCGCCCCAGCCCACTTTGGGCTGGATCCCTTCCCACTTCAGCCCATGGGACCCTCCGGGATAGGTGGCCCCACCCGGTGGGCCCCCGGGACCCTTCCGGTGGTCCCGGTACAATACCGATGACCCCGAAACTTGTCCCGATGGCCGAAACAGGACTTCCTATATATAAATCTTTACCTCCGGAACATTCCGGAACTCCTCGTGACGTCCAGGATCTCATCCGGGACTCCGAACAATATTCGGGTTACTGCATACACATATCTTCATAACCCTAGCGTCACCGAACCTTAAGTGTGTAGACCCTACGGGTTCGGGAGACATGCAGACATGACCGAGACGTTCTCCTGTCAATAACCAACAGCGGGATCTGGATACCCATGATGGCTCCCACATGTTCCACGATGATCTCATCGGATGAACCACGATGTCAAGGACTTAATCAATCCCGTATACAATTCCCTTTGTCTATCGGTATGTTACTTGCCCGAGATTCGATCGTCGGTATCCAATACCTAGTTCAATCTCGTTACCGGCAAGTCTCTTTACTCGTTCCGTAACACATCATCCCGTGATCAACTCCTTGGTCACATTGCGCATATGATGATGTCCTACCGAGTGGGCCCAGAGATACCTCTCCGCTTACACGGAGTGACAAATCCCAGTCTCGATTCGTGCCAACCCAACAGACACTTCCGGAGATACCTGTAATGCACCTTTATAATCACCCAGTTACGTTGTGACGTTTGATACACCCAAAGCATTCCTACGGTATCCGGGAGTTGCACAATCTCATGGTCTAAGGAAATGATACTTGACATTAGAAAAGCTTTAGCATACGAACTACACGATCTTTGTGCTAGGCTTAGGATTGGGTCTTGTCCATCACATCATACTCCTTATGATGTGATCCCGTTATCAACGACATCCAATGTCCATGGTTAGGAAACCGTAACCATCTATTGATCAACGAGCTAGTCAACTAGAGGCTCACTAGGGACATGGTGTTGTCTATGTATCCACACATGTATCTGAGTTTCCTATCAATACAATTATAGCATGGATAATAAACGATTATCATGAACAAGGAAATATAATAATAACCAATTTATTATTGCCTCTAGGGCATATTTCCAACAATAAACCTTGTATTTGTACATGATTTCATCTTATAAATATATAGGTAACGCCATCCTTCACTATCGGCGTGCTCGCCGCCGCATGCCTTCTTCACCAATGGGGGGATCCTCACTACATCCTTAATCGGGCGCGGCTCCCTGACAGACCTTGCCCTCGGCGATGTCGTCGAACCAATGGTGGCCGATGCTCCTTTGCAGTTAATCATGACTGTCAGTACCTCCACTCACCGCACGATTCACACTGATCTACTGTCAAGCACATGCTTCGCTATGTTTGGTTGGCAGTCTCTCCTGGATTACACCTTGGCTTGCTCTTGCTGGTGTTCTTTTTTGCTTTCTTGGATGTTGCATGGGTCCTATATCGCTTGACGGCCCAGGCCTCTGCAAGATTGGGGTCATTGCGGACCCACTCTGGCGCGATGTCTAACGTAACGAACATGGGCTGGCGCCGCGCGTTGCACCGCTCCTCCTCCCACGCCGCCCTCTCGGCTTTTGTCAGGGTGCTGCGTGGTGATGTGTCACTATCACGCCCGAGGTAATGCAAGAGGCGCCCGGGAGGGATCCTCCTCCTTCACGGCCTTGTCGCGCTAGCTTCAGCGTGGCGGTAACACCGATTAGCCGAAATGGCCGAACGTGCTGCGTGGCAGGGAGGGGGTGCTCCTTCTTGACCTTCTCCTTGACGAGACATCCAATTCGGAAGCCGTGGTTGCAAGGGGGACTCCTACTTCACGCGACGGCGAGCCGGCGACGTCGGCTCCTCCATGACGTGGTGGCAAAGCCGCGAGGGAGATGCCGGATCGTGGTCATGGAGGGACCGCTCGAGGAGGAGATCCAGGTACTCCTTGTCCGACACCACGGCCTCCGCTGAGGCTAGACGTGCCCATCATGGCCTGAGTCTGAACGGACGCAACCTGCCCCATATTTGCTTTTGATTTGCGGGATTTTCGGACGGGTGAACGTTTTGGGCATCGTGTTGGGTCGCAAAAAACATCCGAATGTTTGTTGGCGTTTTACGGCAGAGTGTTGGAGATGCCTTAATATCAGTTTTTGCCTGATTTTCCCCCAAATAGGCCGATGCCGAAGACCTTCGTTTCGAAGAAAATCAAATGATTATAAGAGTATAAAAAAACATAGTTTAACAATTCATTGATTTCACTAAATACCCCTGGTTTCTTTTGAATTTTATGATTTCACCAAATTTACGTAAATTCATTTTGACCTATATTTTCTTTTATCTAGATTTTCAAATTTAAAATTATTCATATTAAAACAAATCATTGATTTGTCCACAAGAAATTTACGTACATTCACTATGAACTATATTTTCTTTCATCTTGATTCTTCAAATTTGACCAAAAATTAGTTCATTTGTCAGAAAAATTTACTTACATTCATTGAGACCTATATTTTCTTTTCTCTCAATTTTAAATTTTAAAATGATTTGAATTCAAAAATAAATTTGATGATTTGTCCAAAAACAACACGTACATAGATTGAGCACTATAATTCCTTTTATCTAGATTTAAAATTAAAAATTATCTGAATTCAAACAACAATTAGTTGATTTGTTCAAAAAAATTAGGTACATTCATTCTGACCTGTATTTTCTTTTCTCTTGGTTTTCAAACCTAAAATTGTTGGAATTCAAACAAAAAATTCGTTGATTTTTCAAAAATAATTTTCGTACATTCATTCTGCACTATATTTTTATCTATATTTCTTAATTTAAAATAATTCGAATTCAAACTAAAATTTAGTTTATTTGTCCAAAAAATTATGAACATTAATTATGCACTATATTTCCATTTTATGATGTTTTTTAATTTAAAATTATCCAAATTAAAAAAAATCTAGTTGATCTCTCAAAAATGAATCTAGAATATAAGTGGTTTTCTTACATCTAAAAACCAACAGTGCAACATTTGGACGGTGCGGTCAAGAGACATCTTCTTAGTCTCTTTCCGGTATAGAAAGCCCACGAGCATTGATGATCAATCCTTGTAGGGTGCGTCCACTCCATAGGGAACGAGGAACCTGGACAAAAAAAAAGAAAATCAAGATTTTTTTTAAAAAGTGAACATTTTTTAAATGAATTTCTTTTGAAAACATCGAAAAAATTGATTTCAAATAAAATTTAAAATTCGGAAAAACAGAAAATTTTGAAAAGGAATTAAAAAGTAAATAAAGAAAGAAAACGAAATAGAAAAATGAAACATGAAAAACAAAAAAGGAAAAAGAAACAGAAAATTGAAAAACTAGTAAAACTGGTTAAGGAAATTTCTCGAAAGTTTCGAAAACCGGCTAGGAACCCTCTTGAAGGTTCCAAAAACAAATACTATAGCGCGGGCGTTATCTTGTAATTGGGCCGGCCCATCTCGATCGCTCGCCTGTGTGTGAATCAGCAAAGCGGCAAATAGGGATTTCCTTCCACTCCATAGAAATATCTTTCAACTTAATTTTGTTCGCAACCTATGAGTTTTTTTTCCTTTTCTCGTAGATCTGTTTATTCAAAATGTTTTATCTTTTAAAATGTGCGTCCACATCTCGAATCATTTTCACCATTGAATTCCTCGCGTTGAGATATTCAAAACTAGATGCCATGTTGAAAAGTCTTGACGATTTTTTTTGTGCAAAGTACTAGGAAAAAAATAGAACCGGGAGCATTTTTTTCTTTTTCCGAAAGAGGCACGACCATGCCTCTCGCGGAAGGAAAAAAAAAGTATTTTTCCGTTTTCGAGAGGCACGACCATGTCTTTTACGGAAGCAAACTCATGCCTCTCGCAGAAGGAAAAAACTGAAAATGTATTTTTTTTTTCTTTTACGAGAGGTACGGTTTTGCTTCCGTGATAAAACGGAAAATGTGTTTTTTTTCTTCCACGAGAAGTACAGTCTTGCTTCTGCGAGAGGCACAGTCGTGCCTCTTGAAAACAACAAAAAAAAATGTGTTCTGTTTTTTTCTTCCGAGGAAGGCACGGTTTTGCTTCCGCGAGAAGCACAGTCTTGCTTTCCTGAAAGGCACGCTCATGCCTCTAGGAAACAGGAAAAACAAGTTTTCTATTTTTCTTCTTCTGCGAGAGGCTCGATTTTACTTTCGCGAGAGGCGCGGCCATGCCTGTTTTGGAACGAAAAAAAACATGCTTCCTGTTTGGTTTTTTCGTCCGTTCTTTTCCGACTGGTTTTTTGTGGGAAAAAAATTGTCAAAACCTATCAACACGGGGTCTAGTTTTAAAGATCTCGATGCGAGAAATTCAACGGTGCAAACGGTTCGAGATTTCGACGCACGGTTTAAGAGATAAAAACGTTTTTAACAAATGGATCTACGAAAAAAGGAAAAACTCATATGTTGTGCATCACTTGTCGCAACCTGGGGAGGTGGAAGTGATCTTTGCAAGAAGTACTCTTTAATTAGTGATTTCGAAGAATCTACAGTTTTGTTTTGAGTCGCTAAGTAGAATTTTTTTATCACCTTGGAAGCATATGATTTTAGCGGCTTCTCGCAAGGGACAAAAATAATTCTATACAATGGACGGACCAAAAATTTGAAGAAACACACCTCACTTTTATTATTATTATTATTATTATTATTATTATTATTATTATTATTATTATTATTATTATTATTATTATTATTATTATTATTACTAAAGTGTTATTGTGGCCGAATGGTTGGCGCTTACACATCCAACGAGCTTATGATGCAATAGGTTCGAACCAGGCTTCCCTATTTCTGCACACATCCCTTTTCCGTTTTGACTTTTATTTTAATTCGTATTATCCATCTTATATAAAGCTAATTGTGCTCATTAAACGTCAAATGTCAGCTGGTCTAGTCGCTGTCTATGCGAGCCGAATGGCAGAAGGTTGAGGGTTCGATTCCCAACCACCCGCTCTAGCATTTTTCCTTTTTACTTAGTTTTTCTGCGTAACTAAATAAATTGCAATGGTACTTTTTGAAAAAAAATAGTGCACGAGGGCTACCCACCGCCCCAAGTACTGACACGTTGGCATGCCACACGTGCACGGGATACAACCACATATGTATATGAATGAAAGGACAATCTAGACGACAAAAACACATATTTTGCAAGTTTATGCATCAAATTAACTGTCGTGCGCAAGTTCTAAGACTCGAGGTGTATTTACCTCTTTTCTTAAGTCTAAGATAGAATAGAATCGCACATCAAAACATCTCACAAATCGTCTCTGAGAATAGAGTCGCACATTAAAACGTCTCACAAATCGTCTCTGATAATAAAGTTGCACATTAAAAACGTCTCACAAATCATCTCTAAGTTAATTAAAATTAAATACTTAATTTTTGAAGGCTAAGTACAATCAGAAATTTGCGGCGCTCTATAAACGTCTTAAAAAGTGTCTTTAGATCGCTAGTGTTCATGAGGGTAGAGACGAATAAAAAAGTGACCCAGAAAAAGCGACCATAGGTGGTGTTGGTGTAGTGTCTCCTCTATTCCACTGAGGCCCAATAAGGCCCATATACTCCCCGAGGGGTTCCGGTAACCTCTCGGTACTCCGGAAAATGCCTGAACTCATCCGGAACCGTTCCGATGTCCAAACATAGGCTTCCAATATATCGATGTTTATGTCTCGACCATTTTGAGACTCCTCGTCATGTCCGTGATCATATCCGGCACTCCGAACTACCTTGGGTACATCAAAACATATAAACTCATAATACCGATCGTCACCGAACGTTAAACGTGCGGACCCTACGGGTTCGAGAACTATGTAGACATGACCGAGACTCATCACCGGTCAATAACCTCTCTAATACTCGGAGTGAAAAATCCTAATCTCGATCTATGCCAACTCAACAAACACCATCGGAGACACCTGTAGAGCATCTTTATAGTCACCCGGTTACGTTGTGACGTTTGATAGCACACTAAGTGTTCCTCCAGTATTCGGGAGTTGCATGATCTCATAGTCATAGGAACATGTATAAGTTATGGAGAAAGCAATAACAACAAACTAAACGATCATCGTGCTAAGCTAACGGATGGGTCAAGTCAATCACATCATTCTCTAATGATGTGATCCCATTAATGAAGTGACAACGCTTGTCTATGGTCGGGAAACATAACCATCATTGATTCAACGAGCTAGTCAAATAGAGGCATACTAGTGATACTCAGTTTGTCTATGTATTCACACATGTACTAAGTTTCCGGTTAATACAATTCTAGCATGAATAATAAACATTTATTATGATATAAGGAAATATAAATAACAACTTTATTATTGCCTCTAGGGCATATTTCCTTCAGTCTCCCACTTGCACTAGAGTCAATAATCTAGATTACATTGTAATGATTCTAACACCCATGGAGTCTTGTTGTTGATCATGTTTTGCTCGTGAGAGAGGCTTAGTCAACGGGTCTGCAATATTCAGATCCGTATGTATCTTGCAAATCTCTATGTCTCCCTCCTTGACTTGATCACGGATGGAATTGAAGCATCTCTTGATGTGCTTGGTTCTCTTGTGAAATCTGGATTCTTTTGCCAAGGCAATTGCACCAGTATTGTCACAAAAGATTTTCATTGGACCCGATGCACTAGGTATGATACCTAGATTGGATATGAACTCCTTCATCCAGACTCCTTCATTTGCTGCTTCCGAAGCAGCTATGTACTCTGCTTCACACGTAGATCCCGCCACAACGCTCTGCTTGGAACTGCACAAACTGACAGCTCCACCATTTAATAAAAATACGTATCCGGTTTGTGACTTAGAGTCATCCGGATCAGTGTCAAAGCTTGCATCGACGTAACCGTTTACGACAAGCTCTTTGTCACCTCCATAAATGAGAAACATATCCTTAGTCCTTTTCAGGTATTTCAGGATGTTCTTAACCGCTGTCCAGTGATCCACTCCTAGATTACTTTGGTACCTCCCTGCTAAACTAATAGCAAGGCACACATCAGGTCTGGTACACAGCATTGCATACATGATAGAACCTATGGCTGAAGCATAGGGAATGACTTTCATTTTCTCTCTATCTTCTGAAGTGGTCGGGCATTGAGTCTGACTCAACTTCTCATCTTGTAACACATGCAAGAACCCTTTCTTTGCTTGATCCATTTTGAACTTCTTCAAAACTTTATCAAGGTATGTGCTTTGTGAAAGTCCAATTAAGCGTCTTGATCTATCTCTATAGATCTTGATGCCCAATATATAAGAAGCTTCACCGAGGTCTTTCATTGAAAAATTCTTATTCAAGTATCCTTTTATGCTATTCAGAAATTCAGTATCATTTCCGATCAGCAATATCTCATCTACATATAATATTAGAATGCTACAGAGCTCCCACTCACTTTCTTGTGAATACAGGCTTCTCCAAAAGTCTATATAAAACCATATGCTTTGATCACACTATCAAAACGTATATTCCAACTCCGAGAGGCTTGCACCAGCCCATAAATGGATCGCTGGAGCTTGCACACTTTGTTAGCACCTTTCGGATCGACAAAACCTTCTGGTTGCATCATATACAACTCTTCTTTAAGATATCCATTAAGGAATGCAGTTTTGACATCCATTTGCCAAATTTCATAATCATAAAATGTGGCAATTTCTAACATGATTCTATGGACTTAAGCATCGCTACGGGTGAGAAGGTCTCATCGTAGTCAACTCCTTGAACTTGTCGAAAACCTTTTGCAGCAAGTTGAGCTTTGTAGACAGTAACATTACCATCAGTGTCAGTCTTCTTCTTAAAGATCCATTTATTCTCTATGGCCTGCTGATCATCGGGAAAGTCAACCAAAGTACACACTTTGTTCTCATACATGGATCCCATCTCAGACATCGCTACCTCATAGTTTGTAAGTTCGTCATGGTCAAGTAACATGACCTCCAGAACAGGATTACCGTACCACTCTGGTGCGGATCTTACTTTGGTTGATCTACGAGGTTCGGTACTAACTTGATCAGAAGTTTCATGATCATCATCATTAGCTTCCTCACTTACTGGTGTAGGAATCACTGGAATTGATTTCAGTGATGAACTACTTCCAATAAGGGAGAAGGTACAATTACCTCGTCAAGTTCTACTTTCCTCCCACTCACTTCTTTCGAGAGAAACTCCTTGTCTAGAAAGGATCCATTCTTCGCAATGAACATCTTGCCTTCGGATCTATGATAGAAGGTGTACCTAACAGTCTCCTTTGGGTATCCTATGAAGACACATTTCTCCGATTTGGGTTCGAGCTTATCAGGTTGAAGATTTTTCACATAAGCATCGCAGCCCCAAACTTTAAGAAATGACAACTTGGGTTTCTTGCCAAACCACAATTCATAAGGTGTCATCTCAACGGATTTTGATGGTGCCCTGTTTAACGTGAATGCAGTCGTCTCTAAAGCATAACCCCAAAATGATAGCGGTAAATCAGTGAGAGACATCATAGATCGCACCATATCTAATAAAGTGCGGTTACGACGTTCAGACACACCATTACGTTGTGGTGTTCCAGGTGGCGTGAGTTGTGAAACTATTCCGCATTTTTTCAAATGAACTCCAAACTCATAACTCAAATATTCACCTCCATGATCAGATCGTAGAAACTTGATTTTCTTGTTATGATGATTTTCCACTTCACTCTAAAATTCTTTAAACTTTTCAAATGTTTCAGACTTATGTTTCATTAAGTAGATATACCCATATCTGCTCAAATCGTGTGTGAAGGTAAGAAAATAACGATATCCGCCGCAAGCCTCAATGTTCATTGGACCACATACATCAGTATGTTTGATTTCCAATAACTCTGTTGCTCGCTCCATTGTTCCAGAGAATGGAGTTTTAGTCATCTTACCCATGAGGCATGGTTCGCAAGTACCAAGTGATTCATAATCAAGTGATTCCAGAAGTCCATCAGAATGGAGTTTATTCATACGCTTTACACCAATATGACCCAAATGATAGTGCCACAAATAAGTTGCACTATCATTATCAACTTTGCATCTTTTGGCTTCAATGCTATGGACATGTGTATCACTACTATCAAGATTTAGTAAAAATAGACCACTCATCAAGGGTGCATGACCATAAAAGATATTACTCATATAAATAGAACAACCATTATTCTCTGATTTAAATGTATAACTGTCTCGCATCAAACAAGATCCAGATATAATGTTCATGCTCGATGCTGGCACCAAATAACAATTATTTAGGTCTAAAACTAATCCCGAAGGTAGGCGTAGAGGTAGCGTGCCGACGGCGATCACATCGACTTTGGGACCATTTCCCACGCGCATCATCACCTCGTCCTTAGCCAATCTTCGCTTAATCCGTAGCCCCTGTTTCGAGTTGCAAATATTAGCAACAGAACCAATATCAAATACCCAGGCGCTACTGCGAGCATTAGTAAGGTACACATCAATAACATGTATATCAAATATACCTTTCACTTTGCCATCCTTTTTCTCTGCCAAATACTTGGGGCAGTTCCGCTTCCAGTGACCAGTCCCTTTGCAGTAGAAGCACTCAGTTTCAGGCTTAGGTCCAGACTTGGGTTTCTTCACTTGAGCAACAACTGGCTTGCTGTTCTTCTTGAAGTTCCCCTTCTTCCCTTTACCTTTTTTTTTCTTGAAACTAATGGTCTAGTTGACCATCAACACTTGATGCTCCTTCTTGATTTCTACCTCCGCATCCTTTAGCATTGCGAAGAGCTCAGGAATAGTCTTATCCATCCCTTGCATATTATAGTTCATCACGAAGCTCTTGTAGCTTGGTGGCAGTGATTGAAGAATTCTGCCAATGACACTATAATCAGGAAGATTAACTCCCAGCTGAGTAAATTGGTTGTGGTACCCAGACATTCTGAGTATATGTTCACTGACAGAACTATTCTCCTCCATTTTGTAGCTGTAGAACTTATTGGAGACTTCATATCTCTTAGTCCGGGCATTGCTTGAAATATTAACTTCAACTCCTGGAACATCTCATATGCTCCATGACGTTCAAAACATCATTGAAGTCCCAGTTGTAAGCCGTAAAGCATGGCACACTGAACTATCGAGTAGTCATCAGCTTTGCTCTGCCAGGTGTTCACAACATCTGGTGTTGCTCCTGCAGCGGGTTTATCACCTAGCGGTGCTTCCAGGACATAATTCTTCTGTGCAGCAATGAGGATAATCCTCAAGTTACGGACCCTGTTCCTGTAGTTGCTACCATCACCTTTCAACTTAGCTTTCTCTAGGAACGCATTAAAATTCAATGGAACAACAGCACGAGTCATCTATCTACAACAACATAGATATGCAAAATACTATCAGGTACTAAATTCATGATAAATTAAAGTTCAATTAATCAAATTACTTAAGAACTCTCACCTAGATAGACATCTCTCTAATCATCTAAGTGATCACGTGATCCATATCAACTAAACCATGTCCGATCATCACATGAGATGGAGTAGTTTTCAATGGTGAACATCACTATGTTGATCATATCTACTATATGATTCACGCTCGACCTTTCGGCCTCAGTGTTCCGAGGCCATATCTGCATATGTTAGGCTCGTCAAGTTTAACCTGAGTATGCTGCGTGTGCAAAACTGGCTTGCACCCGTTGTATGTGAACGTAGAGCTTATCACACCCGATCATCACATGGTTTCTCGGCACGACGAACTGTAGCAACAGTGCATACTCAGGGAGAACACTTGTACCTTGAAATTTAGTGAGAGATCATCTTATAATGCTACCGCCGAACTAAGCAAAATAAGATGCATAGAGGATAAACATCACATGCAATCAATATAAGTGATATGATATGGACATCATCATCTTGTGCCTTTGATCTCCATCTCCAAAGCACCGTCATGATCACCATCATCACCGGCTTGACACCTTGATCTCCATCGAAGCATCGTTGTCGTCTCGCCAACTATTGCTTCTACGACTATCGCTACCGCTTAGTGATAAAGTAAATCAATTACATGGCGATTACATTTCATACAATAAAGCGACAACCATACGGCTCCTAACAGTTGCCGATAACTCTGTTACAAAACATGATCATCTCATATAATAAAATTTAGCATCATGTCTTGACCATATAGCATCACAACATGCCCTGCAAAAACAAGTTAGACGTCCTCTACTTTGTTGTTGCAAGTTTTACGTGGTTGCTACGGGCTAAGCAAGAACCGTTCTTACCTACGCATCAAAAACCACAACGCGGTATAGTGATTGCTTTTTTATCTTCAGAAAGAACCCTGTTCATTGAATCCGATTCAACTAAAGTTGGATAAACTGACACCCACTAACCACCTGTGTGCGAAGCACGTCCATAGAACCAGTCTCGCGTAAGCGTACGCGTAATGTCGGTCTGAGCCGCTTCATCCAACAATACTGCTGAATCAAGAATCAACTAGTGACGGCAAGCAATATGTATATACCCATGCCCACAACTCCTTTATGTTCTTCTCATGCATATAACATCTACGCATAGACCTGGCTCGGATGCCACTATTAGGGAACGCAGTATCAAAAAATTTCCTATGCACACACAAGATCTATCTAGGTGATGCATAGCAATGAGAGGGGAAGAGTGTTGTCCACGTACCCTCATAGACCGTAAGCGGAAGCGCTATGACAACGCGGTTGATGTAGTAGAACGTCTTCACGATCCGACCGATCCTAGCACCGAAGGTACGACACCTCTGCGATCTGCACACGTTTAGCTCGGTGACGTCCCACGAACTCTAGAACCAGCTGAGTGTCGAGGGAGAGTTTCGTCAGAATGATAGCGTGATGACGGTTATGATGAAGCTACCGGAACAGGGCTTCACCTAAGCACCGCTACGATATGACAGAGGTGGATTATGGCGGAGGGGGGCACAGCACACGGTTAAGAAAATGATCAACTTGTGTGTCTATGGGGTGCCCCCTCCCCCGTATATAAAGGAGTGGAGGATGGGGGAGGGCCGGCCGTCTATGGCGCGCCCTAGGGGAGTCCTACTCCCACCGGGAGTAGGATTCCCCCCTTCCAAGTAGCAGGAGTAGGAGAGAAGGAAGGGGAGGAGAGATGGAAGGAAAGGGGGTCCCACCCAATTCAGATTGGGCTAGGTGGGCGTGCCTCCCACCTTTTCCCTTCCTCTCCTCTATTCCACTAAGGCCCAATAAGGCCCGTATACTCCCCGGGGGGTTCCAGTAACCTCCCGGTACTCCGGAAAATGCCTGAACTCATCCGGAAACATTCCGATGTCCAAACATAGGCTTCCAATATATCGATCTTTATTTCTCGACCATTTCGAGACTCCTCGTCATGTCCGTGATCATATCCGGGACTCCGAACTACCTTCGGTACATCAAAACACATAAACTCATAATACCGATCGTCACCGAACGTTAAGCGTGCGGACCTATGGGTTTGAGAACTATGTAGACATGACCGAGACTCATCTTCAGTCAATAACCAATAGCAGAACCTGGATGCTCATATTGGTTCCTACATATTCTACAAAGATCTTTATCGGTCAAACCGCACAACAACATACGTTGTTCCCTTTGTCATCGGTGTGTTACTTGCCCGAGATTCAATCGTCGGTATCTCAATACCTAGTTCAATTTCATTACCGGCAAGTCTCTTTACTTGTTCCGTAATGCATCATCCCGGAACTAACTCATTAGTCACATTGCTGGTGAGGCTTATAGTGATGTGCATTACCGAGAGGGCCTAGAGATACCTCTCCGATACTCGGAGTGACAAATCATAATCTCGATCTATGCCAACTCAACAAACACCATCAGAGACACCTGTAGAGCATCTTTATAGTCACCTAGTTATGTTGTGACATTTGGTAGCACACTAAGTGTTCCCCCAGTATTCGGGAGTTGCATGATCTCATAGTCATAGGAACATGTATAAGTTATGGAGAAAGCAATAGCAACAAACTAAACGATCATCATGCTAAGCTAACGGATGGGTCAAGTCAACCACATCATTCTCTAATGATGTGATCCCATTAATCAAGTGACAACTCTTGTCTATGGTCAGGAAACATTACCATCATTGATTCAACGAGCTAGTTAAGTAGAGGCATACTAGTGACACTCAGTTTGTCTATGTATTCACACATGTACTAAGTTTCCGGTTAATACAATTCTAGCATGAATAATAATCATTTATCATGATATAAGGAAATATAAATAACAACTTTATTATTTCCTCTAGGGCATATTTCCTTCAGTAATATATTCTAACTTTATGTTTACAACACTTATTTATATATTTTAGCTCTTCGATATCATGTAAAGCTATCCTCTTCATACCCACAACGTAGTTTTATTTCTCGTTTCTAGATGAAAGCGAACGCTCGGTGTACATAGAGTTGTATCAGTGGCAGATAGGACTAGAGAGAATATTGATCTTACCTTTAGCTCCTTGTGGGTTGGACACTCCATAATTATCACTTCCATCTTCGGAAATTGCTACGATGATTCCTTGCAGTTGGGGATTATTAGACGAACCTTTATGACAACATACATAGTTCCCTTTGTCTGTCAGTATGTTGATTGCCTGAGATTCGATCGTCGGTATCTTCATACCTAATTCAATCTCGTTACCGACAAGTCTCTTTAATCGTTTTGTAATACATTATCTCGTAACTAACTCCTTAGTCACTTTGCTTTTAAGCTTCTTGTGATGTGTATTACCGAGAGCGCCCAGGGATACCTCTCCGATATATGGAGTGACAAATCCCAATCTCGATCCATGCCCACTCAAAATTCACCTTCGGAGATACCTGTAGAGCATCTTTATGATCACCCAATTACGTTTTGATGTTTGATAGCACATAAGGTATTCCTCCGGTATCAGGGAGTTGCATGATCTCATAGTCGAAGGAATATGTATTTGACATTAAGAAAGCAGTAGCAATAAACTGAACGATCATATGCTAAGCTAACAGATGGGTCTTGTCCATCACGTCATTCTCATAATGATGTGATCCCATTATCAAGTGACAACACATGTTCATGGTTAGGAAACTTTAACCATCTTTGATCAACGAGCTAGTCTAGTAGAGGCTTACTAGGGACACGGTATTTGTTTATGTATCCACACATGTATTTAAGTTTTCGATCAACACAATTATAGCATGAATAATAAACTGAAAGTGCAACTAATCCCCGGGTGGTTTTGGTAATTCATAACAACATATAGCTCATTTAACTAATGTCCATTCAAGTTTAATATTTCAGAAAGTTCAATGAATGGCATGGCATGGACTAGAGATGTGGACCCCTCAAAATGCTAAGGACATATATTGGCAATAGCTCAAGACACTTCATTTATATTTTAGTGGTCCAAGATCACATTGAGTCCATAGGAAAGCCAATACTATTAAAAGGGGATGAGGTGTTGCTTAATGGTCTACTTGCTCAAAATGCTTAGTGATATTGCTCCAAAGCCCTCAACCATCTTCTCATTCCAAATATGTCCAAAACCCAAAGTCAAACTCGGCCCCACCAACATTTCCTATTCAAAGCCACCGAGTTCATTTGACTTAGTCACTGCCAGAAACCCTAACACTTTGATCACACTGATATGGATCTCGGTCTCTGTTTCCCTTTCGTAAGATTTGGATCTCATCGAAATGAGCGATCCATCCCACCGAGTTTGCTTGACCAACTCTTTGTTTCCTCTTTGCTGAAATCGGTCTCAATGAGTTCATGCAATCGGCGCCACCTAGATGAGGTTTTACCCTAGCCCTAGAACATTGGTCTCACCGGGTTCTTCCAGTCGGTCCTACCAAGATTCCTAATGTTCACATTTTGAACTGAATCGGTCTCACCGAGTTCTTCTATTCGGTCTGACCGACTTGGGTCAAATGTGTGTAAAAGTTGGATTTTGTGTGGAGGCTATATATACCCCTCCACCCTCTTCTCCATCAGTGAGAGAGCCATCATAACGTGCCTACACTTCCAGCTTACATTTTCTAAGAGAGAATCACCTACTCATGTGTTGAGATCAAGACATTCCAATCCAACCACAAGATTTTTGATTTGTAGCCTTCCCCAAGTTGCTTTCCACTCAAATCATCTTTCCAAAATATCCAAATTTGTGAGAGAGAGTTGAGTATTGGGGAGACTATCATTTGAAGCACAACATCTATTACCTTTTGGAGAGTGGTGTCTCCTATATTGGTTAGGTGTCACTTGGGAGCCTCCAACAAGATTGTGGAGTTGAACCAAGAAGTTTGTAAGGGCAAGGAGATCGCCTACTTCGTGAAGATCTACCCGAGTGAGGCAAGTCCTTCGTGGGCCATGGCCATGGTGGGATAGAAAAGGTTTCTTCTTCATGGACCCTTCGTGGGTGGAGCCCTCCGTGGACTCGCGCAACCATTACCCTTTGTGGGTTGAAGTCTCCATCAACGTGGACATATGATAGAACCACCTATCGGAACCACGCCAAAAATCTCCGTGTCATCATTGAGTTTGCACTCTCCAATTCCTTCCCTTTACCTTCATATGCAATGTTTTACTTTCCACTGCTACACTCTTAGAATTTCTTGTGTAGGTTGATTGCTTGACTTGTGCTAGTTGCTAAAATCTGGCCACAACTAAAATTGGGAAAAGGTTAGATTTTTATTTGGTCAAGTAGTCTAATCACCCCCCTCTAGACCTACTTTCGATCCTACAAGTGGTATCAGAGCTTTGGTCTCCATTTGCCTTGATTTCCATAGCTTTGGTGATCATAGCCTTGGTTTCAAAACCTAGGAGAGTATGGCGTATAGCGAGGGAAATTATCATCGTAGAGGTCCATAATTACTTTAATGGTACTAATTTTGCTAGTTGGAAGCATAAGATGAAAATGCATATTCTTGGTCATAACCCCGTCATTTGGGCTATTGTGCGTATTGGCTTGCAAGGTGATTTCTTTGAGGATGGAAAAGAACCGGATCATGAAGCGACAACGGAAGAAATGAAGATGTTGCAATACAATGCTCAAGCTTGTGATATTCTCTTCAATGGATTGTGCCCCAAAGAATTCAACAAAATCAGCCATCTTGAGAATGCAAAGGAAATTTGGGATGCTTTGGTTGATATGCACGAAGGTATCGAGTCCGTCAAGGAATAAAATTGGATGTGCTTCAAAGTCAACTTGACAATTCAAGATGAAGGACGCTGAAGGAGTCGCTAAGATGTACTCTAGGCTTGCTCTCATCACAAATGAGGTTGTCGGCTTAGGAAGCAAAGAGATGACCGACAAATTCATCATCAAGAAGATCCTAAGAGCCTTGTATGGAAAATATGATACCGTGTGCACCTTGATCCAAATGATGCCCAATTACAAAGATCTCAAGCCCACGGAAGTCATTGGTATAATTGTTGCTCATGAGATGTCACTCAAGGATAAGGAAGTGCTCCACAACAAGTCAAGTGGTGCTTACAAAGCTTCATGTGATGCTCCTACAACATCAAGTGAGAACAAGTCTTCAGTGAAGAATTGAGCTTAATGGTGAAGAACTTCAACAAGTTCTACAAGAATAGAAGCAAAGAGAGAAGCTCCAAGTTAAGATCCTAAAATGACAAAAGATCTTCTAGTCATGATCGTAATTGCTATAATTGTGGAAGACCTGAACACTACTCCAATGAGTGTATGGCTCCCTACAAGAAAATATAAGATTCACCAAAAAGTAGAAGTAAAAGAGATGAATCACCACCAAGAGAGAGAAGGAGTGGAGATGATCGTTATGAACGAAGACTCTCTCATAGAAGCAAGGATTCAGAAAGGAAGGACAAGTCATCAAAGAGCTACACAAGATGAAGATATCAAGCTCAAGTTGGTGAACGAGTATCTGGTTCTGACTCCGACAACTAGTCCGAGAGAAGCTATCACTCCGACTCCAAATATACTCAAGATGAAGGTGTTGCAGGTCTTGCATTTGTGTCATCCAACTCCTATGACATATTTGAATCACCAAATGATGGAATTGGAAGATGCTTCATGGCTAAAGGCCCTAAGGTATCACACCCCGAGTATGTTGATTTCTATAGTGATGAAGATGATTTGCTAGGTGAATATGATTTACTTGTTGACAACTCTAGTGATGAAAACTATGATGAACTTGCTATTAATCATGCTAATCAAGATGAAATGAATGACAGTGATAAGAAGGAGATTGAGCATCTAACTAAGGAACTAAACACTCTTAAGTTAGCTCATGAAACAACTCTAAAGGATCATAGAGAGCTCAAAAGGACTCATGAGAAGCTACGCTTCTAGAAGCTAAATTTAGAGCGAGAGCATGAGTTCCTAAAAGCTATCAATGATGATCTTCTAAAGAAGAGTTCTTCTTATCTTGCCAAACGTCTCCTCTTGTCTACTTATATTCCACAAGTAAAATCTAGCAATAAGAACAAGAAAGATTCTTCCTCTAGTAGTGAAAATAACCATGGTAAATCCAATATTGGTGCTTCTAGTAGTTCTCTTGATTCCACTAATGACTCTCTTAGTCAAGTTACACTTGAGGAAGAAAATAGCTTATTGAAGGGAATTATAGAGAAAGGTGTTTACAAGGGCCTTGCCAGAAGTAAGCAATTTGAGGAAATTGTACGCAAGCAAGGAAGGCATGATAGCGGCTTGAACTACGTCAGTATTTCCCCAAAGAGGAAGGGATGATGTAGCACATCTATGGTAGGTATTTCCCTCAGTGATGAGACCAAGGTTATCAAACCAGTAGGAGAACCACGCAATACCGCGTAAACAACTCCTGCACACAAATAACAATACTCGCAACCCGATGTATTAAAGGGGTTGTTAATCCCTTTCGGGTAAGGCGCCAGAAATTGGCAAGTAGACGGGATAAAACTTGTGATAGATTCATAAATGCAAATAAAAGCAAATAAAATCCAGTGAGGTATTTTTGGTTTTTGGATTAATAGATCCGAAAATAAAAGCAAATAAAAATAGATCGCAAAGGAAAATATAATAAAGGAGAGATCCGGGGGCCGTAGGTTTCACTGTGGCTTCTCTCGAGAAAAATAGCAAACGGTGGGTAAACAAATTACTGTTGGGCAATTGATGGAACTTCAAATAATCAAGACGATATCCAGGCAATGATCATTATATAGGCATCACGTCCAAGATTAGTAGACCGACTCCTGCCTGCATATACTACTATTACACCACACATCTATCGCTATCCAGCATGCATCTAGTGTATTAAGTTCATGGAGAAATGGAGTAATGCAATAAGAACAATGACATGATGTAGACAAGATCTATTTATGTAGAAATAGACCCCATCTTGTTATCCTTAATAGCAATGATACATACGTGTCGGTTCCCCTTCTGTCACTTGGATCAAGCACTGTAAGATCGAACCCATTACAAAGCACCTATTCCCATTGCAAGATAAATCGATCAAGTTTGCCAAACAAAACCCAAATATCAGAGAAGAAATACGAGGCTATAAGCAATCACGCATATAAAAGATCAAAAGACTCAAATAACTTTCATGGATAAAAACATAGATCTGATCATAAACTCGAAGTTCATCGGATCCCAACAAACACACGACAAAAAGAGTTACATCATATGTATCTCCAAGAGACCATTGTATTAGGAATCAAACGAGAGAGAGGAAGCCATATAGCTACTAACTACGGAAACGAAGGTCTACAAAAGGCTACTCACACATCATCGGAGAGGCACCAATGAGGATGATGAACCCCTCCGTGATGGTGTCTAGATTGAATCTGGTGTTTGTGGAACTTGCGGCGGTTGGAATCGATTTTTGTCGACTCCCCTAGGGTTTTTGGAATATTGGGGTATTTATAGAGCAAAGAGGCGGTGCAGGAGGCAAACAAGGTGGGCACAACCCACCTGAGCGAGCCTGGGGGCCCAGGCGCCCTGGTGGGTTGTGCCCCCCTTGGGGCACCCCAGGTGCTTCTCCAGCCCATTGGGTGTCTTCTGGTCCATAAAAAATCCACAAAAATTTTAGCTGTGTTTGGACTCCATTTGGTATTGATTTCATGCGATGTAAAAAACAAGCAAAAAACAACAACTGGCACTTGGCACTATGTCAATAGGTTAGTACCAAAAATGATATAAGATGATTATAAAACATCCAAGAATGATAATATAACAACATCGAACAATCAAAAATTATAGATATGTTGGAGACGTATCAACATCCCCAAGCTTAATTCCTGCTCGTCCTCGAGTAGGTAAATGATAAAAACAGAATTTTTTGATGTGGAATGCTACCTAACATGTTCATCACATAATCTTTCTTTTATAGCATGGACATTTGGAGTTTTATATGGTTCAAAGCAATAGTCTAGTTTTGACATGAAGACTTTAATACTCAAGCATATCAACAAGCAACCATGTCTTTCAAAATATCAATGCTAAAGCAAGTCATCCCTAGGCCATTATGCTCAATCATTGATCCATTCATGAAACACACTCGCATATTAGCTACACCCAATGCTCAAGTACGATCATAGTGCCCTCAGTTGGTGCTTTATAATAGAAGATGAGACTCAAATAAAAATAAAAATTGCATAAAGTAAATAGAAAGGCCCTTCGCGGAGAGAAGTAGGGATTTGTAGAGGTGTCAGAGCTCAAAGCGAAAAAGATAGAGATAAAACATTTTGGGAGGCATGCTTTTCCTGTCAACGAGAACGATCGAGTAGTTCCCAATACTTTCCATGCTAGATATATCATAGGCGGTTCCCAAACAGAAAATAAAGTGCATTCCTTTTTCCACTATACTTTCACTTTCATGGCTAACCTTATCCATGGGTGCCTTCCATACCAACAATTTCCAAGGAATTTATTATTTTACAACATAAAGTAAATACATTTTTCATTTCGCGACTGGGCATCCCTAATACGTTTGCCGTACTCTCGTGCAATGACAAGTGATTAAACAATCATCGTGAGAATAACACATCTAGCATGGAAACATATCAGCCATCCCCTACCGTTTCATGAGCGGTACGAGCACACAAAAGAGGTTTTTATTTTCAAAATTAGAGATGGCACATACAAATTTGCTTAGAACGGCAAAAGAATATCGCATATAGGTAGGTATAGTGGGATCATGTGGCAAAACTGGTTTAAAGGATTTTGGATGCACAAGTAGTGATCATACTTAGTGCAAAATGAAGGCTAGGAAAAGACTGAGAAGCGACCAACCAAGAAACGAAAAATCTCATAAGCGAGCATTAAGCATAACTAACACCCAATAATGCACCACAAGTAGGATGTAATTTCATTGCATAACTATTGACTTTTGTGCTTACATAAGGAATCACAAACCTTAACACCAATATTCTTACTAAAGCATAATTACTCATCAACATGACTCACATATTATATCGTCATATCTCAAAACTATTACAAGGAATCAAGTTTATTTTGTCCAATGATCTTCATGGAACTTTTTATTATATCCTCCTTGGATATGTATCACTTTGGGACTAGTTCCATATGTTGCTTTTGATAGCTCAAACAAATATAAGTGAAGAACATGAGCATAAAAAAATTCTTCTCTCAAATTAATATAAGTGAAGCAAGAGAGAATTTCTTAATTTTTTTTACTAACTCTCAAATAAATCTAAGGGAATCATGAGAGCATTTCTTAAAATGTACTAAAGCACACCGTGCTCAAAAAGATATAAGTGAAGCACTAGAACAATTCCATAGCTCATAAAGATTTAAGTGAAGCATAGAGAGCAATTATAACAAGTCATGGCATAATTTTGGCTCTCTCAAAAAGGTGTGTCCAGAAAGGATTCATGACTAAGAACACAAAGCAAATCAAGCAAAGACTCATGTCATACAAGATGCTCCAAGGAAAACTCATAATATGTGATGAATCAAAATATAGTTTCAAGTGAAATACCGATGGTTGTTAGAAGAAATAGGGGATGCCACTCGGGGGGCATCCCCAAGCTTAGTTGCTTGATACTTCTTGAATATTATCTTGGGGTGCCATGGGCATCCCCAAGCTCATCCTTTTTCTAATCCTTATTCCTTCATCCATCCTAAAGTCGCCCAAAACATGAAAACTTCAATCACACAAAACTTAACAAAACCTTCATGAGATCCGCTACTATAAGAAAGCAAATCACTATTATAAGTACTGTTGCAAACCCATTCATATTTTATTTTTTTTCATTATATATACTGTATTCCAACTTTTTGATGGCAAAAACTCTTCAAAGAAAACCATAGAATCATCAATACAAGCACACAACGCAAAGAAAATAGAATCCGTTAAAAACAGAATAGTCTGTAGCAATCTGGAGATTTGAATACTTCTGTGACTCAAAAAATTCTGAAAATTTAGGAAAATATGAGAAATTTGTATATAAATCCTCCGCAGAAACAATCAGTATTTTATCGCGCTCCTGTTAAAAACAAAAATTATTTTTCTAGGCGCAAAAGTTTCTATTTTTCAGCAAGATCAAATCAACTATCACCCAACATAATCCCAAAGTCTCTACTTGCCACAAAAACTAACTAAAACACAAAAAACACAATCACAACAATAGTATAATTGTGCAAACACTCAAGAACAGAAAGAAAAAGAAAAAATAAATTTTATTCATTGGGTTGCCTCCCAACAAGCTCTATTGTTTTATGCCCCTAGCTAGGCATAATGCAAATGATCAAGTATTGTCATCTTTGTTTCTAGATCCATAAGATGCCCTCATGATTGATTCATATGGTGGATTAATTCTAGTTCTAAGGAAGTGTTCCATACCCTTCCTTAGTGGAAATTGAAATTTAATATTGCCTTCTTTCATATCAATCACGACACCAATAGTACATAAAAACGGTCTACCAAGAATAATTGGACAAGACAGATTGCAATCAATATCAAGAACAATAAAATATATGGGCATATAATTCCTATTTGCAAGAATAAGAACATCATTCATTCTTCCCATAGACTTTTTAATAGTAGAATCCGCCAAGTGCAAATTTAGAGAACACTCTTCAATATCGGTAAGACCAAGCACATCACATAAAGATTTCAGAATTGTAGAAACACTAGCACCCAAGTCACATAAAGCAAAACACTCATAATTTTTAATCTTGACTTTGATAGTAGGTTCCCATTAATCATGCAATTTTCTAGTAACCGAAATCTCTAATTCCAACTTTTCTTCAAAAGCTTTCATCATAGCAACAACAATATGTTTAGTAAAAGCTTTATTTTGTTCATAACCATGGGGTGAATTTATCATGGATTGCACCAAACAAATACAATCAATCAAAGAGAAACCTCATAATTAAAGTCTTTGTAATCCAAAAGAGTGGGCACATCACCAGTTAAAGTTTTGACCTCTAGAAACCCACTTTTATTAATTTTCTCAACAAGATTTTCACCCTCCCAATTATCGCGACGCCTTCTAGCTAAAGTTGACTCTTCTTCAGTCCCTTTATTATCAATCTTAATTTTACTAAACAAAGAATCAATAGAAGAAACACCAATCATTTTAATATCTTCATCACTTTTATGAAAGCAATCACTAGAAAACGCTTTTTCTAAAAATTCTCTTCCAACTCTAAGCATAGCGGTTCTTTTATTACTTTCATTCATAGAAACATAAAGAGCCTTAATTGATTCCTCAACCTTGGGCACAAAAAATTCCATCTTGAGGTTTTCTACATCATGAGAAATTCTATCACTACTTCTAGACATATCATCAATCTTATTCAACTTTTCTTCTGTTGTAGCATTGAATTTTTTTGAGTATTAATGAGTTCTTTAATATTATTCTCAACATCAGAGGTGTTACTATTATTATTATTATTATTATTATTATTATTATAAGAAGGGTTACCATAGGAATTACCATAATTATTAGAGGAATTACTAGGAAAAGGCCTAGGATTAAAATTACCTCTATAAGCATTGTTATTGAAATTGTTTCGAGAGATAAAATTCACATCAATGGAATCACTATTTTCTCAATCAAAGTAGACAAAGGAACATCATTAAAATCAATAGGACCACTTTTATTAGCAACCAATTTCATAAGAGCATCAACTTTTTCACTCAAAGAAGAAATTTCTTCAATCGAATTAATTTTTTTACTAGTAGGATCTCTTTCGGTATGCCATTGCGAATAATTTGCCATAATATTATCAAGAAATTTGGTGGCTTCACCCAAAGTAATTTCCATAAAATTACCACCCACGGTGAAATCCAAAACATTACGAGAAACAAAATTCAACCCTGCATAATTTTTTTGTATGATCATCCTAAGATTTAGCCCATGAGTTGGGCAATTCCTTAGCATCAGTTTCATCCTTTCCAAAGATTGTGCAACATCCTCATGTTCAAGTTGCTTGAAATTCATGATTTGGTTTCTGAGGGAAATAATTTTTGCAGGTAGAAAATATTTAGTAATAAAAGCATCTTTGCACTTATCCCAAGAATCGATACTATTGCGAGTGTAGCGACCCGGCCTCAAATGGTCAAGTCTCTGTGCTTCAGTGTCATCCCTGGATCGGTAATGCTGACACACACAGTACTCGAAGGATTTATAACAGAGTAGCAATCACACACTTATTACATTGTATGTCTCCAAAAGAGAACTTATTACAGTAAATATGGCTTAAGGCCATCAAATGCGATAACAGCGGAAGGCTTGGAAGATAAAGTGAGTCCATAAACTCCAACGGCATAGCTGAGTTGCACGACAACGACCTAGCGAACCTTACTCCTCGTCTGAAAAGTCTGCAACATGATACGTTGCAGCCCAAAAATGGGTCAGCGCATGGAATATGCTAGCAATGTAACACAGTATAGCAATGAACGGAATAAAGCTATCACTATATTCATATATGGCTGGTGGAGGCTCTATGGTTATAAGGTTTTTTGTGAAAAGCCAATTTTTCCCTACAACAAAGGAATAAGTTTTATTTTAACTATCATGGTAGTTGAAACATCATTGAGAAGGTTCCTGCAACTCAATCCCAATTAAAGTAATTCATTAACCCAACAAATTAAATTAGAGTGCTGAGATACAATAGGATAATCCAAATACCAGATACTCAAGATGTCCATAACCGGGGACACGGCTAACCATGATTAGATTGTACACTCTGCAGAGGCGTTCACACTTTTCCCCATAAGACTCGATCTCCTCCGTTGGATTTCTCGCACTACAAGGTGTTTGAGAAACGGATGATCGAGACACAGTCTTTTAGAAGCATTAACTCTTTACTGTGGGTGGACCGTTACACCTACTTTCCCCTACATCTGCTAGCCCAGCATTGAAAGAGGTCACACAACTTACTCAAACTATGCTAGAGCCCATAATGGCTTGTGGCTTCACACGGAAGTTTCTAGCATGAATAATCTTAAGATCCCTTTGAGCCTGGGTGGCGGACTGTAGGAAAATCACACGGGTACTCCGGGATATCCTATGACAACACTGGATTCTCTAGGTGCCCAAACAAGCAATCCACCCAGATGTGTATTAAAGTTGCCACCTTAAGTTGAACCATTAATTAACAATCTCACATCTGTCATGGATACACTCGGACCCAATGCACGTCTACGAGCATAGCATAGCAATATAAGCATAACGTAGAAGTAACTCCCAAGGGTTTGATAATAAAACAGGGTAATAGGTTCTACCTCAACACCTACTTCCCAAACCCACAAGTTATCACATCCTAATCATGCATTGTTTGAGGATTGGAACTAATGCATAAAAACTGGGTATGAAAAGAGTATGATCAATGTGTTACTTGCCTTGCTGACGATCCACAAAACCTAGGGACTCGATGTAGCACGCTTCGCACTCCGGGAATTCTATCGCGAACAAACAATAGAATACATAAGCAATCAATCATAGATGCACGATTAAAACTCAAATAAGAAGAACTAACCAGAAAGTTCAACTTAAGAACTCCGGTTTGCAAAAAGAATCAAATCAAACGGAGCAACGAAACTCAAACTGCGAAAGAAACAAGGTCCGATTACTAATCTGAACTAAAGTCAAATTTTACAGTACCAAAATCTTGTTCAAGTTGGTTAAACAGAAAGAGGGTTTAGGGACGAAGATCTAGGCGCTTGAATCGCCTGATTCCGATAAACAAGCGGAAAGATAAACTAAAACAAAAATCGAATCAGAAATCGCGATCGAAAATAATCATAAAAACTCGAGAAGAAGAAAAACGGACGAACAGGCTAACAAACGAACGTTCGTTGTCTGTAACTAACGGGCGAAAACTGTTCGTTAAAACAAACGTACGGATGAATGTCCGCTAACTAAACTAAACCAAGAAACCGGCGAACCGAAAGAAAACCGGACTAGGGTTTCTAAAAAACCGAGCGGTTAACCGAAAAAAACATAACGGCGGCGGCGGCATCGGCGGCTCCCTCCGGCGAGGTGGGGTGCGGCTGCGGAACGGCGGCGTGACGGAGGAGCGGCAGAGCGGCGGGGCTGCGGTGGCGGGGCACGGCAGGCGCGGAAGGCGTCGACGGCGGCTCAGGCTGCTGCTGCTACTTGCGGCGGTGGGGTGGCGGTTTGGGGGCGCGGGGTGGCGTATTATAAAGGGAGGGGGCGGCGCGGCTTGTGGGAGGGGGCGGGAGGAGTCCCGGGCGGCAGCGACGGCGGCCCCATGTCCCGGCCGGACTCGGGCACGACGGCGGAGGCGGTGGCGCGGCGCGGGCCGGCCTGGCTCAGCTGGGCCTTGGACCAGTGAGGGCGTAGAAGTTTTTTTTAAACATAATCCGCTGAAAAAAATTCTAAAAAAATAAATAAAAATCTAAAAATACCAAAACAAATTTTCACCTTCTAAATAAAATCTTTAGGACAGGGTGAACATTTTCTTGGCCTAAAATGCAATTTCGAAAAATGCACTTTTTTCTAATTCAAATAAAATACCAATAAAAATCCGAATGAAATCAAATATTTGATTTTAATATTTTTCCTCCAGTATTTCATTTATTTTGGAGATGTCATATTATCTCCTCTCATATATTTTAATATGAAAATATTTTGGAGAGAAAAATGATAAAACCAATGATCCTCGTTTCGATATTTGACAAAATTCAAATATGAAAACAGTGAAATCTCCAACTCTCTCCAAGGGTCCTTGAGTTGCTTAGAATTTCGAGGATCGTGGATCGATATGCAATAAAATATGATATGCACGAATGACCTATGTATAACATTCCAAATTGAAAATTTGGGATGTTACAGCGAGGCAACAAAGAAAACCAAATTTTTGCACGATCTCGCAAAGAAAGCGGAAATAATTTCAACTTCACAACATCATTGTTCACATATTTTTTCTTTTGCATATCACATAATTCCGTGAATGTGTTAAGATTGGACGCGGTATCCTCATTATGAGTACCAGAAAATTGATTTTTCATATCAAGATTCAGCAAAGCGGTATTAATATCACAAGACTCCGCACTAGTTGCGGGAGGAGCAATCGGAGTGCTAATAAAATCATTGTTGTTGGTATTAGAGAAATCACACAACTTGGTGTTCTCTTAAGTAATTTTGACTACGCAACAAGATTGCACTCAAAAACAGATTTGGTGAGAAAATGGGGAACGAAAAAGAGGGCGAATAAAACGGCAAATTTTTGTGAAGTGGGGGAGAGGAGAACGAGAGGCAAATGGCAAATAATGTAAATTGCAAGAAGATGAGATTTGTGATTATGAACCTGGTAGATGTTGATGATGTCTCCCCGGCAATGGCGCTAGATATTCCTTTTGATAGCGGTTTGAATTACGTCGGTATTTCCCCAAAGAGGAAGGGATGATGTAGCACAACTACGGTAGGTATTTCTCTCAGTGATGAGACCAAGGTTATCAAACCAGTAGGAGAACCACGCAACACCATGTAAACATCTCCCGCACACAAATAACGAATACTCGCAACCCGACGTATTAAAGGTGTTGTCAATCCCTTTCGGATAACGGTGCCAGAAATTGGCAAGTAGACGGGATAAAAATTGTGATAGATTGATAAACGCAAATAAAAGCAATTAAAATTCAGCGAGGTATTTTGGGGTTTTTGGATTAATATATCTGAAAATAAAAGCAAATAAAAATAGATCGTGAAGGAAAATATAATAAAGAAGAGACCCGGGGACCGTAGGTTTCACTAGTGGCTTCTTTCGAGAAAAATAGCAAATGGTGGATAAACAAATTACTGTTGGGAAATTGATAGAACTTCAAATAATCATGATGATATCCAGGCAATGATCATTATATAGGAATCATGTCCAAGATTAGTAGACCAACTCCTACCTGCATCTAGTACTATTACTTGACATATCGAGCGCTATCCAGTATGCATCTAGTGTATTAAGTTCATGGAGAAACAGAGTAATGCAATAATAACGATGACATGATGTAGACAAGATCTATTTATGTAGAAATAGACCCCATCTTGTTAAACTTAATAGCAATGATACATATGTGGCGATAAACCTTCTGTCACTAGGATCAATCATCGTAAGATCGAACCATCACAAAGCACCTCTTCCCATTGCAAGATAAATAGATCAAGTTGGCCAAACAAAACACAAATATTGGAGAAGAAATACGAGGCCATAATAAATCATGCATATAAGGGATCAAAATACTCAAATAACTTCCATGGATAAAAACATAGATCTGATCATAAACTCAAAGTTCATCGGATCCCAACAAACACACCGCAAAAAGAGTTACATCATATGGATCTCCAAGACACCATTATATTGAGAATCAAACGACAGAGAGGAAGCCATCCAGCTACTAACTATGGACACGAAGGTCTATGATACGTCTCCAACGTATCTATAATTTTTGATTGCTCCATGCTATATTTTCTACTGTTTTGGATGTTTATGGGCTTTATTATACACTTTTATGTCATTTTTGGGACTAACCTATTAACCCAGAGCCCAGTGCCAGTTTCTGTTTTTACCTTGTTTTAGGGTTTCGAAGAAAAGGAAAACCAACCGGAGTCCAATTAACCTGAAACTTCACGAAACCCATTTTTGGAAGGAAAGAAGCCCAGAAGACTTGAAGTGCACGTATGGGAAGCTTCGAGGAGGCCACGAGGTAGGGGGACGCGCCCTCCACCCTCGTGGGCCCCTCGTGCCCCCCTGACGTACTTCTTCTGCCTATATATTTCCATATACCCTAAAAACATCCGAGAGCATAATAGATCAGGAGTTCCGCCGCCAGAAGCCTCCGTAGCCACCGAAAGCCAATCTAGACCCGTTCCGGCACCCTGTCGGAGGGGGCAATCCCTCTCCGGTGGCCATCTTCATCATCCCAGTGCTCTCCATGACGAGGAGGGAGTAGTTCTCCCTCGGGGCTGAGGGTATGTACCAGTAGCTATGTGTTTGATCTCTCTCTCTCTCTCGTGTTCTTGAGGTGATACGATCTTGATGTATCGCGAGCTTTGCTATTATAGTTGGATCTTATGTTTCTCCTCCCCCTCTACTCTCTTGTAATGGATTGAGTTTTCCCTTTGAAGTTATCTTATCGGATTGAGTCTTTAAAGATTTGAGAACACTTGATGTATGTCTTGCCGTGCGTATCTGTGGTGACAATGAGATATCACGTGATTCACTTGATGTATATTTTGGTGATCAACTTGCGGGTTCCGCCCATGAACCTATGCATAGGGGTTGGCACACGTTTTCGTCATGATTCTCCGGTAGAACTTTGGGGCACTCTTTGAGGTCCTTTGTGTTGGTTGAATAGATGAATCTGAGATTGTGTGATGCATAACGTATAATCATACCCATGGATACTTGAGGTGACATTGGAGTATCTAGGTGACATTAGGGTTTTGGTTGATTTGTATCTTAAGGTGTTATTCTAGTACGAACTCTAGGGCTGTTTGTGACACTTATAGGAATAGCCCAACGGATTGATTGGAAAGAATAACTTTGAGGTGGTTTCGTACCCTACCATAATCTCTTCGTTTGTTCTCCGCTATTAGTTACTTTGGAGTGACTCTTTGTTGCATGTTGAGGGATAGTTATGTGATCCAATTATGTTAGTATTGTTGAGGGAACTTGCACTAGCGAAAGTATGAACCCTAGGCCTTGTTTCCTATCATTGCAATACCGTTTATGCTCACTTTTATCACTTGCTACCTTGTTGTTTTTATATTTCCATATTACAAAAACTATTATCTACTATCCATATACCACTTGTATCACCATCTCTTCGCCGAACTAGTGCACCTATACAATTTACCATTGTATTGGGTGTGTTGGGGACACAAGAGACTCTTTGTTATTTTGTTGTAGGGCTGCTTGAGAGAGACCATCTTCATCCTACGCCTCCTACGGATTGATAAACCTTAGGTCATCCACTTGAGGGAAATTTGCCACTGTCCTACAAACCTCTGCACTTGGAAGCCCAACAACGTCTACAAGAAGAAGGTTGTGTAGTAGACATCGGTCTACAAAAGACTACTCACGCATCATCGGAGAGGCACCAATGAGGATGATGAACCCCTCCGTGATGGTGTCTAGATTGGATCTGGTGTTTCTAGAACTTGCGGCGGCTGTAATTGATTTTCGTTGTCTTACCTAGGGTTTCTGGAATATTGGAGTATTTATAGAGCAAAGAGGCGGTGCGGGAGGCCGCCGAGGTGGGCACAACCCACCAGAGTGCGTCTGGGGTCTGGCGCGCCCTGGTGGGTTGTGCCCCCGTCGGGGCACCCCCCAGGTGCTTCTCTGGCCCATTTGGTGTCTTCTAGTCCATAAAAAATCGACAAAAAGTTTCGGTATGTTTGGGCTTTGTTTGGTTTTGATTTCGTGTGATGTAAAAAACAAGCAAAAAAACAGCAACTGGCAGTTGGCACTATGTCAATAGGTTAGTACCAAAAATGATATAAAATGATTATAAAACATCCAAGAATGATAATATGACAGCATGGAACAATCAAAAATTATAGATACATTGGATACGTATCAAGGCATCGGAAGAATCAAGGTGTTGGTTTTGAACGAAAGTTCAATGCCAATGGAGTGTCACTCATATTTATTTTGGCGAGAACTTATGCAATCAACCTTCATATCTTGCATTAGTTCAAGGTGTCACAAACCCTCTTGTTGGTAAGACAAGGAACAAGGTAACCTAATGCTTTCATGGACATCATCATAAGTGTGTTTCAATCTATGTCTATTGATATCCTTGTATGTTCCTTGTGGGACTAACCCATGTAGGTATTGAAAGTGCAACACTCCAATGGATTGCTCCAAATGATCTACATCAACATTGATCCACATATTCAACATCGACATCAAGTCATCATCGACAAAACCCAAGGTTAGTTCATCCCTCGTAGGGGGGACATTTCATCTTGGGGGAGCTTTGCTGTAAAAAAATTGAGCTAAAGCAACTCTAATGGTGTGAACACAACAATTCTTTATGTAAAAGTGGTAACCCCACTTGTGCTTAAATGATGAGTATGACCTACGATCAAATGTTCTCATTTGACTCCTCAGTCAATATACTCATATATAGATGACCTAGTCATCGCCAATTGCTTGATAGATACTAGAGTGTATGTGCATGCTTTGCTACATGTTTTATTTGCTATCTTATTGTGTGAGCATGTTGGTTGCATAATTTTCTCCATCTGAGGACATCCATTTTTTGTTTTAATTGTTTGGTTTTTTCTTTTGCCAAATGGATGGACAATAATGCCTAAGTACTCCCTCTAGCTATCTAAGCTTTTTCTCGTCTCAAACTCTATTCATGCTACATGACAAAACTTCCACAAGTCACTTTCGGACCCTATGGATGAGGAACACTCGGAGCCACCGATCCGTCAAGGGCTAACTTCCAAAACCTCTTATTGATTTTCGGTCAGACCAACTCATCCTACTCGGTCTCACTGAAATCATTAAATTCATCTAGGTTTTCATCTCGGTGCCACCGATTAGAATGATTCGGTCTCACCGAGTTGCAGAAACTGCTAGCAGTTTTGCATCACGGTGCCACCGAGACGTTCCACTCCACGCCACCGACAGCGTCTGGGTATATATACCTGATATGTCTCCAACGTATCTATAATTTTTGATTGTTCCATGCTATTATATTATCTGTTTTGGATGTTTAATGGGCTTTAAAATGCTATTTTATATTATTTTTGGGACTAACCTATTAACCGAAGGCCCAGTGCCAGTTTCTGTTTTTTGCCTATGTTATAGTTTTACAGAAAAGGAATACCAAACGAACTCCAAATGGACTGAAACCTTAGCAATGATCTTTCTTGGACCAAAAGCAATCCAGAAGACTTGGAATCGAAGTCTAGAACTCCACGCGGAAGCCACGAGGCAGGAGGGCGCGCCTAGGGGGGGGGGGGGTAGGCGCGCCCCCACCCTCGTGGGCCCCTCGTAGCTCCACCGACGTACTTATTTCACCTATATATACTATTATACCCTAGAAACATCAGGGAGAGCCACGAAACCACTTTTCCACCGCTGCAACCTTCTATACCCGTGAGATCCCATCTTGGGGCCTTTTTCCGCGATCTGTCGAAGGGGGATCGATCACGGAGGGCTTCTACATCAACGCCATTGCCTCTCTGATGAAGCGTGAGTAGTTTACCACATACCTTCGGGTCTAAAGTTATTAGCTAGATGGCTTCTTCTCTCTCTTTGATTCTCAATACAAAGTTCTCCCCGATGTTCTTGGAGATCTATTCGATGTAATACTCTTGCGGTGTGTTTGTCGAGATCCGATGAATTGTGGATTCATGAACAAGATTATATATGAATATTATTTGGTTCTTCTCTGAATTCTTATATGCATGATTTGATATCTTTGCAAGTCTCTTCGAATTATCGGTTTAGTTTGGCCTACTAGATTGATAATTCTTGCAATGGGAGAAGTGCTTAGCTTTAGGTTCAATCTTGCGGTGTCCTTTCCCAGTGACAGTAGGGGCAACAAGGCACGTATTGTATTGTTGCCATCGAGGATAAAAAGATGGGGTTTATATCATATTGCTTGAGTTTATCCCTCTAAATCATGTCATCTTGCTTAATGCGTTACTCCGTTCTTATGAACTTAATACTCTAGATGCATGCTGGATAGCAGTCGATGTGTGGAGTAATAGTATTAGATGAAGAATCATGTCGATCTACTTGACATGGAAGTGATGCCTATATTCACGATCATTGCCTTAGATATCTTCATAACTATGCGCTTTTCTATCAATTGCTCGGTAGTAATTTGTTCACCCACCTTAATACATGCTATCTTGAGAGAAGCCACTAGTGATACCTATGGCCCTAGGGTCTCTTTCCTATTATATTACATCTCTCTTATTCGCATCGCATCTCGTTTACTATTTTGCGATCTTTACTTTCCAATCTATACAACAAAAATACCAAAAATATTTACTTTACTATCTCTATGAGATCTCACTTTTGCGAGTGACCGTGAAGGGATTTACAACCCCTTTATCGCGTTGGTTGCAAGGTTCTTGAATGTTTGTGCAAGTACTAGGTGACTTGTGCGTTTTCTCCAACTAGATTGATACCTTGGTTCTCAAAACTAAGGGAAATACTTACGCTACTTTGCTGCATCACCCTTTCCTCTTCAAGGGAAAACCAACGCATGCTCAAGAGGTGGCAAGAAGGATTTCTGGCGCCGTTGCCGGGGAGATCTACGCCAAGTCAAGACATACTAGGTACCCACCATAAACTTTTCTCCCTCGCATTACATTATTTTCCATTCGCCTCTCATTTTCCTCTCCCCCACTTCCAAAACGATTTTCAAAAACCTTTGCCTTTTCTTCGCCCCTCTCCCGTTCATCTCTTTTCACTTGCTTCTTGTGTGCTTGTGTGTTGGATTGACTGTTTTTCACGATGGCTCAAGATAATACTAAATTGTGTGACTTTTCCAATACCAACAACAATGATTGTATTAGCATTCCGATTGCTCCTACTACCGATGCCGAATCTTGTGAAATTAATACCGCTTTGTTGAATCTTGTTATGAAAGATCAATTTTCTCGCCTTCCTAGCGAAGATGCCGCTACCCATCTAAACAACTTTGTTGATTTGTGTGATATGCAAAAGAAGAAATATGTGGACAATGATATTATTAAATTGAAGCTATTTCCCTTTTCACATAGAGACCGTGCTAAAACTTGGTTCTCTTCTTTGCCTAAAAATAGTATTGATTCATGGAATAAGTGCAAAGATGCTTTTATCTCTAAGTATTTTCCTCCCACTAAGATCATCTCTCTTAGGAATGATATTATGAATTTTAAGCAACTTGATCATGAGCATGTTGCACAAGCTTGGGAGAGGATGAAATTAACGATACGTAATTGCCCTACACATGGTTTGAATTTGTGGATGATTATACAATACTTTTATGCCGGTCTGAATTTCGCTTCTAGAAATCTTTTAGATTCGGCCACGGGGGGCACTTTTATGTAAATCACTTTAGGATAAGTGTGACGCCCCCGATTTGACCGTACACTAATCATACACGCAAACGTGTACGATCAAGATCAGGGACTCACGGGAAGATATCACAACACAACTCTACAAATAAAAATAAGCCATACAAGCATCATATTACAAGCCAGGGGCCTCGAGGGCTCGAATACAAGAGCTCGATCACAGACGAGTCAGCGAAAGCAACAATATCTGAGTACAGACATAAGTTAAACAAGTTTGCCTTAAGAAGGCTAGCACAAACTGGGATACAGATCGAAAGAGGCGCAGGCCTCCTGCCTGGGATCCTCCTAACTACTCCTGGTCGTCGTCAGCGGGCAGCACGTAGTAGTAGGCACCTCCGATGTAGTAGGAGTCGTCGTCGATGGTGGCGTCTGAATCCTGGGCTCCAACATCTGGTTGCGACAACCAGGTAGAAGGGATAGGGGGAAAAGAGGGAGAAAGCAACCGTGAGTACTCATCCAAAGTACTCGCAAGCAAGGAGCTACACTACATATGCATGGGTAAATGTGTAAAGGGCCATATCGGTGGACTGAACTGCAGAAAGCCAGAATAAGAGGGGGATAGCTAGTCCTTTTGAAGACTACACTTCTGGCAGCCTCCGTCTTGCAGCATGTAGAAGAGAGTAGACTGAAGTCCTCCAAGTAGCATCGCATAGCATAACCCTAACCGATGATCCTCCCATCGTCGCCCTGTGAGAGAGCGATCACCGGTTGTATCTGGCACTTGGAAGGGTGTGTTTTATTAAGTTTCCAGTTCTAGTTGTCATAAGGTCAAGGTACAACTCCAAGTCGTCCTGTTACCGAAGATCACGGCTATTCGAATAGATTAACTTCCCTGCAGGGGTGCACCACATACCCCAACACGCTCGATCCCATTTGGCCGGACACACTTTCCTGGGTCATGCCCGGCCTCGGAAGATCAACACGTTGCAGCCCCACCTAGACCAACAGAGAGGTCAGCACGCCGGTCTAAACCTAAGCGCCCAGGGGTCTGGGCCCATCGCCCTTAGCACACCTGCACGTTGCGAACACGGCCGAAAGCAGACCTAGCCTAGTGGCCTTCCACTCCAATCCGGTGCGCGCCACTCAGTCGCTGACGTCACGAAGGCTTCGGCTGATACCACGACGCCGGGATACCCATAACTACTCCCGCGTAGATGGTTAGTGCGTATAGACCAAATGGCCAAACTCAGATCAAATACCCAGATCTCGTTAAGCGTGTTAAGTATCCGCGAACGCCAACCAGGGCCAGGCCCACCTCTCTCCTAGGTGGTCGGAACCTGCCCTGCCGCTCCGCCTCAAAACTCCACCCGCGGGTGCTCCTCAAGCCGACCCGTCTTTAGTCACCACATGTATCATGTATAAAGTATATAGTATATACCCGTGATCAACTCCCGAGTGATCACGGCCCGATAGTATAGCATGGCAGACGGACAAGGATGTAGGGCCACTGATGATAAACTAGCATCCTATACTAAGCATTAGGATTGCAGGTAAAGGTAACAACAGTAGTAGCAAGGACAGGCTATGCATCAGTATAGGATTAACGGGAAGCAGTAACATGCTACACTACTCTAATGCAAGGAGTATAGAGAAGAGTAGGCGATATCTGGTGATCAAAGGGGGGGCTTGCCTGGTTGCTCAGACAAGAAGGAGGGTCGTCGTCGACGTAGTCGATCACAGGGGCATCAGCGGCAGTCTCGGGGTCTACCGGAAAAGTAACGGAGGGGGAACACAATAAATAACAGAGCAATCAAAGCATAACATGACAAACGTGGTGCTAGAGGTGATCTAACGCAGGGATAGGTGATACCGGCGAAGGGGGGGGGGAAACATCCGGGAAAGTATTCCCGGTGTTTCGCATTTTCGGACAGATGAACCGGAGGAGGAAAGTTGCGTGTTCGCTATGCTAGAGATGCGTGGCGGACGAACGGGCTGCGTATCGGGAATAGTGTACGCTGACGTCAGCATGACATCAGCAGTCAACAGGGCGTTGACTGGGTCAAACTGACGCGTGGGTCCCGCATGTCATTGATTGATTAGGCTAATCAGGGGTTAATTAAGTTAACTAGTAATTAGGTTAATCTAATCAAGATTAGTTAATTTAATTTAATTAATTCTTTAATTAATTAATTAATTTAATAATTATTATTTATTTAATTATTTTTTTTATTTTTTTAATTCTTTATTATTATTATTATTAAAACATTCTGGGCATGGGGCCCATCTGTCATAGGCCCCAGGGGCCGATGCGGGTGTGCAGGCGCTACAGGCGCCTGTGCGGGCGCTCACCCGCAGGGAGCGGCGGGGCGAGGCCAAGTCACGGCGGCCGCGATGGCCGACGGCGCGGCGGCGTGGGTGGCGCAGGGGATGGAGTGCGGGGCCGGCGACGAGTGCCCGCCCGCCCGGCAGGGCGCTACGGGGCAGCAAGCGAAAACGGGAGGGGGGGGGGGCTTGCGGGCTGGCGCCGGCAACCGTGGAGGTGGCCGCGACCGAGGCAGGCGGCTGGGGCGCGCTAGCCTAGCGCGGGCACGGCTGGGCGAAGCCAGCGCGGCCAGGGCGCGTAGTGAGTGAGGGAGCGGGGCGGGGCGCCGGTTGTAGTGGCCGCGGCAGCGCACAGCAAGGGGGGGGGGCGCAGTAGCGGCAGGTAGACGCGAGTGCAGCGGGCAGGGGCCAGGGAGCGGAGCTCCAAGCGCGGCGGCGCTGCAGACGGGAGCGGAGCAAGCGGGCAGCAGTGGGGTAGCGGCGCGGGAAGGCGTGCGGCATCTGGACGGCATCGCCAGCGAAGCGAGGCTGGCGCGCGGGTGCGCGCGTGCTCACCGCGAGCACGAGCACCGGGCGGCGCGTGCACAGCTGCGGGACGGTGCGAGGAGCAACGAGGAAGAGAGGCCGGGGCCTCACCGCGGATTCGTGGGGTCAAAGGCAGCGGGGCTCGGGGAAGTCGACGGGGACGATGCGCGATGGGGAGGCAGGCCGGCAGGGAGGAGGACGGGGTCGCATCGACGACGGAGAGGCGAGCGGCGTGGTTCCGGCGACGGGATCCGGGGAGCGTCAGGCGAGGGCGGGTGTTGACGAGGCGGCAGGGTCGTGCCCCGATCCCGTTCTGGATCGGGAAGGGGGTGAGGATGGGGAGGCGAGCGACGGGGTCTAGGCGGCGATGGCGGCGGGGCCATGGCGCGCAACGGCAGCGGGAGGGGTCGGGGGCGTCGGTTGCCCCCCCGATCCAGATCCGTTCGTGGGGGGGGGGGGAAGGAGCGAGGGGAGTGGGGGACGAGTGGGTGGCGGCTAGGGTTTCGGTTGACCAGGGTGGGGGTTATGGGGGTGTGTGGGGGGCCGGCTGGGCCGGGGGGGGGGGGGGGGGGGGCGGCCCGTTCGGGCTGCTGAGGCCAGCTGGGCCACTTGGCCCAGCGGGGGGGGGGGGGGCTTTCTCTTTTTTTTGTTAGTTTAGTTTTTCCCTTTTCTGTTTTATTTCTAGTTTCTTTTTCATTTAGTTTTTAACTAATATTAAAATAATCCCTAATTTAGTAATACATTAAAATCCCCTACAACAAAAAGGTTTTACCCCAAAGCTATTTAGTTTAGTATTTTGTTAATTATAAAAGCATTTGTATATTGGTTTTTTCTACTATTTTATTCACCTAAGGGTATTTAAACATTTTATAAAAATGGGGTTTCTTAACCATAATTACCTATGCATTATTTGGCACGTCTAGAGCATTTTAGTTTTAATGTTTGGAAACTTTTACTGTTTGCCTATATTTTAAATTTGAATTTGAATCGTTTTTGAACTAACTCGAGTTTATCAACAGTAACCGAGGGGACGTGGCATCCTTAGCAGAGGGTTACTGTAGCTTAATTATCCGGGCATCACAATTCTCCTCCACTACAAGAAATCTCGTCCCGAGATTTAGGAGGTAGAGTAAGGGGGAAAGGGCTGGTTACGAAAAAAAAACTAACGAGTCTTCTCGGTATTGGCTGCCCTTTCTAAGAGGTTGATCCCTTTCGTTGATGTCTTCATTTCAATGCTTCAAGTCACCATGATCAATTGTCATCCTTTCTTCGGGATCTCCATCGTACTTACGAATAGGTAAGGGGCAGCTCTACAACGATAGGATGTTATAAGGGAAAATCTTCTAGGGGTTTCCCAAGTATGAAAATATGAGTATCTCTCGAGTTGAACAAATGAAACACATCGAGAGCAAAGTATGACGGTGCAATAAGAAGTTTCAAGTGGATAGGCAATCGTTCATTGCCTGAAACAGAGTGTGAATGGGGTTCAGAGCAACGGAAATAAGTATTGTGTCCGATACCAGAATTGATCACTAGGAAGGTGGCTCGCAAATTACATTCGAAGTCAAGCTCTAGGAATGACTTTGGCAACAGGGTGTATAGGAGAGTCAGGTTTCGATCCTATAGAAACTGTGGGTTATGGGCCCACCATGTGGTTCAAAGTAGAAAAGGGGGCTGACATCTTGCACGATCATGTAAGCAAGGCAGGTCAGAGGATAGCCTGTCAGTTATGTCGGCAACAACAGCGGTACCAAGGGCGAGGGATGAAGAGAACCATTTTCCTGCTCGTTGAACGAGGCGGACCATTAGGCAAAGTTCTCGTCCATCGGTGGATACCGAAATGTCATCAACAATAGTAACAGGTTCTTACTAACAGAGTCGTACACCGAGGTGCTTACAAAAGCAGGAGAATATTACTGCTTAGATCATATAGATCACAAGGAAGATTAAACCAAACAATGGAAAGGAAAACATATGTATCAGATTAATCAGGTCAATGGAAAGGATAATGTGTTTAAACACATCTTCAAGGGTATATCCTTCCCAAGAACAATCAAAGCATGATATCCATGACAGGATAGAAAGTAGGTAAGGGGAGAGGAATTTCAAGACATTACCCAGACAACGGTGTTTGGATAATTGAGCAAGAAACATTTAGCATTGGGCTTCAAATGCTCTTATTGAAAATCGGAGTACCACAGACATGCTTCGAGATAGCATTGACATGGTCAACAGGTGAAAATCAGACTTTGGAAACAAAAAGGATCCATCAGGAATAACTTGTAGAATAAATCTTACAGTTTCCCATGGAAGAAGGGGTAACCTTGCTAAAAGGGGAACTATAACAATAGGGCCTCCGACCAGGTGTGCTAGGCACGAATCACCTTACCGGGTTAAAGACCAATGTTATAACTCTTGGAAATATGTTCCAACCATCATATCTGACCGAGGTGCAGGTCTAATTGGTGTCAGGATACCTCAGACTCAGGATGTCCGAGAAGAAAAGGTGCAACACAAATAGTCGAAATGACATTGCAAGATTCTCGGGAAATGAACCATGGGAGAGGGTTCCTGGAATAATAGTTCATCATTAAACCAAGGAGGGGATGAGAAGGTGGCTGATGGGCTCAGCGACAATTCATCGAGAATTTCAAATGGATGGCTTTCCACAATAATGTGAACAAGAAGATGACAATAGTCAATTCAAATGATATAATGATGTATGCTCTAGGGAAACATACACAACTGAACAATGATAGAAGGGTGCACCCAGGAATCTGGACTAGGTAGCACGATCAATGTTCGAATGATGATTCAATAAGAAATAGACTTAGAATGAAACTGTAGACCAATAACTTCAAAGCAATAGGGTTGCTAGAAGTTTAGAATTTGCACAACACAGACCATTAGTCGGTATTCCGGTTAGAAACAATACATAGACCAAGAAAGAAAGGTGATGGTGAGAAGTATTACCTGTATCAGGAATCCTTAAGAGGTGATGAAATTCTCATGACTTTCTTGACATTAAAGATGGTAATACTCCAAGGTGAAGAAGAACAAATGCTGGATAGCAAGGAAATCAAGGTATAACACAAAACACGAACAAGTTTGTGTTGGAGGGAAGTCAATAAAGTGGTCGATGGTAACACAAATCATCGAGGGCAAGGATGGTATTTCTTCATCATGAACTCAATTGATATCTTGGAAGATCTCGGAATGTTGATGATGATCACGACACATTTGCCGAGAGATTACATGAAGATGTAATCAATCGGTGATGACATCTAGTCAAACGAATGATAAGCGGAAGGTTATTGGAACCATGGTTACGACACAAACTCAAAATCAAGCTTGCGGTTCAATCCGAAATGATATGATGAGGAAAATCGACGTAAGCTTAGCTCATCATCGAGAATTGTGCTCCATGAAGAAGGATCAGGTAGCACAGTTAAAATTTAGCACAATGATGATATAGCCGATCAGGCTAGGAATGACTTAAATGATTATTAACTCATAAGCAACAACAATTACTTAAGAGTTATTGAATCAGAGTGCGGAATCGATCCACTTATTGGTGTCCTCGGTTGACGACAACCCAGAACCCAGGAAAATTGGAATCGGTGAGAAATAATAGTTGATGAAGAACCCATAAGAAGTTATGCAGTTCTATGATATTCTTGAGATACCAGAGTGTAATACACGATGGTAGATCAAAGTAAAGGTAGGTCAAGTGCAATGATCTGCACAAGACAAGTACTTCAACTTGTCCGAGAGATGGTATTAAGGAGAAAATATGGTCGGATCCATGATTGTAAAGGACCAAATATAGTTACAGGACGAACTTATAACAAGGGGATTATTATCATTTACAAGAAGCTTCAAAGAAAAGTTCCACATCGGGCCCATGGGCATGAACGCAAGGCTCAAGGTCGACTCCCACTTCTCCAATGCATAACCTTTCATTCACTTCTCACTTTCGAAGAAGTTGTAGTGTTTGAAATTTTATCTGGCAAAATACCAGAGGTGTATGACTCGTGAAAGCTTTCGAGTTCACACAGTTTAGAGAAGGCATATGTTCAACCCATAGGGGCTTCTTAGAAACATATACCACAAGTTTCAAGAGTAAATATCACAAGCTTGAAAGTAGAGCAAGGTTGAGAAAGTAGATGATACCATTTACCAAAGGCATTATGTATCCGTGGGAAGGCTCACAAGGTTATTGAATATGAAGGACGCTGTCGGATAATAATCCAACAGTGGATATGGCGATCCACAAGGGAGCTGATGTGAGTATCAATACCCAATCAGAGGAGGAAGAATGCAAATGCATCGATTTATAGAACATTTGAATAATTCAACATCTAAATAGCAAAGTAATTATGATTTTCAAATCAAGGGATCAGGAGCAAAAGCTCTGATCAAGGATGGATAAGTCAACTAGACTTAGGGGTAAGATCGATGGCAATCTGATTGGCCAAGAACCAGCTCATGTTCGAAAGACGTCTGAGCCGGAAGATAATTTATAAGGATCAACTGATGATTGCGTGCATTCACACACATATAGAATCAATGGACTTAAAATGATAGTGACAAAGGCTGCCCATAAGATTACTATACTTATGGGATTAACCATAATACAAGTAAGCAAGAATTTCAAGAGCAAAAGGCTCCTGAGGATTTTCGGAAGACCGAATGGTATTTCGATGACCATTGTGAAACACATGAACAACTGGGGGATGAGCGGATACTCGATAAGTGCGAGAATTATCCGTAGGGGTATTCAGGTGACAAAGAACAGCAAGGCGGTAAGCTCAGAGGATTATCGAAACAGCGACGAGTATTTCGGGGTATCTTGTAATAATAATACTAACTGGGAATAAAAGTAAGAACGACAGGTGTAAGTATTTATCCATAGGGATTTTTCGGTGGTAGGGAATTGCAAAAGCAATGGCACAAAGTTTCGGGAGAACATCGGAGAGTATTATCAGAATCTTCTGTTGAGGTAGTCGATCATCTGTAATGAAGGGCTCTCCGGAAGAAAGTGATAACGAGATCCTAATGTTAGATTTATCAAAATTCATTTAACCCGAATAGAAGAGAGTTCAGAGTCCCAGAGTAAGGATCGAGGAGTAAAAGATCCTAATACCACCCAGATGGCGACGTGGGCCCGTAAGGCACACAGCCATGTTAGTAAAAGTTTTAGTAATGTCTAGACTCAACTTCGGCCAAGGAGTGTGGAAGGGGGATTCCTACAGATAGTCGGCTCTGATACCAACTTGTGACGCCCCCGATTTGACCGTACACTAATCATACACGCAAACGTGTACGATCAAGATCAGGGACTCACGGGAAGATATCACAACACAACTCTACAAATAAAAATAAGCCATACAAGCATCATATTACAAGCCAGGGGCCTCGAGGGCTCGAATACAAGAGCTCGATCATAGACGAGTCAGCGAAAGCAACAATATCTGAGTACAGACATAAGTTAAACAAGTTTGCCTTAAGAAGGCTAGCACAAACTGGGATACAGATCGAAAGAGGCGCAGGCCTCCTGCCTGGGATCCTCCTAACTACTCCTGGTCGTCGTCAGCGGGCAGCACGTAGTAGTAGGCACCTCCGATGTAGTAGGAGTCGTCGTCGATGGTGGCGTCTGAATCCTGGGCTCCAACATCTGGTTGCGACAACCAGGTAGAAGGGATAGGGGGAAAAGAGGAAGAAAGCAACCGTGAGTACTCATCCAAAGTACTCGCAAGCAAGGAGCTACACTACATATGCATGGGTAAATGTGTAAAGGGCCATATCGATGGACTGAACTGCAGAAAGCCAGAATAAGAGGGGGATAGCTAGTCCTTTCGAAGACTACACTTCTGGCAGCCTCCGTCTTGCAGCATGTAGAAGAGAGTAGACTGAAGTCCTCCAAGTAGCATCGCATAGCATAACCCTAACCGATGATCCTCCCATCGTCGCCCTATGAGAGAGCGATCACCGGTTGTATCTGGCACTTGGAAGGGTGTGTTTTATTAAGTTTCCGGTTCTAGTTGTCATAAGGTCAAGGTACAACTCCAAGTCGTCCTGTTACCGAAGATCACGGCTATTCAAATAGATTAACTTCCCTGCAGGGGTGCACCACATACCCCAACACGCTCGATCCCATTTGGCCGGACACACTTTCCTGGGTCATGCCCGGCCTCGAAAGATCAACACGTCGCAGCCCCACCTAGACCAACAGAGAGGTCAGCACGCTGGTCTAAACCTAAGCGCCCAGGGGTCTGGGCCCATTGCCCTTAGCACACCTGCACGTTGTGAACGCGGCCGAAAGCAGACCTAGCCTAGTGGCCTTCCAGTCCAATCCGGCGCGCGCCACTCAGTCGCTGACGTCACGAAGGCTTCGGCTGATGCCACGACGCCGGGATACCCATAACTACTCCCGCGTAGATGGTTAGTGCGTATAGACCAAATGGCCAAACTCAGATCAAATACCCAGATCTCGTTAAGCGTGTTAAGTATCCGCGAACGCCGACCAGGGCCAGGCCCACCTCTCTCCTAGGTGGTCGGAACCTGCCCTGCCGCTCCGCCTCAAAACTCCACCCGCGGGTGCTCCTCAAGCCGACCCGTCTTTAGTCACCACATGTATCATGTATAAAGTATATAGTATATACCCGTGATCAACTCCCGAGTGATCACGGCCCGATAGTATAGCATGGCAGACGGACAAGGATGTAGGGCCACTGATGATAAACTAGCATCCTATACTAAGCATTAGGATTGCAGGTAAAGGTAACAACAGTAGTAGCAAGGACAGGCTATGCATCAGTATAGGATTAACGGGAAGCAGTAACATGCTACACTACTCTAATGCAAGGAGTATAGAGAAGAGTAGGCGATATCTGGTGATCAAAGGGGGGGCTTGCCTGGTTGCTCAGACAAGAAGGAGGGTCGTCGTCGACGTAGTCGATCACAGGGGCATCAGCGGCAGTCTCGGGGTCTACCGGAAAAGTAACGGAGGGGGAACACAATAAATAACAGAGCAATCAAAGCATAACATGACAAACGTGGTGCTAGAGGTGATCTAACGCAGGGATAGGTGATACCGGCGAAGGGGGGGGGAACATCCGGGAAAGTATTCCCGGTGTTTCGCATTTTCGGACAGATGAACCGGAGGAGGAAAGTTGCGTGTTCGCTATGCTAGAGATGCGTGGCAGACGAACGGGCTGCGTATCCGGATTCGTCTCGTCGATCTGAGTATCTTTCATGTAGAAAGTATTTTCATCCGAGCTACGGATTATTTTATATTAATTTTTAAAGATTTTAAATCATTTTCTAATCTATTAATTAATAATTGAATTAACATTATCCAGAATAGTGTACGCTGACGTCAGCATGACATCAGTAGTCAACAGGGCGTTGACTGGGTCAAACTGACGCGTGGGTCCCGCATGTCATTGATTGATTAGGCTAATCAGGGGTTAATTAAGTTAACTAGTAATTAGGTTAATCTAATCAAGATTAGTTAATTTAATTTAATTAATTCTTTAATTAATTAATTAATTTAATAATAATTATTTATTTAATTATTTTTATTATTTTTTAATTCTTTATTATTATTATTATTAAAACATTCTGGGCATGGGGCCCATCTGTCATAGGCCCCAGGGGCAGATGCGGGTGTGCAGGCGCTACAGGTGCCTGTGCGGGCGCTCGCCCACAGGGAGCGGCGGGGCGAGGCCAAGTCACGGCGGCCGCGATGGCCGACGGCGCGGCGGCGTGGGTGGCGCAGGGGATGGAGTGCGGGGCCGGCGACGAGTGCCCGCCCGCCCGGCAGGGCGCTACGGGGCAGCAAGCGAAAACGGGGGGGCTTGCGGGCTGGCGCCGGCAACCGTGGAGGTGGCCACGACCGAGGCAGGCGGCTGGGGCGCGCTAGCCTAGCGCGGGCACGGCTGGGCGAAGCCAGCGCGGCCAGGGCGCGTAGTGAGTGAGGGAGCGGGGCGGGGCGCCGGTTGTAGTGGCCGCGGCAGCGCACAGCAAGGGGGGGCGCAGTAGCGGCAGGTAGACGCGAGTGCAGCGGGCAGGGGCCAGGGAGCGGAGCTCCAAGCGCGGCGGCGCTGCAGACGGGAGCGGAGCAGGCGCGCAGCAGTGGGGTAGCGGCGCGGGAAGGCGTGCGGCATCTGGACGGCATTGCCAGCGAAGCGAGGCTGGCGCACGGGTGCGCGCGTGCTCACCGCGAGCACGAGCACCGGGCGGCGCGTGCACGGCTGCGGGACGGTGCGAGGAGCAACGAGGAAGAGAGGCTGGGGCCTCACCGCGGATTCGTGGGGTCAAAGGCAGCGGGGCTCGGGGAAGTCGACGGGGACGACGCGCGATGGGGAGGCAGGCCGGCAGGGAGGAGGACGGGGTCGCGTCGACGACGGAGAGGTGAGCGGCGTGGTTCCGGCGACGGGATCCGGGGAGGGTCAGGCGAGGGCGGGTGTTGACGAGGCGGCGGGGTCGTGCCCCGATCCCCTTCTGGATCGGGAAGGGGGTGAGGACGGGGAGGCGAGCGACGGGGTCTAGGCGGCGATGGCGGCGGGGCCATGGCGCGCAACGGCAGCGGGAGGGGTCGGGGGCGTCGGTTGCCCCCCCGATCCAGATCCGTTCGTGGGGGGGGGAAGGAGCGAGGGGAGTGGGGGACGAGTGGGTGGCGGCTAGGGTTTCGGTTGACCAGGGTGGGGGTTATGGGGGTGTGTGGGGGGGCCGGCTAGGCCGGGGGGTTGGGGGGGGGGGGGGGGGGCGGCCCGTTCGGGCGGCTGAGGCCAGCTGGGCCACTTGGCCCAGCGGGGGGGGGCTTTCTCTTTTTTTGTTAGTTTAGTTTTTCCCTTTTTTGTTTTATTTCTAGTTTCTTTTTCATTTAGTTTTTAACTAATATTAAAATAATCCCTAATTTAGTAATACATTAAAATCCCCTACAACAAAAAGGTTTTACCCCAAAGCTATTTAGTTTAGTATTTTGTTAATTATAAAAGCATTTGTATATTGGTTTTTGCTACTCTTTTATTCACCTAAGGGTATTTAAACATTTTATAAAAATGGGGTTTCTTAACCATAATTACCTATGCATTATTTGGCACGTCTAGAGCATTTTAGTTTTAATGTTTGGAAACTTTTACTGTTTGCCTATATTTTAAATTTGAATTTGAATCGTTTTTGAACTAACTCAAGTTTATCAACAGTAACCGAGGGGACGTGGCATCCTTAGCAGAGGGTTACTGTAGCTTAATTATCCGGGCGTCACAATAAGCTACTAAATTCCTAGACAGTATTATGGTTAATTATTCTCAATGGCACACCGAAAGATCCACTAGTAAAAAAGTTCATGCGATTGAAGAGATTAATGTTTTGAGTGGAAAGATGGATGAACTTATGAAATTGTTTTCTAATAAAAGTGTTCCTTATGATCCTAATGATGTGCCTTTGTCCACTTTAATTGAGAATAATAATGAATCTATGGATGTGAATTTTATTCGTAGGAACTATTTTGGTAACAATGCATATAGAGGAAACTTTAATTCTAGCCCGTTTCCTAGTAATTCCTCTAATAATTGTGGTAATTCCTACAACAACTCTTATGTAATTTTTAATAAGATGCCCTCTGATTTTGAGACTAGTGTTAAAGAATTTATGAGTTCACAAAAGAATTTCAATGCTTTGGTTGAAGATTTTTTTTAAGATTGATGAGTTGGCTAGGAACGTGGATAGAATTTCTCTTGATGTTGATTCTTTGAAACTTAGATCTATTCCACCTAAGCATGAAATCAATGAGTCTCTCAAAGCCATGAGAATTTCCATTGATGAGTGCAAAGAAAGAACCTCTAGGATGCGTGCAAAAAAAGATTGCTTTGTGAAAGCGTGTTCTTCTAGTTTTCATGATAATAATGATGAAGATCTAAAAGTGATTGATGTGACTCCTATTAAATCTTTGTTTTCCAATATGAATCTTGATAAAGATGGGACTGGAGATGAGTCAACTTTAGTTAAAAGGCGTCCCAATGATTCGGAGTTTTTACATCTTGATGCAAAATCAATAAAAGTGGGATTGAAGAGGACAAAACTTTACATAACAATGAACCCACTATTTTGGATTTCAATGAATTTAATTATGATAATTGCTCTTTGATAGATTGTATTTCCTTGTTGCAATCCGTGTTAAATTCTCCTCATGCTTATAATCAAAATAAAGATTTTACTAAGCATATCGTTGATGCTTTAATGCGATCCTATGAAGAAAAGCTTGAACTAGAAGTTTCTATCCCTAGAAAACTTTATGATGAGTGGGAACCTACTATTAAAATTAAGATTAAAGATTAGGAATGCTATTCTTTGTGTGATTTGTGTGCTAGTGTTTCCACGATTCCAAAAACCTTGTGTGATGTGCTAGGTTTCCGTGAATTTGATGATTGTTCTTTAAATTTGCATCTTGCAGATTCCACCATTAAGAAACCTATGGGAAGGATTAATGATGTTCTTATTGTTGCAAATAGGAATTATGTGCCCGTAGATTTCATTGTTCTTGATCATACATGTCCTATTATTCTTGGTAAACCTTTCCTTAGAATGATAGGTGCAATTATTGACATGAAAGAAGGAAATATTAGATTCCAATTTCCATTAAGGAAAGGCATGGAACACTTTCCTAGGAAGAAAATTAAATTTCCTTAGGGCATGTACAATGGTGCTATCTTAGGAGTGACACATAGGATAAATGATGAGGTGGAGGAGATAGAACTCGTAATAAAAGGCTTGTCATATCTTATTTAAGAGAAGACAAGAGATGATCTCTTAGCACAATATGTCTGACCACATTTTTAGGAATAGCTAGTTATCAAAGATAAGGCTAAGAAATGATCCATTGTAAACATCTTTTTTGTCATCTCTAAACTACATGCAAGACTTAAGATAAGACTATCTTATCAACCATTGTACATGCCCTTATGAACCTATTATGAGAGCCACTTATGGATTGCATACCAAAGATGGCAATACCTAGATCTATTCTTGTTTTTATGCCTAGCTAGGGGCGGTAAATGATAGCGCTTGTTGGGAGGCAACCAAATTTTATTTTTGTTTCTTTGCCCTTTGCTCCTGTTTAGTAATAAATAATTCATCTAGATTCTGTTATGATTGTGTTTTTTTATGTTTTAGTTAGTGTTTGTGCCAAGTAAAGCCTTTAGGATCTTCTTGGGTGATAGTTGTTTGATCTTGCTGAAAAAACAAAAACTTTACGCTCACGAAATTAATTTTAATTTTTTACTAGGGAGCTATAAAATACCTACTCCACTTGCAGTAGATCAATATACACATTGCTCAGGCCGTCCTAATTTTTCTGAATTTTTGGAGTTACAGAAGTATTTGAAAGTAACAGAATGCTACAGACTGTTCTATTTTTGACAGATTCTGTTTTTTGTGTGTTGTTTGCTTATTTTGATGAATCTATGAGTAGTATCAGGTGTATGAACCATAGAGAAGTTGGAATACAGTAGGTTTAACACCAATATAAATAAAGAATGAGTTCATTACGGTATGTTAAAGTGGTGGTTTATTTTCTTATACTAATGGAGCTCATGAGATTTTCTGTTGAAGTTTTGTGTTGTGAAGTTTTCAAGTTTTTGGGTAAAGATTTGATGGATTTTGGAATAAGGAGTGGCAAGAGCCTAAGCTTGGGGATGCCCAAGGCACCTCAAGGTAAAATTCAAGGACAACCAAAAGCTTAAGCTTGGGGATGCCCCGGAAGGCATCCCCTCTTTCGTCTTTGTCTATCGGTATCTTTACTCGAGGCTATATTTTTTATTCACCACATGATATGTGTTTTGTTTGGAGTGTCTTGTATTATTTGAGTCTTTGCTTTTTAGTTTACCACAATCATCCTTGCTGTACACACCTTTTGGGAGAGACACGCATGAATCGGAATTTATTAGAGTACTCTATGTGCTTCACTTATATCTTTTGAGCTAGATAATTTTGCTCTAGTGCTTCACTTATATCTTTTTAGAGCATGGTGGTGGTTTTATTTTATAGAAATTATTGATCTCTAATGCTTCACTTATATTATTTTGGGAGTATTTTAGAATATCATGGTAATTTGCTTTGGCTATAAAACTAGTCCTAATATGATGGGCATCCAAGATGGGTATAATAAAACTTTTCATATAAAGTGCGTTGAATACTATGAGAAGTTTGATTCTTTATGATTGTTTTGAGATATGAATATGGTGATATTAGAGTCATGCTAGTAGAGTAGTTGTGAATTTTAGAGGTACTTGTGTTAAAGTTTGTGATTCCCGTAGGATGCACGTATGGTGAACCGTTATGTGATGAAGTTGGAGCATGATCTATTTATTGATTGTCTTCCTTATGAGTGGCGGTCAGGGACGAGCGATGGTATTTTCCTACCAATCTATCCCCGCTAGGAGCATGCACGTAGTACTTTGTTTTGATAACTAATAGATTTTTGCAATAAGTATGTGAGTTCTTTATGACTAATGTTGAGTCCATGGATTATACACACTCTCACCCTTCCACCATTGCTAGCCTCTCTAGTACCGCGCAACTTTCGCCGGTACCATAAATCCACCATTTACCTTCCTCAAAACAGCCACCATACCTACCTATTATGGCATTTCCATAGCCATTCCGAGATATATTGCGATGCAACTTTCCACCATTCCGTTTATTATGACACGCTCCATCATTGTCATATTGCCTTGCATGATCATGTAGTTGACATCGTATTTGTGGAAAAGCCACCATTCATAATTCTTTCATAGATGTTACTCTTGATTCATTGCACATCCCAGTACACTGCCAGAGGCATTCACATAGAGTAATATTTTGTTCTAAGTATCGAGTTGTAATTCTTGAGTTGTAAGTAAATAAAAGTATGATGATCATCATTATTAGAGCATTGACCCAGTGAGGAAATGATGATGGAGACTATGATTCCCCCACAAGTCGGGATGAGACTCCGGACGAAAAAGATAAAATAAAATAAAAAAGAGGCCAGAAAAGAGAGGGCCCAAAAAACAAAAAAAATAAAAAATGAGAAAAGGGATAATGCTACTATCCTTTTTCCACACTTGTGCTTCAAAGTAGCACCATGATCTTCATGATAGAGAGTCTCTTATTTTGTCACTTTCATATACTAGTGAGAATTTTTCATTATAGAACTTGGCTTGTATATTCCAATGATGGGCTTCCTCAAAATGCCCTAGGTCTTAGTGAGCAAGAAAGTTGGATGCACACCCACTTATTTCTTTTGTTGAGCTTTCATACATTTATAGATCTAGTGCATCTATTGCATGGCAATCCCTACTCACTCACATTGATATCTATTGATGGGCACCTCCATAGCCCGTTGATACGCCTAGTTGATGTGAGACTATCTTCTCCATTTTTTCTTCTCCACAACCACCCCTCTATTCCACCTATAGTGCTATATCCATGGCTCACGCTCATGTATTGCGTGAATATTGAAAAAGCTTGAGAACATCAAAAGTATGAAACAATTGCTTGGCTTGTCATCGGGGTTGTGCATGATTAAATATTTTGTGTGATGAAAATAGAGCATAGCCAGACTATATGATTTTGTAGGGATAGCTTTCTTTGGCCATGTTATTTTGAGAAGACATGATTGCTATGTTAGTATGCTTGAAGTATTATTGTTTTTATGTCAAGATTAAACTTTTGTCTTGAATCTTTCGGATCTGAACATTCATGCCACAATAAAGAAAATTACATTGATAATTATGTTAGGTAGCATTCCACATCAAAAATTGTGTTTTTATCATTTACCTACTCGAGGACGAGCAGGAATTAAGCTTGGGGATGCTTGATAAGTCTCCAATGTATCTTTAATTTTTGATTGTTCCATGATATTGTATTATCTGTTTTGGATATTTAATGGGCTTTAATATGCTCTTTTATATTATTTTTGGGACTAACCTATTAACCGGAGGCCCAGTGCCAGTTTCTGTTTTTTTTGCCTATTTAGAGATTTGCAGAAAAGGAAAACAAAATAGAATCCAAACGGAAGGAAACCTTCGCGATGATCTTTTTTGGACCGAAAGTAATCCAGAAGACTTGGAGTCGAAGTCTGGAACTCCACGAGGAAGCCATGAGGCAGGAGGGCGCGTCCAGGGGGTAGGCGCACCCCCATCCTCGTGGGCCCCTCGTAGCTCCACCGACGTACTTCTTTCACCTATATATATATACTCTTATAGCCTAGAAACATTAGGGAGAGCCACGAAACCACTTTTCCACCGCCGCAACCTTCTGTACCCGTGAGATCCCATCTTGGGGCCTTTTCCGGTGATCTGCCGGAGGGGGAATCGATCACGGAGGGCTTCTACATCAACACCATTGCCTCTCCGATGAAGCGTGAGTAGTTTACCACAGACATTTGGGTCCATAGTTATTAGGTAGATGGCTTCTTCTCTCTCTTTGATTCGCAATACAAAGTTCTCCTCGATGTTCTTGGAGATCTATTTGATGTAATACTCTTTTGCGGTGTGTTTGTCGAGATCCAATGAATTGTGGATTTATGAACAAGATTATCTATGAATATTATTTGGTTCTTCTCTGAATTCTTATATGCATGATTTGATATCTTTGCAAGTCTCTTTGAATTATCGATTTAGTTAGCCTACTAGATTGATCTTTCTTGCAATGGGAGAAGTGCTTAGCTTTGGGTTCAATCTTGCGGTGTCCTTTCACAGTGACAGTAGGGGCAGCAAGGCACATATTGTATTGTTTCCATCGAGGATAAAAAGATGGGGTTTATATCATATTGCTTGAGTTTATCCCTCTACATCATGTCATCTTGCTTAATGTGTTACTCCGTTCTTATGAACTTAATACTCTAGATGCATGCTGGATAGCAGTCGATGTGTGGAGTAATAGTAGTAGATGCAGTATCGTTTTGATCTACTTGACACGGACATGATGCCTATATTCATGATCATTGCCTTAGATATCTTCATAACTATGCGCTTTTCTATCAATTTCTCGGCAGTAATTTGTTCACCCACCATAATACATGCTATCTTGAGAGAAGCCACTAGTGAAACCTGTGGCCCCTGGGTCTCTTTCCTATTATATTACATCTCTTTTATTTACATCACATCTCGTTTACTATTTTGTAATCTTTACTTTCCAATCTATACAACAAAAATACCAAAAATATTTACTTTATTATCTCTATTAGATCTCACTTTTGCTAGTGACCGTGAAGGGATTGACAAACCCTTTATGGCGTTGGTTTCAAGGTTCTTGATTGTTTGTGCAGGTACTAGGTAACTTGTGCATTGTCTCCTACTGGATTGATACCTTGGTTCTCAAAACTGAGGGAAATACTTACGCTACTTTGCTGCATCACCCTTTCCTCTTCAAGGGAAAACCAATGCATGCTTAAGAGGTAGCAATACCGTGGCTCGAAGTTTGGAAATTTCTTCAAACACACTCGCCCACGCCTCCCCAACACTTCCACCCTAGATCTCCGGATTGTCGCTGTCTCCTCAAGTGAGCCTCCGCCACTGGTCTCCGCCGCCGTCAACGGGTATCTTCATCGCCGTAGCAAACCTTCACCGAGTTAGGGTACGGATTTGACCCTTTGTGCTATCCTTTACTCCGATTCTTGCACAAAGTTTAATGCCTTTATTCTTCCCACATATGAGATCAATCTATCGAGCAAAGAAATCCTTTAGAATAGATTTGATGCAAAAACTTAGGGTTATGTTTCCGCCGAACCCATCTCGGACCGACCGATCTGAGGATTTCGGTCACACCGATTAGCGCTGGCCATTGCGCTAAGTACAACTCGGTCTGACCCAACTGTACAAATCGGTGAAACTGAAATCACTTTCTTTGTGAAACCCTAGCATCTCGGAGTGACTGAACTACGTCTCGGTCTGACCGAAACTGCATGTTTAGACTATGTTAGTGCTTCGGTGTCACCGAGTTTGTCAAATCCGTAGCTCCGAAATGCTTTCTACAAAAAACTAAAATTAAGTTTTGTTTCAATTTTTGCAAAAATAAGATGTATTTTGTGCAGGAACGAAGTATGTCTACCAGAGGGGGATGAATGGGAGTTTTAATTTTTTTCGAAAAACTTAAATCTCTTAGAACCCAGCAGTGGAATAAACAATAAAGTAGCTAAGAGGAACTATAATAGAGTACCAAAGAGAAACTAAGGCATGCATCGAAGTAAACTACATGAATGGAATGCATCAAAGTAAACTTGGGTAACATAGGTAACCGAAGGTGCTCGAAGGTGACAAGGTATTTGTTCAACCAGTTCATCTTTCTGCACAAGGACTACGTTTGGTTGGAGGGGTTGTGACTTAACACGAAAGATAAACGCTCTTCACCCTATTCTCCTTGACAATAGATTCGTCAACCGATGCCGGTCACTCGTGGTAGATACTTGAAGGCGATCTCCAAAACTTTATAGACTTCTTCTTCGAGAACCAATATCACTCTTGATCTCTAAAGAAATTGACACCTAACCGTCTAGAGAGTTTGTAGTTCTCAAGAGTAATAGGTGGAGCATACTAAACTTAGATTCCAGTGATGCCGAACCACTATCTAATTATTCGGCTCTAGGGGTTTTCTCTCGGTGGATTTTAAACTCAAATCGCTCAGAGAGGGGGTTTCTCAACAATCTTCTCAGAATCAAACTGATCAGCCGCTGGATAAAGTAGACACATTGTGGCTATTTATAGCAACATCCTTCCTAGATGGGAAATGACCATTTTGGACACAAGGTCCAGCCAATGGACAACCGACATGTTCACAATGGTCGGATTTTGGAGCAACAGTAACATTACTTGAGAAACAAATAATGCTAACTCCTCGGTCCAAGGCAAATCTCTTGCAGCAAAGAAGATCACAGTCTCTTGCTAGAAAGTATTTGCTTGGATCACAAAGAGATTTCTCTCACAGCTTTCATAGATTTTGGGTTTAGCATAAGAGAATCAAAGCTTCGAAACGCTATACCCCTATTAATAGTATGGTGGTCCTATGACTTAATGAAAGAAGAAGAACAACGAAATAAATGCTACATTTTCACTTCGTCTTCTTTCTTCCTAGAGCGCAGTCATTTGCTTCGAACAACCACCGAACCAATTGCTTAGACTCTAACAATTTTTAGGGATCACTCTTGTTAGATTTATCTTCGGTGATAACCTTCGCTACTGCGCAGGGAGATTATCTTCGTCGTTTCATCAAACTCCTCGATTACTCCAGGGACTTGTTACTCCCAAACTGTTTATGTCAACAAACTCTAAAACATAAGGGGCCTATCATTGCACCAACATTTTGTGATGCTCATCTACTCTATCCACACGCATCTATTCGCAGGGTCAGTTGCAGCCATGTCAGAAGCCATTGACAGTCAGAATAAGTCTGAAGAGCAGGTCAATCACAGTGAGGGCACTAGTCCCTCTGGTAGCTATGATGAGGGGAGCAGAAGCACTCCCAACAACTTGCCTAAGGCAGCTACTAGGCAAAGAAAGAAAAGAATTTCTGAGAGTGAAGATGAAGACTTTGTGATTGAGGAGGAAGTGACCTCCAAGAAAAAGGTGCTCAAGAAAGAGTATGTTGCTATTGCCACAAAACCTGGACTACAGAAGAAAGCTCCACCTAGGAGAGCTCCAATGTCCAAAGTTAGAGCCTCAACCCAAGAAACCATGAAGTTTACTTTGGAGACACACAAGCTTGGATCTACTTATTATCTGCTTGCTGGTTTGACCACGATGAACACTGTCTTGAGGCACACTCTGTTGCCCAAGTCTGGAGATCACAGGATGATACGTGGTCGCTGCATCAATTTGCTTCATTTGTTTGATGTACCACAGAAATTTAAAGTCATAAGCTTGATTGTTGATACAATGAAGAGACATCAGCTGACCGGAAGAGGTCTTGTGGACATGCCCCACACATCCAGACATTGATCAACTCCAAGGTGAGAACCAGGACATATCTGTTGGACAAAGAGCATCTACCTCCGAGGCCAGATTTTGAGGACAACGAGGTTGTCATGGATGCTTCACATCCTACTTGTGCTGAAGCCTAGGAGAAGATTGAGAGAGCTAAGGCTGCAAAAGCAGCAAAGGCAGCAAATGCCCCTGATGCTTCAGTGGTGAATCTCAAGACCAAGAAAGATCAACTCTGTTATTAGCTTGAGGTTACCATGAGAATTGAGAAGAGCTTGGTCACCTTGTCTCAAAATCAGGAGAGTCTTGAAAGGATCATTGAGACAAAGATACATGACCTTGATGTGAAGGTCACCAAGATTCATACACTTGTGGAGAAGCTAAGGGATGATGTTGAGGATCATGATGATAGACCCACAACAGATAGATTCCAGAGAGTGTCAATGGCACAAAGATCATCAGCTGTGCCAGTTGCTAGAGACTCCGGGACTACCATCTCAGCACCTGCAGCCACTGCCATAGTTTCCCCTCCAGTGTCAACTCCTCCAGCTCCACAGACTTCTTCAGAGGCATTTGCAGATGGACTCCTCTCCATGGTGTATATGTTTTTGAACTTTTTGGTAACTTGTTGCCAAAGGGGGACAAAATGTATAGATCATAGGCTTCGAGAGAGAGTGTCTTTTGCTTTTGTTGGTTTCATTTGCCTTGATACTTGCTACTCTTGCTACTTTGGTTGTTTGGTTGTTGCTAATTTTGTGTTATGTTCGTGAGATACTTATGTGATCATGTGTTTGATCATACTATGCTTAATGTGTGCTTGCATGATTATATCCATGAATGTTTGTGTATGATCAATCACTTGTATCTTTGGTGATGAGTGCATGTTATTCAATTCTTATCATTTCGAGCGCTCCACCAAGATGTATGTGACATGGAAGAGTGACCCACGATCCTAATCGATTGTGCATTTGCATTCAAACGCAAGTTTTAAATAATGCACGAATTTAGGGGGAGCTCTTTCTTATCACATACTTCTCAAAGCGACAATGTATTTCATTCATATTACCATTTGTCGAAGCTTTGATCTATATGTTGTCATCAGTTACCAAAAAGGGGGAGATTGAAAGTGCAAAAAATCCCCGGGTGGTTTTGGTAATTCATAACAACATATAGCTCATTGAACTAATGTCCATTCAACTTTAGTATTTTAGAAAGTTCAATGAATGACATGGCATGGACTAGAGATGTGGACTCCTCAAAATGCTAAGTAGATATATTGACAAAATCTCAAGACTCTTCATTTCTATTTTAGTGATCCAACATCACATTGACTCCATAGGGAAGCCAATACTATTAAAAGGGGATGAGGTGTTTCTTAATGGACTAGTTGCTCAAAATGCTTAGTGATATTGCTCCAAATCCCTCAACTATCTTCTCATTCCAAATATGTCCAAAACCCAAAGTCAAACTCGGCCCCATCGAAATTTCCTATCCGGCGCCACCGAGTTCATTTGACTTAGCCACTACCAGAAACCCTAACACTTTCGTCACACTGATACGGATCTCGACCTCATCAAGATGGCCCTGCAAACTCTCCGTTTCCCTTTCGTAACATTTCGGTCTCAACGAAATGAGCGATCGGTCCCACCGAGTTTGCTTGATCAACTCTCTGTTTGCTCTTTCTGAAATTGGTCTCACCAAGTTCACACAATCGGCGCCACTGAGGGAGTCCTGGATTATGGGGTCCTCGGGTGTCCGGGGCTACGTGATGTGGGCCGGACAGATGGGCCGTGAAGATACAAGATAGAAGGCCTTCCCTCGTGTTCAGATGGGACTCCTTGGCGTGGAAGGCAAGCTTAGCATGCGGATATGAATATTCCTTTCTCTGTAATCCGACTCTGTACAACCCTAGCCCCCTCCGGTGTCTATATAAACCGAAGGGTTTAGTCTATAGAGACACAGTCATAATCATACAGGCTAGACAATTAGGTTTGAGCCATTACGATCTCGTGGTAGATCAACTCTTGTAACCCCTATACTCATCAAAGTCAATCAAGAAGGACGTAGGGTATTACCTCCATCAAGAGGGCCCGAACCTGGGTAAACATCATGCCCCTTGTCTCATGTTACCATCGATCCTAAGACGCACAGTTCGGGACCCCCTACCCGAGATCTGCCGGTTTTGACACCGACATTGGTGCTTTCATTGAGATTTCCACTGTGCCATCGTCGAAAGGCTCGATGGCTCCATCAATCATCTACAACAATGTTGCCGCGAAGGAGAATTTTCTCCCCGGCCAGATCTTTGTATTCAGTGGCTTCACACTGTGTGCCAACTTGGTTGGCCACCTGGAGCAGATCGACAACTACGCCTCTGGTCACCAGATCAGTTTTGGAAATCTGAACTATGTCGCTGATATCCGAGGAGACTTGATCTTCCAAGGGTTCGCGGCCTCAACCACCGCTCTGGCCTTTGATCCGAAGTGCATCATTAGGTCCGAAGACGGAAGTCTAGAGCCCGCCGGACTCTCTGCGGCCATAGAGCTCAACACCGAGAGAATAGCATCTCCGGCAATCATTGCAAGGTCGGACTCTTCTCCGGATACTACATCCAAACCCTAGAGGCCCGTGTCATTTGATCTCGGCCCAGAAACTTCCGACCATGTCCAAACCCCGCTCTTAAACGAGGCTTTGGACCTAATGCGATCCCTCGTCATCACAGAGGAACCGCTTCTGAATCACGCCCAGCCCGGACTAGGGGCTGGAAATAGGGAATTTTACTTCCCACCCACCACCCACTTCATATCCACTGTCTAGGATCTAACCGACATGCTTGATTACGCCTTCGACGACATCGAAATTATGAACGACGATGCTGGAGAGGAGCAGGACCAAAACCCGCCGGTCACCGGACAGATGGACTAACATCCTGGCAGCCAAAGAATACAGCCTTGAATGCCCAGCAAAGAGTTACCCAAAGCGTAAGTTGTTGCCCCTATTCGACGATGAGGCGTTGTAGCCCATACCACCCGTGCGTAATGTGGCTGACGGACCCGATGGAACACCACATGGCCGGGACAGAGCGGCAACTAAAGCCGAACACCACCTCGCCGTAAAAGCAGAGAAATAACAACTCAGGGATATACATACGACCTATGACAGGACCTGAAAAATAGGGCAGGTCAAACCAGGTCAATCTATGGATCGCGGGGGCGTGCCCCGGCACGAGAGGCGGGCTATCAAGCCCGGCGCGATAAACACAACCAACCCCGAGCTGAAAACTGCATACGAACTCCATCTGAACTGCGTCGTGATATGGCCCGATACAGAGGCACCACACACCCCCTATGCTTCACCGATGAGGTAATGGAGCACGAGTTCCCTGAAGGGTTTAAACCCGTGAACATCAAATCACACAACGGCATAATAGATCCCGCAGTATGGATTGAAGATTTTCTTCTCCACATTCACATGGCTCGCGGTGATGATCTACACACCATCAAATACCTTCCCCTAAAACTTAAGAGGCCAGCTAGGCACTGGTTAAACAGCCTCCTAGAAAACTCTATTGGAAGCTAGGAAGACTTGGAAGATGCCTTTAGAGACAACTTCCAAGGCACTTATGTCCGGCCTCCGGATGCCGATGACGTCAGTCATATAGTCCAACAACCCGGAGAGTCGGCCAGGAAATTCTGGACCAGGTTCCTAATTAAAAAGAACCTGATTGTCGACTGTCCGGACGCCAAAGCCCTAGCGGCCTTCAAACATAGCATCCAAAGCCCTAGCGGCCTTCACCTCGGCCAAGAAAAGCCGAAGTTCATGGCAGCCCTTACAGCACTAATGACCCACTTTTGCGCGGGCGAGGATAACTGGCTAGCCCGTAGCAGTAACAATACCGGCGACCCCGGCACTTCCGAAGCCCAAAACGGCAACGGAAGGCCCCGACGCAACAAACATAAGCGTCGGAGCAACAATGATGATACAGAGAATACGACAGTCAATGCCGGATTCAGTGGCTCCATATCCGGTCAACGGAAGAAGCCATTCAAATGAAACAAAGACAGTTCATCAAGCCTGGACCGAATACTTGATCGACCCTGCCTGATCCACGACACTCCTGATAAGCCTGCCAACCATACCAACAAAAGCTTTTGGGTCTTCAAACAGGCTGGCAAGTTAAATGCAGAACATAAGGAGAAAGGGTCGCCCAGTGAGGATGGCGATGAGGAACCTCGCGCACAGAAAACAGGGGGTCAGAAGAAATTTCCCCCCGAAGTCAAAACGGTGAACATGATATATGTCACCCATATCCCCAAGAGGGAGCGCAAGCGCGTGCTAAGGGACGTCTATGCAATAGAGCTAGTCGCCCAAAAATTAAACCCATGGTCGGCCTGTCCGATCACCTTTGATCACAGGGACCATCCAACTAGTATCCATCACAGAGGTTCGGCCGCATTAGTCCTCGATCCAATCATCGACGGATTCCACCTTACGCGAGTCCTCATGGACGGCAGCAGCAGCCTTAACCTGCTCTATCAGGACACAGTCCGCAAGATGGGTATTGATCCGTCAAGAATCAAGCCCACCAAAACTACCTTTAAAGGAGTGATAGGTGTTGAGGCCCACTGCACGGGCTCAATCACATTGGAAGTGGTCTTCGGCTTGCCGTACAACTTCCACAATGAAGAATTGATCTTCGATATCGTCCCCTTCCACAGGGGCTACCATGCACTGCTCAGATGAACCGTGTTTGCTCATTTCAATGCAGTCCCGCACTACGCCTACCTCAAACTCAAGAAGCCCGGACCACACGGTGTTATAACAGTGAAGGGAAACATGGAACGCTCCCTCCACACCGAGGAGCACACCGTGACCCTGGCAGCGGAAGTATAGGGTGGCCTCATTAAGCGAACTATTACGTCGGTGGCCAAGTCCTTGGACACTGTCAAACGACTCCGGACTACCCCATTGTACGAAAGTCCAGCTCGTCAGGAGCTCGATTAGCAATCCGTCCTCCATCTCATCCCCTACCAAATTGTGGCACATGTGGCACGCATACATAATTACGCACTAAAAATACCATGGGAAAGGATGGAGGCACAATAAGGACAATGCCTGCAATACGGCCAGACCCTACCAGGAAACTCACATTCCTCTTCTTCTTATTTCATTTTATTTTTCTTTCAGGTTCCCTCAAACCACATCACCCTTTCGATGGTACCAAGGCCTCTTTCCGTGGCCTTTTATGAAAACATCGGTCGATGATCCTCTCGAAGGACAATACACCAATGAGAAAAGCCGCATAGACGCGTACCAGAGTACCTAAAGGATCCTTAAAGATCACCCCATCCGCGTTCAGGACGCACACACGACTTCCCCTTGTGTTCGGCATGTAAAATAGCCTTGTTGCTTATTGCACTATTTGTATCAATCAGACAATATGGTGTCAGCTCATCTCTTAACATATGTTTCCCTGTTTTTGTCTGATTATCATGTACACCTCGGTATGGCCTAAATTGCCAGGGGCTTTATTAAGCCGCGTACATCTTTTAAACATTAAAAAGTCCGAACACTTTAATAGTGCAATTCGGCGTCCCAAATATAGCAATATATGCATTGGCTCCTAATCATGTCTTTGGTCAATAGTTGGGTTGCCCGGCTCCTATGCTTGCTACCTTACGTTCTGTCTGACCGGCTAGGGTAGTAAAGGGAGAACTACTGCGATTGTGTTTCTGGTTCACCCAGACAAACACCTCAGTAGAGAAAGCCGAAAACTGTCTGTCATGATGTGGTGAGAGCTGTCAGCTATTCGGTGACTAAGTATAAATCTTTAGCGAATTTTCCGCATTATGCGATAGGCTGGCCTCCACCCGGCCGGGCATTTACAACACTTGAGTTCGGATAATCGAACAATACTAGGGGCCGCACCCGCATTCCCATTATAAGACTCCTATGGCTAAGTGATGGCGATAAAGCCGCATAGTTCGATTGCCTGGTTCGCCGCACTAACACCTCCTTCACGGACCAGTACGTTGGGTCAAGTGTGTTTAAGTGTTATCCCGAACACCCCCGTACTACCTACATGGGGGCTGAAGCCGACAACTGGCCAACTCTCAGATATCATAAACAACCGCATAGGAGGAGATCTTTTAAAGTAAAATAAACAACATATTATACATAAACCTTGTTTCATGATACAGAATTGGACAACATAGATACATTCATTAAAAAATGAAGTCCTTCGAACACTGGCCCTCTACAATGCGAGATCCTTTCAGGACATCATCAAAGTACCGCTCCGGCGTGCGGTGCTCTTTGCTAGCGGGCGGTCCCTTAGTTGCAAGCTTGACGGCGTCCATCTTCGCCCACTGCGCCTTGACACGGGCGAAGGCCATCCGTGCACCTTCAATACAGAACGACCGCTTCACTGCATCAAGCCGCAGGCAGGCGCTAACCAGCCACTTCACGAGACCGAAGTAGCTACTGGGCATGGGTTCGGCGGGCCAAAGACGGATTATCAAATCCCTCATGGCCAATTCAGCCACCCTGTGTAGTTCGGTCTATTGCTTCAGCTGATCGCTGAGGGGCACAGGATGCTCTAGCGCAAGGTAATGCGACCAGAATAGTTTCTCCGTTGAGCTCCTCTCTTCGTCCCGAAAGAACTTCGCGGCATCAGCAACACTCCGGGGCAGGTCCGCAAACACTCCTGGAGAACTCCAAATCCGGGTTAGAAAGATATACCTTTTCTTCCCAAATTTGCTTTGCATGTTAAAGGCCTTACCCGCCGCAATTTGTTTTGCCTCTTGGATCTCCCGGATAGCGCTTTGGGCTTCGGCCCGGGCTTCTTGTGCACTTTTGAGTGCCTTAGCAAGTTCGGAATTTGCCTCCGAACTCTTGCGCTCTAAGGACTCCCATTTTCCTATGGCATCCTTGAGCTCCTGATGGACTTCCTCCACTTGCGATTCATGTTTAAGGCGGGAGGCTCGCTCCTCCTCCGCCTCCTTCCTGGTCTCAGCTAGCGCACTCTTGAGGGCCTCGACCTCAGACGTGTCACCTGCAAACATAATTATGAAACTCATTGAGATACTACATCATAGTTGGCATCGTTTCAAGACGTGCTTTGGTATTACATACCTTGCTTTTCTTCTAGCTTCCGCCTTAGATCGGATGCTTCGACGGCATGGGCAGCTGACGCCTGCTTCATAGCCTGCTTGTTTAAACAGATATGTGTGTTAGTCTCTTGCATGAGTTATTAGATCCTCTGTTCTGTTTTCTTTCTGAACACCGAACAAAGTCCCAGGGGCTACTATCTATACACATGCATTCTTTTAAAAGATACTGTAAAGCACATACCTCAAAGCCTCTTAAAAGGATGGTGTAGGCTTCGCTCGGTCCGCTTTTCGTAGACTAAACCTTTTCAATCACCATACCCATAAGGGTACGATGTTCTTCCATAATGGTGGTGCTTTGAAGCGCTCTCACCAAAGTGTTTGGCGCCTCCACATTGACAGAGGTCACCGGTACAGTAGGCGCGCCCCCCTCTCGCGAAGAGGGTTGCTCCTTTGACTCCGGAACCGTGTGGGTTTCCGGAATGACATTTGGTTGGGGGCCAAACTGGACATGGCTCCCGTCTCCTGTTTCCATGGGGGTCGGTTCCCCCATGTTCTTGGCAGCCTCCGGCACCTCTCCCTGTTTCGGAAGGGTCCTTTGGGACGACACATCGGTGTTATCCGCGGTAGTGGGGGAGGAAGATGGTGGAGGCGAATCACTCTCCATCATGTTCGGACCCAGTGAATTCCCAGAAGAGGAGGATCGCTGGGGAAGGACCTTAACCAGACTGCAACATACAATTTAAATGCATTACAACTATAATCCAGAAAAGCCGGAGATATATATATATATATATATACATACATACATATATATACACCTGTGAGTACTTACAATCCGGCCAGGGGCTTCAGCCTAGGGCACCACTCATCGGCATCTGACTCGGAGTCATCCGTAAGGGAGGTCCTCCCTTTGTTGGACACTTCCGCCTCTAGATCGGCGAAAACTGCCCTCTTCTTCTTCTCCCCCATGGGTGGGGGATCGCTCTCTTCCTCCTCTTCCTCTTCGTCAGGGGAGGAGGGAGTTTTGGTGTCTTTGGACACTATGTCTGAGGCACCTTTACGGCAGAGGCCACTCTTGGCCTCCTTGCCCTTCTCCTTGGCCTTCTTTTTTGGTGCCTGGTACGGCGCCGTGATTAGCATCCTCGTCAACAGAGGAAATGCTTCGTCTTCGGGAAGCGAAGCCGGATAGAGAATCCGTTCCGCTTTCTTGGTCCAGCCCTGCAAAAGAAAATGGAAAGCTTAGTGTGCTCCTTGGGCTCGCAAAGTAATGTTACCAAAGAACTTACGGGGGTGGCAGCGTGGGTGCTGTCGTAGCCGAGGTCTTCGGTTGTCTCTGGCCATGACTTCTGGTTCTTGAAGAGCAGCTTCCACATGTCTTCGTGCTTTGTGCCGAAGAACCACTACAGGATCCGGGACCGGCCGGGTTGACCTTCCACATGGGCTCTTGATGCGCCTGACAGGGGAGTATCCGACGGAAGAGCTTTACTTGTATCACGCTGGTGAGGCTGATATTTTTATCTACCATGCTCCTGATGCGCTTCTCCAGCATCGTTACTTCATCAGACAACACCCAGTCTAGTCCCTTGTTGAGCCAGGATGTCAGCCGCATTGGGGGCCCGGACTTGAACTCCGTGGGAGCAGCCCATGTGGAGTCCTTGGGCCAAGTGACATTGGGCAGTTTGCTCACCATAGAGCCACCGCAATCCGCGTGCTGGCCGTCCACCACTTTCGGCTTCACATTGAAGACCTTGAGCCATAGGCCGAAGTGGGGGGAAACAGGGAGGAAGGCCTCGCATACGACGATGAGCACTGAAATGTTGAGGAAAGAATTCGGGGATAGATCATGAAAATCTAACCCATAGTAGAACATGAGGCCGCGGACGAAAGGATGAAGGGGAAACCCCAGTCCACGAGGAAAATGAGGGATGAACACTACCCTCTCGCCATGCTTTGGAGTGGGGATGATCTGCTTTTTGGTTGGAAGCCGGTGGGCGATTTCCTTGGCCAGATACCCTGCTTCCCGGAGTTCCTTGATGTTTTTCTCCGTGATTGAGGAGGCCATCCACTTGCCCTACGCTTCGGATTCGGACATGGCTGGAGTACTTTATGGGAACGGAGTGGATCGAAGCTTGAGCGTTGGAGCTTGAGGGCGGATAGATTGAGGAAGGGGAAGGCGTGGGGTAAAAAGGAGGAATCTTATCTCCTTATAAAGGCAGTGAATATCATGCGTCCCCCATGAGCCTTAAAGCTCGCCTATTTCCAAGGGGTCGTGCGAAATGACACGGTTGATTTTCCCATACCAGTATTGATGAGAATCTCGTAATAAGGGGGCATGACCTCTACTTTGACAAGACGTGTTGTCGGTGGTTGCATCTTGAAACGTGAAACCGGAGGCCGAAAAACGGTTTGAAATAATAGAATGGCCGGGCGTAACATCTCACCAGTGAAATCTTCGGAGCACAGAACTTATCTGTATTCTAATTCAGAGGTATGACTGTTGTACAGAGCATGATATAGTATTGACGATCAACTACTTTGAAGAATTCGGAGGAGGAACCCGCCTTGCAATGCCGAAGACAATCTGCGCTGGACACATCGTCATTGAAGACTGGTTCGGGGGCTACTGAGGGCGTGCTGGATTATGGGGTCCTCGGGTGTCCGGGGCTATATGATGCGGGCCGGAGAGATGGGCCGTGAAGATACAAGATACAAGGCCTTCCCTCGTGTCCGGATGGGACTCTCCTTGGCGTGGAAGGCAAGCTTAGCATGCGGATATGAATATTCCTTTCTCTGTAAACCGACTCTGTACAACCCTTGCCCCCTCCGGTGTCTATATAAACCGGAGGGTTTAGTCTGTAGAGACACAGTCATAATCATACAGGCTAGACAATTACGGTTTAGACATTAAGATCTCGTGGTAGATCAACTGTTGTAACCCCTATACTCATCAAAGTCAATCAAGTAGGACGTAGGTATTACCTCCATCAAGAGGGCCCGAACCTGGGTAAACATCGTGTCCCTTGTCTCCTGTTACCATCGATCCTTAGATGCACAGTTCGGGACCCCCTACCCGAGATATGCCGGTTTTGACGCTGATAGCCACCGAGATGAGGTTTTGCCCTAGCCCTAGCACATCGGTCCCATCGAGTTGTTCTAGTCGGTCCCTCCGAGATTCGTAACGTTCACATTTTGAACTGAATAGGTCTCACCGAGTTCTTCTATTCGGTCTGACCGAGTTGGGTCAAATGTGTGTAACGGTTAGATTTCGTGTGGAGGCTATATATACCCCTCCACTCTCTTCTCCACTAATGCGAGAGCCATCAGAACATGCCTAGACTTCCAGCTTACATTTTCTGAGAGAGAACCACCTACTCATGTGTTGAGATCAATACATTCCAATCCAACCACAAGATTCTTGATTTCTAGCCTTCCCCATGTTGCTTTCCACTCAAATCATCTTTCCACCATATCCAAATCTGTGAGAGAGAGTTGGGTGTTGGGGAGACTATCAGTTGAAGCACAAGAGCAAGGAGTTCATCATCAACACAACATCTATTACCTTTTGGAGAGTGGTGTCTCTTAGATTGGTTAGGTGTCATTTTGGAGCCTCCAACAAGATTGTGGATTTGAACCAAGAAGTTTTTAAGGGCAAGGAGATCGCCTACTTCGTGAAGATCTACCCGAGTGAGGCAAGTCCTTCGTGGGCGATGGCCGTGGTGGGATAGACAAGGTTGCTTCTTCGTGGACCCTTCATGGGTGGAGCCCCTCCGTGGACTCGCGCAACTATTACCCTTCGTGCACTACAAAAAAAGACACATCCGTGACATTTTGGGCTGAACGAATTTTTTTCTGTCATGCTTATGACACTTCTATGACAATAATTGTGACAAAACCTGGTATCATCATACATGTGGTGGGCTCCTACTTCTATGATAGAAAATTGGATTTTCGTCCTAGGTGTGCCAGAGAAGTAGCTGCATGACATTCTTTGGGCCATCCATGATAGAAAAAACCATGGTAGAAGCGAGGGCGAGGAAAATATCGGGGAGTTCCCGGTTACGGTGGGAGGTTGGGGCCGAGCGATGCACGAAGGGGTTGTGCGTTTCTCTCGTACACGTACGCGCATGGGTGCAAGGCGTTGGGGTCTCACTGAACCCGAGTGAGGCGTTCGCCTACTGAACCCGAGCGATTGCACTGGCTACGCATTACTGAACCTGAGCGATCGATCGATATGGCTGTTAATTGAACCCGATTGAGCGATTCCTTCGCTACTGTGGCTAACTTAAACCGATCAAACCTGCTACCTCTTGATGAACAGTGAGCGTTGTTGGGGTTGGATGAATAGTTCCCGGTGGGGGTTGGATGAACAGGACCCCGTGGTAGTAGCTCGAGGTCATTGCCACTGGATGAACAAGACCCTACGGAGGGCTGGTTGAACAGTAGCCGGTGGAGGGTTGGATGAACAGTAGCCCATGGAGGGGTGGTTGAACAGTAGCCGGTGGAGGTGCAGTGGAGGCTGGATGAACAGGAGCTGGTGGAAGTAGGAGGGAGACGCCATAGATGAACAATCATAGGTGGAGGTTGGAGGAGGTCGACGGTGGATGAATAGTAGCCCGAGGAGGCTGGAGCGAGGCAGTAGATGGTGGATGAACAATATCCCGTGGAGTCCCATTTTGCGGTACGCCACACCCCTTCCGATGAACAGGACCCCCGTTTTAACAGTAGGAGGTCAAAGAGAGAAGTCTGTTTCCTCTGTTTTGCGATACGCCACACCCCTCCCGATCAACAGGACCTCGTTTCGACCGTAGGAGGTCGAAGAGAAGTCTGTTTCCTTCGTTTTGCGGTTTGCCACACCCCTCCCGGTGAACAGGACCCCGTTTCGACCGTAGGCAGTCGAACACAAGGCCATTTCCTCCGTTCTGCGGTACGCCAGGCCTTGTTTCGGTTGTTCTGTCCAAGACGGTTGGCTCCTGATGAACATGACGCATTTTCTCCATTCCGGCCCAGCCGGTTGGATGCTGATGAACAGGACGCCGTCGTTGCTCTCCGCTGCATCTCCATGTACACAAGCCCTGGCTGTACGTATGCGCGAGTAGGTGTTCGAGACCCCGCCCGTATGTACGTATGTGGCGGTATTTACTTTCTTGCACCCTGGTTGTATGTACGTGTACACGATATTGACGGGACTGCGTGACATGCTACGTCCGCGCCTCTACTACGACACGTGCCCTTCCTTACTCGGCCATGGTTCATCACTTCAGCCTGCAGATAGACCGATCGACAAGTTTGTACGTACATGTTCGCGACCAGACAGACAACCCTACGTGCGGTTCGACCAGGCGGGTCCCAACTGTAAGGGAGGTAAGGAGGCACTTCCTTGGGTGCGAAGATATAGCTGGTGGGTCCCAGCTGTCAGGGGGAGAATCATATTTTTTGCCCGTAATATGGACGCACTTCCTTGCGTGCGAAGATGTAGCTGGTGGGTCCCAGCAGTCAGGGGAAACATTTTTTTCACAAAATACGGCGGCCTGTCCAGTGGGTCCCTGCTGTCAGGTGAAGGAATAATTATTTTTCGCATAATAAGGAGGCACTTCCTTAGTGCGGCCACGGACCCAGCTGTCAACCTCTCCACGTACAGTCCTCTTCCGATGGAAGTCGTTCCTTGACCACATTGACCACGACGCGCCGAGAGCACCAAGGCAGTGGACGACGGCAAGGCCTAGGAAGGGGATGACATGGAGCTAGGGAAGACACGGCAGTGGATGCCCACGCGAAGAGGAGTACGAGGGTTGACTGGTTCGGCTACGGTGTGAGGCTGTCGTCGCCGCAGAATAACAGGGGTTGTGCGTGACTAGAGGGATGGCCTAGCCAGAGGTTGGAGTAGGGTGGGGTGGTCAGGCCTGCGCGGCAGCAGAGCCGACCACGGGAGGGAGGAGCAGGCGGCACGACTGGCACTGGTTTAGGCGGCTGGAGTAAGAAGACTATAGGTTGAAGAAGCACTACGGTCGTTGGATGGACGTCGTATGGTCACTGGAGCTAGAAGCGTTCATATTGACTAAGTTTACAAATCCCTCCCTCCGTGTCAGTAGGCCTACAAGTCAGCCTCCAACAATGGTGGGTCCCAGATAGCAGTGGAGTATTCATTTGTTTGTGCATTGACCACACCGCGCCGAACGCATCCAAGGTGGTGGACGACGGCGAGGCCCCGGACAGCAACGAGCCGGAGATGGCAAGATGCGGGAGTGAAGTCGGAGACGGAGAGGTGTATGAGGGTTAACTAGTTCTGGTGCGGTGTGGTTCGACAGTCGGTGGAGAAGAACAAGAGGTGTGGAGGGATGGCCTGGCCGGTGGTGGGGTAGCACTTCACATCGTAGCGGGCTAAGAAGAGCTACTAGCAGCAGGAGGCGAGAGCAGGTGGTCCCAGCGGTGCTGGAGGAAGAAGACGAGAGATTGAAGATGGATGTCGATCATTGGATGTAAATCCAATGGCTATCGATGTTAGAATCATTTTTTGACTAAGTTGACAACGACTTGCGTTGGCTTCGACCTATTGGCCCACATTTCATCCTCCAAAAATGTGGGACATATTCAACCCATTTTTTCAGAATTTATAGTCCATTTGATCTTTTTTTTGAGAATTGCAGTTCATTTCTAGGCTGGGTGAACAAATAATATAGCGTCCATGCGGCCCATTTTTCAAAACTACGACCCATTTTCACTTTCTCGAAATACACAAATTTGCTGGCTGGCTGAACAAACAATGTAGTGTCCATGCGGCCCATTTATTTTTTCCGAAAAAATTACAGCCCATTTGCACTTTCTCGAAATACACGATTTTGCTGGGCTAGTTCTAATTACAATGTTGGGTTGGTGTAAGTGCATCTAGTGCCCCTTACTGATTTTGGTGTATTGATGACTTATAGGTTAAGTGACTAATGAGTTTGTGAGTGTACACTGGTCTATAAGTCTATGAGGAATTTGATATTTACGATGAAAGTTGACCCCTAAAAATGAATGTCTTCAGTTGAAGACTTTGGTTTTCTTGAAGACTTTGAAAGTGAAGAAATTGGTGTGACCGTGAAGACTTGATATTCATCCGAGGATTATGAAGCGTGAAGACTTCTGTTTCCGTAGTTCCATTTTCTCTTTCTTGAGTCATAGGAAACACCATACTATTAAAGGGGGTCGAGGTAAAACTAAGGAAAAGTTTCCAAGTGATGCTCATCTCAAAATCCTACACCTACCAATCCTTTCGAGTGAAGCCATTGGAAATCTCATATGGTTCAGTCAATTTCTTCATTGACAAAGATGAAGATCTTTTGTTGTCTAAGGAATTATTTCTGACTGAGTTAGGAATTCACCAATGCGGATTGCCTACAAGTGAGGAACATGATAGCCCTGAGGAATTTGATAGCTCAAATATCCGACCGTTGTTGTGCTATGCGCCAGCTGTCCCAAAATATCTACCCACCTAACGGTCATATCATTGAAGGGCATTTATGTCTTATCATGTCGGGTTGCTCCCTAGGCTATAAATAGCCGCCCCCTACAACCACTAGTTGGTTGGCTGCTCTGAGAGAAATTGACACTTGTCATTTAGAGCATCCTATCCTCCGAGGACTTTGAGTGAAAATCATCAAGTGAGGAAAAACCCAAACCCAAACATCTACAAACCCAAAGTGATTGAGCATCATTGAAGAGATTGTTCCTGTGTGGAACCGATGCTTGTTACCTTTGAGGATTGTGCATCCTCCAGACGGTTAGGCGTCAAGTTCTAGAGCATCCAAGAGGAAATTGTGGATCGCTGAGTGACCGAGTCTGTGAAGGTTTGGAAGTCACCTGAAGACTTACCACGAGTGATTGGGAGAGGTATGTGTGACCTTAGCTCAAGGAGAATACGGTGAGGAATATGTGTCCTAAGTTTTAAATACCTAGACACTCCAACCAGACGTACGACTGTCACATCAGTTGGAACTGGTCTACCAAATCATCATCTTCACCAAGCTACTGGTTCTATTTCCTCAACCCTTTCATTTCCTCATTCATGTGTTGAAGTATGTGATCGTTACTGTTTGAAGACTTTGACTGAAGACTTTCTCAATTTCCTCAATCGTATTTCTTTAGCCAGTTTGTCTTCAACCTGCTTATCATGTGCTCACGCTACTTGTACTATGTGCTTGTTTTCATTTCATCATGATGACTGTGCTACTACTCTGTTATGCTTGCATCTGAGTACTTATTCCGCTGCTAAGTAGCTGTTGCTTAGGAATTTCCTCACCCCGAAATTCCTCAGTGAAGAATTTGTAAAAATCGCCTATTCACTCCCTCGAGTCGATATAACACACTTTCAATTGGTATCAGAGCAAGGTACTCCCTTATTCTGTGTGATTTTGGTTTAACCACCTGGAGTTTTAGTTATGTCGGCTGCAGGCATGATCAAGGTCTCGGCTGGGTGTCCTACCTTCAATGGGACGGATTACCCCTACTAGAAGGATAAGATGTGAATGTATCTTAAGGCAATTGACAACGATCTCTGGCACACGTTGTGGAAAATGGCATTCCCTTCGTCATGCCTACCATTAACGTTGTTGATGTGAAGAGATTCAAGGAACTCGACTCTCAAGCAAAGAATATCATATGTGGCCATCTGAGAAAAGGGCAGTATGGCAGAGTGAGTGCTTTGGAGACAGCTAAGCTTATCTGGGATAGGTTGTCCAAGGTCAACGAAGGAGTCTCAACATAGTGTGACTCTTGAGTTGACGTTCTTCACAATCTCTTCAATTGCTTCAAAAGACTTGATAATGAAACTGTTCAGCAAACCTTCGATCGCCTCACTGACATCTCAAATGAGCTTCAAGCACTTGGTGCCACTGACATCACCGACCATGAGGTGGTGAAGAAATTGCTGAGATCGCTTTATTCCTCATTTGACACTCTCGCACCGATGATTCAAGAACATGGAGACTACAAGTCACTTGATCCTGCTGATATCCTCGAGAGGCTAAATACTCATGAGTTTCAACTTGCTGAGAAGAGATATCTCTACGTACCAAGCTATGGTCGATCTCGCGCACTGAAGGCCAAGGCAGTCTCTGAATATGAAGAGGAGGATTCTGGTAGCAGCCTTGGTGATCCTGAAGAACTGAGTGAGGAGTTGGCAATGCCCGTGAGGAAATTTCATAAGTTCTCAAGACGTGGTCGCTTTGGTAAATCCTCAAGAGGTGATGACATGAGATCAAATTCCTCATCCCGTGACTACTAGAAGAGAACTTGCCACAAATGCAAGAAACTTAGTCACTATATTACTGATTGTCCTCAGTGGGAGAAGGAATCAAAGAAGAAGAAACACAAGGATGATATTTCTGATGACTCGAAGAAGAAGAAGAATTCTTCAAAGTCCTCATCGTCAAAATCTTCAAAGTCTTCATCTCACAAGAAGAGTAGCTCCAAAAAGGCTTGGGCATTCATTGGCAAGGAAATGGACTCTGAAGCTGAACCTGGGGAAAATGAGGAAGAGGAGGCATCTGAGGAGTTAGACTCTGGTGTGGCGAGCCTAGCCCTCGCTACTGCTTTCGTCAGCAAGTCCATCTTCAACTCTGAGGAAAATGACTTCCCTAACACTACTAACGACTGCGATGATGACTACACTCCCACCTATTCCTTCATGGCAAAAGGTGCCAAGGTACTCAAATATCCCTCCTCTGAATCAAGTGAGGATGAATATGATGAAAACCTCAAGCCTAGATATAGTAAACTTGCTAAGATTGCTGTGAAACAACAAAAGGCTTTTGAAAAGGTTCAAAATATGCTAGACAAAAGTGATGAACTGTTGGGTGAAGAAATGGATTGAACTCAAACTTTGACTGAAAATCTTCAGAGACTTCAGCTAAGTTTGACAACCTTCAGTGTCATCATAACACTCTCTTAGCCGATCATGGGAAGCTTTCTTATGAATTTCTTCAAAGAAAGCAAGATCTTTAGAAGCTAAGGGTGAGTTATGAAGATCTTTAGAAGGAACATGATTCATTGCTTGCTCAACAGATCAGTTCCGCTCAGATTGAATTCACTCCACCATGTTTAAAATGCATTGAACGTGAATCTGCTAATTCTTCACCTGGAAGTTCAAATGATTCTATTGCTGCAAATTCTTCAACTGTCTCTGTTATCACAAATTCCTCATATGAGGATACCACTAGTATCACTGGCAATGTAGGGCTGAAGGAATTGTATGTGACAGGCATGTACGAAAGCCTCAAAGGGCATCAGGCTCTTTGTGATGTGCTTAAAAAGCATATCCTCAACAGGAACCCTAGGAAAGAGGGAACTCAATGCTGATGGGACCTACTGGAAACCTGAGTAGTATCCCAAAACCTCATGGGTTGCTGCAAAAAGACCTCCAGTAGATCCTTCCACTTTATCTGGCTTTACATGTGAATCTTCATATTCTTCTGATGAGTCATTTGACTCCAACTATAACACTACAAGAAATTTGTTAATCCATGACGGATTTCTATTGACATTTTCAAAACTGTCATGGATGGCGTGGTATAGCCCGCCAAGCCCGATAAAGCCCATCTAATCTTTACCCATATAAGATGCTAACCCTAACCCTCGTCCTCGGCCCCTCTTCTCTCCCTCGTCCGCAGCCCCCCTCCTAACTCCCAATCGCCGCCACTTACTACCTCGCCTCCCTCCTCCCACAACTCTTTGTCGGCGAGCATTAGAGGAGCTCGCCCCCGCCGCCGACCGCCTACACGCCGGTGTGCCCTTCCTCACCCCAGCGGCGGTGCTCGGATCTTGCCCTGCCCTGCCGCGGCAGAAGACCAAGCCGGCGGATTCGCTCCTCCGCCCGATTCACCTCCACCTAGGCCGCCTCTCGCCTTCATCCGCCCTCGGCGAGGATGGATCTTCTTTCCTGCATCCTCTTCTTCCTCTCGCCCCAGGATTTCCCGCTCAGATTCGCTTCTCCCTCCTCAGATGGACGCGGAGGACGCACTGGACTTCTGGGAGGACGGTGCCATCCGCTTCATCTTCGGTGAGTTTGTGGACGCCAGGGTAGATACGACGGCGGCACCGGTGCGAGTGCCTTCGACAGGTCGCTCATGGAGCTCCGCGTCTTCTAGGAGGTCTTCTCCAGGGTGCCAGGTAGAAGGAGGGCGATGTCTGGTGAGGCTTTGCTTCTCTCCATACCCTCTGTCCCACAATGTTTTTCATTCTATATCCATGCACTGGTTCCAAACAAGATAGGTAATGCATTTCTGTGATGAAGATCTATGATATTTTCTATTTTTCTCTTTGAGATACTATGGACATATACTGTACAACAACAAAACATAAATCTGTTGCACTAGGTTTTTTGTTGCTTACATAAATCAAAGCATGCATGCTGCAATGTCGACTTGTTTGTTTCATATGATTATATATTGCAGTTGTCCTCCTTTACTACTCAATAGTTGGTAGGTTTGTTGTAAATAGTTGTTCTAGGTTATGCACCTTGCTGAATTTGAAATTGTGTGCACTGTATTTGTATCCAACTGTGTAAATTTGTAATATACTTTGTTAATTGTGGTCTTGTCTCTAGTAGCATAACCTTAAGACATAATCCCTCTGTCCCCAAATACATGGTGTATAAATTCAGTCAAGAAGTCATTTCTTTCAAAGTTTGACCAAATATGTAGGAGAAAATATCAACAACTACAGTGTTCAATAAATATATTATGAAAGTATATCTAGTGGTGGATATATTGATGTTGGTTTGACATTATTTATGTTCATATTTCTGTACATAATCTGCCATCTATTTTGGGGACAGAGTATTGCTACTTTCTTTCTTAAGCATGAAGTTTGGTTACATGATTTATTGCAACTGTCCCGCTTAAATATGAACTGCAAGTTCTTTCATTATGTGCCTGTTGCAATAATCTGCTGTATATGATGCTCCTATTCTTTATCTGTTAATTATGTGCCTGACCTTTAGTGCTCCTAGTTGGTAGGCTGTTGTAAATAGTTGTTTTGCCGCCTTGCTTAATTATATTTCTTCCATGTATTGGTGTCCGTCTTTGTGTAAGCACGGAGTATATATGTTTTGTTAAAATAGGTCTTCGATACACGATTTTTCCTACTATATTAATAGAGTGACATGTTTTTTTTGAGTTTTGTTCTCAAGTCAATTCATTAATCTCAATCAAATGACTAAGAGTAAGATTGTTTGCTTTGTAGTTGTACACTGCTAATTCAGAAGTCCGATGTATGTTGTATGATTTTTTAAATAGTAATTGCCTACACCATTTGTCCTACCAGCTTTTAGAATTGAGAAACTCATACCATTTTATATCTAAATGAAGAAAAACTTGTATCTGCAGATTCTATAGGTACATGCTCGTTCTTATCTGCAGTTTTATTCCATGTATTGAGAAAAAGTGCCATGGCTGCCACCTCCCATGTCCTCCGTCCGCCTCATCATCCCCGGTGAGATCGCCAAGAACGCCATTCTTGAATGTCTATGAAGTTTGGACAGTGCACTGAATATTCATACACTTTATTCAAACATCTATTTGCCCTTATGTTCTACTATGGCACTCGCTCAATTTGCATTTGTGAATTATGATGTTTGCTGGAAGTATACTTGACTGAAAATACACATAATTCATGCTTGTTCTTCCAACCAAAAACTCAGTCCATGCTTTTGGTCTTTTACTTACATCAAATGATTATTGAGATGTCCCTGTGTCACTGAAGAAGATAATTAGGAATCCAGCTCTTGAAAAATGTTTGGTTGAGTTACTTCATGAGCACAACACTTCTTACTGCTGGCTATTGTCTTTTCTTTTCTCACCATGCGAGCACTAGCAGTGTAGATTTTGTGAGATCTGCTAGTTAGTTAAGCAACTACTAGAATTTTGGATAAGACATGATTCAGTTTTTACATTTGTTGCAATTCTCTTCTATCTATTTATATCTAACATATCTAATGGTCTTGTAAATATGCTAGGTATGATTGCATAGTGGGCTACTTGGTGCTGCCAATAACAATCAGCATGACATGATACATAGTTTCCATCAAGAGGGCCGACGACAAGATGAATAATAACTTCAATAGTTTAAATGTTCTCTTTGTGTGAGCTAGATTGTACTATTTCCTAACTTTGTTGAGTGATATTTTGTCAACCTGTATTGTAAAATTATCATTTCCTGAGAATTTTGTAAACTTCTATATTGTAAATACCTGTGGATGATTGCGTACTGATTCATATATGTATGTATGAAACTTTGGAAATACTTTGTCTTGGGCCATAGTTTGCGTTATAATTTGTGGAACGCATTGTGCTTAAAAATGTAGTTGTTGAAAATTGGGCCGAATGAAATAGGCTAATGGGAAGAACTAAATTTAAATTGCCCCAAATTGCGTGATGATTTCTGTGACAGAAAATAGTGTCCACATAGGCAGCCACGTCATTGCAGTTGGTTAATTGAAAATCATACGTGGCGTCAAGCCATGACAGATTGTTCCGTCACAATGATTTGGGCCTTGGGCGGGCCTAGGGAAAATCCCTGACGGTGAAAATCCGTCATGGTCAGCATGATGCCAAATTATGACGCGATATACATGACGGACATCGACTCCGTCATGGGTGGGCACCCATGATAGTTTTCTCCTAGTCCATGACGGACTATCACCGTCACGTATTAACAAATTTCTTGTAGTGTAAACTGTTCAAAAATCAGAATGGTGAAGTATTTGCTAGATATGTTGGCACTAACTGCAGGAACAACCCCCCTGTAAAAAAATCTGGGTTCCCAGAAGGTGCCTTGAAAGTCTTCAGGTGAATGTCATCATGCACTACTAGGAAAAGGCTACTAGTGGGGCACCAGTTTTGCCTACTAATGGCGCACTACTGGTGCGCCACTAGTACCACACCACTAGTATTTTTTACTAGTGGTGCGCCATTAGTATACCAGATACTAATAGCGCACCTGTAGTGCGCCATTAGTATGCCTAGAGGTGCGCCATTACTAAGTCAGATAGTAATGACGCACCACATAGAAGTGCGCCATTATTAATAAAAAAATTTCAATTTTTTTTCAATTTTTTTTATTTTTTTTAAAAATTCAATTTTTTTTATTTTTTTCTTAATCTCGGGTCAATATGCTTAATCTCAGGTCAAATCGCACTCCGTGGTCAAACTTCCCAAAAGGTCACCCATCCTCACACTACTCCAGCCCAAGCACGCTTAACTTTAGAATTCTATCCAACCTCAGCACCATCTCACTTCACAGGCACTTGTTGACATATCTAGCATATCAATCCTATTAAATGTTGTTGATGTTTAGGACTTTTCATGTTCATGAGTGTGATGAAATTTTGAAAATATATTTCAAACTTCCGTTCATATTGCGTATCATATTTTGAAAAAAAAAATCCCGAAAAAAAATCGAAACTAATTTTTTTTTCTGTTACTAGTGGCGCACCTAGCATACGGTGCGCCACCAGTAAGTTTGAAATTTTTTAAATTTTTTTGCCTCCAGATCTTAAAAGCCCCGTAACTTTTTTCTGTTAGGTTTTTGAGGATTTTGAAAATGTTTAACGGGGTTCGGATGTAACTTTTCGAGTAGATGATTTTTCATATAGAAAACTTTTTAATCCGAGTTCGTATGCAAAAGTTATGCCCATTTTACAAATTCCAGAGAGATTTCGCAAATAAAGTCGAAATTCATATTTGTGAATTTTCCCAACAACTAGACCACATATCACATGGGAAACTTATTTTCTTTTATATTTTGGACATTTTCATCATTTTCTTTTATTTTTTTAAACTGAAAAGGCGGTCCACTGGGAGGGGGGTGCATGCGAGGGAATTTTTGGGCCAAGTTAGTAATGGCGCACCGTGGGAGTGGTGCGCCATTACTAGTTCCCACGGTGCGCCATTACCAGTTTTCAAAAAATATAAAAAAAATTGAAAAAAATTACTAGTGGCACACCGTGGATGTGGTGCGCCATTACTAGTTTTAACTAGTAATGGCGCACTATCCCCTGGTGCGCCATTACTAGTTTTGAAAAAAAAAATTGGAAATTTTTTACTAATGGTGCACCGTGGGAGTTGTGCGCCATTACTAGTTTACTAGTTTTGAAAAAAAATCTTGTTACTAATGGCGCACCATGGATGTGGTGCGCCATTAGTATTTGGACACTAATGGCGCACCAAGACATGGTGCGCCATTAGTATATAGTAGTGGCGCACCACATGTCTGGTGCGCCATTAGTATCAATTTCATCTATAGCCCTTTTCCTAGTAGTGATGACACCACCTGTGAGGAAAAAGAACCCTAGATCAATGTCTTCATATGGATGCAAGTCCTCATATGGACCTAATTTCTCACGTGGATCAAATTCCTCATATGAACATCATCGTGCTAACACTTCTGTTTCGCAGCGAAAGCCTAAAGGCTATGAATATGTGCATCATTCTTCAAATCATTATGTTCATAAGTCCTCGAATAATTTCTCTGGTTATTCATATGCTTACTCTAACCCCTATTCCATGAAATGAAGTGGACTGGCTTCTATGCCACCTTTTTCTTATGGAGCTCGCAAAATGATGAACTCTTTGCCACCCCTCCAGATGTGGGTGGTGAAGAAAAAGAACTAATCTCTTATGCAGGGTCAGGTCTACAGATGAACTTAAACGTCTGAAGAATTTGCTGGAGACCTGAACATGCTTGAAAGGACGCAAGCTAATCATGAGGAAATGAATTTTCATTTCTCACGTCCTCATACTGCTATATATGTTGTATTGTTTGATGAGATTGATCTGATGAATTTGATGTCATATTCTTCACTGATGAAGTATATGAGTTCGTAAGATGCACTAATTCATCTGCAGGATGATCAAATCGAAGCCACTGAGTGGGTCCTCGACAGTGCATGTACAAATCACATGACCGGTGACAAGAACTTATTGATGGACATTGCTTTATCTCCGTCACATCTGAAGCATATCACCTACGCTGACAAAGGCAAAAGCAAGGTATTGGGTCTAGGTAGGGTTGCGATCTCAAAAAGGATCGACGCATGGACAAAGTCATGCTTGTCGAGTCCTTAGGATTCAACCTCCTATCTGTCTCAATGCTTTGTGATCTTGATAAGGTTGTTGTCTTTGGCAAATATCGTTCTGTTGTGATCATAGAAGCTGATAATTCCAAAGTCTTCGAAGGCTTTAGGAGAGGAGACTTTTATATTGTTGATTTCTCTACAGGACCACAACCTGCCACATGTCTACTAGCAAAAGCTTCAGAAGGCTGGTTATGGCATCGACGACTAGGTCATGCTGGCATGAGGAACTTGCACACACTCGCGAAGAAGAAGAATGTCATTGGCATCAAGGGTGTAAAATTCCTCAAGGATCACCTGTGTGGAGCTTGTGAAGCTGGAAAGATGACCAAGGCCAAGCATCCCTCAAATATTATCATGACTACCACTCATCCATTTGAATTGCTTCACATGGATCTCTTCGGCCCTACTCACTATGCCACATTCACTAATGCTGCATCTTTATATGGCCTTGTTATTGTTGATGCTTTTCTCGTTACACATGTGTGCATATCATCACTTACAAAAGTGAAGTGCAGGAAGTCTTCAAACAATTTTCCTCGAGGGCTTCAACAAACTTCGGTGTGAAGATCAAGCACATTAGAAGTGACAATGGGACCGAGTTCAAGAATACTGGTCTTGATGACTATCTTGATGAACTTGGTATTACTCACGAATTATCTGCTTGTTGGGGAACGCAGTAATTTCAAAATTTTCCTACGCACACGCAAGATCTATCTAGGTGATGCATAGCAACGAGAGGGGAAGAGTGTTGTCTACGTACCCTCGTAGACCGTAAGCAGAAGCATTATTGACAACACGGTTGATATAGTCGAACGTCTTCACGATCCAACCGATCCTAGCACCGAAGGAATGGAACCTCCGCGATCTGCACACGTTCAGCTCGGTGATGTCCCACGAACTCTATATCCAACTGAGTGTCGAGGGAGAGTTTCGTCAGCATGACGGCGTGATGACGGTGATGATGAATCTACCGGAACAGGGCTTCGCCTAAGCACCGCTATGATATGACCGAGGTGGATTATGGTGGAGGGGGGCGCCACACACGGTTAAGACAATGATCAACTTGTGTGTCTATGGGGTGCCCCCTCCCCCGTATATAAAGGAGTGGAGGAGGGAGGGAGGGCCGTCCCACTATGGCGCGCCCTAGGGGAGTCCTACTCCGACCGGGAGTAGGATTCCCCCCTTCCAAGTAGTAGGAGTAGGAGAGAAGGAAAGGGGAGGAGAGAAGGAAGGAAAGGGGGGGGCACCCAATTCGGATTGGGCTAGGGGGGTGCGCCTCCCACCTTTTCCCTTCCTCTCCTCTATTCCACTAAGGCCCAATAAGGCCCATATACTCCCAGGGGGTTTCGGTAACCTCCCGGTACTCCGGAAAATGCCCAAACTCATCCGGAACCATTCCCGTGTCCAAACATAGGCTTCCAATATATCAATCTTCAGTACATCAAAACACATAAACTCATAATATCGATCGTCACCGAACGTTAAGCGTGCGGACCCTATGGGTTCGAGAACTATGTAGACATGACCGAGACTCATCTCTGGCCAATAACCAATAGAGGAACCTGGATGCTCATATTGGTTCCTACATATTCTACGAAGATCTTTATCGGTCAAACCACACAACAACATGCGTTGTTCCCTTTGTCATCGATGTGTTACTTGCCCGAGATTCGATCGTCGGTATCTCAATACCTAGTTCAAAATCGTTATCGGCAAGTCTCTTTACTCGTTCCGTAATGCACCATCCCCAACTAACTTATTAGTTACATTGCTTGCAAGGCTTATACTGAGAGGGCTCAGAGATACCTCTCCGATACTCGGAGTGACAAATCCTAATCTCCATCTATGCCAACTTGCTACCTCTTGAGCACTGCGTTGGTTTTCCCTTAAAGAGGAAAGGGTGATGCAGCAAAGTAGCGTAAGTATTTCCCCCCCAGTTTTTGAGAACCAATGTATCAATCCAGTAGGAGACTACACGCAAGTCCCTCGTACCTGCACAAACTATTAAGAACCTCGCAACCAACACGACAAAGGGGTTTTCAATCCCTTCACGGTCACTTATGAGAGTGAAATCTGATAGAGATAATAATAATAAGATAAATATTTTTGGTATTTTTATGATATAGATTGGAAAATAAAGATTGCAAAATAAACGGTGAGAGAAATAGTTTGTTGCCGGGAGATTAATATAATGGATAATAGACCCGGGGGCCATAGGTTTCACTAGTGGCTTCACTCAAGATAGCATAAGTATTACGATGGGTGAACGAATTACTGTCGAGCAATTGATAGAAAAGTGCATAATTATGAGAATATCTAGGCATGATCATGTATATAGGCATCACATCCGCGACAAGTAGACTGAAACGATTCTGCATCTACTACTATTACTCCACACATCGACCACTATCTAGCTTGCATCTAGAGTATTAAGTTCATAAGAATAGAGTAACCCATTAGGCAAGATGACATGATGTAGAGGGATAAACTCAAGCAATATGATATAAACCCCATCTTTTTATCCTCGATGGCAACAATACAATACGTGCCTTGTTGCCCTTGCTGTCACTGGGAAAGGACACTGCAATATTGAATCCAAAGCTAAGCACTTCTCCCATTGCAAGAAAGATCAATCTAGTAGGCCAAACCAAACTGATAATTCGAAGAGACTTGCAAAGATAACCAATAATACATAAAAGATTTCAGAGAATAAACAAATATTGTTCATAGATAAACTTGATCATAAACCCACAATTCATTGGATTTCGACAAACACACCGCAAAAAGAGTTACATCGAATAGATCTCCAAGAAGATCAAGGAGAACTTTGTATTTCGATCCAAAGAGAGATAAGAATCCATCTAGCTAAAAAATATGGACCTGAAGGTCTGAAGTAAACTACTCACACATCATCGGAGAGGCTATGGTGTTGATGTAGAAGCCCTCCGTGATTGATTCCCCCTCCGGGGAAGCTCCGGAAAAGGACCCAAGATGGGATCTCTTGGGTACAGAATGTTGCGGCTGCGGAAATAGGGTTCCGTTGTGCTCCTGGATGTTTTCGGTGTATATGGATATATATAGGAGGAAGAAGTAGGTCGGTGGAGCCATGAGGGGCCCACGAGGGTGGAAGGCGCGCCCAAGGGGGGTAGGCGCGCCCCCTGCCTCCTGGCCTCCTTGTTGATTTCTTGACGTCCACTCCAAGTCCTCTGGACCATGTTTGTTCCAAAAATAACTCTTCCGAAGGTTTCATTCCGTTTGGATTTCGTTTGATATTCCTTTTCTGTGAAACACTGAAATAGGCAAAAAAACAGCAATTTGCACTGGGCCTTGGGTTAGTAGGTTAGTCCCAAAAATAATATAAAAGTGTATAAATAAGCCCATTAACATCCAAAACAGATAATATAATAGCATGGAACAATCAAAAATTATAGATACATTTGAGACATATCAAGCATCCCCAAGCTTGCTCGTCCTCGAGTAGGTAAATGATAAAAATAGAATTTTTCATGTGGAATGCTACCTAGCATAATTCTCAATGTAATTTTATTTATCGTGGCATGAATGTTCAGATCCGGAAGATTCAACACAAAAGTTTAATATTGACATAAAAATAGTAATACTTCAAGCATACTAACAAAGCAGTCATGTCTTCTCAAAATAACATGGCCAAACAAAGTTATCCCTACAAAATCATATAGTTTGGCTATGCTCTATCTTCACCACACAAAATATTTAAATCATGCACAACCCCGATGACAAGCCAAGCAATTGTTTCATACTTTTGGTGTTCTCAAACTTTTTCAATCTTCACGCAATACATGAGCGTGAGCCATGGACATAGCATTATAGGTGGAATAGAATGGTGGTTGCGGAGAAGACAAAAGGAGAAGATAGTCTCACATCATTTGTCACTCCGTATGACGGAGAGGTATCTCAGGGCCCACTCGGTAATGCATCATCATAATGAGCTCAGTTTGACTAAAGTGTTAGTCACGGGATCATGCATTACGGAATGAGTAAAGAGACTTTCCGATAACGAGATTGAACAAGGTATGGGGATACCGACGATCGAATCTCAGGCAAGTAACATACCGATAGACAAAGGAAACTGTATACGGGATTGATTGAATCCCCGACATCGTGGTTCATCCAATGAGATTATCGTGGAACATGTGGGAGCCAATATGGGTATCTAGATCCCGCTATTGGTTATTGGCCAGAGAGGTGTCTCGGTCATGTCTGCATGGATCCCGAACCCATAGGGTCTACACACTTAAGGTTCGATGACGCTAGAGTTGTAACAGGAATAGTATGTAGTTACTAAAGGTAGTTCAGAGTCCCGGATGAGATCTCGGATGTCTCGAGGAGTTCCGGAATGGTCCAGAGGTGAAGATCGATATATTGGACGAAGGTTATTGGAGTCCAGAAGTGTTCCGGGGGTACCAGGCTATGGCCAGCATGAGCGAAAGGTGTTTCGGCAGCCCCGACAAGTGTTGAATGGACTCATGGGCCAAGGGGAGGGGGCAAACCAGCCCACTAAGGGGTTGTGCGCCCCCACACCCTTTTCCCATGTTACTTGGGGAGGTGGGGCGCCTCCACCTAGCTTGGGAAGCAAGCCTCCACCTGCTTGGCTCGGGGGGCAAGTCTCCCTAGGGTTTCCCTAGGGAGATCCAATCTGCCCTAGCCGCCTCCCCCTAGGGGAAACCCTAGGGCGCCTCCCCCTATATATAGTGAGGGGGTGGGAGGGCAGCCATACCCTTCCCCTGGCGCAGCCTTCCCCCTCTCCAACTCCTCCTTCTCTTCCATAGTGCTTGGCGAAGCCCTGCCGGAGAACCACGAGCTCCTCCATCACCACGCCGTCGTGCTGCTGGAGTTCTCCCTCAACTTCTCCTCTCCCCTTGCTGGATCAAGAAGGAGGAGACGTCCCCGGGCTGTAGTGTGTTGAACATGGAGGCGCCATCCGTTTGGCGCTAGATCGGATCTTCCGCGATTTGAATCGCCGAGAGTACGACTCCATCAACCGCGTTCTTGTAACGCTTCCGCTTAGCGATCTTCAAGGGTATGAAGATGCACTCCCTCTCTATCTCATTGCTAGCATCTCCTAGATTGATCTTGGTGACACGTAGGAAAATTTTGAATTATTACTATGATCCCCAACAATGGTATCAGAGCTAGGTCTATGCGTAGATTCTTTGCATGAGTAGAACACAAAGTAGTTGTGGGCGATGATTTGGCGGCATTGTGGGATGAAGCGGCCCGGACCGACCTTACATGTACGCTTATGTGAGACTGGTTCCACCGACAGACATGCACTTGATGCATAAGGTGGCTAGCGGGTGTCTGTCTCTCCCACTTTAGTCAGATCAGATTCGATGAAGAGGGTCCTTATGAAGGGTAAATAGCAATTGGCATATCACCGTTGTGGCTTTGCAGGGTATGTGATGTGATATGGCCAAAAGGATGTGAAACATGTTCTTGCTAGAAACCCATAGCATCCACGTAAAACATGCAACAACAATTGGAGGACGCCCAACTTGTTTTTGCAGGGTATGTGATGTGATATGGCCAAAAGGATGTGATGAATTATATATATGTGATGTATGAGATTGATCATGTTCTTGTAATAGGATTCATGACTTGCATGTCGATGAGTACGACAACCGGTAGGAGCCATAGGAGTTGTCTTAATTTATTGTATGACCTGCGTGTCAATGAAAAACGCCATGTAATTACTTTACTGCTAACCGTTAGCCATAGTAGTAGAAGTAATAGTTGGCGAGACAACTTCATGAAGACACGATGATGGAGATCATGATGATGGAGATCATGGTGTCATGCCGGTGACAAAGGTGATCATGCCGCGCCTCGAAGATGGAGATCAAAAGGCGCAAGATGATATTGGCCATATCATGTCACTTTATGATTTGCATGTGATGTTTATCATGTTTGCATCTTATTTGCTTAGAACGACGGTAGCATAAATAAGATGATCCCTCACAAAATTTCAAGGAAGTGTTTCCCCTAACTGTGCACCGTTACAAAGGATCGTTGTTTCGAAGCACCACGTGATGATCGGGTGTGATAGATTCTAACGTTCACATACAACGGGTGTAAGCCAGATTTACACATGCGAAACACTTAGGTTGACTTGACGAGCCTAGCATGTACAGACATGGCCTCGGAACACAAGAGACCGAAAGTTCGGACATGAGTCGTATAGTAGATGCGATCAACATGGAGATGTTCACCGTTGATGACTAGTCCGTCTCACGTGATGATCGGACACGGCCTAGTCGATTCGGATCATGTATCACTTAGATGAATAAAGGGATGTCTATCTAAGTGGGAGTTCATTAATAATTTTATTAGATGAACTTAATTATCATGAACTTAGTCTAAAGTTGTCTTTACAATCTATCCTGTAGATCCAATGGCCCACGCCAATGTTGCCCTCAACTTCAACATGTTCCTAGAGAAAACCAAGCTGAAAGACGATGGTAGCAACTATATGGATTGGGTCCGTAACTTGAGGATCATCCTCATCGCTGCTAAGAAAGCACATGTCCTTGAAGCACCGCTAGGTGAAGCACCCATTTTCCCAGCAACTCAAGACGTTATGAATGCCTGGCAGTCGCGTAGTGATGATTACTCCTTGATTCAGTGCGGCATGCTTTACAGCTTAGAATCGGGGCTCCAAAAGTGTTTTGAGCAGCACAGAGCATATGAGATGTTCCAAGAGCTGAAAATGGTTTTCCAAGCTCATGCCTGACTCGAGATATATGAAGTCTTTGACAAGTTCTACAGTTGTAAGATGGAGGAAAACAGTTCTGTGAGCGAGCATATACTGAAAATGTCTGGGTTGCACAACCGATTGTCTCAGCTGGAGTTAATCTTCCAAATGACTCGGTCATTGACAGGAACCTTCAGTCGCTTCCACCTAGCTACAAGAGCTTTGTGATGAACTACAATATGCAAGGGATGGAGAAGTCCATTCCTGAGTTATATTCAATGCTGAAATCAGTGGAGGTGGAAATCAAAAAGGAACATCAAGTGTTGATGGTGAATAAGACCACTAGTTTCAAGAAAGGCAAGGGTAAGAAGAACTTTAAGAAGGACGGCAAGGGAATTGCCGTACCTGATAAGCCAGTTGCCGGGAAGAAGCCAAAGAATGGACCCAAGCCTGAGACTGAGTTCTTTTATTGCAAGGGAAATGGTCACTGGAAGCGGAACTGCCCCTAGTACTTAGCGAGTAAGAAGGCCGGCAACACCAAAGGTATATATGATATACATGTTATTGATGTGTACACCAGCACTCTTAGTAGCTCCTGGGTATTTGATACCGGTGCGGTTGCTCATATTTGTAACTCAAAACTGGAGCTGCAGAATAAGCGGAGACTGGCAAAGGACGAGGTGACAATGCGCGTCTGGAATGGTTCCAAGGTCATTGTGATCGCCGTCTGCACGCTGCCTCTACATCTATCTTCGGGATTAGTTTTAAACCTCAATAATTGTTATTTAGTACCAACTTTGAGCATGAACATTGTATCAGGATCTCGTTTAATGCGAGATGGATACTCATTTAAATCCGAGAATAATGGTTGTTCTATTTATATGGGAGATATGTTTTATGGTCATGCCCCGTTGGTCAATGGTTTATTTTTATTGAATCTCGAACTTGATGTTACACATATTCATAGTATGAATGCCAAAAGATGTAAGGCTGGTAATGATAGTCCCACATACTTGTGGCACTGCCGCCTTGGTCTCATTAGTGTCAAACGCATGAAGAAACTCCATGCAGATGGACTTTTGGAGTCTCTTGATTATGAATTATTTGACACGTGTGAACCATTCCTCATGGGAAAAATGACCAAGACTCCATTCTCCGGAACAATGGAGTGAGCAACCAATTTATTGGAAATCATACATACTGATGTGTGCGGTCCAATGAGCATTGAGGCTCGCGGTGGATATCATTATGTTCTCACCCTCACTGATGACTTAAGTAGATATATGTATGTCTACTTAATGAAACACAAGTCTGAGGTGAGTATTTGAGTTATGAGTTTGATCTTCATTTGAAACAATGTGGAATAGTTTCGCAACTCACGCCACCTGGAACACCACAGCGTAATGGTGTGTCTGAACATCGTAACCGTACTTTATTAGATATGGTGCGATATATAATGTCTCTTACCGATTTACCACTATCGTTTTGGGGTTATGCTTTAGAGATGGCTGCATTCACGTTAAATAGGGCACCATCTAAATCCGTTGAGACAACACCATATGAACTGTGGTTTGGCAAGAAGCCTAAGCCGTAGTTTCTTAAAGTTTGGGGCTGCGTTGCTTATGTGAAAAAGCTACAACCTTATAAGCTCGAACACAAATCGGAGAAATGTGTCTTCATAGGATACCCAAAGGAGACTATTGGGTACACCTTCTATCACAGATCTGAAGGCAAGATATTCGTTGCTAAGGATGGATCCTTTCTAGAGAAGGAGTTTCTCTCGAAAGAAGTGAGTGGGAGGAAAGTAGAACTTGATGAGGTAATTGTACCTTCTCCCGAATTGTAAAGTGGTTCATCACAGCAATCAGTTCCAGTGATTCCTACACCAATTAGTGAGGAAGCTAATGATGATGATCATGAAACTTCAGTTCAAGTTACTATGAGAGTAAGATCCGCACCAGAGTGGTACGGTAATCCTGTTCTGGAGGTCATGTTACTAGACCATGACGAACCTACGAACTATGAGGAAGCGATGACGAGCCTAGATTCCGTGAAATGGCTTGAGGCCATGAAATCTGAGATGGGATCCATGTATGAGAACAAAGTGTGGACTTTGGTTGACTTGCCCGATGATCGACAAGTGTCGGTGTCAAAACCGGCAGATCTCGGGTAGGGGGTCCCGAACTGTGCATCTAAGGCGCATGGTAACAAGAGGCAGGGGACACGATGTTTACCCAGGTTCGGGCCATCTTGATGGAGGTAATACCCTATGTCATGCTTGATTGTTCTTGATGATATGACTATTACAAGAGTTGATCTACCACGAGATCGTAGAGGCTAAACCCTAGAAGCTAGCCTATGGTATGATTGTATGTTGTCCTACGGACTAAACCCTCCGGTTTATATAGACACCGGAGGGGGCTAGGGTTACACAAGGTCGGTTACAAGGGAGGAGATCTACATATCCGTATTGCCTACCTTGCCTTCCACGCCAAGGAGAGTCCCATCCGGACACGGGACGAAGTCTTCAATCTTGTATCTTCATGGTCCAACAGTCCGGCCAAAGGATATAGTCCGGCTGTCTGGAGACCTCCTAATCCAGGACTCCCTCAGTAGCCCCTGAACCAGGCTTCAATGACGATGAGTCTGGTGCGCAGTATTGTCTTCGGCATTGCAAGGCGGGTTCTTCTCCAAATCTTGAATATTTGCTAAGTAGTGTTCGGCTCCCATAAATGTTGGACTTCTTGGCTTCTGCGCCCAATAAGGGCTATCTTCCATGTGTCGAGCGAATGTGAGGAGCCAGGGAGTTTTTACATTCGCCCCCCTAGCCAGGTAAATAAATCGTCTATTAAAGGGATGGGGATTCTTGGATCCAATCCACACCATCCTCCCACGGCGAGAATCCATCGGAGCACGCTCGGAAAAATCCATTCCATCATGGTCGGCCATCGCAGCTCCTCCCCTCTCTCCCGTAGCCCTTAGCCCGGTGATTGGGAGAAGTGTTCTGTCCTGCACAGCCGATTAGTAGAGTTGCAGACACTGGGATTTCTCCCTCCAGCGTATATGGTCCCTGTCCGAGCCGGGCTCGCCACCTATAATGGTGGGGAGCAAGCAGAGAGCTTCCCCAATCCCTCCAAGGGGGAGCGGGTATGCCTTGTCCCGTACTTACCAAGAGGACTTGGATTTCCAATCCATCCGTTCCTCCGCGGACTCCTGGAGTTTTACGGCCTCCAGTTGCATAATTTCACCCCTGCTTCCATATTACACATCGTCGGTTATGTTGCCCTTTGTGAGCTGTTTCTGGGCTGCGAGGCTCATTTCGAGCTGTGGAAGAGGCTATTCTGCCTTGTGCCCCATACACAGGAGGGGTCACTTTATCAAGTGGGCGGAGCCGAAATATGGCGCATCGCCGAGACCGGATACCTATCCGGTACCCCGAAGAAGACGTCCAAAGACTGTCCTTCGAAGTGGTTTTACATGGAGGACGTCCCTCTTCTAGATCCTGTTCGGAGTGGTCTTCCCGAGTTCAACAATGTTCCTCTGAAGAAACGCCGAAGTTGGCGCCCACGGAGCCCCCCAGGAGGAAGACAACGGAAAAGTCCTTTACCTGATGGGCCGGATTAAAGCGCTGGCTCAATCAGGATTGACAATAATCGAGGTTATGTCAATATGCATAATGCGGGGGGTGCAGCTGCTTCAATATCGAGGGCACCCCCTATGGTGTTTTAACGGGGAAGATGATGCCACCCGCTGCGGGCGTAAGGGACCGGACTCCGCTGCTGCTTTACAAAAATTCTGTCTGAGTTGTTCAAGGGAGAGGAAGAGGAGTTCATCTGTATTAAGCCGCGGGATGGATTCTCCATGTACAACCCTCCAAGCTGGGTGAGCTGTCACTCTTTACTCCCAACCTTCCCGCATTCTTTGTTGTAAATACTCACCTTACCGTTTCATGGCAGGAACTGCGAAAATCTATAAGGGAGGTCAACAGCCCACCTCCACAATCAGAGGACCCTGACCGGGCCGTCGACCCCGGACTCGAAGAGGATCCGGACATATTTGTGGAGCTGATAGACAGGAAATTCTATCAATTGAGCTGTGATGACGCCATGGTGGCCATAACGTCCGACTATCCTAGACTACTCCCTGCATCGCATGTAAGAAAAGACCGGAGTCCCAACTTCCAAAAAGGACCCCCTTTTACGCACTTCACCTACCGTACACAAATGGTGTTTTTACAGGGAAGGCCTTCGGGACGCCATGCCGAACCCGCAGCGACTCGCCAACAAGGGGCACCGAAGCCGGGTAGGCCAAAAAGGAAGGCGGTCAGGACGGAGACGCTGGCGCAGAGGTATGACACAAAACCTTGCTCCGTGGTTATCGTCTTTCTTAAAATATAATGACGTCAGTGTTTCTTAGTAGAAAAAACGCTCGCCGGACTATATCCGGGGAGGCTGCCGATCACGCCTCCACCAGCCGGGCTCCAGGGCCGGACATAGAGGCGGAAGCGAACACGGGGAGGACGCCAGATGCTCCTCCTATAGAGGATGCGGATAGTCTATCCGCTACAAATTCCGAAGTGGAGAGCGCCATGAATCACAGGCATCGCCGGGCCGTACTCCGTGACGCTTGTTTCTCCCAAGAGGCATTCGATGCCTTCAACTCAGGAGATGCGTACATTCATGCTGCTCAGAATGGTCTAGCCCGAGCCACGGACCAGTATGTAAGGGATATACGGGTAAGAAAATCTGACGATTATATGTATCAGTAGCCCCTGAGACTTGAAACAGTTGACGCAACTGATTTAAGGATCATTGTTTGTGCAGGTTCTTACAGAGAAGAATTCCCTATTGTCTCAAGAGCTGGAAGAGTGCAAGGCCCAGCTAGGGGCCGTTGTTGCCGCATTGAAGGAGTCCGAGAAGGGCCCCTCTGGTAACACTTGTTTTTATTTCATAGAATACAGGTAGCAGGTAGTATACGACATGCATGCAAATCTAACAATAGATGTTGCAGATGACCCCGGAGTGAATCCGGAGGCCGTGGTGGTGAATGCGGCATGTGCTGATCGACAGCTAAATGCCGGCGAGCGCGTGCTTATGCGAGTCAGACAGGAGAAAAATAATCTCCAAGACGCCAATATCCGGCTGGGCATGGAACTGAAAGATGTCCGAGCCCAGCTTGCGGACTCCGTGAAGGAGAATAAGCGGCTTTGGCGCGGCATTTTTAGTAAGTGCTTGAACGAATTTTTTAAAGGAGTTCGGCGAAGAAGCCGGCTAACAGAGTTATGTCTGCAGGTATGCGGACGGGTCGTCCCGCGGAGGAGATGCCTCAGTCTTCGGGTGATCTTCTACCAGAGCTCTCACAACTGCACGAGCAAGTTCGGCAGGTGATGTAGGGTATTTCCCAAGCCTTATGGCCATCCGCGCCCCCACTAGGAGGCATGGGGGAGCTTATAGAGAAGCTCAAGGGAGCGCAGCGGCGCTTCCGATTATGGAAGATATCATCCTGTCGAGAAGGTGCGAGGGAAGCCTGGGCTATGGTGAAGACGCGATATACCAAAGCTGACCCAAACCACATGGCCGAGGTGGGACCTGTGGGGCCCGATGGGAAGGAGATCCCCGTCAGTTTAGTGTATGACCAAGTAGAATTAGCCGCAAAGTATACCCAATAAGATTGTAGGCTAGATAGCCTGTTGGATGGTATAGAAGAAGAATTTAATCAGTCTTAGTGACTGTGTACTTCAAGTGACATATGTAATGTCCTAGCCGGATTGTAAATCATTTGTCATGGCGGACCTTTTCGCTTCGACCTCTGGACCCGATAGTCCGGAGTGCATCCGAATACCCGCTCGGTTATGTAAAAACTGGGGTATGCATGGAAACCAGGCGTATGGGTCATAAGTGCTTGAACAGACAAGTACCCAACTAGCTATGTTATATTACATGGGTAGTAAGAAACATCTTCCAGGGAGAATAGTTCCGTTAAGGGTTCCTTTCCCTGGGTACGCATGCCCTAATGTGCATGTCCGAACTACGAAAAGAGACGCAAGCTATAAACATCTGGGGGCATGTTTCAAATTAAATAAAAGTCATCTTTTATTCACCGACCGAATATTCCCTTAAGAACGCTAGCTTTCGGCTTCACCCAGTCTGAGGTACACATCCGGCTGACCCGGCAGTAACAATCGCAGAGGTGCTCCCCTTATGCCCTAGCCGAATTAACGGGAACGTAGGGCATAAATACAAGAGCCAGGCAACCTAGCTTGGCCAAAACTTAAGTCATACCGATGCATATAATGGCGAAAAAAGGTACATGCGGAAGAATAACACATGTGTGGGATATAAGCCCAGAAAAATAGTTAGATTAAGCTTCTGTATAAGAAGCCCCCAGGTATAATGAGCGCGGTTAGCACGACAAGATTGTGTAACCAAGACACAAGTTTAGCCTTTTAGGGCCTTGATGAGAAATAAAAAGAGAGAAAGAGAGAAAAGACAGATATGTAAAAAATTGACAGAGGTAAGGAGACGAACATAGAGTCCGGCGCTAGGCGTAGAATCTTCGGAGTCTGGATGCGTTCCATGGGTTTGGCTCGAGTCGATTATCCGATGCATCCCGCAGACGGTACGCTCCACCGGTCAGAACCTGGTCAATAATGAAGGGACCTTCCCATTTGGGCTTGAGCTTGTTCTTTTCCTTCTCCGGCAGGCGTAGAACTAGTTCGCCAACGTTATAGGTTTTGGCCCGTACTTCTCTGCTTTGATACCTTCGAGCCTGTTGCTGATAGAATGCGAAATGGGCCTTTGCCATGTCGCGCTCCTCCTCCAGGGCATCCAAACTGTCCTGCCGATCGAGCTCGGCCTCTTTTTCTTCGTACATGCGCACTCGAGCTGAGTCATGAATTATGTCGCAAGGCAGAACCGCCTTTGCGCCGTACACCATAAAGAACAGTGTGTATCCAATAGTGCGATTCGGCGTGGTCCGCAGCCCCCATAGTACGGAGTCGAGCTCCTCTACCCAGTGGGTGTTTGATTCCTTTAAGGACTGCACTAGTCTGGGTTTAATGCCGCTCATGATAAGACCATTTGCTTGCTCGACTTGACCGTTAGTTTGCGGGTGATAGACAAGCATAATCGAGCTTGATGCCCATATTGCTGCACCAAAGTTTCACCTTGTCGGTTGTAAAGTTCGTGCCGTTGTCAGTGATGATGCTGTGGGGGATGCCATAATGGTGTACGACCCCAGATATGAAGTCTATCACCGGTCCGGATTCAGCCGTTTTGATGGGTTAGGTTTCTATCCATTTGGTGGATTTATCCACCATGACCAGTAAGTATTTTTTCTTATGGGTTCCCTCTTTAAGGGGTCCGACCATATCAAGCCCCCAGACCGCGAAGGGCCAAGTAATGGGAATTGTTTGGAGAGTGGTAGGTGGCATATGGCTTTGGTTTGCAAAAAGCTGGCAACCGACGCAATGTTCGACCAGATGCTGCGCATCTGCCCGGGCCGTCGGCCAATAAAAACTTGTACGGAAGGCCTTGCTTACAAGGGCCTGGGCTGCGGCTTGGTGGCCACCGAGTCCGGCCTGTATTTCTGCCAAAAGCTTCCGCCCTTCCTCTTCGGAGATGCACCTTTGAAGGACTCCGGTAATGCTTTTCTTATAAAGCTCTCCCTCGTGGACCTTGTAGGATTTAGATCGCCGTAATATGCAGAGTGCCTCATTTTGGTCCTCGGGTAGTTCCTACCTGGTTAGGTAGGCTAGGAATGGTTCTGTCCACGGGGTGATTGTTGGCGTTCTGGGAATGGGGGTCCCCAGACTTGCCTGCCTACGGCGTGGCTCATGCGGGGGCCCAACGCGGCCCATCTTCATCAGCTCAAGCTCAAGACCCTCGCGAGGGGCCACGCCTCGCGGGGCGGACGACAGGAACCTTCCTCAGAGGCGGCCTCATCACGTAGGCTCGTGAGGAGGTGGAGAGATCAATGCAAGGGTACCTCGCGAGGAACCCGTGACGCAAGCCATGACGATCGAGACCAGGCGGGAAATCTGGTAGAACCATAACAGAGAGAAAGAGAGAGGCGACTGAACTCACCCCAGCAGTTCATCGCACCAGCTCAAGAACACCTCTCGCGAGGCTATTCTTCCCTTGTACTGTCCATCATCAGCCCTAGAGGCAATCCACCACACCACACACTAGAGTAGGGTATTACACCACAACGGTGGCCCGAACCAGTATAAACCTCGTGTCTCTTGTGTTGTTCATCATTTTCATCTTAGTTCGCACGAGAGGATCGGACATAGATCGGTAGGGGAAAGATCTCCGCGCGCAACCCAGTGTTCGAACCTCAAGGGTCTACCGGAACCCGAAACCCGACATTTGGCGCGCCAGGTAGGGGTGCGCCGGAGTCCTCATTCCTCCGCGTCGCGTTCCGCCGCTTCTCCAACTAGATGTCAAGCAACCTGGCTGCCAACGCCAACCGCTGGGCGGCGTGGCCCGCCCATGCCGTATCGCCGTCTCAGGGCGACCTCAACCTTGCGCCTCAGGCAGCTCGTGCTACGCAGGGCGCTGCGGGGCGCGGGCGACGCGGCCAGACGCCACCTGCCCTCATGCCACGGCAGGTGCGGCCGCAGCAAGGGCCTCGAACCACGCCGCTGCCACGGTGCCATACACCCGACAGGAGCATGCGAACTCCAGGACCGCGCTCATGGTGGCCCGAGAGCTACTACGGTGCCGCTTGCTGGAAGGTGGCCGCGATGTGTTGTTGGAGCGAGTGGCCGAGCTCCTGGATGCCGCCGCCTCAGGGGCGCCCCCTTTCTGCATCCAGATGCCACCCCAGATCTAGGACAGGTCGCACGACGGCATTATGCGCGCCCACACGATTTCAGGCGGGCCCCAGGGCCGGTCCAGCGCCAACACCTCCGCCGGCACCGGGCGGCAGATCGCGCCGGCCCCTCCCCAGGCCAACGAAGGGATGCGCGCCGCGGCCTTTGGCCTCGGCGGACCACCGCATCATCACATACAAGGCGACGCCCCAAGCCAGACTGCGTGGCATGCGGGGCGCTACAGCGAGGTCCATGAGGTGGTCGCCCCGGAGGCCTATGTACCCCGCATGGTGGATCAAGGGCGCGAGCTGGAAGAAGGTCACGGCTCGTTCCTCGGGTCCGGCTGGGACGAGGAGGCGCCGGAAGCCGAGCTCTTCTAGGAACCCCAAGAGAGCATCGACAATCGCGCTGATAGCAGCAACTATCGGGTACCACTCATCCCTCAGGAGCAAGCTTATGCTAACCATGGGTCGCACGAGGTACAGGTCGCCGCAGCGGATGGCTGCCCCAACGCTGCAGCCTCTTATCCCTCGGGAGGAGGGTGCAGGGGGCTGCAGGAAAGGGGCTGAGATCCGGGCTCACCCTCGCGGTGGTTGGGTCAAGATGTTCTCCGGAGGTAGGCCCTCCGCCGGGGAAGTGCCCCATGGCCTGCCCCCGGCGGAGGACCCGTGGTCGTCGGGGGAACCGCTGGCGACCGCTCTACCCCATTGGCGTCGTCCTTGGTTTCCGGTTGCCGTCAATGGCGGCAGAGTGAGGCGCAAGGCGGGGCCCTCATCTGGCGATATGAAGCAAGGCCAGTACCTGTGAAGAAGGCCCAGTGCCTATGAAGCTCGCCGCCCCGTGACACTCTCACGTAATAATGAGTGGGGCTGTACACGCCCCGGAGTCTCAAGAGCGCCGGCCTCAGGCCCTGGGGCTCCCGCCCACACCCAGTGGAAGCACTTAGCTCCGCGCTGGTGAGAAGACGTCGAAGAGTAGACTAGGTGCCGGACGCGGCTTTTTTGCTTTTCTTCTGGCTTTTTGCTTTTTTTGCTTCTTCCTTGTGAGCAAGTTTCCTTGGTTTGTATTTAAGTTGGATTTGAGTTTGAAGCTTGCGTGCATTCAGGAAGGGGGTGTTTAGTCTCGTTTGAGCAATCTCTCGCGTTCTGGTTTCGGATTTACGCCCCAAGCTAGCGTCAGCTGCCCCCCTCACGAGCCCCTCGTGAGCCGGGTCGGGCCAGGCACGCCTACAGCCAGGACCACTGTCTCCGCACCCTCTCCGGAGGTCCTCGTCAAAGGATCAGCAGGTTAATCGAGGGACGCTGGCGGCGTAGCATCCCCCCGTAGGCCCGCTCATGGCACGCCAGGGCCGGAAGGTAAACGAATCAACCGAACCATCACCGGGCTAGCGACTAAACTCACGCATAACGTTGTGCTCACCAGAGTACGGATTACAAATCTTTACATGAGGGGTCCCCCCTCCCAAAATGCTCTTATATTCTTCAGGGCCAAGCCCGAGTCTTCTTCATGTAGGATAAACTGCGGAGACATGCGGTCAGTCAGACATATCACTCACCACGTCTTCTGGGGCTCCCTCGGAAGCATCACTGGCGTCGTCGACATTGTCACCACCGCCGCCAGCACCCCCATCATCGCCACGATCGTCCACAACATCGCCTTCATTGGCGCCCACGACCACGCTGTCATCATCAGACGCGAAGGCCCTGACGAGGGCGTCCATGTTGTCCTCCACCCACCACGCCAGGTCACCCCGGACGGCAATGGGCACGGGTGCGATGGCAGCGTCGAAGTCGAAGTGGGGGTCCCTGTCCTGCAGATAGCTGAAGACACGGGAGAAGGCACGCCCAAGCAAGGCTCGGCTCCTCTCTTCGACAAGCTAGCGGGACCTCTCAGACCATTTCTCTAGAAGTGGCACCACATCAGTGAAAAATTGGAGGTTGTCGGCGTAGTTGACCTCGTGCGGCTCCCTAGCAGCAGCCTCGCAGACATAGCCCAAAGCTGTGTTGGCCCTCTCTCGAAGCGTTTGAAGCATGGGGGCATGCACATGCTCCATAACCCGCCGCCGACGGAGCTCGTCCTCACTTCGCTGCGCAACGGCCTCGGCGTCATCGACCCTCTATTGAAGAAGAAGCTGCTCGGCCCGGGAAGAGGATAGCTCCGCCTGCGCCGCGCCGAGGGCGGTTGCAAAGGAGTCCGCGCGCCGCGTTGCTTCGGTCAGTTTCGCCCTGAGGGCTGCGGTCTTGCCCTCGTCCTCGGCCTTGATCAGCCCCAACCTCGTCTCGTGTTCGCGCTCGAGGGCCAAGCGAGCTTCCGCCATGCGGCGATCGACTTCTTCCTGGGCTCGGGCTTCGCGCGCGGTGACGTCATCCTCCGCTTGGGCCACCAGGTGCTCCCTTGTATCCAACCGCTCAAGGTCAACGTTGCGCTCGGTGGCCTCCAGCGTCAGCACCTCCTCGCGCTTCAGAAGCTCCACATGGTCGACAGAGGCTGCCCCCATCGACTCAAGGGCCGCCTGGCGCAATTCCACTTGCTGCTCCAGGGAGTTGCTCCAGGCTTGGAGCTGCCATGCGCGCTCCTCCGCATCCTTGCACCGCCGGTCTGCCTCCCAAGCCTCCTCAACGGCTAGGGAGAAGGCCTCCCGCGAAGCTGCTAGCGACGCCTCAGCCTTCGCGTTGTCAAGATCACGTTGATGACGAGCGAGGGCTATGGCAACCTTTAGTTTGCACTTCTCCTCAGCAAGGCGCAAACCTTCGGCCTCGAGGCATGCATCCTCGTCAGCAAGCTCTGCCCTGATTCGGCTCACCGCATCCGCCGCCCCCTGGAGGAACTCTTCACGAAGGGCACGACGCTCCCGAGCACGCCTGAGCACCTCTTCCACATCACCTTCTTCCGCTGGAGCTCGCAGAGGGCCCCGGGGCGGTAAGCCCCCTCCAGGCGTGGGGCAGGGGGCTGCCGCCCCAACCGTCGCCACATGGACCGCCCTGAGAGTCCGGTCCGGGGTTGATCCACCCACGGAGGAGGAGCCAAGGACAGACCTCAGCCATTCGCCTTCTATGACCAGAGAAGGGGCACGGGGCAAGCCTGACGCGCCCAAAGAAGACTCGCGGAGAAAGGGCATCGGGCGAGCAAGCTCGAGGCACCCTATGGAGCAGATCACTCCACCAACCGGTCCAGCGGCGAGGGCACCACCTGAGCTCGGTGGACCCGGAGCCAGCAAAGGGGGTGAAGCTGCGGGGGCTGGCTCCTGGGTCGACTCGATGGACTCAGCAAGGCGGGACCTAAAGGGCCACAATCAGCCACAAGGATAACAGAGCAAGTGAGCAGGGAAAGAAGAAGGCTTACTCGTCCATGGCAAAGTACTTCCTGCCCTTCAACAAGCGGCAAGGGCGGTTGCTGCCGCCTGATGCCTCCTTCCTCTTGCGAAGGGCCTCGACGTCTACACGAAACCGACCCAAGCGCCTGGGGTGGGGGTCGGCCTGGGGTGCAGAAGAAGCCTCAGGATTGTCGGTGCCGGAGGAGTTAGCTTTGGGGGCACCGTTGGGCGTCGCCTCGCGAAGAACGGTTGGGGGCTCGGGAGCCCCGGCCTCAGGAGCCGAAGGCCAAAACCCTGCATCAACCGCCGCCCCAGGGCGGGCCTCAGGAGAGGCCGCCTTCGAGGCTTCACACGATGCCACCACCTCGACATCAGCCACCTCAGCTCCCGCCGGCTCTCTTCCCACTCCGTCGCCTGGGGAGGGACCGCTGTGGGCGGCGAGGGGAGCAACCACGACAACTGGGTTCTCGCGAGGCCCCGTGAGGCCAGCCGGGCGCAGCCCCCACTCATCGAAGCTGGGCATCTGCTTCATGAAATCGGCCTTGCCAGAACAAAGGTACAGAAGGACGCCGCCGCTCTGTAGGCTGCCTGGGGAAGGATCACCAGTCAAGACCAAAAGCACCGTCCACAGCACTTCGGGCGCCAAATCCTCCTCCTAAAGCCGCATGCAGTCTCCGTGCCCCACAAAGTCCCACATCCGGTGAGAGGGGCGCTGGAGAGGAGCAATGCGACACAGAAGGAACTCCCTCACCACCTTGGGCGTTGTCACATTATGCGCCCTCAAACTTTTGAAGCGGCACCATACGAAAGCGAGCCGGGGGCTCGCGAGCGGTTCATGACCCTAGCCTGGGTTGGGAACAGCAGGCAAGGTCGGGTGCGAGAGCAAGGGTTGGGCACCCCGACGTCCACGTACAGCCACCGCTCTCTGAATCTGGCCTGAGAAGGTGGAAGGCCGAAGTCAATCCCTGAAGCAGCCGTCTCGGGCACGGCGAAGAAGCTCACACACCCCGAGCACTGAGTGGGATCGCTCAGGCGCAAAGAGAAGAAGTGTCGCAGCAGAGCAACAGAAGGAGGGATGCCTATCATCGCCTCACACACGAAAGCAAAGACGGCCAAGAGGGTAATGGACTCCGGCCCGAGGTGCATCATGTGGATCTGATAATGGGAGAGCACAGCATTGAAGAAAGCAGAAAAGGGGGGAACCAGACCCGCCCATAGGGCATTGACGAAGAATCGGACCTCCGTGACGGTCCTAGCAAGAAAGGCGCGGGATGCGGGGCAAATTGTGGTCCGGCCGCACTCGTTGAAGATGGAAGCGAGGGCGGAGTGGACCTTGTCCAAGGCTTTCGAGTTGAGTATGATTGACTGATCGACGGCGGGGGCCGCCGCCGGAGGTGCGCAGGACGAAGGCGCGGGCTTCTTCCCCCTTCCCTTCTTTGTCGGCGCCATGGCGTTGGGGGAAGGGAAGAGCTCGAGCCGGATTGGCGGCGGAGGTTGGAGCTCGGAGAAGAGGAAAGGTAGTAGGCGAGCGGGCAGCCAAAGGAGGAACAACTGTGTGCATCTACGGGTCCGCTTAGCCGGGCGCGCAGCAAGGCGTCGTGGGAAGTGCAGACTCCCACGCCCAATCAATCGCCAGGCGACGCCCAAGGCCGCAGGCTGTTAGGGACCGCGGTGCTTCGCGCTTGCCCCTTCGCTCCTCTGCTAAGCCAAGCACGCGCGCGCCTTGGGACCGGGGGCTACTGTCGGCGTTCTGGGAACGGGGGTCCCCAGACTTGCCTGCCTGCGGCCTGCGGCATGGCTCATGCGGGGGCCCAGCGCGGCCCATCTTCATTAGCTCAAGCTCAAGACCCTCACGAGAGGCCAAGCCTCGCGGGGCGGACGAGAGGAAGCTTCCTCAGAGGCGGCCTCATCAGGCAAGCTCGCGAGGAGGCGGAGAGATCAATGCAAGGGTACCTCGCGAGGAACCCGTGACGCAAGCCATGACGATCGAGACCAGGCGGGCGACAGGTGGGCGCCGGCCTGCGCAGTGTCCTTGTTTCCCCTTTGGTGCAAAGGGGGCAAGCACAGGCCAAGGCATCAGGCAAAGGTTACCATTCCGGTGCAACGAGACCAAGACCAGTCGGACGGCAGGACGGAGGTCACCGTGGAGCCTAGGACGGCGTCATCGCCAGTGCTTTTGGCAGCCGAAGACCACCTTTGGTTAGGATAACTTGTACTAGATGTTCCCCTTTAAAATGGCCAAATTGGCGCCCTTCCCGCTCAATTATTCGGGAAGAGGCCCAGGGCCTCTATAAATAGAGCTAGCCACCACAGAAGGAGGGGACGGCTGGAAATCTGGTAGAACCATAACAGAGAGAAAGAGAGAGGCGACTGAACTCACCCCAGCAGTTCATCGCACCAGCTTAAGAACACCTCTCGTGAGGCTGTTCTTCCCTTGTGCTGTCCATCATCAGCCCCAGAGGCAATCCACCACGCCACACACTGGAGTAGGGTATTACACCACAACGGTGGCCCGAACCAGTATAAACATCCTGTCTCTTGTGTTGTTCATCATTTTCATCTTAGTTCGCACGAGAGGATCGGACATAGATCGGTAGGGGAAAGATCTCAGCACGCACCCCAGTGTTCGAACCTCAAGGGTTTGCCGGAACCCGAAACCCGACAGTGATGACGGCCATTATTACATGGGTTGAAGGTGTTATTTCGATGGCAGAGCCTCCGATTGTGTCAGAGTGTTCGATATCTGGTGTTGTGGCCGGGTCCGGACTATTATTGCCGGTGTCCCCTTCCCATACCACAGATGGCTTAAACAGTTTTTCCAGGAAGATGTTAGGTGGGACAGGGTCGCTCTTAGCGCTGATACGGGCGAGGATATCCGCCGCCTGATTATTTTCCCGAGCCACATGGTGGAATTCAAGCCCCTCGAACCGAGCTGACATTTTGAGGACGGCATTGCAATATGCCACCATTTTTGGATCCTTGGCATCGATGTCTCCATTTATTTGAGATATTGCGAGGTTTGAATCCCCACGCACCTCCAGGCATTGAATGCCCATGGAAACTGCCATCCGGAGACCGTGTAGTAGGGCCTCATATTCGGCTGCGTTATTGGAGTCTGTGTATAGTATTTGGAGTATGTATTGAACTGTATCTCTGGTGGGGACGTCAGGACGACACCAGCCCCCAGACCAGCCAGCATTTTAGAGCCGTCGAAGTGCATGATCCAATGGGAGTATGTGCCGTACTCTTTAGGGAGTTCGGCTTCTGTCCATTCGGCGATGAAATCTGCTAGTGCTTGCGAATTTCGCCGTGGTTTATATGTTATGTCAAACGGGAGGAGCTCGATAGCCCATTTGGCAATCCGGCCCGTGGCATCGCAGTTGTTTATTATGTCATTGACTGGTACTTCGGAGGCTGCCGTAATTGAACACTCTTGAAAGTAGTGTCGTAATTTCCGGATGCCATGAATACCGCATATGCTATCTTTTGATATTGTGGGTACCATGATTTGCATGGAGTGACAACAGTAGATACATAATATACCAGTTTTGAAGTGGGAATTTATGCCTGTCCATCTCTCGTTCGACGACGAGCACTGTGCTTACAACTTGGTGAGTTGCCGCTATATATAATAGCATTGGTTCGCCGACATTTTGCGCGGCCAAGATTGGGTTGGTAGCCAGTATGGCTTTTATTTCTTCCAATCCGGCCGTGGCTGCGTCTGTCCACTCGAAGTGTTCGATGCGCCGAAGAAGGCGATAAAGGGGGAGTGCCTTTTCTCCTAATCGGGAGATGAAGCGGCTTAAGGCCGCCACACATCCAGTTAACTTTTGGATTTGCTTGAGGTAAGTTGGGATAGCCAACTGCGACAGAGCCTGGATCTTAGCCGGATTTGCTTCAATTCCTCTGCTGGAGACGATAAAGCCCAGGAGCTTTCCCGCGGGTACGCCGAAAACGCATTTTTCCGGATTGAGATTAATGTCATATGTTCAGAGATTGTCGAACGTGAGCCTCAAGTCATCTATTAAGGAGTCGACGTGTCTGGTTTTAACGACCACATCATCGATGTATGCCTCCACTGTTTTGCCAATCTGCTTTTCCAGACATGTCTGAATCATAAGCTGATACGTTGCACCGGCGTTTTTGAGCCCGAAGGGCATTGTGTTAAAACAGAAGGGGCCATATGGAGTGATGAATGCCGTTGCGGCTTGATCGGACTCCGCCATCTTAATTTGGTGGTAACAGGAGTATGCGTCGAGGAAGCACAATGAGTCGTGTCTCGCGGTAGCATCGATAATTTGATCGATGCGAGGGAGGGGGAGGGATCCTTTGGGCACGCCTTATTAAGGTCCATGAAGTCGACGCATAGGCGCCAGGGTTTGTCCTTCTTTGGCACCATCACCAGGTTTGCTAGCTAGTCCGGATGCTTTATTTCTCTAATGAATCCGACCTCCAGTAACTTGGCTAGCTCCTCTCCCATGGCTTGTCGCTTAGGTTCAGAGAAACGCCGAAGAGTCTGCTTGACCGGCTTGAATCCTTTTAGAATGTTAAGGCTATGCTCGGCCAGCCTGCGTGGGATTCCTGGCATGTCTGAAGGATGCCAAGCGAATATGTCCCAATTCTCGCACAGGAACTCCCGTAGTGCGGCGTCTACAGCGGGGTTTAACTGTGCCCCGATGGATGCTGTTTTTGTGGGGTCCGTTCGATGAACTTGGAATTTGACTATTTCATCCGCTGGTTTAAAGGAGGTGGTCTTGGATCTTTTGTCTAGTATCACGTCGTCCCTGTCCACTATGGAGCGCAATGCGGTGAACTCCTCCGCCACAAGGGCTTCGGATAATGCCTCGAGGGGCAGTGCGGCTATTTTGTTCTCGGCGCGGAGTGCTATGTCCGGATCACTAGCTAGAGTGATGATTCCATTGGGTCCGGGCATTTTGAGCTTCATGTACCCGTAATGGGGTATGGCTTGAAAAATCATGAATGCCTCCCGCCCTAGAAGGGCGTGGTATCCTCTATTGAACGGGCCACTTGGAATGTGATTTCTTCGGACCCGTAATTCTCCGGAGTGCCGAATACCACATCTAGTGTGATTTTCCCAGCGCAACGTGCCTCCCGACTAGGGATAATTCCTCGGAAGGTCGTGCTGCTTTGCTCTATACTGTTGCTGTCTATTTCCATTTTTTGAAGAGTCTCCTCATAAATGAGGTTTAATCCGCTACCACCGTCCATGAGCACTTTAGTGAGCCGAAAGCCGTCCACAATTGGACTGAGGACCAAAGCGGCTGGTGCTCGGGTTCGAAATTTAGGTTCGTCACTGGCATTGAAGGTGATAGCCGTGTCGCTCCATGGATTTATTGCTGCCACGTGGCAGACTTCGGCAAGGCTGCGGAGTGCTTGCTTACGCCTATTATTTGAGGCGAAGGTCTCGAAGACTGTCAATATTGTATTGTTATCCACAGGAAGGTGCTCTGGGGTTTTTTGGATGAGGAGATCCTCACCGCTCTTGGCCACCTGCCGGAGTACCGAAGATGCTCTAAGGCTATGTGTTGGTATGGTATCCGTTGTACTATGAATTTTGCAGGGCCCGTTAAGCCATCCCTCCAATACGGTTCCACGCCATGTAGTGGGCTTTTGCTTCTTTGTAATTGAGTCGGGCAACTTATGAGAGTGCACCCTTTTAGTTCAGACTGGGGGTTTTGTCAGAGCCGGATTATCCCAAAATTTTGTTTGGGTTTTCCAGGCGCTTTCCATCACATAGTACTTCCGTACTATGGCCGCCAAGTCAGTGAAGTGTGCTATGTCACGGTGACTTATGGCGTTGAGGATTCCCTTGTCCGTGCAACTGTTGCAAAAGAATGAAATTGCATCTTCCTCGCGACAGTCCTTGACCTTGTTCATTACAAGGAGGAATCTGGCCCAATAGTGTTGCACTGTCTCTCGGGGCGCTTGCCTAATGTGGGAAAGATCGTTTGTATCTGGGTAGGTGGGTGGATTTATGTCCGGACCTTGACCCAATCTGAGACCCCGGGGCAGGGGAGTTTCCGATCTTGGAAGTTCGGGCTCCAGGATGTTGCCCTGTAGGTTCGGCATGCAGCCTGATTCTAGGTTCAGTGTTAGGGCGGTCTCCTCCCGTGAGCGGGTATCCGACTCGGAGAGCTCGGGAATCCGGACATAATTCGTCCTCAGGATAGAGGGAGAATCGCCGCATTGCTCCTCCACCACCACTATCTGATGGGTGACCGGTGGAGAGTTAATCTCCCTTTGGTCGGGTTTAGGCCCGATCCGATCGTAGTCCGTAGCGACTCCCAGAGCGGCGATGCGATCCAAGAGCTCGTTCAAAGAGGAGATCTCCATTGGATCCATCTGCTCGGCGAATTTTGAGCCGATGTGGAGGCTATTTTCGATGACCCGAGAAGTCATCGTCGGCGCAGCGGCCGAGCGGGCGGTCATGACGGAGCCGCCTAGTCAGAGAGTTTGGCCTACAGCCAGGCTCCCCAGAGGTGATGTTGTCCTTGACAATGAGACGAGCCATCCTTCCTTATGACAATGACACAGTGGAACTCTCAATGAAAGCACCAATGTCGGTGTTAAAAACGGCAGATCTCGGGTCGGGGGTCCCGAACTGTGCGTCTAAGGCGGATGATAATAGGAGGCAGGGGACACGATGTTTACCCAGGTTCGGGACCTCTTGATTGAGGTAATACCCTACGTCCTGCTTGATTGTTATTGATGATATGAGTATTACAAGAGTTGATCTACCACGAGATCGTAGAGGCTAAACCCTAGAAGCTAGCCTATGGTATGATTTTATGTTGTCCTATGGACTAAACCCTCTGGTTTATATAGACACCGGAGGGGGCAAGGGTTACACAAGGTCGTTTACAAGGGAGGAGATCTACATATCCGTATTGCCTAGCTTGCCTTCCACGCCAAGGAGAGTCCCATCCGGACACGGGACGAAGTCTTCAATCTTGTATCTTCATGGTCCAACAGTCCGGCCAAAGGATATAGTTCAGCTGTCCGGAGACCCCCTAATCCAGGACTCCCTCAACAAGCCATAGAAAATAAATGGATCTTCAAGAAGAAGACTGACTGTAGTGACCCGACCTCGGACGGTCAAGTCTCTGTGCGTAAGTGTCATCCCTGGATCGGTAATGCTGACACACAAAGTACTCGAAGGAATTATAATAGAGTAGCAATCACACACTTATTACATCGATAGTCTCCAAAGAGAACTTATTACAATAAATTTGGCTTAAGGCCATCTAAATAAGATAACAGCGGAAGGCTTGGAAGATAAAGTGAGCCCATCAACTCCAACGGCATAGCTGAGTGCACGACAACGACCTAGCGCACCTTACTCTTCGTCTGAAAAGTCTGCAACATGATACGTTGCAGCCCGAAAACAGGTCAGCACATGGAATATGCAGGCATAGTAACATAGTAGAGCAATGAACAGAATAAATGCTATCACTACATGCATATATGGCTGGTGGAGGCTCTACGGTTAATATGTTTCGTGAAAAGCCATTTTTTCCTACAACAAAGGAATATGTTTTATTTAACTATCATGGTAGTTGAATGTAACACTCCAAAAATTTTGATTTGGTTTTATCAAATATTTTGTTCTCTAAATTGGAAGGGGGTTATTTAAATTTTTCTTAAAACCTCTCCTCAAAAAATTTATGACAAATATTTTAGGTGTCCTTCTCAACCTTGATTTTTGGTCTTGAGGGATTTTCATTTGGTGTTGACTCAACACAAATAATTTTGGAAAGTTTTTCAATTTCTTTCTATTAAAAAGAAATCCTATGGATTTCTGGATTTATCCTTTCCATTCAAAACCATTCTCTTTTGCCATGTCTCTTGTTGGAATCATTCTTCCAAACCCACCTAACTACATTGGAACAAGCCAAACATCCAAATCCAGCAAGTTCCAACTTCTTCTAATTTTATTTCTATTTATTTTAACCTCAAAATCTTTTCTGTCATTTATTTTGAACCTTAGAGATTTACAAAGGGACTGCCAGATTTCCTTTGAGTTTTAACTCCAAATAAACTTCTCTGAATAGTCCCTAGCACCCTCAACCAAGATCCATGAAGATCCACTGGTCCACAGTTCAAATTTTTCAAAATTTGCTTGCTGCAAGTTTGGACCAGATTTGCCATTTTTGGTGAAATTCATTCTTTTTCTTCTCCTAAAAATCTGAGAAAAATCAGGCAGCCCCTAGATGCATCAAGAGACCACTTCACCAAGTCCCATCTCCAGAAAAATTTTCCACATGCCAAAATCATTTCGTCGAACAGGTGGCCGGCACTGTTTCTGTCAAGTTCAGAGTTTAAGTGTTTGGTTTCATTCGACAGCGTCGTTTTCTTCAGAGCGCGGCGTCAATCTCGCCAGTGCCCGTGTTGGCATCTTGCTCACTACCTCTCGTCCTTATCCAGAGCGTCGCACGGTCGTTTGGATGGGCGCAAGCGTCGGTGGCGACGTGTCCCGCCAACGCCGGCGTCTTCCGCGGTGGCAGAGCCACCCGTGGCGGCCAACAGGGGCCAGCCCTGCAGAACGGCGCCGTCCGGCACCGCCCACACCACCAGAAGCCTATGCGTGGCCGTCCTCTTCCCCGTGCATACTGCAGCACAGTCACCGTGGCCAGAGAAGCGCATAGCGCGCTCTCTGCTGCCGATGTGCCCGTCAGCCGTTCCGTCAAGGGCTTGGAGTGTCGCCCAAGTCTGGCCAAGTTTAGCTATGGGATGAAGCCAGTGATCCAATCCGCAGCTGCCCCGACTCCTAAACCCCCCGTTCGACCGCTGCCTCGCCGTAATCATCGCTGGAGTTATCCCGTACTCGGCAACCGCCTCGGACCGGCTATAAAAGGGGACCCCGAGCTCGTTCACGACCCAGCACCACCCCTCCACCTCACCAGAGCCGCGCCCAGCCACTAGGAGGACCTCGGGGAGGTCTTCTTCCCCGACTCCGGCCGCCCCGATCTGCTTCGGGCTCCGGCATGATTCCCTCTTGTGAGACCACCCCCGCCTCCCAAACCTTGCCAGTAGCCTCCTAGTGCACCCACTCTGCTGACCCTAGCCTCAATTTGGTGTTTGCAGCTCTCCCCGGCGAGATCCACCACCGCCCAAGCCGCCGTCCGCCGGAGTGGAGGCCGCCGTCGATGTGGTGCTCGCCGACGACCAACTCCACCACCCACAGACGCGGGAGAACACCCTGAGTCCGTAGGTACCATCCCCTCCCCCTACCTCGCCGTGGATCGACGCCGGCGACCACCGCAAGCCTCGGGCGCCGGCAGACTCTGTTTTCCAAATTCAAACCTGACGGGTGGGACCCCCTCGTCAGCCTCTCCCCTCTTATTTGAAACGTTTTCTGAAAACGCCTTCGGGCAGAAACAAGTTTTCCTTGGGGGTTGGCATATTACTAACCGAAACGTTTTCTATTTTTATAAACTAACCCCTGGAAACTTTCTGTTTCATTACAGATGAGTCCCTGGACTAAAACCCTTATAACTTTTTAACAAAAGATGATTTTGAATTAATTCTTTTTCTGCCATCTTTATTTTTCTGTCTAGTTTTTTTTATCATATTTATTTTAAAAAAATTGGAACAATTTTTATGCACACACGGTATTTACGTTAGTATGCGATTTCTTTATACCATAGATACCGGAGGAGGTGACGGAACCGCGAACTTCGCCGAGCTAGACTGCGACTACTCCGAACCAGGCAAGCATGTTCGAACCTTTGATATGATGGGTGTTTTGCATGTTTGCTTGAGTAGTTTTCTCATGGCATGTTTATAAGCATATTGTGAATGTTATATTGCATTCAAGGCAAGCTAAAGGTGAGCTTCGAAGTTTGATGTGTTCTTATGATGGTGAGATAACCTGGTCATGTGGTGGCATGATAGGTTGAAAGCTGGTTTTGTTGAAGCATGCCAGTCTTATGTCAACCGTGTAACTCCAGTGTTAACGTGGGGTCAAGTCTTGTTCCCGTTTGTCCCCGTCCGTGCTACCACATGTTTTCTGCAAAGAATGCGGTTTAGTAAGTTGCAAACCTCTCTCCTTGTACACACCAAATAGAGGGGTCGTGATGAGGGTTCCATGGCCCTGGATTAAAGCCCGTCATCCGGTCAGGGGGCATGGGTGTTTCCGGTTGGGACCGAGAGGGGGGCACCCCTTAGAGCGCGCGAATATAAATTTGATCCCATGCTATTTGAGGTTGTGGCCTCCCCGTCTTAAAGTTTTTCTTGAACGTTGCCTAGGGTGATTCCTGGCAACGGAATGTGGAATGGGTGTGTACTGGTTAGATGTGTTTCTTCTAAAATACTGTAAATGGAACTAGTCCTTTGTGACTACTGAAATCCATTGGCTGTGGTTAAAGAGTACAAACTCTGCAGAGTCAAAACCATTCGAGTATCCATGTCCATGATCGGGGACTTGTACATCATCTCAGTCTCAGTGTCAGTCTCAGTGTCGACCTCAGTGTCAACCCCAGTGACAGTCTCCGAAGAATAAGCATGAAACTGAGAGAGTGGTAAACCCGGCTGAATGTTATTCCTGTGAATGGACTAACCAATTTATTATTATGTGCTGAGTATTTCCTTGGGATGATTTTAAATTCATGAACTATTTGAATACGAATGATGAAATATAATCCCTTTACACTACTAGGGAAAACCTTATACACAGAATCTTAGCAGCAGCGCGGTCTAAAAACAGACGCTACTGCTAATTAGCAGCAACGAGCTTTAGAAAAGAGCGCTGCTAATGACTGAGTAGCAGTAGCGCTCTAGGTGAAAAGAGCGCTACTACTATAATTGCCACGATGTTGCCGCCAGGAAAGATATAGTAGTAGCGCCCTTCCCGTGGACGCGCTACTGCTAAAGAACTTAGTAGCAGCGGTTTTGCTCAAAACTCGCTGTTGCTAAGTATGACCGCAACTAATTAAGTTTAGTCCCATACTGCAAAGCGAACAAGGTGTTTACCACCTTAAATATGTTGCTTCTCAACCTATCTCGAGCACTTGGTCTTCATTGAACTATATGTGTATGATTTGTGGTTGCAATATGAATCCTCGCCTGTACCTATAGAGGTACAATGAGGATTCATGTTGACTATTTAGATTATACACAAAAATATCAATGATGACCAATGTATATTTTTGATGTTTTTACTAAACAAAAGAAATAACTGCTTCCATTAGCAGTAGCGGTTTTCCCCAAAACGCGCTGTAGATAAGTTAGCTATAGCGCTTCTTCTGTACCTGCGCTACTTCTAGTTCGAGTTAACCACCCCCCGCATCAAAATTTCGCTAAGTCCTCCTTTCCCCCCCACCGGCCTGTTCCCCTACTCCCTGTCGCCGCCACCCGAGCCCGAGCGCGCCTGCGCCCTCACCGCCGCCGCCGCCCGCCTTCAACCTCACCGCCGCCACTCTCGACCACACTGTCGCCGCCCTCGACCTCACCGCCGCCGCCCTCGACCGAGCCCGCCGAGCCCGCCGCCCAGGACCGCCGCCCTCCCGATCCCGAGCCCGCCCTCGCCGCCCCTCCGTCGCCGAGCACCTCCCCGCCACCGTATCTCCCTCTGTAAGCCCCCCACCCCTCCCCAACCCCCTCTCTCTTTGCTTAGTTAGTAGATGATTTTAGTAGTAGTAGATGTTAATTTAGGGTTCATAGATAATGATTTTTAGAAGTAGTGGATATTAATTACTAGTAGTGATGGTAAACTAGTTGTATAATTAGCAGTAGTACATGTTAATTAGTAGTAGATGTAGTAGTTAGATGTTAATTAGTAGTAGTAGATGTGCTAGTTTCTTTCTATTTATAGTAAGTTTATATTTAGTAAGAACTAGTTGAATTAATAGAACTAGTTTAGTTTTAGTTGAACTAGTTAAGTTTTAGTTGAACTAGTATAGTAAGTAAATTAATAACTAGTTGAACTACTTCATTTTTAGAAAGAACTAGTTTTTTTTTCTTTTTATACTAAGTTTATATTTAGTAAGAACTAGTTGAATTAATAGAACTAGTTGAACATGCCATATTTGGTGTTATTTTTTAGTTTAAGCAATTATTTCATGTTTTGGTTACACCTCCAAGTGGCCTATGTTTTGCCGGAGTGTTGATTAATTTCCGTTCCGGCAAATTTCAGGCGCTCGATATGTCCTTTTTTAGCAAAGGTCATGCCGGATTTTTCCGTGAATTTTGGCATGACTTGTGCTAGAATATGTACAAGTATAATCTTTGAATTATGAACGTAGGAAATGTCATACTCGGATGACGACAGTCTCCCGGGGGAGTGCAGTTGGTGCCATGATGATCGAGGTATGTGCGACAGGTTCGTTCAGCTGGATGAAGATCGGCCCTTCAGCATTAAGCTCGAGGAGACCTTCGATGTTGAAATGGTACGCAACAATGACAAGTGTTTTTTCGTAATTAAGCATGACTTCAACTATTTCAATGTCTAATTTTCATCTTTTACAATTCGACTAGCTTATCCCATGCCATGCAAGACGCTATGTCTTGGAGAGGATGGGTTTTGAAGACCATGAAAATTTTCAAACAAAGAAAATACACCTAAGGACCCATCATGATATCGATTTTGAAGTAAATCTGTACAATTCTCAGAGCGTAACCCATTTTGGTTGCCAAAATTGGGAAGCACTTTGCAAAATGTATGCTTTTATGAGGGTATGATTGTCAGCATGGATCTTGATGATCCTGACATCGAGCAAGACAAAATGGACATTTGGGTCCTTGTTGATACGCTTCCGATTCTACCGCAATGTGAGTTTCTCAAACATAGTTATTAACTAATTTATATTATTTATTTCAAAATAGTTGACAGCTTATTTCCATTGACAGCTTATTTTGAATCTTCAAAGAATGTGCAGAAGATGGTAGACAAAACCCACTACACTGATGGCTCCGAATTAACTTATAAGGAGAAAAATCATCTGATTGCTTATTGTACTTTTTTGAGAATTACAATACCTATTATCGAACTCCTCCAAATTATGGTGAATACGTGCCACTAGTGCACGTGTTGAACCATGATAACTTCTATGGAGATACCCTGGTAAGATATTTTACTATTACGACATCCGTGCATCTTTTGCATACTTCTAAAACTAGTACATCATTGCTAACTACGAAGTTATTACTATGTTTTTCAACAGAAAATCCCGATGGATTGTGTGCCTCATCTGATGTATTACAATGGTCGCCTTGAAGTTCTGAACGTACAGCCAGGTCATCCTACGGATCTCACCTATAGATATCGAATTTCTGAAACCGGTGAACACATGCTAATCAAAGAGTGGAAAAAATGTTTGGACATTCGTAAGGAGGTTCTTGGAAGCAACATTAAGCGAAAGGCAAGAATTGGAGACGGGATAATCTGCATTCTCCATAATGAAGAGCGAGGGGCTATCTTGTTTTTTGCTATTTTACCTTAGAGAATATAGTAGGTCCTAAGAGAATGTAGTAGGTCCTATGAGGTACAATATGTTTATTATGTGATACAATGTGTTAGAGTTGAAGATGTGAGGAGTACTTGTGATTACGACTAGTGACCAATGATATGATGATGATGATGATGATGATGATAAGTTGTTAATGATATGATGATGATGATGATGATGATGATGATGATGATATTTATTATATCATTGGGTGAAAGAACCGCGGATTAGTTTCAAGTGGATGTCCGTCCACTTGAAACTAGTCCACACGGTTCTTTCACCCCGTGATGTAATAACTCATTATGATGTAAAAACAATTTGTAAATTCCTGTTGTATGAAAATTTGTGTAAAGGTGTACGAATACAACATGAAATAAAAAAGAAATAAAATACGAAATAATAGTAGCAGCACGGGCAGAGAGAAGCGCTACTACTAATTACCAGCAGCGCTCCTCCTGGAACTCGCTGCTACTAAGTCGATTTAGCCGTAGCGTGGGTGGAGGCACACTACCGCTATTCATTAGCTGTAGCGCCTTATCAGTAGCGCACCACCCCGCGCTACTGATAGGTCTAAAACCCGCGTTGCTGCTAGGCTTTTCCCTAGTAGTGTTATGTGATGTCGCTCAGACGTCCGACTGTGGCACTCTTGTCATTTACCTTCGATATAAGCCCTTTATGTGATGTCGCTCAGACGTCCGACTGTGGCACTCTTGTTATTTACTTTCGATATAGGCCCTTTATGTGATGTCGCTCAGACGTTCGACTGTGGCATCCTTGTTATTTACTTTCATTATAAGCCCTTTTCGAGATGTCTCTTAGATGTCCGACTGTGGCACGTTCTGTCATTTACTTTTCAATATAAGCCCTTTATGTGGTGTTGCCCTGACGCCCGACTACGGCACATTAATTTACTTTTACCTTTCGAGGCGTCGCTTCAGACACCCGATCGGTCTACAGTTATTTTATTGGGATTTCGGGAGGACTACCGCCTGACTTCCTTTTTATTTTACATGCAGTGCAATTATCTATCTGAGTGTGCATTTCTAATCTTCTCATGTGCATCATGTTTACATTTGTTATATCTTATGTCCAAACTGTCTTGCGAGTACATTCAAAGTACTCATCTGGCTTGTTGATTTGGCCAGATGTTGACGAAGGCGATCTTATGGATGAAGAGTTCGATAGCGAGTCAGACGCCTAGAGGAGTCCCAGTCAGTCCCGTGCGATCCTGGAGTTGATCGCTTGTATTGTATATGCTTCCGCTACCCAAATAAAATCATCGAGCCTCACTCCGACGCTTGATGAGATGTAAGATTTAGGAGTCATGTCACCCACTTCACTGTGACATATCCACCACCACTTTTATTACGAGTCAGTAGTTATGCCACCATACCTTTGTGTCATATCCGCCTTTATGTGTAATATCGGCGCACTTGTAATAAATTGTTGAGTAGCCTCAGCTCAACCTTGTATAATATTTAGTACTTCTGGATTTCTGTATCAAGGATTTGTCTACCGGTAAGAAGGATTCTTCTTTACTGGTCAATACAAGGGTCGGCTTTTCAATAAATGTTTTATTGGAAAACCGGTCGTGACAACCGTGGTATCAGAGCCAGGCTGACTGTAGGAAGCCACTAGGTGCGATCGCTAATCGGCTATTAGTGTAATAGTGCTATTTTTAGCATTTTGCAAATATAGCAATTTTCTGTTAGTCATCATAAGTTTATGACTTGACTATTCGGAATTTTTGTCTACTTTTGTAGATGGATGGCAGCGACTGTGAGTCTCGGGTGTTCGCCAACGTACCTGAGGGGTTCGTCAAGCTTCTTGTCGCCATCACCAAGGTCGTGATTAGGCCATCGGCTCGTCCGGAGTTCACACTCTACCAGCACAAGCTCATCGACAGCGTATCTATGCACCAGGCCTCGGTGCAATTCAAGGGAGGACGTTCTGAGTCACGCCGCTTCCGATTTGTAGGGAGGGCCATGCCTACGGAGAGGCATGCCATGCAGATGGCCGCCCGTGAGGCGATAGCTTGTGTCCGGGATGCGCTCCCTTCGATGAAGACTCGTCGCTACCGCTACCTCCCATGCCACATGCCATACACTTGTCACTATGCATTCGCTTGCCCTAGAGGAGATAGAGATGAGGCTATTGAGATGTTGGTTGAGTATCTCAAAGCTCTTGAAGCTGCTTTTGATAACCTCGTGGATGACTTTGTGGCTGCTCGTATGGACTTTGTTCAGGGTTGTTCCGCCAATAGGAGGGAGCTCCTCCGTACAGCACCGCCACTGTCATACATATCGTCCTCAGCATCCTATGCACCTGCCACCTTGGCCACCGCTCGCCGCCTGCCTACCACTGAGGAGTTTGACCAGGTCATTGCTCCTACTCTAGTCAGAGCTGCACCACCTGCCGCGCCCGCACCAGCTCCTCAGCTCAGTCCTTCGCGTCTGGAGCCTATTAGTGAGGAGGAGGTTGAGTCTCTAGCATCACTGGGTCTTACCCTCGGAAGGCCAAAGGAAGTTCTCACCATCTCCGACTGAGTGCGCCTAGTAGCCGTGCGATGTACCAACTTGTATGATATGTTTATATGTACATAGGTTTGGTGAGAAGTAGTTTGTGTGCGCATCATGTAGGAACTTGGAGAAGTGCACTGGCCTGAATAACATGTCAGGAATGTGTATGCACCTCCTGATGATGTATTGTATAATTATGGCTTGCATGTAAGATATGTACTGAGCGGTCCTTCTCCATGTGCAATCATATATTTCCTTGAATAATCTTGGAGTTTCTTTTAAATTCCGCCTTTGCAAAATTATTTATTTTTGCCACTCAGTTTTTCTTATGAGTTCTGCAAAAATACCCCAGAGTGGAAAATGCCTCGTCCCTGGACTCGTTCCATGCCAAGTCCACCGGAAGAAAATTATGGTACCCAGACAAGTAACAACTTCACACAGGGGCAGTCAAGTTAGCAAGGCAGTGAAACAACATTTTCTCAAGTATGCCGCCTTTATGAGCAAAGCCAGCAGCAGCATCAAGAAATGATGAACCAGGTTATCAGTATGGGAAATCACCGTGAACCATATCAGCAGCATTCCAAATTATCTGAGCTACAAAAGACACGTCCCCCAACGTTCTCCCACACTGATAGACCTCTTGAGGCCGATGATTGGCTTCGAGACATTGAAAGGAAGTTAATTATTGCACAATGTTCGGACCGTGAGAAGGTACTTTATGCACCTCATTACCTCACGGGAGCAGCCGCATCATGGTGGGAGAATTTCCTACACATGCACCCCAATGAAAATAATATCACCTGGGAAGATTTTAAAGAAGGATTTCATGGGGCGCACATTCCCAAAAGCATTATGAAGATCAAGAAAAGGGAATTTGAGGACCTCAAGCAGAGAAGCATGACATTGACTGAGTACAATAGTCAGTTTACTCTATTATCTTGTTATGGCAACGAAGAGCATATGACAGAAAACAAAAAGATGGAGAAATTTCTAGACGGTCCGGCACCAGCACTTAAATGCCAGCTGGTCGTACACACCTTTCCGGATTTCAAAACACTTGTGGACAAGGCCATTACATTGGAAAATGAGCGCCGTAGCTTGGAGGATTTTCGCAAGCGGAAAAGGGATAAGACTACTCATGCTCGCAACAATCGGAACAAGACTGTTTTTCAGAAGATTGGAGCGAACAGACCCACAACCAATGTTCCACACCCAAACAAAAAATTTCACGCAAGGGACAAGGATTTTACATATCGCCCAGGTATTACTGGCTACGCTTGTGGAGAGGAAGGACACTATGCCAAACAGTGCCCAAAACCAAGAAACTCGGCCCCCAAGTCGAACAACAATGGAAACAATCCGGCACCCAAGCGTAACAACTTCAACCCCAATAAAAATCACAAGAAGGGTCACTTGAACCATGTGACCAAGGAGGAAGCACAGAATGCCCCGGATATCATACTCGATACATTCCCTGTCAACACAATACCTGCCATGGTTTTGTTTGATTCTGGAGCTTCTCACTCGTTCATGTCAAAGAAATTTGCTTTGCAACATGATTTTTCGATGTTTCCCTTGGAAAAATCCATGATCATCAAGTCCCCCGGGATTAAGCAAATCACTCAGAGTTACTGCCAAGGTGTGGTTATTGAGATTGAGAGACTAAAGTTTCAGGCAAACCTCATTGTATTGGAAAATAAGGGACTGGATGTTATACTAGGAATGGACTGGCTAACCACCAACAAGGGATTTATCGACTACTTCAATCGGACTGTAATTCTTACTCATCATCACGGGAAGACGATAAAATTTTCAGCTCAGGAAAGACCAATGTCACGACAACCAAAGTTGAACAAGGTGGACATTTCAGAGTTAAGAAAAGTTCCAGTGGTGTGTGAATTCCCTCACGTATTTCCCGAAGAACTACCGGGCATGCCACCAGACCAGGAAATAGAGTTCATCATTGAACTAGCACCCGGAACCACCCCCATTTACAAGAAACCCTATAGGATGGCACCCTCCGAGTTGGTAGAATTAAAGAAGCAAATAAGAGAATTACTGGACAAAGGATTTATACGAGCCAGCTCCTCACCTTGGGGTTCACCAGTATTATTTGCCAAGAAAAAGGATGGGACACTGAGATTATGCATAGACTATCAAGCACTCAACGTGGTCACCATCAAAAATAAATATCCTATGCCACAGATAAATGATTTATTTGACCAGCTCACACAAGCCAAAGTTTTCTCAAAAATTGATTTGAGGTCAGGGTATCATCAATTAAAAGTACGGACAGAAGATATGCCTAAGACAGCATTCACCTCCAGATACGGATTATATGAGTTTACAGTAATGCCGTTTAGACTAACAAACGCCCCCTCATATTTTTTCCATCTCATGAACAAAGTATTGATGAAATTTATGGACAAATTTGTTGTGGTGTTCATTGATGATATTTTGGTACTCTAAGACACCAGAAGAGCATGCAAAACATCTCAGAATTGTACTAGGAGAATTAAGGAAACATCAATTATACGCCAAATTCAGCAAATGTGAATTTTGGTTAAGACAAGTTGGTTTTCTAGGCCATGTATTGACCCAAGAAGGTGTTGCCGTGGACCCAGAAAAAGTCAAGGCCGTACTTGGCTGGACACCACCAGCCAACGTAACAGATGTACGAAGTTTTCTGGGGATGGCTGGATATTACAGAAGGTTTATCGAGGGGTTCTCCACCATAGCAAAACCAATGACACAGTTACTCAAGAAGGATAAGAAATTTGTATGGACTGAAGCTTGCAAGAAAATTTTCCAAGAACTAAAAAGGAAATTAACAACAACACCAGTATTGGTTGTACCAGACATACACAAAAGTTTTGAAGTATATTGTGACGCATCCCGGAAAGGCCTTGGATGCGTACTAATGCAGGAAGGCAAAGTAGTCGCATACGCTTCCAGGCAACTATGAAAGCATGAAGAAAATTATCCTATACTCATGATTTGGAATTGGCAGCAGTCATTCATGCACTCAAAGAGTGGAGGCACTTTTTGCTTGGAAATCGTTGTGAAATATATACGGACCATAAAAGCCTCAAGTATATTTTCACACAACCCGAACTCATCTTACGGCAACGACGCTGGTTGGAATTAGTGAAAGATTATGATGTTGGCATTACCACCCAGGAAAGGCGAATGTAGTGGCAGATGCTCTTAGTCGGAACCCCAGCTCGGGGAACGACAGTCTACAGAAGTTGAGACCTGAATTTCAGCAGGAGTTCACCAAACTCAATTAGGTGATGATCACTGAAGGCGATGTGTCAAACTTGGAAATACAACCCACCCTTGTGGAACAGATTAAGAAGGCTCAGCATGGACATCCCAGCATCGAAGGCATAAAAAGAAAAGTGAGTATGGGCAAAGCCTCAGAATTAGCCGTAGACGATGAGGGAATATTATGGTACGGAGACAGACTTTGCGTGCCAAATATAGAGGACCTCAAACAGCAAATTCTAGCTGAAGGCCACACCGCTCCATATTCAATCCACCCTGGAGGAACCAAAATGTATAAAGACATTTAGGAAAAGTTTTGGTGGCATGGTATGAAGAGGGATATAGCCACCTTCATTGCATGTTGTGATTCTTGTCAGCGCATTAAAGACGAGCACCAAAAACCAGCAGGACTATTCCAACCAAACCGGATACCTGAGTGGAAATGGGACGAAATTGGAATGGATTTTATTGTTGGACTACCTCGGTCACAACACGGAAATGATGCCATATGGGTCATCACATATAGATTAACCAAGGTGGCACATTTCATCCCAGTAAAGACAACCCACACCACTCAGAAGCTTGCCAAGCTTTATCTCTCCCGTATAGTTTGTCTGCATGGAGTTCCAAAGACTATAATATCTGACAGAGGCACTCAATTCGTCTCAAAATTCTGGGATCATTTACAACAGGCTTTGGGAACTCAACTAGCATTCAGTACAGCATACCACCCCCAGACTGATGGACAAACTGAACGCGTGAACCAAATCCTAGAGGACATGCTGAGAGCATGTGTTCTCACCTATGGAACCAGTTGGGAAGAAAGCTTGCCATATGCCGAGTTCACATACAACAACAGTTACCAAGCCTGTCTACAAATGGCACCTTTTGAAGCCTTGTACGGGCGGCGATGTCGTACTCCATTAAATTGGTCAGAAATAGGAGACAGTCGTATCTTCGGCCTAGACATGCTCAAGGAAGCTGAGGAGAAGGTTAGACTAATCAGGGACCGACTCAAGACGGCTCAGAGCCGACAGAAGAGTTATTACGATCGAAAACATCATGAAGTCAACTTTGAACCTGGTGAATATGTGTATCTACGAGTATCTCCTATGAGGGGCCTGCAACGGTTCAAAGTTAAAGGAAAGCTAGCACCAAGATTTATTGGACCCTTCTGTGTGGTTGCACGAAGAGGCACAGTAGCCTACCAGCTAGACCTCCCCAAAGAGCTGTCAGACGTCCATGACGTATTCCACGTCTCACAGTTGAGGAAATGCGTAAGCAACCCAGAGAAGCAGGTATCACATGAGAGCATTGACGTGCAACTAGACCTCACCTACAGGGAACGTCCAATAAAAATATTAGAGGAGTCTGAAAGGAGGACATTTCAGAAGACAATTAAGTTTTTCAAGGTTTAGTGGAGCAATCACACCGAGGATGAAGCAACATGGGAAAGAGAGGACTTTCTTCAGGCAGAGTACCCACACCTATTTGAGGATCAGCTGAAATCTCGGGGACGAGATTTTTCCTAAGGGGGTACGTGTTGTAACACTCCAAAAATTTTGATTTGGTTTTATCAAATATTTTGTTCTCTAAATTGGAATGGGGTTATTTAAATTTTTCTTAAAACCTCTCCTTCTCAAAAAAATTATGACAAATATTTTAGGTGTCCTTCTCAACCTTGATTTTTGGTCTTGAGGGCTTTTCATTTGGTGTTGACTCAACACAAATAATTTTGGAAAGTTTTTCAATTTCTTTCTATTAAAAAGAAATCCTATGGATTTCTGGATTTATCCTTTCCATTCAAAACCATTCTCTTTTGCCATGTCTCTTGTTGGAATCATTCTTCCAAACCCACCTCCCTACTTTGGAACAAGCCAAACATCCAAATCCAGCAAGTTCCAACTTCATCTAATTTTATTTCTATTTATTTTAACCTCAAAATCTTTTCTGTCATTTATTTTGGACCTTAGAGATTTAGAAAGGGACTGCCAGATTTCCTTTGAGTTTTAACTCCAAATAAAATTCTCTGGATAGTCCCTAGCACCCTCAACCAAGATCCATCAAGATCCACTGGTCCACAGTTCAATTTTTTCAAAATGTGCTTGCTGCAAGTTTGGACCAGATTTGCCATTTTTGGTGAAATTCATTCCTTTTCTTCTCGTAAAAATGTGAGAAAAATCAGGCAGCCCCTAGATGCATCAAGAGACCACTTCACCAAGTCCCAGCTCCAGAAAAAATTTCCACATGCCAAAATCATTTCGTCGAACAGGTGGCCGGCACTGTTTCTGTCAAGTTAAGAGTTTCAGTGTTTGGTTTCAGTCGACAGCGTCATTTTCTTCAGAGCACGGCATCAATCTCGCCAGTGCCCGCGTTGGCATCTTGCTCACTGCCTCTCCTCCTTATCCAGAGCGCCGCACGGTCGTTTGGAAAGGCGCAAGCGTCGGTGGCGACGTGTCCCGCCAACGCCGGTGTCTTCCGCGGTGGCAGAGCCACCCGTGGTGGCCAACAGGGGCCAGCCCTGCAGAACGGCGTCGTCCGGCACCGCCCACACCACCAGAAGCCTACGCGTGGCCGTCCTCTTCCCCGTGCATACTGCAGCATAATCACCGTGGCCAGAGAAGCGCAGAACACGCTCTCTGCCGCCGACGTGCCCGTGAGCCGTTCCGTCAAGGGCTTGGAGTGTCGCCCAAGTCTGGCCAAGTTTAGCTATGGGATGAAGCCAGTGATCCAATCCACAGCTGCCCCGACTCCTAAACCCCCCGTTCGACCGATGCCTCACCGTAATCATCGCCGGAGTTATCCCGTTCTCAGCAACAGCCTCGGACCGGCTATAAAAGGGGGCCTCAAGCTCGTTCTCGACCTAGCACAACCCCTCCAGCTCACCAGAGTTGTGCCCAGCCACTAGGAGGACCTCGGGAGGTCTTCTTCCTCGACTCCGGCCGCCCCGATCCGCTTCGGGCTCTGACATGATTCCCTCTGGTGAGACCACCCCCGCCTCCCAAACCTTGCCAGTAACCTCCTAGTGCACCCACTATGCTGACCCTAGCCTCAATTTGGTGTCTGCAGCTCTCCCCGGCGAGATCCACCACCGCCCGAGCCGCCGTCCGCCGGAGTGGAGGCTGTCGTCGACGTGGTGCTCGCCGACGAACAACTCCACCACCCACAGACGCAGGAGAACACCCTGAGTCCGTAGGTACCATCCCCTCCCCCTACCTCGCCGTGGATCGACGCCGGCGACCATCGCAAGCCTCGGGCACCGGCGGACTCTGTTTTCCAAATTCAAACCTGACGGGTGGGACCCCCTCGTCAGCCTCTCCCCTCTTATTCGAAACGTTTTCTGAAAACGCCTTGGGGCAGAAACAAGTTTTCCTTGGGGGTTGGCGTATTACTAACCGAAACATTTTCTGTTTTTATAAACTAACCCCTGGAAACTTTCTGTTTCATTACAGATGAGTCCCAGGACTAAAACCCTTATAACTTTTTAACAAAAGATGATTTTGAATTGATTCTTTTTCTGTCATCTTTATTTTCCTGTCTAGTTTGTTATCACATTTATTTAAAAAAATTGGAACAATTTTTATGCACACATGGTATTTACGTTAGTATGCGATTTCTTTATACCATAGATGCCGGAGGAGGTGACGGAACCGCGAACTTCGCCGAGCTAGACTCCGACTACTCCGAACCAGGCAAGCATGTTTGAACCTTTGAAATGATGAGTGTTTTACATGTTTGCTTGAGTAGTTTTCTCATGGCATGTTTATATAAGCAAATTGTGAATGTTATATTGCATGCAAGGCAAGCTAAAGGTGAGCTTCGAAGTTTGATGTGTTCTTATGATGGTGAGATAACCTGGTCATGTGGTGGCATGATAGGTTGAAAGCTGGTTTATTTGAAGCATGCCAGTCTTATGTCAACCGTGTAACTCCAGTGTTAACGTGGATCAAGTCTTGTTCGCGTTCGTCCCCGTCTGTGCTACCACATGTTTTCTGCAAAGAATGCGGTTTAGTAAGTTGCAAACCTCTCTCCTTGTACACACCAAATAGAGGGGCTGTGATGAGGGTTCCATGGCCCTGGATTAAATCCCGTCATCCGGTCAGGGGGCATGGGTGTTTCTGGTTGGGACCGAGAGGGGGGCACCCCTTAGAGCGCGTGAATATAAATTTGATCCATGCTATTCGAGGTTGTGGCCTCCCCGTCTTAAAGTTTTTCTTGAACGTTGCCTAGGGTGATTCCTGGCAACGGAATGTGGAATGGGTGTGTAGTGGTTAGATGTGTTTCTTCTAAAATACCGTAAACGGAACTAGTCCTTTGCGACTACTGAAATCCGTTGGCTGTGGTTAAAGAGTACAAACTCTGCAGAGTCAAAACCATTCGAGTATCCATGTCCACGATCGAGGACTTGGACATCATCTCAGTGTCAGTGTTAGTCTTAGTGTCGACCTCAGTGTCAACCCCAGTGACAGTCTCCGGAGAATAAGCATGAAACTGAGAGAGTGGTAAACCCGGCTCAATGTTATTCTTGTGAATGGACTAACCAGTTTATTATTATGTGATGAGTATTTCCTTGGGTTGATTTTAAATTCATGAACTATTTGAATACGAATGATGAAATATAAGCCCTTTATGTGATGCCGCTCAGACGTCCGACTGTGGCACTCTTGTCATTTACCTTCGATATAAGCCCTTTATGTGATGTCGCTTAGACGTCTGACTGTGGCACTCTTGTTATTTACTTTCGATATAGGCCCTTTATGTGATGTTGCTCAGACATCCGACTATGGCATCCTTGTTATTTACTTTCATTATAAGCCCTTTTCGAGATGTCGCTTAGACGTCTGATTGTGGCACGTTCTGTCATTTACTTTTCAATATAAGCCCTTTATGTGGTGTCGCCCTGACGCCCGACTGCGGCACATTAATTTAATTTTACCTTTCGAGGTGTCGCTTCAGACACCCGATCAGTCTACAGATATTTTATTGGGATTTCAGGAGGACTACCGCCTGACTTCCTTTTTATTTTACATGCAGTGCAATTATCTATCTGAGTGCGCATTTCTAATCTGCTCATGTGCATCATGCTTAGATTTGTTATATCTTATGTCCAAACTGTCTTGCGAGTACATTCAAAGTACTCACCTGGCTTGTTGATTTGGCCAGATGTTGACAAAGGCGATCTTATGGATGAAGAGTTCGATAGCGAGTCAGACGCCTAGAGGAGTCCCAGTCATTCCGTGCAATCCTGGAGTTGATCACTTGTATTGTATACGCTTCCGCTACCCAAATAAAATCATCGAGCCTCACTCCGACGCTTGATGAGCTATAAGATTTAGGAGTCATGTCACCCACTTCACTGTGACATATCCACCACCACTTTTATTACGAGTCAGTAGTTATGCCACCATACCTTTGTGTCATATCCGCATTTATGTGTAAAATCGGCGCACTTGTAATAAATTGTTGAGCAGCCTCAGCTCAACCTTAATATTTAGTACTTCTGGATTTCTGTATCAAGGATTTGTCTACCGGTAAGAAGGATTCTTCTTTACTGGTCAATACAAGGGTCGGCTTTTCAATAAATGTTTTATTGGAAAACCGGTCGTGACATTGAACAACATTGAGAAGGTTCCTCCAACTCAATCCCAATTAAAGTAGTTATCAACCCAAAAAATTAAATTTAGAGTGATGAGATCCATATGTTAATCCAAGAACCAGATACTCAAGATGTCCATAACCGGGGACACGGCTAACCATGATTAGATTGTACACTCTGCAGAGGTTTGCACACTATTCCCCACAATACTCGATATCCTCCATTGGATTTCTCACACTACATGGTGTTTGAGAAACGGATGACCGAGACACAGTCTTTCAGAAACATTAACTCTAACCCTAGGTAGACAGTACCAACCTACATCCCCTACATCTGCTAGCCTACCACTGGAAGAGGTCATGCAACATACTCGACTATGCTAGAGCCCATAATAGCTTGTTGCTGCACACGGAAGTTTCTAGCATGAATAACCTTACGATCCCTTTGAGCCTAGGTGGCGGACCATAGGATGATCACACGGGTACTCTGGGATATCCTAGGACAACACTGGATTCTCCAGGTGCCCAAATCCAACAATCCACCCAGATGTGTATTAAAGTTGCCACCTTAAGTTAACCATTAATTAACAATCTCACATCTGTCATGGATTCACTCACCCAAACCACGTATACGAGCATAGCATTGCAATATAAGCATAACGTAGAAGTAGCTCCCAAGGGTTTGATAATAAAACAGGTAATAGGTTCTACCTCATCAACTACTTCCCAATACCCACATGTTAATCACAACCTACTCATGAAGTGTTTGAGGATTGAAACTAATGCATAAAACTGGGTATGAAAAGAGTATGATCAATGTGTTACTTGCCTTGCTGACGATCAGCAAAACCTACTGACTCGTAGTAGCACGCTTCGCACTACGGGAATTCTATCACAAACAAACAATAGCATACATAAGCACTCAAGCAAAGATGCACGGGTAAAACTCAAATAAGAAGATCTAACCAGAAAGTTCAATTGAAGAACTCCAGTTTGCAAAAATAATCAAATCAAACAAAGAAACGAAACTCAAACTATGAAAGAAACAAGATCCGTTTACTAATATGGACTAAAGTCAAATTTTCCAGTACCAAAATCTTGTTCAAGTTGGTTAAACAGAAAGAATAGACAATGGTCTAGGCGCTTGTTTCACCTGATTTGGATAAACGAGCGAAAACATAAACTAAAACGAAGATCAGGGCAGAAATCATGATAAAAAATAATCACGGAAAAACCCTAGAAAAATATGAGATGAACAGGGTAACGAACGAACATTCGCTGTCTGCGGCTACTAACGAACAGCGTTCGTTAAAACGAACGAACGAACGAGCGTCCGCTAAATAACTAAACCGAGAAAAACCGAACCAAATAAAATAAAAAACGCATCTAGGGTTTTCTTTAAAAAACCAGGGTTTTTACCTAAATCCAAAGAACATAACCGGCTAACAGATCGGATCGGGATCGGCGGCTCCGGCGGCGTCTCCGGCGAGGGGGGGTGGCGGCGGGGGGCGCTGCGGCGAGCGGTGGCGGCAAGCTGCAGCGAGTGGCACGGCGGCGGCAGCTGCGGGCTGCGGCTGCTGCTGGAGGCGGGGTGAGGCGGGGTTGAGAGCGGCGGCGAGGTGTGGTTATAAAGGGGAGCGGGTGACTCGGCTTGGGGCGGGGGCAACCCGGACGGCGGCAGCATGCCGGACTCCGATGGAGTCCGGCTCGGGCACGGGCGCGAGTGCGAGGGAGGCGGTGTGGGCTTGGCCCGGCTCGGCTGGGCCGCCGGCCCAGTCGGGCGCTGACTTTATTTTTTTAAACAGATTTCGACAGAAAAAATCCTAGAAAATAAAATAAAAATCTAAAAATGCCAAAACAAATTTTCACCGTCTAACTAAAATATTTAGAACAGGATGAACATTTTCTTGGCCTAAAAATGCAATTTTGAAAAATGCATATTTTTTCTAATTCAAATAAAATTGCAATAAAATCCAAATAAAACTATTTATTTGATTTTAATATTTTTCCTCGAATATTTCATTTATTTTGGAGAAATCATATTATCTCCTCTCATATATTTTTAATATGAAATATTTTTGAAGAAAAAATTAATTAAAACCAAAATGATCCTTGTTTTGATATCTAAGAAAAATTCAAATATGAAAACGATGAAATCCCCAACTCTCTCCGTGGGTCCTTGAGTTGCTTAGAATTTTGAGGATCATGAAACAAAATGCAATAAAATATGATATGCATGAATGATCTAAGTATAATATTCCAAATTGGAAATTTGGGATGTTACAAACCTACCCCCCCCTTAAGATGAATCTCGCCCTCGAGATTCGGATTGGCTTGAAAATAGGTGTGTGTGGTCTTTGCGTAGGTCATCCTCTCGTTCCCAGGTGGCTTCATCCTCGGTATGGTGGCTCCACTGAACTTTGCAAAACTTTATAACCTTGCTGCGAGTAACTCGGCTGGCAAACTCGATAATCTTGATAGGTTTCTCTTCATACGTCAAATCACTGTCCAACTGAATTGCTTCCAAGGGCACTGTATCTCTCAGAGGAATATCTGCCATCTCAGCATGACACTTCTTCAACTAAGAAACGTGCAACACATCATGAACTCCTGACAGTCCATCGGGTAACTCCAACTTGTAGGCCACTTCTCCCATACATTCCAAAACTCGGTATGGTCCTACAAATCTCAGGGCTAACTTTCCCTTGACTCCAAATCGCTTAACTCCTTGGAGTGGTGATACACGAAGATATGCTCTGTCTCCAACTTCATAGACTACTCCTTGTGTTTCGAGTCTGCATAGCTCTTTTGCCTGGACTGTGCTACCTTCAGTCTATCTCGAATCAGCTTAACCTTCTCTTCTGACTCTTTGATCAAATCTAATCCAAACAACTGACGGCCTCCAACTTCATCCCACATTAACAGTTTCCTGCACCTTCGTCCATACAGAGCTTCGAAAGGTTCCATCTTCAAACTGGCCTGGTAACTATTGTTGTATGAGAACTCTGCGTATGGCAAATTGTCATCCCAACTAGATCCACAATCTAGCGCACAAGCTCTCAAATGTCCTCCAGAATCTGATTGACTCTTTCGTTCTGTCCATCTGTCTGCGGATGAAAGGTTGTACTAAACTTTAGCCTGGTCCCCAAAGTCTGGTGCAACTAATGCCAAAACTTTGAAGTGAACTGTGTTCCTCTATCTGATACGATGGTCCTCGGAACTCCATGCAAACATATGCTACCTCTTGAGCACTGCGTTGGATTTCCCCGAAGAGGAGAGGATGATGCAGCAAAGTAGCGTAAGTATTTCCCTCAGTTTTTGAGAACCAAGGTATCAATCCAGTAGGAGGCTACGCGCGAGTCCCTCGTACCTACACAAAAACAATAGCTCAACGCAACCAACGCGCTTAGGGGTTGTTAATCCCTTCACGGTCACTTACGAAAGTGAGATCTGATAGAGATGATAAATAATATTTTTGGTATAGACACTACAAAAAATACACTTCCGTGATGATACGTGTTTGTCACAGTAGGTCACGTTGTTTGTCATGCATGTACATCCATGAAAAATTTATGAGAGAATCAAAATTGTCGTAGAAGTGTTCCATCACATTACCAAAATTATCATCACGGAAGTGTCCACTTCCATGACGATAAATCACGCGTCACAGAAGTTCTTTCGTCAAGGGTGACCGACACGTGGCATCCACCGTAACGGAACGCCGTTAAGCTATCGGGTCGGGTTTTGGATCCGATAACCCATTAACAGCCCCGACCAATGGGAAATTTCCACGTGTAAAAATTCTTATTGGCCGGACGAAACACGTGTCAGATCGTCAGTGGGTCAGATAGGCGCCTATGATACGTCGACACGTGGCACGGCCCAACAGAGGCCCATTCCTATGAAAAGGCCGGCCCGTTTGACTTGGTCAAAAGGTGGCGGGCCGGCCCATGTAAAGCCTGTTAATGGCCTGTTCACATATAGCCCATTTAGCCCGCTAACCCAAGGCCCATCTGGCCCTATCCGAATTAGGCCCAGTAGCGTCATCTGGGCCACCCAATATGATTCCAGCCCATTTTCACTTCTGGCCCATGTATGGCCCATGACGTCTTTCGGCCCATATGATACCCTATGTAACTCTTGGCCTATTAACGGCCCGTGGTGAAACTGGCCCGTAATGAACAATGTATCACTTTACACCCATTAACGGCCCGTGGTGAAACTGGCTCGTAATGAACAATGTATCACTTTATACCCATTAACGGCCTGTTATTCCATTGGGCCGTTTCCAACCCATGTTATCTTTCGGCCTTCTCAGAGCCCATTTATTCTTGGGCTCATTTCCAACATTCGTTTACTTACGGACCGTTACTGTCATTTTCTGCTTGTGGGCCAAATTCAGCCCGTGGTTACAGTCGGCCCGTTTGTGGTCCGTTAATACGTTGGGCCGTTTTCATAGCGTCATCAAATACGGCCTATTAACGATGGCCCGTTATGGTCGGCCCATGAACGGACGATTCCAACTCTAGCTCGTTTACGGCCATAATGCGGCCTGTTATTGGCCCATGTTTGGCCATCGATCATACTGCCTGTATAAGGCCCATTAATGATACGGCCCGTAGAAGGCCCATTGTTTCTATGGCCCGTAGAAGGCCCATTGTTTCTACGGCCCGTAGAAGGCCCACTGTTTCTACGGCCCGTAGGAGGCCCAGTGTCACTACAGTAAATATTAGCCCATGGTTATTGTGGCCTAGTTTTAAAAAAATAGGTTATTGCAGCCACTAGCAAACCGCGGAAAAAGAACTGCAATGACTAGAAGCAAACAAATAAACAAGACAACAAGGAAATAAATAAGCAAGCAACTTACGCTAGGCTATCACGGCTATCACACATATTACATCCACTGGGCATCAAAATTCGCCACCGGTGCAAATAAACGCGCCGACAAATGAATATACAAAACTGAGAGCACTTCAGAAGGCACTAGGCCTGGCCAGTTCGCCCCCCTCCAAACAGTTGAAGAAGCTAAGTAGACCTCAGTTGTGTCAATGATAGATGCATCAACACTAGATTTAAGGCATGATGGTGCACACGGTAGTCCTCTGACATCTTCATTGCATATTTGACTTCAAGTCGGAGCTGATCTGAAGCAAGCCTTTCCACTTTAAGTTGAGACTGAAGAAGTCTAACTGATTGAGGCAGCGACTGCACAGAGGTTGTCTCACACCTGTTGGTGAGTAGCTTCAACTCACTGTCTTCATCAAGACAGGACCTTGGGGTCATCTCGCTGTCCTCAAGATGGTTTGGCTCACTATCTTCCCTAAAGTTCTGCCTGGCGTAAGAGATACGAGTCTGAAAGAGAAACAAGGAGAGACGTAACAGGTTTCACAATTATATAAGTAAATAAATGGATTTGTTCTGCATAAGGAACATGTTTTTACAACTACAATTTGAAACTGGTAGTTGTTGCAAACATCCAATCAGATGTAAACAACAAAGCAAACAACAGTGGAGGAAATGATGCCTATCCAAATCTATACTAGAACAAAGTTTGAAGGCTTGAGAAGGATGAACTTACATTACATGTTAACACGGGCTGGACAAAGCCCTTCTCCATGTTGATGGAAGGATAATTCATTAAATTCCCCAAAGAAAATTCTTTATAAGCGTTGCCATTATTCTACATTTTGCAAAGAGTACATATAGATCAAATAATATTGGAAGAAACAGAGGATAATGAAGCTCAGGTGCAGACTGATGATACATAATCAAATAGCAATTAATTAAGTACAGCGTTACAAGGCAAAAGGGAGAGAGGTACTGACAAGAGTAATGCAGAGCCCATTATTGTTTTGAGATCGTATGATCCTTTGAGCAAGGAGATTCATCTGAAATTAGTTTTCATACAAGAGAGAAGGTAAGGCACAAGCAGAAATTTAGGAGTTCAAATTTTGAATTGATATCATAGACAGTACTTGTGCTGGGCTCCCAGCAGTTCTAATAGGGGTTTGGCCACTGGAGTAGGGGTAAAGTGTGGTACAGTTGGGCATGTGTTTTCTGTGGCTGCTGATCTATCTGATTTAACAGGTATCACTACCTTTTCCAAATACCTAGTTTGTACTCCTTGACGAACTGCACTCACCCTATTCCTTTTGGACACCTATTACGAAAGAACAACATTTGACTGGGAAAACATAGTGTGACAACACATGGAATAGGTACAGAAAATGGATAGGTATGGCATATACTCATATATGATGCTTAAACTAAGCAGATGGTGTAACAAAGTAGAAGTAATGCAAGAGGTCAGAAGTAAAATATGTGCGACCAATACAACTTTGCTAAGTTAGAGCAAGCACCTTGATGGGTGAATAAGATAGGCCATCCTCCACCATGCCAAGTTTGTTAGGCAGTGGATCATTCCGCAATATTCCTCTCGTGCGCCCATTCTCATATTCATTTTGATAATGTTCAATATCTGACATGCATGAAAACATAAAAACAAGTCAGATTTTCTTTGTAATGCAGAAGTGACTCTAATCCAATACTGCCTCCCTGTAAACCCCTTTGTGCTATCTCTGCAATTCTTTTAAAAGATGCCATGCATGCTGAAATTTGTTGTGTGCATTAATATAATGTGGCCTACTACTCAAAATATGAGAGCTCCAGAAGTGATGACACTTCGCAGATGATAGCTTCAACATATAGTAAAGAAGAACAAGTCGACCTGACCTGACAGATTCAAAATATACTAAGGGAGAACAACTCGACCTGACCAGTCGACCGCAAGAGAAGAGTATCATCTTAAAGAAGAGCAGAAGAGCAAGCAGATTGAAGATATTACAAGTCTTTTAATACAATGTTGGTTGGCCACCCATGATGAACCAGAGCGCACAGAGAAATACTATTCTTTCCGGTCTCTCCATATGTGGCTCACATGCATTTCGAAACTAAAGTAGGAACATTTAGCTAACCAATTAAACATCTCTCAGTTTTACTAATATCAGCAATAATATCATATATGAATTTGTACAACTAAGCTTGTTTAGCTCGACGGGTGGAGCAGTGCTATTACGACACGGACCACGTAGGCTGATTGTGGTCATCATAAAATGGGGAAAACATAAGCATGATGAGTACAGTGTTGACCGTGGCAGTGGGATGGCAGATCTGAAGCTGCAAACCGCGCAAAGGGTAGTTAGCAACCGATGTTTGCTTTGAAATAACAACTAAGATTTGGTATGGACAAGAAAGTACGGTCAACAAGTGACAAAGAAATGCAATTATGTTGTCTCTCTATATGTCGCGACATGCATTTGGAAACTCAAGTGGGACCTTTAGCTAACCAATTAAATGTGTCGGTTAACTAATATCAGTATCATATCACAATCATATTTGAACAACTAAGCTTTCAAATTCTGAGTGTTGTGTTGTTTAGCTTGAAGGGTGGAGTAATGCTAGTACGACAGAAAGCACCTACGTAGATCATAGTAGAGTAGATAAAAGGGGAAAACCCTAAGCATCAAGAGAAAAATCAGGAAACTGGAACTAGCTAGACCAGTGGGTGGCGCACATGCTTTTCGAAACGAATATAGGAACATTAGGTGACCAATTAAACATTCTCTGTTTTAGTGATATGAGCATCATATCAGATTCGTATTTCAACACGTAAGCTTTGGGTTGAGGTCTTGAGGAGCAGTGCTAGCACGACACGAAGCACCTACGATGATGGTAGTGAATATAAAGGGGGGAAACTATAAGCTTTACGAGTATAGTGCCCGTGCCATGGCGGATCTGAAGGTGCAAACCAGACAAAGCTACTTCGCAACCAATGTTTGCTTTCAACTAGCCACTATGATTTGGTATGGACAAGAAAAGTACAGTAAACAAATTACGATCTATTTTCCAGGTGAGATCAATAACTTAAGCACATATGGAAGAGTACCACCACTCTTGTGACGTCGTGTAGGCCTATGCTGATACGTTGAGGGTGTTGCGGGTGCAATGGCTGTCGGCAGCGGGGAAGAAGACTTTAGACGGCAGACGGCCGGGTCGGGGTATATATCCTGTTTCCGTGGACGAGGCGGTCGTAGGAGCGGCAACGGCAAGGTGGACGACGGCGCCGATGAAGCGAGAGGAGGCGATGAAAGGATCCTGGTCCAGCGCCGTGGATGAGAGACGTCCATCTCTTGCAGTGGACGACGGGGTAGGGGTAGCGGCTCCGGCAAGGTGGAGGATCGGGTGGCAGACGGAGGAGGCTGGCCGCAGTGCGGAGGTTGTCGTGCCGCCGACGGTGTATGAATGGGGAAATGGATGGGAGGGGGGATCTCAAACTTTGGGACGCGCTTCTCTGAAATGGGGGAAAGTTACGAACTTATCTCCCGTTTAAAATTTCAGACATCACGTCGGTTGGGGATAGGACGGTAATCTCGCATCTCCCAAATATTTGCCGGTAACTATTTCGGGCGAGGAGAGGGTGTTTTGCCGCCCACGGTTGGCGCCCACGGTGTATGAACGGGGCTGACAGGTAGGGCAGTTGTGTCATGTCTGATGGAAGTTACACATCTGCCCCTATTTAAAATATTAGTCTACATCAATTTTGGGCGAGGAGAGGGTGTTTTGCCGCCCACGGTTGGCGCCCATGGTGTATGAACGGGGCTGACAGGTAGGACGGTTGTGTCACATCTGATGGAAGTTACACATCTGCCCCTATTTAAAATATAAGCCTACATCAATTTCGGACGAGGAGAGTTTGTTTTGCCGCCCACCGTGTATGAATGGGGAAATGGAGGAAGAGACACATGTCTTTCGGACGAGCTTGAATCAAATGTGTTTTGCCGCCCATGTTTGGCGCCCACCGTGTCTGAATGGGCTCAGACGCCGTCGTGTCACGTCTGATTGAAGTTACTAGTCTACCCCTATCGACAGCAGTGTAAATCCTATCGATAAGGATGTCAAGTGTCAGGGGTTGACAGTAATTTCCATCTCGCAAACACTTGCTTCGAGAAGACCACAAATTATAGTGGGTGTTTAGCCGCTTCGTTCAAAACTTGTGAGAATTAGCATTCACGTTTGCCCTGGGACCTGGCAAACTAAATTCAAATCCAATTTGTATTCGGTTACGAATATCCACATATAATTATACGTTTTGTTATTTATTTCTTCAAAACCACAACAAAGATTTATTCCACCTTTATATATGATTATGATTTAGAAATGCCATGATCTTCGAATTCAGTAGGTTGGATACACTCTGAGTCAAACAGTTATTTCATCCAATACAATATGCTCACACGACAAACAGTTCACCTTATGTCAATCATACAAGTACTGAGGATTACCTCGCCTAAAAAATTCGGATCATTACAACACATGGACAACATAGGGGGTCTTGCAACATAATCCATTCAGAGACATGACACAACATGCAAGTACAACAATCTAATGAAAATTTCAACTGGTATCTAAAGAAGAACCGAGATTATCTTGGGCTTCAGATACCAGAAATAGCAGGACCTCCTCCATCTTCAAATGCAACATTCTTACTTCCTCCAATTCTTGGGTTGCTTGCATAATGCGTGCCGCTAATTCCGTAATTTCCAGCCTCAAGATAAATATTACCTCATTCATGACAGCCACACCATCTCTTTCTGCCTCTAGTAGAGCCTCAAGCACTATAATATATGTGCTCAGACTGCTCTCCGGCGGTGTTGCCTCTGAACTGCTACCATCTGGTAACATGGATGGCGCACTGCTTCCATAAATAGATTCTGGGGTTGTACATTGTGTCCTAGTGTGAACGGCATCCTGAAAGGTTTCCGCTGGACATCAGTAAGAGATAGTTATCGTATGATCCAGGCAGTAAGCTTACATGGTAAACGACGGACGAATTATTGCCGAGCATGGCAAACTATATTTAAATGGTTCGAAGCAGCATCAGCCGAAAAGAAATTAAAATGGTAAGATGAAACTAGGGATGTAAGTGGCAAATAAACGAAATCCGCCAGTCCCATCTAGTTAGTTTTTGCTACCTCCCTAGTTCATTTTCCTCAAAAAAACAAAAACTCTTTTGAACTATCATACCACTAGTGGACTTTAATCGGGATTAAATCGGACCCAGTTGACATCCCTAGTTGAAAGGGAGTGTACAACCGCTATATTTAAGTTGCCAAGGCATCTCAGCAGTTGAAATAATCTGAGAAAGCACTTAACAGTGTGGCCTCATATAAACTACGAAGACAGTCTTGTGATGAAGTTGAGAGGAAAAGTTAAGGACTCAAATGAAATAGGCATGCATTTCTTTACGATTGTAGAGCAGGCACTGCTGACATATTGGCCAACTCAGGTATAGCGTAACAACAAATAAGCATTCGAATCAAGCAATACAGCAAAGCAGACAACAGAACTATTTGTCATTTGGTAGGATTACACGTTAAGGGCACAAGCCAAGAAAGCAGCCAACTCGCATTACATTTCACATGTACTAAAACACACTAGCTTACCATATGTTGCTGTGAAGCCTAGCTGTTGTTGCAATGTTCTTTGAAGATATCGTCAGCATCCCGTGGTTGCAAATCTAGTTGTTGTAGTTTATTTTGCACCATCTATTTAGGTAAAATTAATTTTAATCGCATGCACTGGTCCGAATTGATCATCAATGGTTCATCTAAACTAATGAAAGAAGGGTGTGTGCATACATGACAATACTCCCTCCGATTCTTTTTACTTTGCGTATAACTTTTTCTCAGTTTTCTCGTATTAGTCTGCGTGTTGCCGATTCCTAGCGCTGGTTTCCTTTTGTGCCCCGCCCCATCTACCTCTGCCCTAATTAATTGGCAAATTAGTCCAGAAAAATTAAACTAGTGCCCTCCTTGGTATGTGGGTCAAGAGTTATGCGTAGAGTAAATAGAATCGGAGGGAGTATATCTGTTTCCCTCTATTTTTATGCTTGTTCGAGGTGCCAGCCCCAAAAGAACAAATATTTTGCTTGATGGGGTTGGCAGCTCCATAATTAATAGAAGCATCAAATTAGTCATGCAACTTGGGAAGATCAAGAACACACAAACAAGTAATGAATAGAGGCTCGGAGCAGTGATGTAATAGCTAGCATCAGAAAATGTAGGGTAAAAAGAACAAAAAGCAGCGGAACCACATGCTAGTTTGCTGATGTGTAATTAAGCATAGAGAACATTAAGCAATCTGATGGAACCAACAGGTGGCATCAGAACAAAACTAAAGCATATTAACTATATGTGCACTGGTATGTAATTTAGCACATGTAACATGTTCACTGCCAGAACTATGGCCCTACAGGTGCAAGCAGAATAATGCGTCTCACGAAAAACTGAATGATGCCCTGAAGAAATTCAAAGGTGCAGTGCTTATGGTAGGAAAGTGAACATAGGCGCCGGCCGTTGGATAATAGTACCTGATTCTCGGCGGCGTATGGGTATCGTTGTCATACTTGATAGCTAAGGATCGTCAATGGTGCTCGTGTTGCAGTTGAGTTTGGGCCGGCTATCGCCGTCGCTGAAGCGGCTCCGGTGCTACGGTTGCGGCGCCTGTTGACATACAAGAAAGCTCATCTGTGGTAAGTGAACAGTTGCACGATAAAGAGAAAAACCGAAGGAGTACAAATAGAAATAACCTGATGAGGCTGCGGCGTCGGTAAAGCAGGGCTGGTGGAGTTGAATATGGCGTCCGTGGAGCGGGTCCGGTGCAGTGGACGAAGGCTTCGGCGGGCGCGTTGTACAGTGCTTTCGGTGAGGCGGATCTGTTGCGGCGGACGAGGGCCAGCGAAGGGGCGGACGAGGGAGTCAGTGAAGGGCCTACGCTATGGTGGACGAGGGCGCCGGTTAAGTAGATCCGGTGTGGTGGACCATGATGGCGGTCAAGGAGATCAGGACCGGTGGACAAGCCAGTCGCTGAAGCGGCTCCGGTGAAGTGGTGAGTTGGCAGTTGGGGGTTCCAAGGTGCGGAAGGTAGATCCGGCGGGGTGTGAGGTCCACCGCTGCGGCGGAGGACTAGATTCGGCAGCTTGCCGTGGTTGGGGGGTCGAGGAGGGGAAGGGGAGGAGCTCTGGGGAAGAATGTTGGGGGCAAAGAGGGGAAAACAATGGAGTTACCAAAGCAGCCCTTTTCCGTTCATGTGGCAGGTGTAAAACAGGAATATCCCAGGGCTAAACTTTCGGACGTGTGATATTTCGATGTGAGCGGGAAGTTTGAAAGCTTTTGGCGCCTAAAATTATAAGTATTCTGCTCTCATACAGCCGACTATGATATCATGGCCGACAATTTGTTTGTTTTGCACGCAAAAAAATGTGCAAGTTTTGAAAATCAATGTCTCCAACTCGAAACTTAGATTTTCCATTCAATTCAAATATGGATCATTGAGCTACTACAAGCAAATACCATCATACGGTCCAATTCAAATGAAATTCCAAATGTGTTTATCCTAAATATGATGACAAAAGCAAAAATGTGTACGTGTATGAATAAAGTGGATGATTATAAAGTTTGAACATGCCCGTATGTGTACATCTCTAGGTTTGATATATGAATTTGAAATCACAAAATCCTGGCTTAAAAAATGTACCTCCGTTTAAATGAATTACAAAAGGTAATGATGGAGTCGAATTCCAAAATTCCAATATTAGGTTTGTAATTCTGGTACATCAAGGTATATCACGCATGTTCAAAAGTATCATTATCTCATAGTACAAACTGTGAAACAAATTGATCAACCATGAGTGCACAATATCTCAATTACGCTAAAGTCCCTCAAATATAGACACCTCACTCTTTATCTGAAGTCAACCCCCCCCCCCCCCACCACCACACACACACACACACAGAGAGAGAAGTCGTTCTCTCCCCCAAACACCAACACATGAGCACATTAACACCCCTCTCTCTTGTAAAGTCCGGACCCCAACATAGGTCTCTATCACTTTGTCTCTTGAGCATGCACACATCTCTTCCCTCACTCTCTAGGTCTCCCACTATCTCTCTTACCCAAGCACACACACTATGTAGAGTGTATATTTCCCATACACACAAAACGTCGCCCCAAACATCTATCTCCCTAGTTATGTGGTTCTCGCGCACTCACCTCACACACCATCCCCACTGCAAACAAGCACACTTTGTCTCCTTGTGCACCACTCTCCTCTTTCTATCTCTCCCACATGCGGACCCGTCCCAGCTCCTTCCCTGTATACATATATGTCGTGACTCTTTGCATAGCTCCCTAATGTATAATCATTCTCGATTTCGCACATTGTTCTCTACACCATCTATTCTAGATCTCTCATGAAGTCCCTATCACACACACGATGACTCGCTTCCCTTGCGTCTCCGTTCATAGGCCAATTTCGGACAACATCAACATTGTCTCCCTATCTATACGCCATTTATGGACACAAACGACCCCTCTCGCCCCCTCTCTTCCTCTCTCTCTCTCTCCGTCGCTAGCTCTCTCTTTCTCTCTCTCTCACACCCCTCTCCCACACACACTCGATGTCTCTTCCAAATAGTCTGCTCCCCCCGCCCGCACCCGTGCTATCTTGCTACTACACATGTCACACCATTCCCCTTCCCTTATACTAGGATTACATCATCAGTGGTCTCTCTACTCCACATACACTCTCTCCCTCTCACACACAAACGCGTGCACAAACACACACAGACACGCACAAACACCCATTTACCTGGATCCTCATCTCTCCTCATGTCCGCATGTGTATCTCACACACTCACTCTCTAATTATGTATATGTGTCTCCACGTTACACACCACAAAGCCCCATGTACATGTCTCTCTCTATCCTCCACACACATAGACACAAAGAATCCATTATCATTGCCTCGGTCTCTAACATATCACACACGCACACTCTCTCTCTCTCTCGCAAACACGCTCAACAAGGGTTTCCCCGTGAATAACTTATCGTCTATTCATGAACAGTAGTGGCAGTACGGCGAACACGAGACGTGAAAAAGAATAATTCTACACGTGCTTAGACCACCTAGTATGACTACTAGGACTAGAGCAAGACAAAAAGCGCGCCGCCGTCACCCCCTCCTTGTCAGCGACGGGAAAATCTTTGTTTTACACAGTCGAGAAGTCATTGTGCTAAGGCCCCACATGCCGAGGCGTTGAATAGAATGTAGATGCTAGTTTACGGAAGCAAGTATCGATGATACGTTTGTATCTCCATACTTATATGTGTTCTCTTATAAAAACCGAGTTGGTGATGATGGTACATGTGCCATCTTGCAATATAGATCGTCCGATCTATATCTAACGGATGGAAATTAAACTAAAAGATACCCGCACCCCTCTCCACATTTGCAGACAAGGCCTTCCCTCGTTCATCCTTATCTCCAACAAACCTCATTGTTTAGCAATTAAGAAAGGAAGCCTCTGGAACAAACTAGCCTGGTGGCGGCTGCCGGCGTCGTCAATCCCCAGGCCTCCGCTCAGTTCAACCACCACCACACCCCACTCCTCTTCACCTTATCTCATATTTCTCGAGATATCATTAGTTTTTACACATGGGATTACTCCCGCAAGGGTCAATCACAACAAGTGTTTTATAAAAAAATGCATCTTGATGTTTCGTGCAATGCACGGATCTTGCTAGTACTCCTACACAAGACTAAGTTGGTGATGCTGGTGTGTCTGCCATCCGTCGTTTCTGACCATTAGATCTACATCTAACGATTGTGAGGTAAGTTGTTGCCTTTTCTCACTAACATCCCACTTGTCTACCAATTTGCAGAAAAGCCCATAATTAGTATCTTAAAACCAACCACATCCCTCCCTGACCTCACCAAAACAGCCCAAGGAATATATTCTAATTGAAACATAATATATCTCTAGTGACATATGTATATCAAAATTAGAGTGTTTTGTACCAAGTTTGTGAATAAGTATTATTCTAATTTTGATTCGTTGCAACGGACATGAACATTGCTAGTATTTCCAACCATGCATTTCTTTTCCTAGTATTCCATAGTTTCGAGTTTTCCATTAAGATATTAGTCACTCATGGTTGATATTTACTTTCAATCATGTACACATATGCACTATGTAACTAGCCTTGCTTATTGGCTTCCAAAGCTTAACTTTCACTCCTACTTACAATATGTAGAGTATTTAACAAAAAACTACCACTTTCAACCATCCCTAGGAGGAATCTATTGTACAAAAAATAGCAAAAACATACCCAAAATTTCTTAATCCACGCCAAAAACTACCTAGTACTCCTACCAATTAGCTTCGTTTAAACCCATTTATGACAGGGTTGGCCCACATGTCCGTGCTGATGAGGCAGCTTAAACCAACACATTTTGTTTGACCGTTGACACGAGGGACCCACATATGACCTTCTATCCTATTATTCCCCCTCAAATCATTATTTTTCCTGAACATTACTTCAAATAGTACTGATGCGTGTTCGTCCGTGGCGCCGGTGAAGAGCGAGTTGGCCGCCGCTCAGCCGGACGGGCCGGACGCCGTGCTGGCCTCTGCACGGGTTGGCAGGCTGGCCTGAGCGTGACTCACGAGCGAGCAAGCCGCCGCGCTTGCCTTCGCTCGAGCCATATGGCTAGCCTTAGCGCGGCGCGCGCGAGCAAGTCACCGCGCTGCCTTGCCAATCTAGCTAGCAAACCTTGCAGACAAGCAGCTGGACAGAGCTATCTTGGCTAGCTAGCGGCCGCGAGCGCCGGATGGAACTGGCATCCAGGCTGCCGCAACATGGGCTCCGCACCGCCGGCGGTTTTGACATCGCCTTCTGCCAGCGGCGGTAGCTGCGTCCCATGGCCGAGGATGACTAGGTGGACGGGCCGGAGGTAGGAGGTCACTTGAGGATTTTTGTTGGTAAGAGCATGTACAATGGTTGATAAGGTAGTCATATCTTAAGTCTGCCACGTATGCAAGTGGTAGTAGTTTCTTGGCATTTTAGTGGTTTCTTGCATTATTAGAGCAAGTACAATAGAGCTGAGTCAGCGGGCTATAAGAAATAAACTACTACTACATGTTGGCTATAAGATGGGCTGTAGATGACATGGCACTGGCTTATCGCCAGCAGCTGGCTATACTATTAACCATGCTCTTAGGGGTTTCTTGTAAGGAACAGTGTACGTACTACTAGCGACAAAAGGCGATTCTAGGTTGCGTTGTACTCCAACGAGTACTACTAGTGGTCGCGGGAGTGTATACCTCGTTTTGTGGGTTCGATCCCGGTCGAACGCACGGCGGCCTTTTTTTAAAATAGTACTACTACACTTTGCTGCGAGCCAATATTTTACACGGGTAGTTTGAGTTTTGAAGTCAAACGGACGTGCGGCCCCACAATCTGGGTGCACTGGACAACCTAGCCATGTGAACGGGTTTTCCTTCCCAGCATCCCGTGGCTCGCGTGCTCGCCCTAGCCGCACCTCGCTTGCAGCTTCCAGCTAGTAGCATATTTAAACTAGCGCCTCCCAATTAAGCCCGAGGAGCCGGAAAATCCTGGCGGGCATTGGGAACTGTGCAATATGGCTCTGTATGTAAAGTGCTCTACTACTACTCTGTAGCTTGTGGCGTTGCATGCATGGACTTCACTCCATTATCGGCTCTACTATAAAAGAAATTCCTCTTGCCGTGTTTTTTTTGAAACGGAGGCAAAAGCTTTGCTTCATCTCATTCATAAAGAAGGAACTACTAACAAAGTTCGACGAGATCCATTACACCTCCACAAATGGAAGCGAAAAGCCTAGTCTCGCTGTATCAAATAACTCAAATGTTCTGCCCCGGCAG